>NC_085946.1:1250000-1875000 GCF_963556715.1 Cydia fagiglandana
GCATGCAGGACATGCATTGTTATTATAATACCACACTAAGCTTGGTGTGGCTGTGTTGTGCTTGTGTTTAATTTGCAGAACAGAAATGATCACTCTAACTGCAAGGAATGTAGCTATTTGATGATGCAACAAGTCGGTGGTTAACATGGAACAAGATATAGTCAGTTCGCTACGGCAAGCCTATATGAAACAAAGTGAACATCTCTAACTCCGGTATACCTCTGGATGCATCAAACAATATGACTGATACCCCTTTCCAGTATGATGTTGGCCTACAATACAGCAAAGTGGGTTGGTTATGATAGCAAAACAGGTAATAAATACTGGGAGATACCTATTTAAATTGAAAGGTGTAAGTATATTTGAATATGTTGTAGTTAATGTGTACCTAAAACCTGCAGTGTGCTATTGGATACTTTGAGAATAGTCTAGTTTGTGCCGTTGAGAAAGTATTAAGTGGTCAAAATTGTATTACATGACATTTATTTCAAGTCATGAAACCAGTCTTGGCGGCTTCAAGTATAGCTGGTTGGTTCACAGTGTTCACACCAGAAAAAGTAATGACAAGTAACTACTACCTGACCTCAAATGAGTTTTACAAGCCAAAAATAATGAGATGTAGAAGGATATTTTATTCATGTACAATAATTGCCACGGGGTATGTAAAGTTGTGGAGATGAACTGCTTTCTAAGTATTATTTTTGTGTTGTGTATAGGTGTGTGCTTACATTATGTTCACAGATTGTAAAAGTGATGGAATATTGACTGGCACAACTAATACAAGTGTGATGCTAATATTTCTTATACTTGGTTGGGTTTACACAAAAGGAAGTAAGGACAAAATTGACCACTATCCGGTCAAGTGTTGTTAACACATCTCAAATGATTTTTACTAGCAGCGAGGACTGATGATATGCATCAGGGTTTTATTCATGCACAGTTTTAGTGCAGTATGTAAAGTATGGTGATTTATGTACTGTTATCAAAGTATTACTTTTGTGTGTGTGTGTGTGTGTGTGTTCTTAATTATGTTCACAGATAGTATTTGTGATGGAAAATTGGTCTATACAACTGACACAAGCATGGTGCTGCCGAGGGTTATTGTGGAAAATATACACAAGGTGAACTAAGGGCAAAATTGACCACTAGAATAGAATGGCACTCGCGTTTGGGTAACTTGCTTTCTGTGCATCTCGCTCGTACTCTGATATTAGTGCAGGCGAGATGTATGGCGGGTGATTTGTGTGGGCTGGTGTGTCGGTGTTGAGGCTGGTGGTAGCCATATACGAGTAGGTGAGTGCTCAATAGTCTGATTATGACAAACAATTTACAAATCATGGTGAAGTCTATTACCTGAATTATGTTACGAGTAAGGGAGAATGTACATCATGAGTAGTACTATACACATGAAAAAAATATTATCTGCTATTTGTATATTTCCTAAGAAAATATAATAATGAGGTGTTTGTTTATTAAGTGTTCTAGCCCTGAGATTATGTGGCTAGAGTAATCCTGAGTTTATGATTGACATGTTAGTCAAGTAAAACAATTTGAATGCAAAGTTAAACTGAGTAAAATAATTAAATTGAAGTATGAATAAATGTTTTTGTACATTGGAAGTTGCTAAAAGTGAGTGTTTAGAAAAATTAGTAGACCTAATAAGCATATAATGTAACATGGTTACATGGTTGAGTGGTAAGAAGTCATTGTGGCTACATGTTTGCATGAACCAATTTACTGCCTTTAGTATGTTTTTAGAAGAACATATGCAAGTATGTCATGAGTTTGGCGAGTTGCTGCCGGCGAGAAATGCTGACTTGACTGATGCGGCAGAATGTGATGAAGGAGGCTACTCGGTGGCCTGAGCGCGAAGACATGATAGCGGTTGGCAATGAGATGAGCTGAACAGGAAGCCGTCTACAAAACCAGTGAGACTCGCAAGAGGATGAAGTAATCCTGTTTTCACACGCCGTTGGGCGATGATGTCTGTTGTCACGACGCTCCTTGCGGTGACGTATGTTTTCACACGCCGTTGGGCGATGATCTCTGTTGTCACGATGCTCCTTACGGTGACGCCTGTTTCAATGACGCCTATGTGCGCTGGTGCTTGTTTCAACGACGCCTATGTGCGGTTATACCTGTTCTTACGACGCCTCAGTGCGATGATCCTGTTTTCGTGACGCCTCTGTGTGGCGGTGCCTGTAGTCACGACGCCTGTGTGCGGTGACGCCTGTAGTCACGACGCCTGTGTGCGGTGACGCCTGTAGTCACGACGCTTGTTGCGGTGACGCCTGTAGTCACGACGCCTGTGTGCGGTGACGCCTGTAGTCACGACGCCTGTGTGCGGTGACGGCTGTAGTCATGACGCTCCTTGCGGTGACGCCTGTAGTCACGACGCCTGTGTGCGGTGACACCTGTAGTCACGACGCCTGTGTGCGGTGGCACCTGTAGTCACGACGCCTGTATGCGGTGACACCTGTAGTCACGACGCCTGTGTGCGGTGACGCCTGTAGTCACGACGCCTGTGTGCGGTGACACCTGTACTCACGACGCCTGTGTGCGGTGACGCCTGTAGTCACGACGCCTGTGTGCGGTGACGCCTGTTTCATACGCCATTGGGCGGTGATACCTGTTATGCGACGCTTCTAGCGGTGCCTGCGCTTTCGGGCGGAGATGTTCGGTGTCTACTCTACGTGCAAGACTTGCGAGACGTGGATAACGGCGCCTTTCGCACTCGTTGTGCGGTGATGAAGTCTGCGAACTCCCTCATGCCTATGGCTTGGCTTGAGATAAACATCGAGGAATGGTAACAAAGTTGATGCTGGTAAGGCAAAATGTAATATAAAACACAAGTACTTAAAGTTAGATGACCCATGATCATGTTTGAATTAATTTAAGTTTTGATATCCAAAATTGACATAATTAAAATCAGATCACTGTGAAATGTGAAATATTTAAATGTTCTACAGCCTGTTAAGAAGGTGCAAATGCCGAAATTGTAATACCTAATATTTCACCGTTTAGGTTGGTCTACGAAAGACATGGTTTGTTTTGAAGGCATAGTGTACCTTGTTGTAAAACGGAACGTTTCAAGTATTATATGGATTATAGAATTGGAGATCATGTGCTGCATTGGAGGCAGCCATGGACGACTGGAGGTGGAGCCGTGCGCTTGTTATTCGGCTGAGGCCCAGCGAGCCGAGCGAGCGTAATAAATATCTCCTGTGCTGGCCCTGCGTGGAGCACGCATCATCTACATCTACAACTCTGACGTCAGATGTGAGCCCGTTCCGTATTTTCGTTAATTGAGCAGTGTGGTGCTTACCTATTCTGTTCTGTGGTCTGTTGATCAAGCAACGCTAGTCATGCATCATTCATCAGAAGGATCTAAATTTGATGACATGATAAATTCGATTGACTATATAAATAGTTTCCGCACCCAATATCTGACATTTATTATTCAGTCTTGAATTTGAATAAGGAAAGTTATTAAAAGTATGCAAACAGTAAAGTGAATTGTGGAAGTCTGTTTTATTTTGATAACATAAGACATCTTATGTGAACATTAATTTACTTAGTAATATAATAACCTGTTAAAGTTTCTTAAACTACACAAAGTTATTGTTGACATCGGTGGAAAGCCTTTTGAAACAAAACGCAACGTTTTTGGGGCTATGTATTCAAATTGATCTGATGGGTTCACAGTGCTAGTGAGTCCCGCTGCTGAGCTGAGCTGCGAAGAGACTGATGGTGATGTTCAGCGCGGCACGGGTGGAAGAAACCGTCGTGGGCGACGGTTATGGTCAGATGGCCGAATCTGTTAGCGGGGTTTTGAACGTGCCCTAACTGACAGCGTATGTCATTGCGCCACACTCTGGGAAGATGGTTTCCCGCGAAAGGGACGATAGCGTCGGTCTATGCATTGTCGTGTACTCAGTCCAAGAATAAATCGTTTACTCAAGACCTAGTGCGTTTCCCTGTTATTACTACTAATATTCCCGCCATATTGGTATTGAATTTGCCAATTCAGAATACGCCTCTGGACGTTCGGGCGCTAACGGAAAAGTTATTACCCTATCGGCGGACGAACGGAACGAATGTATCGCTCGTTCAGTTGTGAATGAATGATATTTTGCAGTGTTCGAATCAGGGTGAGCTTAAAAGTCGTGCCAGTTTCATTCGCTAAATGCTATAAGCCTGCAAAAAGTCGGAGCGGGAAAGTGCTCTCAAGCTTTCCAGATAATGAAGAGGAAAATACTATTTACTATACTATTTTTTTGCTACGTTGAACAATTATTATATATTGAGAACCGGTACAGAGAACCAGTATTTTGCGCCATGAGTTGCTGTTTCGACATGAAACCATAGAATCAGAGCGTGAATCTCGCGACATGAACGCGTAAGCGCCATGAATTTTGCGGTGCTTATGACGTTTTGGTCGCGTGGTACAAGTTGTGATTGAGACCATTTCATTGTTTGTTATGGCTTCTCTATAGTAAAAATAACTGAGGAGTGCCCGCGATTACGTCGGCAATATCAAGTACTGTCAATGATTGTAAAAGCACAAAATTTTAACGATGACATTACCACAGACTCGGAGTAATTAACAATGGAGCCGCCATTAACAGGCGTTCCCCTCTGTCGAAAATAGCCGGCCAATGATCAACCACATGTCAACCATATGTATGGACTGACGTTTATCTGACATGACGTACCTATACATTTGATGTGCCCCTCCCCCGCAAAAAACGGCAGACTATTTTGTACCGAAAATTTTAGACATGGCGTCTCCGTTGGTTATATCCTCTAAGACCACAGACCGCCGCCGCCGCGGCGCGTAAGAACGTCTGTTGTTACCGGGTTCTATTGTTCCATTAAAATTTCTTTGTAGTTTTACATGTGTGTAAAATTTATAATTATTGGTGCAATAAAGAATATTTACTTACTTATAGCACACTTTGGAATTGAAATTGCCATGCCGAGTTAGCATATAGGTACCGTCTTTAGAGTCGAAAAGAAGTAAATAACGAACCGTTTACTTCGTTAAAAACGTTATGTATTTAACACCCATTAAACACCAATTTACCAAATATTAGGACGCGATTCGTTTAGCAAGGGCGCGAGAATCAACAAGTACCGTGGATCGTAACTGTGTTTGATCAACCTGATTACTTCACTTTGTAGTAGCTATTACAGCTTGGTAGCTATAGGTCAGTGTAGATAATAGACTTACGTAGGTACCTACAAGGTCTGCTTACAACGAAGTAAGTAAAACTTAGAGCGGCGGTTCTCAAACTTTTTTGGTGACGGAACCCTTTCGGCAAGCGAAATATTTGACGGAACCCCAAATTAAAAATTTTCGTTCATCACTGTGGACCAGATATACTTATAGAAGAGCTGTTTTTTTTTCTTATTATTACAAGTATATTTTCGCGGAATCCCAACAGAGGCTTTGCGGAACCCTAGGGTTCCGCGGAACACACTTTGAGAATAGCTGGCTTAGAGCATTTAGTAACTGGAGACGCCTTGGCTGTCATTTTCTGAACAAAACAGAGGTCAAATGTATTGCTATGATGACATGATTTGTACAATCACCTGCAATAATATGATACCCTTCGAAGGCCGCAAAAATATGTGACACGCTCTTTTGGCTCTACAAATAAGATCGTGTCAGATATTTTTGCGGCCTCCGTTGTGTGACATATTATTGCAGGTGACTGTACGTAACGTACAAATAGTCCATATAAAAGTTGGCACACTTGTGCAAGGTTTTTGGCAGAGGTAAGCTCTTAAATGCGACCCCGGTTATTAAATGCTCTAAGAAGTAAAGGTACAAATACAAAAGAGGAATAGGTACTAATAGGTCCTCAGTTACCTCTATTTGTATATTAAATATGTATATTAAAAACGGGTCACTCACCCGCCTCCTCCTACCTCTACTATGATAATACTATTACTTATTCTGTGCCTCTACCTACCTCTACCTCCCTACCTACCTCTATTACCTCTACCTCTACCTCAATACCTCTATTTGGTTTACAAGGGGGCAAAGTTTTGAGAGAGGAGAATGGGAACTAAGTTTGTAGGTACTTATAGAAAGCAATCGTCCCCTTTCGGCTAGCCTAGCATGTCGTTTAAAGGCCTGTGCACACCGGCTTGCGTGTGCGTGACGTGCACGTGCGCGTGCGCTAAAATGTTGGAGCCGCACACGCACACGTCACGCAAGCGGTGTGCCGTTTCTCATAAGGATATGTATACTACAACGCCGCACGCGCACGTGCACGTCACGCACATGCAGCCGGTGTGCACACGCCTTTAAAATGAAAGCGTAACTTCGATAAGGAAGCGGCTGGCTCTCAAGTATAACAGTTATGAAAAAGTAGGATAATGTTATCAGTCTCACAACGGATGCTCATGAATGGCCATTGTTCCCGCTCATCCATTAAATACGTTGATAGTGATCACCCCAAAACTCTTCTCGGAAGAAAGGCTGGGAGCTGGGAGGCCGATTCAAACTTAGATCGTGACATCAAAATGATGTCAGTTGCGCGTGCGTCTCGCTCTCACTAATACATACTATAGTACAGTCACCTGCATAGGTAAATATGTTTATATGTTAATTTTAAGACCGTTTTTTACCACATTTAATGCAAATAAAGAGCTGACTTACTCAGTTACTTACCGCCGGATTCGAACTTTAAGGGCCCCCCCCACATCTGGCGTCTTTCGAGCGTCGGCGTCTACAATTCTATGGCCGACGTCGACGCAACGTCGACGCAGCGTCGACGGAACTGCGCAGCGACGTCATTTTCCATAGCGCTGGACCGACGCCGACAGACGCCGACGCTCGAAAGACGCCAGATGTGGGGGGGGCCCTAAGATACGTCAAATATTACGGCTAGATACGATATGGATTAGATATGTCAGTCTCCAAAGTGACGTTTCTTCATACAAGAACGTGACTTTTGACACATATCGAATCCATATCGTATCTATAGCCGTAATATTTGACATTATATCTTATAAAGTTCAATCGGGCCGTAACTCTTCGAAGGCCGCAAAAATATGTGACACGCTCTACAAATAATATGTATGAAATACCTACACGCGCGACTGACATCATTTACTATATGTCATTTTGATGTCACAATGTAAGTAGGTTTGAATTGGCCTCCGAGCCGCTATCTGAAGCGACATTCGAAATATAAAAATAAGATTGGATTGAACAATTGGTTGGACATCCTTTTATGTATTTCACACAGAGTTGAACCAAGCTCCGAAAAAGAACCGATGAAGCTCATCAGACTTGAGAAAAGCTTTGCAGTGACCGTGTTCACCTATTGACAAAAAACTACCAAACGTTTCGGCCGCCCAGAAACTAAAAGCTGTTATGTTCGAAAATAGATATTCGGTCGAAGTTTCGGTTCAGAGGGGCTACCGCGAAAACCGAAATTCGCAAATTGCGGGGATCTTTCTCTTTTACTCCAATGAAGGCGTAATTAGAGTGACAGAGAAAAAAACCGGGCAAGTGCGAGTCGGACTCGCGCACGAAGGGTTCCGTACCATAACGCGACCACAGCGTAGTGAGGCAAAGTTGCATAAAGTACCTGTGTACCGCACGGCACTGCTACTCATAGGATTGTTATTTTTTGTTATATAATTATTACCTTATACATAAAAAAAGCGCTGGTGGCCTAGCGGTAAGAGCGTGCGACTTGCAATCCGGAGGTCGCGGGTTCAAACCCCGGCTCGTACCAATGAGTTTTTCGGAACTTATGTACGAAATATCATTTGATTATTTACCAGTCGCTTTTCGGTGAAGGAAAACATCGTGAGGAAACCGGACTAATCCCAATAAGGCCTAGTTCCCCCTTTAGGTTGGAAGGTCAGATGGCAGTCGTTTTCGTAAAAACTAGT
The DNA here is from genome assembly GCF_963556715.1 of Cydia fagiglandana. Lineage (NCBI taxonomy): Eukaryota > Metazoa > Arthropoda > Insecta > Lepidoptera > Tortricidae > Cydia > Cydia fagiglandana. Next base: position 1,257,918 of record NC_085946.1, read on the forward strand.
GCCTACGTCAAATCATGGGATTAGTCGTCAAGCGGACCCCAGGCTCCCATGAGCCGTGGCAGAATGCCGGGATAACGCGAGGAAGAAGACATATTTAATGTTAAGATTCTGGTTTTTTATTAGCTAGGTACCTATTTCCTACCTAATTACCTATTAGCGCGTTCGCGACTTACAAACGAATATTAACTCAGATCAGTGATAGCCTACCCTACCAAGCTTAGGTAGGTATTAGGGTAAGTACCTAAACTATTATAGTAACAGCACCAGTCATGGGACAAGAGGGAATTTGGAGTATTTGTGATATTTCCCTAATACATGTAATACGGTAGACCGCTTAGCGTATTAAAAGATGAAAGTCCTATCCGTCTTTCATGTTTCAGGCGTGTTGTATCAAAGATACTGCAATGAGTTTCCACATACTTAACCAGTAATGGGCCCCCCAGTAATGGACACTGCTCTATCAGTATAAAATATTGAAATAGGTCATCATCAGATCTGGTCCATGTTATCATAATATTGCATTATCATCCGATTTGCATATTTAATTACGAATACAAAATTTCAACTCAATCGGAAATCGGAAAGTGGCTCAAACTCGGCTACCAAGATTTGACCCACACTAACTAACAGGGCAAGTTAAATGAAAGTTTGGAAAAACGATATTAAGTCCGAGCATACCTCCTGGTTGACATATTTCGTAACTACATTTTACTTCTGTATTGTTTAAATATGAAATGATGGCATGGCAAGGATCATTATGTAAATTGTCCCATTATAGGAGGTATGCAGTTTTACAGCTCCTATAATGGGATTGGGCCAAATACCACTATTTTTTTACATCTGTGGAGTCACAATATACATAGTATGTTGTATACGTTATCTCATGGTAAATGCAATTAACAAAACACATTCTAGTTTTCATCAAGTATTCATTAATTAAAATTTAATAAATTAACTCACCTCTCTTAGCGAAGTTGTTAAGAATTCGTACTTAGTGGTATTTTTTTTTAGTGACACGACAACTTTTGGGTTGACGCCAATTTCTTAAAAAACAACCAAATTTAATAAAAATTCAAACTGAAACAGCTCTAGGACTCTTATTTATGAAATTATACAGGCAGTGTTTATAAACTACTTTTAGACACTTATTTTAGAGGATTTGTGGTTTTTTGTCCCATTACTGGTTCCACGCCCATTATAGGGTACACTACTATAATTGTACAAAAAATTTCGCACCAATTTTTTTAATACTACCTATATTTCCAGTTAATTTTACTTAGATACCCAAAAACTGTGGTAAGTATAAATACGTATGCCTTTTGTCCTTTACCATATTAACTACTTATTGCATTAATTGAATGTATTCCTACTGTCTACAATAAAATAAAATTCTTACCTCTAATTTGAATCCAACTTGCAAACTGCACTCCTAAGCAGCAGCACAAAAAGTCACAAAATGTTTACAACACTTCACAGTCCAATATTACATTATGGTTTTATGAATAGTAGTATGGTTTTATTCATTCATTGTTGACTCGACTGCCACTTGTTCAAATTTCGAACTTTCCGCGGATTACTCAGTTTAATGTGTAGTCCGTAGTTCCGTACGAATCCGGCAACCGGCGTTTTTGAAATGCCGCTTCGCGTTCCCGCCAATGTTTACCTTGCCTAAAACACCGCCAAATATAGTGAGCGATGCAGGACCGCATGCCTGAACGACGAGGCAAACATTTCATTTAGTCGCTTTGCATGAGTTTCATTCACTATTTTGCTATTATATCGAAAATTTTAGAAACATGGGACCATTCACCAATTGCATTCCATTTGTAACACTTTAAATTGTTCGTATTATACTTTACCTACGCATACGCCATCTAGTTGGTATAGCTGCAACTTTTAGTATTTCTTTTTATGTACTCGTTCGCTTATTTTGTAACGAGTTGCTACTCTTTTTGCATAGATGGCGTTAAACAATCAATTTCCATATTATGGCCATGTTGCCTGAATTGCCATATGTATATGATATTGTTTTCATGTTTTGGTTATATTTTGGTTAGTCCTATTATTGCATACTCAAAAATTTTGATTTTATTAGACAAATTTTACCTAAAAATAAAATTTATATTAAGTTACTTACCTTGTTCCAAGCCTTCAAATTGAGATGGCGACATTCGTTTCATACTGGCAACACCACAGTTCCGATGACGTCAGGCGCAATACCGGCTTTTATAACGGGTTTTTTCCATGCTTTTTCGAATCCAGCTGGCAGGCTGCGCGCCAATGCTCAGGTCATTGGACTCTCAATTTGATTATCTTGACCTACCGTCCAATAGTATGACGGTGGACGGTAGGTAGCTACTGTAGATAGACAGGTGGCAAAATAGCCACTGTAGGTAGACAGGTGGCGAAGTTTTGTTATGTAAACAAACACAGTATTCAGAGTTGCTGAAGGTACTTGTTTTGTTTACATAGGTAGCACGGTATTTCATTGACATACCCGTAGCTGAACAAACAAGCTTAAGACTAAACCCTACTGCTGAAATAAAAGCTTTAATAAATAATACTTACTCTTGCTGAAATATAAGTATTATAATAATTATGATAAAATGCGTATGTGAATGAAACTAATCGTGTAGTATAAAATAAAATCTAAAATTTTACAAAATGCCAGCAGGCAGCAATGAAATCAGGCTTGGAACAAGGTAAGTAACTTAATATAAATTTTATTTTTAGGTAAAATTTGTCTATTAAGTTGACTGTACCTTGTTCCAAGCCTTCAAATTGAGAAGTGTTTGTTATCGACTGCTGGATGAGAAAGGATTGTTAGTATTCAAAAGATCGCCAATGTGAATAAAAGACTAGATAGATTTATAAATAAACCTGTATTGTATTACTATAAAAATCACTAACACCTGATTGGTATGACCTTATATTAATATTGATTAGAATACGTGTATTATATCGTATCAAAACATCTATCTAAAGGATTAGAATGTGAATTAAGAGTACTAACAGTTTTTCTATAAAACTTATGAAATGTAGTCGCACTTTGCCAATTGCCTCTTTCTAAGATATCATTAATATTATGATTATCAAGCCAGCCTGACGAAGCAACTGCGGAACGGACACTGCCCGCACTACTGTTTATATTAGCGTCTTTGAGGACTGCCTTTACCCATCCACCAATGATGGTTCGTGAAGCTGGCTTTACAGGACCACATATAGAAATAAATAGGTTATTTATATTCCCTCTTCGGTTCTGAGACAAGGAAATTAATAATTTTATCCAATAAACGGGATCTATATTTTTATTGTAATCACACGTTAACAATTTCCAACCAGATTGCCTGCGCGATGAACTGTCCGTCTTGGAACCGAATTCGGGCCAAAATATAATACAGTCAGAATCAATCTTACAACTGGAATCATTTATACTCAACAACGTCAGGTCGTGTACGCGTCGCCCTGAACAAAGCAATAACAAAATCGCACATCTCTTAGACACCTCAAATAAACTGGTTTGTAAAGGTTCGTTATTCTCCAAATAAGTACACAAATCTCTCACATCCCATATACTCTCCTTACGAGACATTGGTCTACTCAAAGCTATAGCTTTCAAAGCCTGGCGAACAACTATATGCGAGCTCAGCGGTGGGCCTGAACGTACGGGACAAAAAGTTGAAACAACAGATTTGTGTAGGCAAATCGTACTATGCGATAACTTTTCTATTAAGTGTAAGTCTGTAAGAAATCTGGCCAAATCTTGCGGTTCTGGATTGTCTCTGGCGACATTATGGGCAGTACACCACCTGCACCACCTTAGCCACGCTGGCTTATAAGAAGCTAACGAGGATTTTCGCCAACCGCTTGCAAGTAAATCCTTTTGCTTATCGTTCCACGTTCCTAGCAATGCGGCCCACCCTGTATCAGCCAGACTTCTAAAGCTATCCGCTTGACATCGATTGGAGGTCTCAGAGTTTGCGTGTCTACTAACCGGTTCTCCAGGTCCCGAATTTCTATTGGAGGGGCCAGGGATCGGCTCTTCAGGTCGCTGCGCCAAAACACCTTCTCCCAATTCGGCACGATCAATAGGTACATACCCTCCGCGTCGTTCAGGTGACCGAGAACTCTCGGGATTAGACCCGGCGGAGGAAATATCCACGCCAGTTGATACACCCATCTCCGACTGAACGCATCGACGAAGGACGCATCCGGATCCGTCTGGTCTAGAGTCGCATATGCCGGCACCACATGGGCTCTTCTCGACGCGAAAAGGTCTATTTGCGGTGTACCCCAAACCTTGAATATCTGGTGTGTCGCTGGCGACAGCAGGTGCCACTCCGACTGACCGCGAAACCTTGAGAGTCTGTCTGCTTCCGTGTTGTATCTGCCGGGAATGAACTGGATTGTCATGTGAACATGATAGCGGTCCAGCGCATCCAGTACCCGATAAGTCATCTCCATCATCTGCTGTGACCTCGTACCGCCTTCGTTGCGCAGATATGACACAACCGTTCGATTGTCCGACATAATCATTAGAGACGATTGCGTCAGTAAGTGGCTCTGCGATGTTATTACCTTCTGTACTGCCATCATCTCTAGGAGATTTGAATGTTGACGAGCCTCCCACTGCGACCATTGGCCAGCTAACTGCTTGTTGTTGAGCAGAGCGCCCCAGCCCTGGCCCGACGCATCCGTAGTCAAAAAGAACTGGGGCGCTGGAGGGTGAAGAGGAGATGTGGCAGTTAAGTTGTGGATCCACCAATCCAGCTCGTTGTATAGGGTTACTGGAAGCTTTACCTTCGTTCTTGGGGTCATGTGCAGCAGCTGGTTGCAAAACGTCATCAACAGCCTGCTGTTGAGCCGACCCCTTGGAACAACGAAGCTGGCGAAGTTCACTAGACCCAGCAAAGATTGGACCTGTTTTAATGAAGCGCACCTGTGATTTACCATCTGTTGGCACTTTTGCACAACATTTTGAATCTTTGCTTCTGGGAGTGACTTCAGGTTGCTCCAAGGGTCCCATCGAATACCCAGGAACTCCATGGACTGCTGGGGCATTAAGACGGACTTTCCGTAATTTATAGTCCAGCCTAGGCCCTCGAGAATCTGTAGGGTGAGTCTTACTTGATTCTGAAGCAATGATCGGCTCTGGCATGCAAGAAGAAAGTCGTCCAAATATACGATGACCCTGATACCACGAGATCTCAGCACTTCCGCAATCCAGTTGGTGACTAGAGCAAATGTCCTCGGAGATGATGCGAGACCGAACGGCAAGGAGGTCACCTGCCAAAGCCGGTGCTGAAACATTACCCTCAGGAATCTCCGGTGTGAGGCCTTGACTGGAATATGAAAGTATGCGTTGTGGAGATCGAGCTTTACGAGCCAATCTCGTGGTTGAAGAAAGTCTGGGACCTTGTACATATTGATGAGGTGAAATTTGGCCACATATATGTACTGGTTTAGCTGTCTTAGGTTGAAGACTGGGCGTACGCTCCCACCTTTTTATGGAACCAGAAACATGTTCGAAACAAAACTTGGGGTCAATGAAGCCGGCTCTAGCACACCCTGTTCTATTCTATCATGACCTGAGCATTGGCGCGCAGCCTGCCAGCTGGATTCGAAAAAGCATGGAAAAAACCCGTTATAAAAGCCGGTATTGCGCCTGACGTCATCGGAACTGTGGTGTTGCCAGTATGAAACGAATGTCGCCATCTCAATTTGAAGGCTTGGAACAAGGTACAGTCAACTTAATATTCGTATTTATTTTTGTAACAACGGAGAATTTAAAATTTTATTATTCTCATTATTCTATTATGCCGACATAACAACATGTCAATAAAAAATGTCATTTCAATTCCAAAACGGCGTTGAATCTGTCAGAGATTTGACAGCCATCTAACTTGATTTTCTAAATGCCTGCAATTCTACGCTTTTCATATTGTTTGTTCTAGATTTCTAGTGCTATATATTGGCGTTCTGATTCTCTAAAAATACTTCTTAAAGCGAAAAATAAATACAGAATATATCGTTCTTCGAAATGTTACGACCTATATCGGCCATTGGCCGGAGGATTTCGTTATCGAGTAGTTCGAAGGACTCAATCAGGACTAAAGTGGTTCATCCCGCTTCTCTCTTGAAACCGGCAGAAAAGATTAAGCTGTATAATAAAGAGAACAAAGAACTGTTCGGCCCGTTATTGGAGACAAACAAACAGAGGAAACAGAAATTACGGAAGTCTGGTAAGTGCAAATCGATTGTAAGGTTTCTGCAACCTTGGCGAGATTTATTACAACTTTCTACTCAACTGAAGGTAAAAATAGGCTGGTTTGCCATGTGAGGAACTATGACGTTCACATTTACTCATGAAACAAAGATTTGTCGCCCGTCTCTAATTGCTTTGTTTACTTGGTCGTTTATATTTGTAATCACGGGTTCGACTGTTTTATTGCGTATCAACCGCATGCAGATAGTCGTGCCTTGCCAATTACAATCATATGACATTACGCTACTGGCGCCGTGAGTTACACACGCGTAGATGCGCCACATTCTCAGTTTATACTTATCTTTGCAGCTAAAAATAGCAAACTCGCGGATCAAAACAACGGAGCGTCGGCGCCTAGCGAAAGTGCAGTGAAATTCGACAGTAGTGCTAAGAAAAATGATATAACCTGCCTAAAATACAATCCTGTTCTGCCAGTGGAGATTTTTAAAAGAAAAATGTGGCAGAATACGAGGACTTGTGTTAGTTTTGTGGGTGTGCTGTTAAATAATGCTAGTGTGAGAGGTTTCAAGACTGCAGCAGCTGTCAGTGCAGCTAGAAGCACGGCTGCAGAGCAAGGTTATGTGTCAGAGGACAAGATTCTTCAGATCAAGCCCTACCGGAACGATTATGCCCAGCAATACCCATCGGTTACCCTGATTCTGAACAAAACTATGACAAATGAATCTAGGGCAGCATTAGAAAAGTGGAAACAGGAAAGAATTGCTGAAATGGGACAAGAGGAATTTGAACGATTCTATCAAGGTAAGAGTCATTTTTGTATGCCACCAAATTTCTTGTCAGTTTTATATTAATGGTTATTTACCTATATTGACCTTGCATAAAAAGCACCGATTAAAAGCTAGATGCAGCCAGGCGAACTTTTTAAGAATGGTACATTAATATACAGTGATTAGGGTTTTTAATGCATTCTCAGAGTCAATGATCTTAGTAACTATTTATTTAATGCTGTTTATTTTATATTTATGTCACACACATATAAATATAATATCACAGATATTAACAGAGGTTGGCGGGGGAGAACTATTTGCTTTATATGATGTAACATCAAATTATAAGGTCAATATTCATAAAAAGCATATTACATAATATTGTACACAATGTACAGATACAAAGATAAAGAACACAGAACACATATCTATTCCTGGAGATTCATGAGTAGGTATAAACAATGTTAACAAAATAAGATATAGGTTAAAATAAACAATTGTAGTAGAAAAATAACATTATTATCACGGACAGTAAAAACGGGTCACCTTGTATAGATATTGCCATACAAAAAAATCCATATAATGTCCCTGAGGTTACATTAATATATCGAAAAAATTTGCTACCATAGTACTTAGTAACTATTAAACTAAAAGAAAAATTATGCATCTTTTTTATTTCATCATGTCTATAATGCATTACTTATATGCTGCCAATTAACAAGCAATTTGAATTACCTTTTAATTTATACAATGTTTTTTTTGGCAGCTCAATTGGCTCTCGGCTCAAAATTCCACAGCACGCTCAAAGACTACTTCACTCAGCCGAAGTCTCAGCTCCGTATAGAAAAAGATGTGGAGCCAGTCTGGAACTCTGTAGCGGAGGTCTTGAAGCACATATCTTCTCCGAAAGCCATTGAGTCCAACGTAGTACACCCAGTTTTGAAATACAGAGGGATATTTGATGCTATCGCTTATTATGAGTAAGTATACATTAAGTATTGCATGCCAAATTATGATAAACCAATTTAGAGACACATGTCTGTATGATGGTGGCGATTTTAACGCCGCATGTCATCAATCACCATGCTCTTTGTTAAAAGTATGATGTAGGTAGGTATGTATGTACAGTCAAGGCACAGTACACTAAGAACAGTAGTGAATCTAAGGCCGCTCGGCAAGTTATTTGCCTACTCTTGCGTTGGCGCTTAGGGTTGTCACTTTTATTGTACCTTCATACTGATACGCGACCCGGCCGCCGCGCCCCGCGCCCCACGGCGGTCAACGACACCTTCTCGTAACTCATGAGGCCCTGGTACTTGTGTAGCGCTAAATTAAAATTTTTAAAGAGTTTTTTCTCGATTTTAGTCACCGTAGCCTATGGAGACTAACAAGTAACGCTAAGCGGTATTCGTATGCAATGGATGTTCCTATATTAAGGGTGTCACATGTGCGTTTCTGACTTATGATGCAATTGTTCCTACAATACAATACGACCGCGGCGAGCTGTACTGAGGCCTACCGAGAGCAGACAAATGCGAGCGGGTGGGCAACGTACTCGAATGCACGCGACTGTGGTCAAGGTTTGAAATATCGACACAGGCAGTGTCAAGAATATGTATAGGTACATGACCATACCTTAACATACACTAGTGTAGTGTAGTGTGTGTACCCATATATTATTGGTACTTTGTCGGTGTCAATATTTAATACATTGACTGTAAAATGCGAGAGTGACACGATAGACGATAAAATATAGCCTAGCCATCATATCTGTTCGGGATTGAATAATGTTTATGTAACAGACATTATTTTAGAAACTTAAAATACTTCTGTTAAATATGGTCAGTCAAACAATCACAAATGTCTAACTGCTGGATAAGTGGATAAGGACGAAGACGTATATACATATATATACTCGTATTAATGGCTTATTATTAACCGGGCATCTAAAATATTAAACAGAAACTTTCACATATTAATCTCCACAGCTGAGGGGTTAAAGAACTTTTAAATATGACAGACTTTCATGAATAAAGATCTTGCAAATAAAGGGGTGGGACATTCCATATATGTAAATAAAGGTATGTAAATGAAGGTGAAACGTTTAAAGTCAAGTTCAGTAATACAGACATGTAAAATAAGGCGAGAAATAGGTTCATTACACCCAGTACTTTGTATTGTACCTAATCGTCTTTAACCCTTTTATTTATGAGGCCGTTGCCTGGATGACTAAACAATAAATCAAATGCAGTTTCTAGTCTGGTCAGTCAACCGCGTAACTGCAGCAATCTAATGTAAATAATACTATAGTATAACCTTCTGTCTACAGTTGTTTTTGCAAATACTTATTTATTTCTACCACCAACATCTGTATTCCTATTAGTTCCCGCCGCGCACGTGGGATGTGGGATAAGGTGCATTCATATGAATCATTCCCACCTGTCTCCGTCTCATGTATGGCGGCGGTCACGTGGGACGGAGACAACTGGGGATACACCGCCTTACCTCTTTTCAATATTATCTTATAAAATAAAATAAAATAAATTATACAATATTATCTTAGAAGCTTTTGAATCAGGCCCAAGGTGTCAATGTAATTTTTATTGTTTTCCAGCGACAAGCCAACCCTAATCGAATGGAAGAAATCTGACAAGCAACGCAAATCCATAGCCACAACCTACGACAACCCAGTCCAGCTAGCAGCCTACTTCGGTGCAGTCTGCAATGACCTGAACTACAAGCATTTGAACGTCCGGGACGCTCTTTTAGTCATCGCCTACACCGATGGTTCCAAAGCTGACTATTATCATCTCTCGATGGACAAGCTTAGGGAACACTGGGCGCAATGGCTGATACGGTTGGAGACGTATATGAAGAAACATGGACAGGATTCGGAGAAGATTTTGAAAGGAGGGAAGAGATTGTTTGAGGAAGAAATTGGGAATCTCCAGTAATTATTGGTGAGTAATTTGAAATCATTATTTCTTCATGACTACCTCCAATCATGAAGAAGAATTTGAAATAATGATGTCCATCCTTTCTATTTATTAACTACTATTACTTAGAAAAAAATTGGAAGAATACTATGCTTCCTTACTTGCAATAATTTATTAAAATAATTATTTTGACAATACCTACGTGTTTGTATCATCTCATCATACAGTCCACCCATTAGCTATCACTTCGTCTTATGGCTCCTCTACACGATGGGCCAGCGCCCGCCACTCCAAGGGACGCAGCCATGCAGTAGAATGAGATAGCAATATCACTTGCTCCCTCTAACGCATAAATGCGTACCTTGGAGTGGCCGGCGCTGGCCCATCGTGTAGAGGAGCCCTTACACATCCTTCTTTTATCTCAGTCAGTTTCATAAAAATACCGACGTAGTTATGTCTGTCAACAAATGTTATTCATCAACATCATATATTATTCAAATACCAATTAAATAACTCAAAACTTTATTTCTTTTCAGCGGGGATAAAGCGGATGAAACATTAAACCGAAGAAATGAAGAAGACTAATTCAAGCTATTGTCAATATTTGTGAGTCTCGATCAATGTAAGATTTGTTATGAAAAAAAAAGACTGTTGTTGAAGTTGTATCGGATAGTCTTCCCAAATTGAATGAAAATTGTCTAGTTTTCTTAAGATTTTCTGGATCTATTGTAATTGTATAATCATTATTGTCATGTTATAATATTAAGGTCATGCTCGGATAAGATTATAACATCATTTCTTTCTATAATGCTTCGAAAGTCTCTTCGCGTATTTGTACCATCGACCATACTGTTAACTGACAGTTCCTAAACCATATTACAGAAGGCAGGTCCACCAATGGACAGTTAATTGTTTCTGTTTATATAAGTACTAAAACAAATTGAAATGTTGTGGCGTCACATATACAGCAGAAATTCGATTAACCGAACTCATTGACAGAGATTAGTTTGAATAATCAAAGTTTTTTTGGGACGAGATCAAACAAAAACAATACGTTTTTACATAAAAACAGTAGTATAATAAAGTTTGAAGTACAAATTAACGTTATAATATAAAACACGTAAAAAGTGTGATAATTGAGGGTTCGGATAGTCGAGGTTTTACTGTAGTTGAAATTTAGAAACTCATATCGATTTGAGTTTTACGAGGCTAGATCAACTAGATGTACTTATATTGAGTAAAATGCTCATGACATAGTCAAATAGATAGACCTAACCATGAAACTAAATGAAAATTATGTGTTGTAAAAGTGAGAACTCTTTTAAACAATTTGACATGGTTCCATGATAATCTAGTACATTTTGTTGTGGGTACTTTTACCTGTGCCGAACCCGAAACACGCACCCTAAATCCGAGCAAGACTAATTTACGAAATAATGGTGAGATTCAAAGTCATTTTATCGTTTATCGCTGTGGATAAGAAATGGGTCACACTTTCATACTTGCCTTCGCTTCAATCTTATCTTATCCACGGCGACAAACGGCGTGATGAAGTGTTGAATTGTTATCGACTGAAAGTTTATCGATAGCACTCGGGATTATGATGTGAAAATTGTAATAAGCTTTGTTATTGTAAAACTATCAATTGTAGCGAAATACCAAAAAAGTAGTAGGTGCCTAGTCAGTTTCGAATACAATTTAAAATTCTTAACATAATTAGATTTTTCAGAATACGAAATAAATCATAGCATTTATTAGCAATAGCTAGCAATAACATAAACTTACCTCAACTACCTACATCACTACCTAAATCACATAAGAATAATCCCTTTTGTTTAACTTTTACGCGGGCTCTGTCTTACAGTTCAAAATTCTAGTTTTGCGCTTTGTATTAATATCAAAACTACTCAGATTTTTTTTTCTTTTCTGCTGTACTTATATGATTTTTTTATTTAGATACAATTAATGCTTCACAAATGTAGACATTTCATGTTCCTTTAATTTTAAGCTCTGGATGATTCGAATAAATATTAAATAATTTCAGTTGTATGACTTGTATGTTATGAAATTGGCCGTTACTTTTATAGAAGGCCAATTTCGTATAATCGATAATTCCGTAAATCTGATGAAAATTACCCAAAATTCCATCATAAGATGCCCTTTTCGGAATTATCCGACGGTTTTCGACTTACGTACAAATTACATGTGCGACAGAGTCAACATCTCTGTCGCACATGTAATTTGTACGTAAGTGTGACAGGGAGGCAACAAGTCGAACGTGGTTCGCCGTAGGACCTCAGGCGCTTTTATCGCATTATAAATACTAAGTAACACGTGGATGGAAACTTTTGTAAACTCTGAAATCATTATTATATTCCAAGTCTGATTTATGTTTGTATAACTCACGCCATATCTTGTAATAAAATAATAATACGTTAATGTTTATTTTATTTTCCCTTTTGCATCTATTAGGTACCTTCGATTTTACTAGGTATATGTATATAGGTTTGTATTTCACAAATTACCCGGAATATTTTTCTGAAGGTAGGACTCTATTCCAGGAAGGATCATCATCATCTTCCTCGCGTTATCCCGGCATTTTTGCCACGACTCATTGTGTCGTCCGCTTGACAACTAATCCCAAGAATTGGCGTAGGCACTAGTTTTTACGAAAGCGACTGCCATCTGACCTTCAAACCCATCTAAACTAGGCCTTATTAGTCACAGACAATGTTATTAGTCCGGTTTCTTCATGATGTTTTTGTTTTTACAACGCCGAAAATCGAATCGTAAATATCCAATCATATTTCGCAGGTACATATATAGGTAAGTTCCGAAAAACTCATAGGTACGAGCCGGTGTTTGAACACTTTGATTGAACCCGCGACCTTCGAATTGACAGTCCGGTTTGCAACAACAACGCTCCATAAAATGATCCTCGATATATTATGTATCCACTCGACGCACTCGACATAGTCTTCGATATCGATAACGTAAACTTGGTCAAGCAGATCTTGTCAGTAGAAAAAGGCGGCAAATTTAAAAAATGTAGGCGCCCAGAGATATCATCTCATAGAAATTTTGAATTTCGCGCCTTTTTCTACTGACAAGATTTGCTTGACCATCTATATATCTTGATCTTGACATGTGAGCTAAGCGATAAAGGTGCTAAAGCTGATAAGTTTGAGTTGGAACTAATCGGACCTCTCGTTCCTACTCACGAATGTACGCGCATCACTAGCGCCACCTTGATGTGCGAATTTGACAGATGTCAAATGCGTTTTATTTGGTCGTCGATTTGTTTGTTGTGAAAGGGCTGACAACAGTACTGTGTGTGTACAAAAAATTGTTAGCTCGTCGACTAGTTACAAAGTCCACTCGGATTGTAGCATCACACATATTGCAATCATTCCAATAATTCCAATACCAGTTTAGTTGAAACAAGACATTAGTAAATAGTGTTGTAGTTGTGATTGGTACGAGAAAATTAGTGTTCCAAATTTAAATTTACACAAGTGTTTTTGGTATTTACTTAGGTGGGTGTCTTGATTTGATTATTAATTTCCTAATTTATCACGAATCAATTTAATACAAGTTGTCTAATCGTAGTTGCTAGTTATTGATGATTAGTGTTAATTATGATTAGTTAGAAGTCAGTATTCTAACAGGTAATAAAATTCCAACTTGATTTACCACTACTCTGGCCTTCCATGGTGTCAAAGTTTTACTTTGTAGGAAATTTTATTGCATCTTAAACAGTAAACAAAATAAAATCGTTCTTACTATGTTACAATAAATACAAAACATGTTTAAACAGTTATTTTGGTTGAAACCTATATTCACAAGACAACTTTGTAAACTTTTTTTATTTTCAGACTTTTTTTTTTAAGTATGGCTAGCACATTAAGGAGGTCAGCCTACCATGCAGCAAGGAGGTTGAGCATTCCAGCTTTAAAGCTTGTTATTCGTAACAATAGCACTTTGGAGAAGAATATTCTAACATCAGTTTTCAAAGACATTCCTAAAGTGAATTATACCGTCCCCGAGTTTGTTTGGCAGAATTTGGACAGATGGCCAGATAAGACTGCAACTGTGAGTATGTCTGATTTTGTTTCTCTTTCTGACTCATCATATTTTTATATGCTTTTACTTAACTTGCAATGTTTGTATGTTGGGGTTCAATTAAGCCAAGAAGTTTTGAGACAATGAAATATGCCAACAAGCTGATATAATGGTGGAGACAGGAGGCGGCTATAGGAACTCAGCGATAAAAAAAATGCAACCTAATTATGTTTTACTTCGTTAGAATTCTCTCAGTTGCCTGTTGAAAGAAAAGTACAGTCGGCAAAAACTGGGGCCAAATGTATAAAAATGTACATTGGTTGCCTCTTTCTAATTTATTTTATTAGAAATAGACTAATTATTCTATGCAGACGAAGTAACGGGCAGAAGCTATCTTGTATATTTTGGCATCCATAAGAGTGTCTCATATTGTGTCTCTTAAATGTGCGAGAAAATTCTGTTTCTTTTTTTTTCTATACCTATATGCACACGCCTGTGATCCTAATAAACATAGGCGTACGCACGGTGGGGCAAGTGGGGCAACTTGCCCCACCCTGGTCTGTGGTCTGACGTGAAGCTAAAAATTTTTAGAAACAATTAAGGCACGTAACCCTACTTCTGCCCTACCCTGGGTACGCCTATGCTAATAAATAGAATACCTAACTTGTAAATTGTGGCACAAGTTGTAATTTGTTACCCTACCCCTAGACAGGTGTGTCTCACTCCGTGATTTCGTCGCCTTGCTACAGGTAGCCAAAAGTACATTCGTTTGGCCCCAATTTTGGGGTTTGCCATAAGCCGCGCGTGGCGCTGTCGCCACCTAGCGGCCATATCTGTGCTGATCGTAACAGACGCGTTTTGTTAGAGAGTGAGTCTTCTGTACTTAGTACTATTATTTATTCTGTGCCCTAGAGCATAGTGTAGTGTAGGTCATAGTAATCACCTAAATACATAAACAATACATTCACATTCCATTGTGCATGAACAACGCATTTTTACCACGATTGCATTCACCCTTGTCTACCAAAGGTTAAACACCTAACTCCACAAACAACTACAACATAATTGTGCACTATTTATTCAATATTGAACCATATTTTCTTGTAACAAAGTTTTATTTGCAATAATATGAGTGCTATAATCAGTTTTATCTAAGTAGAAATCTGTTGTTGATTAGATTTTATTCGTAACTGTCACATAGCAACTGATGATAAGTAGGTGGAGGTGTTAAATAAAAATTTGAATTTAGAGTCTGTGCGGAAAGAGAAGAGTCGTGGGATTTGAGGGCGCGCCAGTGCTATTTTATGGTTTTTGCTATGCTGACAACACTGGTCACGTGATTATAGTACGACACTAAAGGTCATGATACTTGTATCCCTTTTGTTCCGGTTTTTTACCACGGCTTACTAAACGGAGCCTGGTGGTGGTGTCGGCTCGTCAAATCAATCCTCTGTGTGGAGTGTAGACTGTAACTTTTCGTGATGAGGGGTTCGTTGGGTGAAGCGTAGAAACTCGCCGCTGGAACGCGCTGGCCGTCGTGCTGTCTCGAAGTCCGCTATACCTCCATTTACCGGAATATGTGTTGTGTGAAATAAAAACACATATATCTGAGTTTATTTACTGGAGAGTGTTCAGGCAAGTGATAGAGTTAAGCTCTCTGAGTTCTCTAAATATGCTACAAATGGCGCGGGTTTATATAGGAATGGCCGGGCGATTTGTATCTCTGAACTAGTGGGCATTATATGCAGAGTGAGTTTTATTTATTTCTGTCAATCTCGTTAATTATAAGCACGTATGAAAGGAGCACGAATCCTAGACTTATAAATAGATACAATATTAAGCACGTATGAAAGGAGCATGAATCCTAGACTTATAACTAGATATAAAACATTCCACGCAATTCATTGAACATAATATACGAGCACAAAGTAAAACATGATATACAAAAGTAAAAATAGCAACCTAAACGTAAAGACTAATCTAACACATGCATGACCCTAATAGCTATTTACGACAGTCTCCCCCACGTGTGTTAACACCGTCTTCATGCGCGGAGTAAATGGGGATGAGTCTGGAAACTGGGCGGCGGACGTCACCTGCGCGTGTGCGAACAATGGCCATCCAGGCCAGGATATAGCTGGGCGATTACGCCTCTGGGCCACGTTCCTCGTTACTACGTCACCTTCATGCAGTTTCTTTACGTTTTCTTAGCGAGCAATACGGCTTTGAAAACCTCGGCGGCAACCAGACTACCAGCGGTGGCGCGAACTAACCGTACATTATTAATGAACGATCGCCACGCGGGTGCGAGTGAGACGGATATAGGCCTGTCCCAATCGATCCCTGTCCGCCAAACGAAACGTAACGTATCGCGATCTTGCTCTATTATTTCGATCTGTAAAAACATCTGTTTGACGTCGGCTAACACCGCGATTTTACTTTCGCGGAAGCGCATTAATACGCCAAAAAGTGACTTTAACAGGTCGGGGCCAGCCAACAGCGCGCTGTTAAGCGAACGTTCGCAAGCTGTGGCGGCCGTGTCCCAAACTAATCGCATTTTGCCGCGTTGCGGGTGAAAAGTTGGGAAATGCGCCAGAGGCCACGTCCGGGGTGCCTCGGGGGGCGGTGGCGAGTCTATTTTCTCCGCGTAACCTTTGTCAAGCAACATACACTTTGCATATTCGGCTTTAAGTTTCGCATCGTGGTCTAGCTTTCGTTCTAGACTGTACGGCCGTTGCAATGCTTGCGCTTGGTTATTGGGGAGTTTCTCGTCATTTGACCGCCAAAGTAAACCCGAGCGATACCTTTGCTCCCCCGGTATCTTTTCGCAGGTGGCTTCTAGTAAATCTAGCGCACGTTGGTCGGGGTCGACCCGAGGCAACTTTTGCGAAACGCCTAATGATTCTACCTCAGAATGCCGTTTCACAAGTTGTAAGGCCTCGTCGTCCGCGGTATTAGGCTTTGCGTGCCCAACCAATTGTACCGCGGGCGCGATTCTGTCCGCAGTTTCGTGTAGCGTCAAAGTCATTGTCGCGCCTTCGTCAAGTGGCGCGAGGGTTTGGACGGTACCTAACGGTTCCGACACCTCAACAGGCATGACTTTGAGACACGTCTGCGGCAGTCTAACATTGAGTACTGCAGGTGCTGCCGGGACACTATTACCGTTCGCGGACGCGGCCGCGTTTCGACCGTGTAATAGTTTATTATGTCCGGCTTCGCACTGATTCATGCCACATGCGACATATTGGCACCCATAAGGCTTAGGGTGACTCGCGCCTAAACATCTACAGCACAATTTAGCACCCTTTGCCAAGTCCCATCGCTCAGATATAGTCGCGGCTAGAAATTTCGAACACTCACTAACTTTGTGTTCTTTGCCGTTCTTACATATGGCGCACGCATCGCGCGAGACAGAGACAGACGATGTCTGCTGCCTGGGCTGAGCTCTGGTTGACGCTGGTTTTTTCTTTAAATTACCATCGCGGTGCTTTACTTGAGCTATAGTCGATTTATTAGAACGGGATCTATTTCTCGTATCACGTGTGTATGATTCGTGGGAATCTGACTCCGAATCCGAACTATAGTCGCGAGAGGACGACGCGGGGGTGCGGGACCCAGTGAGAGCGTTGCTCGATCGACTGGGCTCGCGCACAGAGGAAACCGCGCTTCGCTCATCTCGCGATCCACTAGACGTATCACGGTAGAATGCGGGGGCGCGAGACCCAGAGAGAGCTTGGCTCGATCTTCTCGGTTCGCGCACAGAGGAAACCGCACTCCCTGAATTCCGTGATTCATCAGACGTGTCACGGTAGAACGCGGGGGCGCGAGACCCAGAGAGAGCTTGGCTCGATCTTCTCGGTTCGCGCACAGAGGAAACCGCGTTCACTGCATTCCGTGACCTGTTAGACGGCTTATGTCGGTTTACGTGCTTGGCCGCAGTGCTAATTTCGTTAAGAAACTCGGAAATTGCAACTAACCCGGGTGATTCTACGTTAGACTGCCTGTATTTGGCCCATTCATAGCGCACTATCAGATTCAACTTATCCACGATTTTATTCACGAGCTCAGGCGCGTGCAAGTATTTCTCTTGACGCAAGGATCTAATGGTGGCGACGGCATTCGCTACATGCGCGGCGAATGAGGTTATATTAGAATTGTCTTCGGATAAACGCGGCATGCGTTTAACGTTATGAATTTCCGTAAGAACAATCTCCTCAGGGTCGCCGAACTGCCGTTCCAGCGCTTCCATTATCTCGTACGGATCCTGAACCGTGTACATTATTGATTTTACGGCCGTCCGAGCTTCGCCCTTAAGTGCGCGCCTAATCCGACTGACGTTATTGACGGCACTAAACATGGGCGACGTATCTTCGAACTCTGCCCTAAATGATATCCACTCGGTGATATCTCCGCCGAATGTAGGCAATTCCGGCGGTTTATGGTACATTGGCGCGTAGGTACCGTGCGGTACCTCTACAATGCGCGGGGGTGGTCTGCTAGGCTGATCGACGGCTGCACGCGGCGGCGGTTGCGTTTGCGCGGTCTCTTTCGGCGGCGGGATTTTAACGTTTTCCTTTGCGATCTCGTGCTGTAACCTAGCTTGTCGTTCTACCCAACTTCTAGTCCGTTCTTCGACGGTCGCGTCACTGCTGCCGACAGACTGCGCCTTCAGTTGCGCAACCTGCAGCCGTAAATTTGCAGTGTCGGACTTTGTCTTAGTAGCTTCGACGGTCGCGTCACTGCTGCCGACAGACTGCGCCTTCAATTGCGCAATCTGCAGCCGTACATTTGCAGTGTCGGACTCTGTCTTAGCAACGGCTAGACGGGCTTTACGAACCTCGAGCTCGGCCATTAGCACGGCCAATTGTTTATCGCGTTCCCTAACCGATTTGCGACTCCTATGTGAATCGCGATTAGACGGCGCCCGCGACGGCGATGGCGGCGCATCGATGTCTTTATTCACTAGCGTACCTAATCTACTACGATTTACTACCGTGGCATCTAACGTTTCCGAGTGTACCGACTCGTTTCCACCGGTAGTATTCGGGTTGCCACTGGTGCCCTTGCTCCACGTATTTGTCTCGCCGGACGTAGTCTTACCGGACGAGGGGGTAGGGGTGTCCATGTTGGCTGCGGGCGCAGGCGGGCCCTTGGTGCGTGGTCGTAGGCTCCTTGCTTCCTTTTCGGACATCTTTCTGGCTGGAACCACTTCACTTCACTTAACACACGCGGGGGTCCCTAACTTGACCTGCCTATATCTATGACTGACCGTTACTGAGCGTAACGTCAGGCCCTAAGCGTAGCGTGGATCCCTCGTGGCACTGAATCTCCCGCAATGGCAAAGTGCTATGCCTAGAACGTTCGAAAGCAGTGTGTGGGTATCAACCATGTGACACATGCAACGAAAGTTGCCAGGACACGTGAGCGGAGGACGACCTACACGCTGCACGGTCCGACCGGCAAGCCGGTAAATGGGTTACGGAAAGGTATTGGGGTTGGGTCTGAACCGAAGCGAACCTCTAGGCCCAGCGCGTTCTTTATTCTGTCTTGCCGTCTGAGTCAAGCAACGTTCGCTTAAAACTCAGCGCGTACTTGTTTCTTTCTTGCCGTCTGAGTTAAGCAATGTCGCTTCAAACTCAGCGCGTACGTGTTTCTTTCTTGATGTCTGAGTTAAGCTATGTCGCTTGAAACTCAGCGCGTACGTTTTTCTATCTTGATTCTGAGTTAAGCTATGTCGCTTGAAACTCAGCGCGTACGTTTTTCTATCTTCATTCGGCTTCAGAAGGACCAAACTGTGGAGTGTAGACTGTAACTTTTCGTGATGAGGGGTTCGTTGGGTGAAGCGTAGAAACTCGCCGCTTGAACGCGCTGGCCGTCGTGCTGTCTCGAAGTCCGCTATACCTCCATTTACCGGAATATGTGTTGTGTGAAATAAAAACACATATATCTGAGTTTATTTACTGGAGAGTGTTCAGGCAAGTGATAGAGTTAAGCTCTCTGAGTTCTCTAAATATGCTACAAATGGCGCGGGTTTATATAGGAATGGCCGGGCGATTTGTATCTCTGAACTAGTGGGCATTATATGCAGAGTGAGTTTTATTTATTTCTGTCAATCTCGTTAATTATAAGCACGTATGAAAGGAGCACGAATCCTAGACTTATAAATAGATACAATATTAAGCACGTATGAAAGGAGCATGAATCCTAGACTTATAACTAGATATAAAACATTCCACGCAATTCATTGAACATAATATACGAGCACAAAGTAAAACATGATATACAAAAGTAAAAATAGCAACCTAAACGTAAACACATAAAACGTAACGTAACGTAGACTAATCTAACACATGCATGACCCTAATAGCTATTTACGACACTCTGATTTAGCGCAGGCACTAGTTTTCTTTTTAAAACACACTCTTGTTTTTATGTCTCACATACTAAAAAGTGACAGTGCGATTGACAAAACTGCTAAAACTAGTTAAGAATTTGTAACTTTAGTACCAAACAACTGTAATTTTAGTACCAAACAAGATAGAGTCTCATTTATGTACTACCTAATCTGTGCAGTCCAACAGTTATTTTAATACAAAACCGGGTAGTTCGGGTAGAAATTGGGCATTAGACCTGTAATTTTACTATCTGGGATATATTTAACCAATTGTAAACTTGACTTGTAATGTATCTGTACATTATTAATAATAAATATGAATATGAATAAAAATAGTGCATAAGTAGGTAGGCCTTATTGGGATATGTCCGGTTCTCTCATCTCACGATATTTTACTTCGCCGAAAAGTCTGCTAAATATGAAATACTTATAATTTCGTAACTAACAGAACCTAGTAAACGAACTTACAAATAAAGAAATATTTTTATGAAAAAGTTTTATTCTTTGTAATCGAAGTCTGAATTAAAATATTCAATGTCACTTATGTTTGAGCTAGTTTCAGAACAACCAGGGACTGATGTGAGGAACTGAGGGCCGATTTTTGAAATTCGACCACTCGATTTCGTGTATTTCGTTAAATGATATCTACACTACTAGGCGTTTAAATTCTACTAATAGAATAGAAATCGAGTAGCCAATACCACTAGATTCTAAATTTTGATCGCTCTTATTTCAAAAATTAGCATTTCCCCGTTTTCTACCGATTTTCGAGTGACGAAATCGAGCGATCGAAATTCAAAAATCGGCCTCCTGGATGTGCTTGAATCCGGCACGTAGATTACGAATTCTTGCATATCACCTACTTAGCGGTCTTTTATTCGAGATACCGTAGGTACTTTTACACAATCCTGAAAAAAAATTACATATAAATTTAAATATGCATTAAATGGCAAGTATCAAGACTATTTGTCAGTTATTTTAAAGATCATAAATGACCTGCATATTTATGAAAATTAATATATTTTGAATTAATATACTTACCGATTATGTACCGGAGACAAGTTACTTAGGGGGCTTATTAAATAGGTAATTATTTAATATTAAATACACCAATACCATACATCAATAGTATCAATACCCGTGAATAGCGGAAACACGTTCCGCGACTTTTTGTAAGTCGATAGTCGGCTTTTAGCCGTTTTCTTCCCGCTGACAAAACCGAACAATGTTAAATATAATTTTTCGTGGTTTTATGTACGGTTTCATCGTGTTTTGAAAATATTTTATACATAAAACTTGCGGTTTTTGTTAATATAATATACAATGACAGAAGTTTGTTTACTTTTTACAAGACATATGTCAAAGGTTTGATTGCCATATAAAATTTAAAATGTTAGTTCCCGTTTCTGCCACGACTCTTCTCTTTCCGCACAGACTCTAAAAGTTTTACTGTGAATAATAATTTTATTAGCATAAAATGAGAGGTGATGAAATGTCAAGGTACTTGTGAGCCTACGCCTACCTTCAACAAAACAACATTTACATAATACCTGTAAGGTTATAAATAACTTTAAAGGCCTGTGCACACCGGCTGCGTGTGCGTGACGTATACGTGCGCGTGCGGCGTTGTAGTATACAGATCCTTATGAGAGATGGCACACCGCTTGCGTGACGTGTGCGTGTGTGGCTCCAAGATTTTAGCGCACGCACACGCGCACGTCACGCACACGCAAGCCGGTGTGGCTCGGCCTTAAATGGCTTATTAAAATTATACCTTTTCATGGTATTGGACCTGTCCAATTTTTATTTTGTCTCACATTTTGCTTAATGAGAGAGTGAGATGCAATAACATTGGACACATATATTGGACAGATGGAATACCACCTATAGGTACTTACTTGCTCGTAAAAAGTGTTAAGTACTACACTTAGGGCCACTTGCACCAATCCACTAATCCGGGGTTAACCGGTTAAACCTGGAGTTACCATGGTTACCAGTACAAATTGACACTGGGTTAACGGTTTAACCGGTTAACCCCGGGTTAGTGGGATAGTTAGTGCAAGTGACCCTTAAACGATGCGGTCCGTAAATCCTAAATTTTACGTAGGGCTGTAATGTACGTACGATTTTTTTTTTAATATCCCTTTTTTCTTCACAAGTGTGATGAAAAACATGGTGTGTCAGGTGTGTGCCACGGGCGGTACAGGAATTACGAACTCGTGTTGATTAAGTACTCGCCTTCGACTTCGGGCTTCAATTCACACTCGTTAGTAAATTCAAAACAGAGAAAAAACCGGGCAAGTGCGAGTCGGACTCGCGCACGAAGGGTTCCGTTCTATAATGCAAAAAAAAAAACAAAAAAAAAGCAAAAAAAAACCGGTCACCCATCCAAGTACTGACCACTCTCGACGTTGCATAACTTTGGTCAAAAATCACGTTTGTTGTATGGGAGCCCCAGTTAAATCTTTATTTTATTCTGTTTTTAGTATTTGTTGTTATAGCGGCAACAGAAATACATCATCTGTGAAAATTTCAACTGTCTAGCTATCACGGTTCGTGAGATACAGCCTGGTGACAGACCGACGGACGGACGGACGGACAGCGAAGTCTTAGTAATAGGGTCCCGTTTACCCTTTGGGTACGGAACCCTAAAAATGGAGACTATGTTTGTATGGAGTCCCCTTACTTAAACATACATACTATAAAATGTATGTATGATCCGTACGGTCCTACAATTCATTGATAAACAAATGCGTTGTTTACAGGTGTGTGCAGTGACAGGCCATGGCTACACATACGCGCAAACACACAGGATGTCCGTCGCTTTCGCGGCCTCACTCCGAACCAAGTTAAAGTTAAAGAATGATGACAAGGTTTGTTTAATTTGTTTTCAATACTTTAGACAAAAAATTGTAATTTTCATACAGATTTACAGCTTGGCAAAAAAGAGTAGAAATTAAAAAGTGGCAACACTGTAGTGCCATCCTTTTCAAACCAATATATATATAAGAAAACGGGACGACACTACAGTGTTGCCACTTTTTAATTTCTACTCTTTTTTGCCAAGCTGTATACTTTTTAATCAAGGACAAATGCCATAAAAAATGTACACGGTTTTATAATATTTTGTGTTGCTTGATTGATCTAAAGGTGGCGATAATCCTGCCCAATCTCCCCGAGTATCCCTGCGCGCTGCTCGGAACGTTAGAAGCAGGCTGCATTGCCAGTCTCATGAACCATGCCTACACTGCTCGTGAGTATTCTTGAACGTAGTTATCACAGTATAATACCCACCCTAACCGAGTACCCTTGCCTGCTCAGAACGTTAAAAGCAGGCTGTTTAGCCAGTCTCATGAATCCTGCATACACTGCTCGTGAGTATTCTTGGACGCAGTTATCACAGTATAATGCCCACCCTACCCGAGCACCCTTGCCTGCTCGGAACGTTAGAAGCAGGCTGCATAGCCAGTCTCATGAACCCTGCCTACACTGCTCGTGAGTATTCTTGAACGCAGTTATCACAGTTTAATCCTGCCACGATAATTGCTGTTTAAGAGGCTGTCAATATCGAGTACGGCCACGGCCTTTAAAATATAATATTAACTTTTTTTTTCCTTCACTATAAAACAAATAAGTTTTCCTAATTTCAAGGACAATGTGTGTTGACACAGTCGACAGCCTCTCAAGTTCGATTACGCATCGCGTTACATAATATTTTTGCGCAAATATTGTTTTGCTAAAACAAAACCCATATTGTTACCGATAACCGATTTTGTTTTGTTGGCGGGATAACGCCAGGAAGAAGATTGTTTTGCTAAAACGCTATCTTTTAGCGATATTGACCATTATCTTATCATTTACGATTATATTATAACTTTCTATTTTTATAGATTGGATACATATCGCTGGCCCAATATTACAGGGTTCTATGTTACATTTTCAAGATACATAGTTGAAATTCGACGATTCTGCCAATGTTCAAATTTCAGTTCGATAAAAGTGAAAAATATGTCTGTTAGGCCAGCGATATGTCTATTACATAATAAAGCGATTAACCTCAAACAATTTGGCACTGCAAGAAAACTTATTGCACAGCAAAACTGCATTCGACAATACAAATAAATATTTGGGGCAATCTTATACAGTCGATGTAGCACCAAACTAAGCAAAGCTTGTACTATGCTAGGCAACGATATACATAAGTATATAGATAAATACTTACTTATATAAGTACATAGAACCGTGACTACACAATACAATAATCTTTATTGCACACCTCACATAGTATACAATAAACACTACTACTGTGTAAGAATTATAATTTTATTTATATTCATTCATTCATTAGTAATATTTCTTTCCTTATTTCAGACGAGCTGCAACACCAGTTAGCCAAAATCGACTGCCAAGCGATAATCGCCTCTAAACTCTCCTACGCCAGCATAAAAGAGGCCCTAAATGCCCTAAAGAAAGACATTCCTGTAATCCTAGTCGATAACGATAACCTACCAGAAGGCACGATAAAATTCGCCGAATTCGCTGAAGATTTTAACCTGTGTACGGACTGTTTGAAGTCGGTGAAGAGAGGGCCAGATGATGTGGCGATTCTGCCGTTCTCTAGCGGGACTACCGGGTTCCCGAAGGGTGTGGTGTTGAACCATAGGAGTGTGGTGGCTATGAACCAGCAAATAGCTGATCCGGAGATTGTTGTTATTGAGGAGACTTCTGGTAAGTTATGTGGCCTGATCTTTTTCTTCCTCGCGTTGTCCCGGCATTTTGCCACAGCTCATGGGAGCCTGGGGTCCGCTTGACAACTAATCCCCAGATTCCCAAGAATTGGCATAAGCACTAGTTTTTACGAAAGCGATTGCCATCTGACCTTCCAGTCATGTGGCCTGATATGTAAGAAAAATACAGCTTTCTGAGCTTCCAACTCCGAGGGGAAATGCCTTATTAGGATTAGGCTGGTTTCTACATTGTGCTTATATGCTGGAGTTGGCTATATATTTAAAGTCCAGTGACAATTCTCTACCCTCAGCCTTCACACTGGTTAAAATGAGTTGTCCCACCATCTCTGGTGTGCCTGCCTGTACCATCTACGGTGTTCGTGTTCCCAATATGTCCAACTGATCTTAAATTTGTACTTCCAGAAACCCACCAGGCCGTGCTTCCAGCGATCCTGCCTTTCTTCCACATATTCGGCTTCAACGCGCTCATGGTGAACCAGATGTACCTCGGCGTGAAGCTGGTCACCATGCCTTACTTCAAGCCGGAGCTGTTCCTTCAGACCCTCGTCAAGTACCAGGCTAGTGTGCTGTTCCTCGTGCCGCCCATGGGTAAGATGAACCAGATGTACCTCGGCGTGAAGCTGGTCACCATGCCTTACTTCAAGCCGAAGCTGTTCCTTCAGACCCTCGTCAAGTACCAGGCTAGTGTGCTGTTGCTCGTACCGCCCATGGGTAAGATGAACCAGATGTACCTCGGCGTGAAGCTGGTCACCATGCCTTACTTCAAGCCGGAGCTGTTCCTTCAGACCCTCGTCAAGTACCAGGCTAGTGTGCTGTTCCTCGTGCCGCCCATGGGTAAGATGAACCAGATGTACCTCGGCGTGAAGCTGGTCACCATGCCTTACTTCAAGCCGGAGCTGTTCCTTCAGACCCTCGTCAAGTACCAGGCTAGTGTGCTGTTGCTCGTACCGCCCATGGGTAAGATGAACCAGATGTACCTCGGCGTGAAGCTGGTCACCATGCCTTACTTCAAGCCGGAGCTGTTCCTTCAGACCCTCGTCAAGTACCAGGCTAGTGTGCTGTTGCTCGTGCCGCCCATGGGTAAGATGAACCAGATGTACCTCGGCGTGAAGCTGGTCACCATGCCTTACTTCAAGCCGGAGCTGTTCCTGCAGACCCTCGTCAAGTACCAGTCTAGTGTGCTGTTCCTCGTGCTGCCTTATGGGTATGGGAATCGTGATTTTCCATTTCCAACATGAAAGTTTCCTTTGTTTCCTGTGAAATTTTCCTAATAAATTTCCGAGAACTGTCCAAGTTTTTTCTGAAACATTGATGTCTTCTTTTGTTCTTTATGGTTCTTTATTGCTAAGAATCGTGATGATTTGATTTTGCAGCTCGGGTGATATGATATGATAATCGGTTATTTCTGTATCTGGGACATAAAAGCTAAGCCAGAATTTCCCATGAGCAAAGCATATGCAGGAGAGAAGAGATGCCTGTTAGACACAGTAGCTAACAGAAGGGGCAAGATGGTTGGCCACCTGATACGGCGCGACAGATTCTTTTTAAACATCCTGGAGGGCAAGATTGAGAGGAAAGACGCTGAGGAAGGCCCAGGCTCACATATCTCAGCCAAATAAAAGAGTTTCTGTTGTGCCGTACGAGGGAGTTAAAAGGCTGGCCCACCAAAAAACATAGTGGCGATTATTCCACCGACAAGAGCATAGCTCTTAAATACTGATGATGAAAGCATATGTTGTATTGCAGTGGTGTTCCTGGGCAAGCACCCGGCGGTGCAGGCGGATCACCTACGGAGCGTGTACGGCGTCATCAGCGGCGCCGCGCCCGTCTCGGAGGCCGACGCCGCCGCCGTGCTCAGGAAAAACGTGAGTGACCAATGAAAAAGAAAATATCTTGGCACAAGATTTGAAATGAAATGAAATGAAAACATTTATTTTCAGGGAACTATTGGCCCATAGATAAATACCTTAAGACTAGCATACATATTAATACAAAATATATCTTAAAACTAAAAACACAATTATGGCGATGCAGTTCGCAACTCCGCAGTGTCAGGGAGCCGGCCGCGGAACCGCCGGAACTTGACACCCTTCGGCCAAAACTCCTCCTTGGTGAAGGTCGTTAGATGTTCAGTCGGAACGCTCAGCACAAAAGAATTAAAATTCACACTGTCGAGATTCCGACTTCACGACCCAATCCAATCCAATCCAATTTGGCTACCACCGATTCCAATCAACCATCATTGTTACAGAAAAATATCTCTGAAGTTTCTGAAGTCTACTATGCTACGAAAATTAAATTAATATATATATATATATATATATATATATATATACCTACGTAGAAAAGCGAGAAAATAATAAGCTAAATCGACCGTCAGAAATTTGTTTTTACTGTGCGCCTAGGATCTGAGATCTGAGGAAATAAAACCTAAATATGCTAGGGTATCATTCGCAACTCATCTTCAATCTACAATAGGATCAATAACTAATATTAGTGTAGGTACATTTGGTATCAATTGAACGATCACTGGGCAGATCCTAGACACACGCTCTATGCAACCAAGATTTAGCCTAAAATCCTAAACAATTGAACAAATACGTTACAGTCCCATACATTCCACGACCATTCTCGTTACGCACAGACTCTATTAATTATGGCATTTACGCTACCGTCTCACTAAGTATATAAAAACCTCGTTTCAGCCAAATATAAACTTCCGCCAAGGCTACGGCCTCACAGAGACCAACGGCGGCATCGCGATCGGCTTCAACACGGACGCCAACCACGCGTCGGTCGGACACGTGTTCCCCAGCTCGCAAGTCAAGATCGCGGACATTCAGACACAAGAGGCGCTGCCTGCTGGAAAGGTACACAAATGAACTTCCGTCAAGGCTACGGCCTCACAGAGACCAACGGCGGCATCGCGATCGGCTTCAACACCGACGCCAACCACGCGTCGGTCGGACACGTGTTCCCCAGCTCGCAAGTCAAGATCGCGGACATTCAGACACAAGGGGCGCTGCCTGCTGGAAAGGTACACTAATAAACTTCCGTCAAGGCTACGGCCTCACAGAGACCAACGGCGGCATCGCGATCGGCTTCAACACGGACGCCAACCACGCGTTGGTCGGACACGTGTTCCCCAGCTCGCAAGTCAAGATCGCGGACATTCAGACACAAGAGGCGCTGCCTGCTGGAAAGGTACAAAAATTAACTTCCGTCAAGGCTACGGCCTCACAGAGACCAACGGCGGCATTGCCATCGGCTTCAACACCGACACCAACCACGCGTCGGTCGGACACGTGTTCCCCAGATCGCAAGTCAAGATCGCGGACATTCAGACACAAGAGGCGCTGCCTGCTGGAAAGGTACAAAAAAGGTCTTGTAACTCGCTTTAGAAAAAGGTCTTACAGCGACAAGATGACTATAAAACCAATAGATTATTGGTTGATAATAAATTTCCGCCAAAGCAAGGTCTAGTAAATAGTGAAGACCTAAAATCTCCATATGGTGTGACACCGCTTTGGATCGAGCAAAGTGGCGTGCTCTTGTGTTGGAGCCCGGGACTCATTTTGGGTCATCGAGCCAGCCACTTAAGTAAGTAAAATCTCCATATAAGACCCTTTGTTCCGCTCCTCAACATTGTTGTAGTGGTGCATTTTAGCTTTGTGTTACTAAAATCACAGAATAAATAATAGTACTAAGTACAGAAGACTCACTCTCTAACAAAACGCGTCTGTTGCGATCAGCACAGATATGGCCGCTAGGTGGCGACAGCGCCACGCGCGGCTTATGGCAAACCCCAAAATTGGGGCCGAACGGATGTACTTTTAGCTACCTGTAGCAAAACGACGAAATCGCGGAGTGAGACACGCCTGCTAAAATGTACAAATAATATTTAGTGCCAATACCACCTACATCAGTATCAAATCTCGCGGCGTTAAGTAGGGGTTGTCAGTTTTCTCTATTTATTAAACTCTGCTCAAAGTGAGACAGACCAATAACATTACGTTTGGTTTTAACACCGACGCCAACCACGCGTCGGTCGGACACGTGTTCCCCAGCTCGCAAGTCAAGGTCGCGGACATTCAGACACATTACAAGAGGCGCTGCCTGGTGGAGACGTAATTTTAGATTGTCGTTAAAAAATATATTACGGCTCGGCCACGACATTGCGCGACTGACGGCGGCGGCAGCCCTAGGTTGGAGCGAGACACAGCGATTGGACCTTTCGTCGCCTATGGTTGCCCCTGCCGCCGGTCGCGTAAAATCGTGGCCGGGCCGTTAAAGCGACAAGATCGCTAGATTTTGGTTGATAATAAACTTCCGTCAAAGCAGAGTCTAGTAAATAGAGAAGACGTAAAATCCCTCCATATATTCTCAACATTCTTGTAGTGGAGCTATTTTTCATTTCAGCTTAGTGTAACTAAAATTTACATAATAATATTTAGCGTCATTATGCTATCTACAACAGTATTGATTCTCGCGCCGTGGCTTAGGTGACAATTTCGCCTGGCTGGCGGTACAGAATAACAACAAAAATGTCGATCCACCCTATAAAAATACCATTTAACTATGATTTAACTTTTCCCTATTCCAGGAAGGTGAAATCTTGTACCGCGGGCCCAACCTGATGCAGGGCTACTACAAAGACGAGGAGGCTACCCGCGAGGTGTTCCAAGACGGCTGGTATAAGACCGGCGACATCGGCAAGTACGACGACAAGAAATACCTCTATGTCACCGATAGGATGAAGGAGCTTATTAAGGTGAGAGAAAATAAATTAAAAACTTCAACCATCCATTGGGTCGATTTTGCTTTGACCCATTGAAAATAATCGCTCCTACCCATCAGACCAAAGACTAGTTCTTATTTAGGTTTTATCCTAACCTAGTCTGGGGTCCCACTGCTGGGCAAAGGCATCAATTTTTTTTAGGGTTCCGTACCCAAAGGGTAAAACGGGACCCTATTACTAAGACTTCGCTGTCCGTCCGTCCGTCTGTCCGTCTGTCTGTCACCAGGCTGTATCTCACGAACCGTGTTAGCTAGACAGTTGAAATTTTCACAGATGATGTATTTCTGTTGCCGCTATAACAATAAATACTAAAAACAGAATAAAATAAAGATTTAAGTGGGGCTCCCATACAGCAAACGTGATTTTTGACCAAAGTTAAGCAACGTCGGGCGTGGTCAGTACTTGGATGGGTAACCGTTTTCTTTTTTGCTTTATGGTACGGAACCCTTCGTGCGCGAGTGCGACTCGCACTTGCCCGGTTTTTTAGATTCGCCAACAGGTGCAATACAAAATATACTTATAAATGACAAGTTCATCATCATCATCATCATCATCTCAGCCATAAGACGTCCACTGCTGAACATAGGCCTCCCCCTTGGACCTCCATTCGTACCGGTAGGAAGCGACCCGCATCCAGCGTCTTCCGGCGGCCTAAACAAGGTCGTCTGTCCATCTTGTGGGTGGACGTCCTACGCTGCGCTTGCTAGTCCGTGGTCCCCAATCGAGCACTTTTCGACCCCATCGGCCATGACAAGTTATAAAAATAATATTGCTAGAGTATTCACCCAATTCAATTACAGCAGGCTATAACAAGGCATGATGTTACTTATGTAAGTTTGTAACATATGTACAATTGTACATATGTTACAAACATGTGTTTTTTTTCTCCATCTGTTGATATCCGTAACAGTCACTGAAGCGTTTTTGCAGCCGTGCAGTGCATATCGTCAACAACGTGACAAGCAAAACTCACTAAGTACTATCAAAAAATTAAAGTAACAATGCACTTTATTACACTTGTAACACGGTTTATGCTCCAATAATTTCAATGATGTTAGTTAGTGACTTTTGCTTGTCACCCGACGATATATAGATGGAGGCGTATAGAACTCGAATTTCGCGTGCTTGCCTAATTTTAAAAAGTAATTGAAAATCTTATTATCCTTCAAGAAAAAGTAGGCGGAATTTATTCCACCTAACGTTATACATACGTTAAACTTAACACACTTCAGAAGGTACCAATCATAAATACAGAAGATTTAGAAAAACATTTAACAAAATCATGTTTCATTCCAGGTAAAAGGCTTCCAAGTAGCCCCCGCCGAACTAGAAGCGATCATCCGAACTAACCCCAAAATCGCGGACTGCGCCGTTTTGGGCATCCCCGACCCCGTGACAGGGGAAGTCCCAAAAGCTTTCATAGTGACCCAGCCGAATCAGACCATCTCGCCTGAGGAACTGAAGGAATATGTGAATAGTAAGCTAGTCTCGTTCAAACATGTTAAGGAGGTTCAGAGCATTGATGCTATACCTAAGAACCCGGCTGGTAAGATCTTGAGAAAAGATTTGAAGGCTAAGTACTGTTAAAGTATGAAATGATTCATTGGTGTAAGATGTGTGGAGTCTAATGCTCTAGTTTCCTAGGATAGCGGTGTCATATAGCGGCCATCTCCATACAAATCTACGACATCCATATTTAGCCGTATTATTTAGTATCGAGACGGCCGCTGCTATATGACGGCACCGCTATCCTAGGAAAACCGATCTTAAGACAATTTCGTAAATCGAATTTGATAGCTTAATATCACAAAAAATGTCACAATTTTAGATTCTAATTTCGTTTTTAGCTATTTACGGGGTGATTTGATACCTCACGATAGTCACGATGTGTTTACAATTAAATGCAAGGAAGAATTATACAATTTTAATACATTCTTTACAAAGTGTTACATATCCGCTTTCCTTTTCTTAACACATTCACTTAAGCGCTTTTCGCTACATAGCGGAAAATACGTGTTATCGGCTACGCCGTGTGTTAAGTGTACCATAGAGCATAAAGACAAAAATGTACAGATATTTTATACATTCGATTTTAAATTGTTTCTTAATAATGCTACAATGTTATTATATTTGTATTTTGTTAAAGTATTTACATACGTATGGGTATTGGGAAAAATATAGTATTAAGGATCCTAGTATTTTAAGACTGATACGTATTTACACAACTATTTCTATGTATTACAAAGTTGTTTAAGGAATTTCATATAATTGAATTTAAACTGTTGTGAGACATACTAACATTGAATAATTTTACGGTTTAGACTCACTTGTTTTTAGTCACTCGCGCGACACGTTTCGGAGAGCCTAGGTCTCCTTTCTCAAGCACTAACAGTGCGAGCAGCGTTCACGACGGCCGTGTATTGCGTACTGCTAAAAACAAGTGAGTCTAAACCGTAAAATTATTCAAGAATTTCATATATTGTTAAAATCTTAGAAAATCATTACATACCTATTGTTTTGAGAGAACTACCTATTTTTTTAACTGAATTGTTAGTTGCAAACCGAAATTGACTGTGAAAAGTATTTTACCAAGTTTTATATGACGTTTTTTTATTTGTGTAGTTTGTTACTTTCATAAATTGTATTGACGCTATTATCTTGTCCTCATTCTTAAAAACCAAATTAATTAATTTATAATAATTATTTTACTGTATTATTATCTACTAAGAGTACTAAGGCAATAAGCTCAAGGGTCCAATCCAATGGTGTAACCCAGGGGTTCCCAAAACTATGCGCCGCGGCGCCCTGGGGCCCGATTTTCAAAAGCTTGTAACTTGTAATACAAGCGGATGTCACTTTTTGACAGCTTTTGTTAGAAAGGGACTTCCACTTGTATTGCAAGTTACATATCATTGGCCTTTACGCCAATACTTGTATTACAAGTTACAAGCTTTTGAGAAACGGGCCCTCGGGGTGCCATAGACACTAAAGTGTCATTCGATGGAACTTGCTAACTATGTAAACAAAAATCACTAGTAAATACATTCAGAGACAATTTCAATATGGCGGTTTGTTTACATAGTTAGCAAGTTCCATAGAATGACACTTTATACATAGCGGGCGCCGTGAAGCAACCCACCACCATGTTACCTGTATATTTCGAACAGCCTAGCTATAGTTCGTTTTTTTTAGCATTAGAAAGAACTCCGCAGAAGCAAGCGTGTAGTTTGTATCAGGCTCGTTAATTGTTAATAATTATTGAATTATCTAATGTAGCATGGTCAATACATATAATTTACTTCAAATAGTTACCGTTAAAAGTGCCAGATTTAGAACCACAAGCGAACTTCTGCGAAGTTCTTTCTAATGCTAAAAAAAACGGACTATAGGTTAGGGCGCCGATATAAATTTTTTAACTTGCATGTACAGTCAGCAGCAATAGTTGCTAAGCGGGCGAGGTGTTCAAAATTACCTTGACACGCTCTTATATTCTCTTAATAATAAAGTCGCGTCAAGATCATTTTGAACACCTGACCCGCTTAGCAACTTCTGCCGCTGACTGTACCTACGCCGCGAACTTTAAAAGATTTAGAACCCTTGGTGTAACCAACATTGTTATAAAGTATTATTTTTGAGAAATATTAATTGGAAAGTGTTCACAGTTTTATAAATTGTTATGTATTGACTTTAGATGTAAATAATATCATATGAAAACGAGGCCAATTTTAATCTATTCTATATTTTATCAATGTCATCAAAATGTTCATGTTATAATTATAATTATGTTTTTTTTGACTTTGCAATTATTTTTATTCATCTATATGTTCGATATTAAATGGTTTCATATATTAAATTATGTGATTATGAATTGGAAAATGCTACCTACTTTTTTTTGTAGGAACAATATTACCAAGCTTGTGCAATATTTTTTTTTATTCGCTTTAAATTTTCCATTATTTTGTATTATTATAGAAACAGCTTGTTAGTCATATAAACAATAAAATAAGCTAGTCTACTACTGTTATTTACTATTTTATAAACTTTTTATGTAAATGTACTTTAAGACGATTCAAATATCTATTAAAATATTTTGAAATATGTTATACTTACTTATTATTTTTGCTTTCGTGCAAATGACACCTTTGAGTTAAATCTGGCAATATAATTGGTTTGAAATTTTAAAATAATTTGGTATCACATGTATACGGTTGTGTTCACAAACATATTTCAGTGTCCATTGAATTAGATTTTTATTTCTAATCAACCTCAAAATGATCACATTTTTCCCTAAACGTCCAATCGTCACAATTAGTTCATCTACCACGCACTTCGCATAAAGTACCAAATTCAAAATGTACGTACAACAGTCTTTACAGAAACATTTTGGTAATATTAGAATTTACGTTAGATAATTATTTATAGAGAATATTAGAGTAGCTAGTACATGTATCTATCATGTAGGTAGTACATGTATCTATCATGTATGTACCTACATGTTTTTACCAATGCACATTTTTAATACAAAACAATACTTGTGACGAAACCGATACATATTTAAATAGTTTACTTACATAACCTATCATAACTTCATAAGAATATAAAAAACCGGGCAAGTGCGAGTCGGACTCGCGCACGAAGGGTTCCGTACCATAATGCAAAAAAAAAACAAAAAAAAGCAAAAAAAACGGTCACCCATCCAAGTACTGACCACTCCCGACGTTGCTTAACTTTGGTCAAAAATCACGTTTGTTGTATGGGAGCCCCATTAAAATCTTTATTTTATTCTGTTTTTAGTATT
The DNA here is from genome assembly GCF_963556715.1 of Cydia fagiglandana. Classification (NCBI taxonomy): domain Eukaryota; kingdom Metazoa; phylum Arthropoda; class Insecta; order Lepidoptera; family Tortricidae; genus Cydia; species Cydia fagiglandana. The sequence goes on from NC_085946.1 coordinate 1,292,647, forward strand.
TGTTGTTATAGCGGCAACAGAAATACGTCATCTGTGAAAATTTCAACTGTCTAGCTATCACGGTTCGTGAGATACAGCCTGGTGACAGACGGACGGACGGACGGACGGACAGCGAAGTCTTAGTAATAGGGTCCCGTTTTACCCTTTGGGTACGGAACCCTAAAAACAACGGTGGTAATATTTTTTTATGACTTAACCCCTCGTAGATATGCTTACTTAGACACGGATCCGTGCGTGTGAATTTAAATCTATTGTTTTAAATGTCAAGGTCACTTTTTCAATGATTATATTTGACAGGCCGCAGACAAGGGGTTAAGTACCAACTGTTACTGTTAAGATACGAGTATGAATACAATATAAACCCGCCACGCCTATCGTGCGCGGCGCGTCAGAATAAACCTTATTCGAATGCACGAAGGTTGATATTGGGTTACAGCCTCGCGCGTCAGATGACGTCTTAAAATCGAGTAAACAATATTAAGATACAAGTTTTTACGATTGTCATGCTTTCCTAAATCCTACTTAAATATTTTAGATTTCACAAACATTTATTTTAAACAACATTCGGATTACGATTATACCGACAAATGCCATAGATCTGCAATAAAGTCTACATCTACAATGTACAGTCATCAGCAATAGTTATCTTACACAACTAGGGCCGCAAAAATATGTGACACGTTCTTATTTGGAGCGCAATAAGAGCGCGTCATATATTTTTGCGGCCATAGTTATGTAAGATACTATTGCTGATGACTGTACAATATTGCAACCTTACTGCTTCAATGGGTATAGCTATTCAATACCTATGCATCAAATTGTGTGCTAAGACATAACTTTTTTTTTTTTTATGAATGGGCTTACTCATGGCCACAGACTAGCCGAGGCGTAGACGTGGCCTACGATGGAGCGAGCTCGCCCAGAAGGTGCCTGTTCACTCTTGATTTGAAGGTTGCCGGGTTATAAGAACACGGAAATATAGACGCCGGCAGGGAATTCCATTCCTTGGCAGTGCGCATAAGGAAAGTAGAAGCAAAGCGCTTCGTGCGAATTGGTGGAATATCTACCATGTAAGGATGGAAACCGGCCGTGCGTCTAAAAGTCCGATGGTAGAATGGGGACGGTGGAATAAGCTCGTGTAACTCTTGGGCACACTCCCCGAAGTGCAGCCTGTAGAATACCGACAGGCTGGCGACTTTCCGCCGATGGGCCACTTAACCCCTCGAAACCCAGCACTTTGAAGTGTCATCAAAAAAACTTACTTTTAATAATTTAAATTAACATTAGTAGACTGGTGGTACACCGACAGTCTCACCACTTATTTATAGGTACCTATGTAACCTATGTATTTTAATATGACAGCATCTACCTGTTATAATATATTAGATAAAACATTTATTAGTATGCTGTAAAAACTCACAAGATAATAATTAAAAATATGATAATACATTACCAAAGTATGATACGGGTATTTTGACTATCTTTCACGAAAACAATTCGACCATATAAATACTACGCGATATAAGAAAGTGTTTATATTTAGACATGGTTTATTGCCTTATTATCACTGTATTACGTAGGTAAGCACACAATATAGGAGACAAATAAGTGATAAAGACTGCGAAACGACGAATAAAACTTTGCGTTCCTTTAGCTCTCTCGTCGAATGATGGTCCTTATGACAGTAGTAGCTGTTACGTTACGTAACATGTTTGTAGACAGTTTTTGGAAGTTTAGCACATTATTGTAATATTTCTAGATTTTCTAGTACCTACAAGTAATATAGATATGGTAAAAACAAATTTCTTCAGTTATATATTTAAATTAAGCCCAATCAAAAAAGACTGGAAGAAACTGTCGTAGGGACCGTCATACGATAATCATTGTTGTACGTCACTTCAAAACTATGCTCATATATTTTAGAAGGTGTTTTTGCCACTGCTGAACACCGTATAAGGATAAAATTAGGCAAAATAATGTTAGGATATACGGGCCTAATTTCTAGAAACGACACAGATCCCCAAAACAGAATCAAGTGTAAGTGTTTTAAATTTATGCAATTGCGAGAATTTCGCTAACAGAAAAGACAGAAACAAAATGAAAAGTGACCCATAACATGAAACAAAAATAGTGTACCTACGAATGACAGTCATTATGCCAAATGTCTTTGATCTAATCAACCAAGGTCTAAATCGGTGCTCATAAAACATCCACAACCAAGAACACGCTAGATGTGTTCATTTTGTATTGGGGCACTTGGCACTGATAGTGTTAATCGTAATGTTATTTGATAGTTGTTAGAGATTGACAGTCTTTCCTATTCACAAGTCACTCACAACAACAAAACAAAATAGAATCGGTTCATTTCGAAACACGCTCATTCAGATCAGTCGTACGCGAACCTTAAAGAAAATCGCGCGCACAATGAACAGCCTGGCGCGTAAACTTATCACGAGTGAATTAAAAAAAATAAAATGGCAAAGGAAAATGTCTGTCAGTGCGCCTTTGAGGAAAGACGAGGATTTCATCATAAAGTCTTTTCTGCCGGAAAAGAAAATTCCTGATATGAAACTGTTGGACAGAGTTTGGAGGGAATCCGCGGGATTTAAAAAGTTAGTTGCATTGGTGAGTTTATTTGTCGCATTATATTTTTATTTAAACAAATAGAGTCGGACCAAGAAAAGTCTGCAGCGGTTTTGATAGCCCACGCAGTACAAGCGTTATTTATTCGTCATAATTTCATAGAAGTTTGACGTTTAAAATAACACTTGCACTGCGTGGGCTACCAAATCCGCTGCAGACTTTTCTTGGTCCGACTCTAAACACCTTACCACAGTGCAGTAGAAGGAACCTTGTAACAGTTCGTAAACATTAAAGTTTTTTCTACATATATTATAGGTACATACCTATAGGTATTCAGCGAAATTTCTAGTACGAACTCGGCTGAATTATTAAATTAGAATTTTGGTTAGAACTAATTTGTAAATAAATTAGTTATTTATGTAAATGTTTATCCTGTACATACTAATCAGCAACATGCATTCAATCTCGTACCTACAATTGAACAATTTTGAATAATTATGTTTGCATTAGTCAGTAAGATGTAGTTACCATGCAACATTAGCCTTACCATCTCGAATAATAAATTAGTTAAATTACACCTCTGTCGTCGAGTAATGGTCACTATCACTATCATAAATTAAAATAAGGTAAAACATATTAATTCCATTTTTTTAATTAAGTACATCCAAAAGATAAACTTGAAGGAACTGTCGTCCTTTGACGCGAGGCATCTATATAGGCTACAAGTTTAGTAAGTATACAGTATATCTTTGGCCATCGTTGCCTAGTACTATTATTTATTCTGTGCCATCGTCGTAATCTATATGTAGGTAGGTATGCGCACATATAATACGTTACTATATTTTCCATAGAAATTACAGGAAATGCTTACTTGACCCAATCATCATATCATCATAATCCATTAGCGTTTCCAGTCGATTTCGATAACTGGCGAAATCTGGCTCACATATACAATAAAATAGGCTCGGTCAAACATCTGGGGGCCTAGTCAAAATGAAATTCATTAACACAGAAGAACGAAACGAAACGCTATCTGTCTTCATCGCACTTAGAAGAGTGATAGAGAGACAATAGCGTTTAGTTTCGTTTTCTGCAAACGATTGTCATCTTCGCAAGGCTCCTGAGCTGTTACGAGAAAATTAAAATATAATAGATATGCTGGCGCCATCTATGCAAACCTTTGGCAGTTGCCAACCCCATTATAAGTAGAGAATGGAACAGGTGGGTTAATGTACAAAAATCCACGTGTTAAGCGTCCTTTCTTTATTATGTACCAAGTATTTAATCCACCTATTGAATATATGTACATTACTTTAATCGCCCATTGTTTATCATGGATTAGTAATCAATATCTATTGGAAATGTTTCTAAGTAGGTACATATTATTGAGAAGAGAGAGGTACCTAACAGATACTTTAGTAGGTATTACAAAAAATACAACATGATGTCAACTTTAGTAATAATATAAGACGTTATTTTTTTTACACATGGACGAATACTACTCTGTGTCTTTAGGTATTTAAATAAAAGTAAACTAAATCTTGATTAATACATTACATAATAAATAATGTAGGTTAAAGTCAGGTCGTTCAGTGACAGATCCAGGCAGTTAACCTAGTACCTACCCGAAAATATACAAAATGTTTGTTTAAATACTCTAAGATACAGAGTGCAGAGTTATAAATCACACAGCGAAACACAATAAACACAACAAGACAAATTTATTATTGAAAGATGGCGCCACTAATCACAGCAGCGGGAGGTCAATTCAAACGTATATTTTGACATCAGAACGATATATAAATGACGTCATTTTATTCTCATTTGCCAGTGTTTCCTTGTTTCATCTTATCCAAGGATCAGTTTAACGTCACTTATCTAAAAGCTGCTTCAGATTTTAGGTAAACATCATTTTAACAAGGAAGTTGACATTGGGATTAGCCAGCATCATGGGCTTGACCTCTGGCCGAAACGTGACGAATGTCAATCGGCGCGATTCGGAAAGTGAATTAGAGATTAACTAGTACGATATAGTAAAGATATGTGACGTCCCACGGATAAAGGTACCTTATGGCGGTTGGCTTACGCTCCAATATTATTGTGGCGCTATGCGACGTAAGCGCCAGCCGCCATAAGGTACCTTTTCTCGTGGAACGTCACATAACTTTACTATTTCATATTATGAATCTAATTAATTTCCCGAATCGCGGCGCCATAAGGTACATTTTGCCGTTACTATTTCATATCTAGTGCATCTCTATTCATTTCCCGAATCGAGCCGAATGTTAAAATTACCGCCAAGTGGGGTAAGTAATTTGGGACAGGAGACAATTAGACAAAGAAAATATTCCCCAATTACATACCTATATGTTCAGGGTGGCCAAAAATTAAGTACATACATTCCCGTTCCCTGGCAAGGTTATGGGATTTTACTGAGCAACTTTTACTATGGGACCAAGGGACCAACCCCGAAATCTCGAAAAAAAGCTTTGCCTGTTTCATATATTTTGGCTGGTCCATTTTCTATGGGCCAGCCAAATCCTCAAAACTAAAAGTCGCTCAACGAGCTATGGAGAGGGCAATGCTCGGAGTTTCTCTACGTGATCGAATCAGAAATGAGGAGATCCGTAGACGAACTAAAGTCACCGACAAGGCCCACCGGTTTAGCAAGCTGAAGTGGCAATGGGCAGGCCACATTGCACGCAGAGAAGATGGCCGATGGGCTCGAAAAGTGCTCGAGTGGAGACCACGGACTAGCAAGGGCAGCGTATGACGTCCACCCACAAGATGGACAGACGACCTTGTTAAGGTCGCCGGAAGACGCTGGATGCGGGTCGCTTCCAACCGGCACGTATGCAGGAGGTCCAAGGGGGAGGCCTATGTTCAGCAGTGGACGTCTTATGGCTGAGATGATGATGATGATTTTCTATGGGAACGTAAATTATTTTTTCGCGTTTTCGGGGTTGGTCCCATAGTAAAAGTTGCTCAGTATAATTCCAAAACCTCCCTAGCAGCGGGAATGAAGTTATTTTTTCGCCACCGTGGATATAAACGTGACTGACAGTGCATGACAGCAGGTACTTTTTACAATCTTTGAATCAGGATTTACCAGCCTTAAAGGTCATTTTTACAAGCTTTTAGTTAACTTGCAATGTATGTCTATATATGCATAATATGTAACTATGTTACTACTAAGTGTGTAACTATGTTTGTACGGGTCAAATCTTGCAAGTTAAATTTGACCCACTTCCCGGTTTGCGATGGAGCCGAAAATTTGCATGTATAAAATATTTAGGTACCTACCTATTACTAAATTCGATATACCTACTTCCCATAGTCAGGTAAACATCCTAGGTCAGGACACGTCAAGGTAAGCCATAATTATGCTTCATTACGTTTACGCATTTTTAGATAAGACGTTTGCTATTAACCTTGGCAGTACCTAAACAAACAAGGCAAAGGCCTTTGCAAGGATGTTTTAACATTTTATGCCAAAATTGCCTTAATATCATTTTAAGCTAAGAATCATCACAGGGAAACTCAACGATAGGCCTTCTTTGGTGTAGGCACGTACTTTATTACTTAACAAAGAAGACCCAGTGATCAAAATATAAGAATAACGCTGCCTGGAACTATGTACTTAAACTGTTTCAACTCGAGGACGAACATTAGTAGCCAATAAGTAAGTCACAAGGTTATACTTCTGTCTTGTTCAAAATTAAATCTGAAGAAGATTGCATACGGTAGAAAAAATAATAATACAGCCCCAATAGGTATCATTTAGCGAACGATTGTCCACTTTTCTGTTGAATGTACACGGCATTGTAATTTATGTAAATCTGAACTAAAATTGCAACAGTTTTAATACAGTTGTTTCCATCTTTGTGACGACTTAAGCCATAGGATTCAGCTTCCGATCGTAAAAACTGCGTTTACAGTGTTAACACCGAGATACACTATGCCATTCCAACATTCTATAATAATATTTTTTTGGTAAATTACTTTATTATTAATAATTATAGAAAATGACAATTGCTTGTTATTTGTATAACAAATTGATTAAACATATACCACATATTGTCCAACATATATCACTGGCCATTCAGCGGGGTAATGCCGCCAGTATTTTTGGCACATTTGATCCGGGAGACAATCAGAGTGGGGGGGTAACTAATAATATTTTATTTATTATTGGAGCCTTCCATGAAATTGTCTACCGTTGTCCCGTACAAACGCGAAGTTTCTGAAGATTTAAAGGTATAAGAGTTTTCTTTTCTATGACAAATGGTCAAAAATATGCACAGAAAAATAATCGTCTACTTTAAATGCCGAGAAAAAAGTCGCAACACAGGAAATAAAATGCGTTTGTACGGGACAGCCCGTGGAATGCTCCTTTTACTCATTTTTAGGTTTATTTTAGTTTACAATTTGTATGTATAATATTTAATAATTTTACTATTCGTACCTATAGCGGCGAAGCTGACGAGTCACGAGTGTCACGACAAGGATTTTAGATGTAGATAGTAGGTATCAATACCGTCTGAACAATTAACAGTGTTTGAATGTAATTAATGTGCGAATGCTAAAAATTACGTAAACATTTACCTACAGCTTACCTGATAATTGATGATGATGATACATAGCTTAAAAGGTGACATTTCATCTCCATTGTGGTAGTGATATGCTCACAATATTATGCCAGGCCCAGGCATCAATCGGCAATCCTTCTATTTTTGCGTTAACCTTTCTTCTTCTTTCTTTTGAATAACAATCAACACAACGCTATTACTAAACTAAATTACTAAATGTAAAAATATAAAAATGCACTTTTTAACTTTTTGCTTCTTTGTATAAATTGAAATAAATGGCATGTACCTACTAAGAAAAAGTGACCAAGACCTCCAGTGCCCAAAGTCTGGTTGGCTGCTTCTTTGTAGTCGTATCCGACATCCGATATCGGATCTGAGAGCGGTTTAACACTACGTCCGATCCGAATCTGATCCGAACCCGTGAAAATATGGTCCGTAGTAGCTGTAGAACTATTTCTATGGTAAGTTACGCACTAGATCCGATCTCCGTTATCCGATTTCTTTCTCTCATGCTAGAATTCGAGTGCGTAGCTTACCATAGAAATAGTTCTACGGCTACTACGGACCATATTGTCACGGTTTTGATCCGATTCGGATCGGACGTAGTGCGAATCAACCCCTCTGACAGTGAAAACGCAGACGACAATAGCAGTGTATCTGTGTCTGTAGGTAATGTAAAATTCAAGTAAAAATAAAATTATTATTGTTTACAACGTAACTTGTTTCAGGAATGTGCTGAGACAAAAAAATCATACACATACGAGCAACTTCAGCACAATACGGGCATCTTTGCGACATCTCTTCTAAAGAAGTTCGACCTGAAGCAAGGCGATATCGTGGCTATCATGCTACCCAACTGCCCCGAGTTTGTGGTGACAGCCTTAGGGATTGTACAGGCTGGGTGCACGATGACCACTATCAACCCTATTTATAAAGAATGTAAGGATTATTTTAAATCATACTGTGTGGTAGATACTAGTTACGTAATCGAACCACTTAAGCTCCTTGCGTGTCTGATCTAGGTACTTAGTTCAATATGGGTATTAAAGCGCCAAACTGTCTAAGAGATGCGATTGCACACGAAATAAATGTATAGATATCAAGATAAGGTGGAGAGACCCTCTAAAAGTTTACATCAAAAATCTTGGTGGCCCCACTTCTTAAATGAATCCTTGGTTTCTAAGGAGCAATCCTGCCAAAGGAAATCTTTGGTTCACAAAACGTCCTATTTCATCGGCTGCAACGGCCACTAACCCAGGAGGATTCATTGCAGAAGTTTTTTTTATCGATTTAAAACTTTTTGGTTTTCAATTAAACATCAGGATAAAATTGTGTATCTACAATATTTTGCCCTACGAGCCTTATACCGGTTCTAAATGTAAATTAATGTTTGTTGTCAAAGTTTAGGAATCCAATGGTGTCGGGTGATTAATTTCGACAAGACAAATATTAAATAAGTGTGACAGAAAACAATATCTTCAATCTCAAGTACCTATTAATTTACTTATCTATATACCTAATCATATGTAAACTACTCTTGAAAACACGTAGAGAGATTGGATTAAATACAGGTCTGTAAAGTCGGGGAAACAGATATATACCTTCTACATAATAATATTACTATAAATATCAGTGTAGTCTGAACCACTGACGTTTTATCTATGTATTTGGATAACCCAAACAATAACATCTCAGTTATCACAATCAATGACTACCTAGCTAAAGTATAGCTATACGTATTGAAAGTAGCAATGTACAAATTGCAGAACATTCCCAAAAAGCGGAAACGTTCTCGAGAATGTTCTCAGAACATTCCTGCAACTTGGAAATTATTGTTTAAACAAGAGAATATACTTGAAATAAAGTTTAAATAGGCATAACTTAAAACTAAATGTTATTATGCATATATTATTGTCTATTACAGTTAGCTATTTTGTTGATGTGATAAATTTACCAATAAGTTGCTTAAATTCTCACTGTATATCAGAGAACATTTCGACTTTCGACAATTTTTTCCAAACATTTTTTTTTGTTTCATTAGAATCTAGAGGCCTCTATCTCCCGCCATGCCAAATCGCAGCGCGCTCGGACCAACTTGAAAAAATTAAAATAAAAGTCGGCCATTTTGATTTTTTTTAATGCAGTTTGTTTTGTCTCGGGGCCCTCTATGACATTTGGTCGAGCACCCCCCACCTATCACGCACCGTTTAAAAGTTGCCATACAAAATAAAAGTGGCCAGTTTTCCCGCAATTGTAGCATTTTTCTAAAAAAAAATTTTCATAGGTATCTAGGGGACCCCGAGATTCCGTGACCAAAATTTCAGCGCGCCAGGACAAAATTATAAAAGTAAAAAAAAAAGTCGGCCATATTGAAAAAAAATGGCGGCGTCAAAAACTGCCAGGGTCCCTCTATGACATTTGGTCGAGCATCCCCCACCTAAGTCTGACCGTTTGGCCGGGCCGTCATACATTTTTCTGACCGGAAACGGACGACCAAAAGTCGGAATTTTCTGGGGGTAAGGACTACACCTAAACTATCGTGAATATTCATGGTCTAAACTACGATAAATAAATAAATTCTCGTTCTCGAGAACATTCTCAGAAGTTACTGAGAATTTCTCATGTGGAAAGTTTCGCAACTTTGGAAAGTTCTCGTGCGTGCATTGCTAATTGAAAGTGGTCACTGAATAGGTCGTTAGTCAGGAAAAAAACATCTAGCAATAAGTGCAATTAATTGTTAATTGTGCAATTTCAATCGTGAAGCAATGAGTTAAATTATTTAGTCGTAGTAGTAAAACACTTTATTGCACACGATAAGTATGCATAACAAAGAGACTAAAAAAGAATAGGTACAATAAATGTGTACAAAGGCGAAGGCCTTTAAGGGATCTCTTCCAGCTACTTACTTTACGTATGATTTATTAGACAGTACCTGCTTCTCATTATCACAAATTACAAATAAAAGAAAAACCGTCACAATAAAACTGTTAAGACTAATAACGAATGTAATGATACGAGAAGGGAGTAGATAATCTTAATTGTTTTATATCGACGTTTTATTACCGGCTTACATTTGTTTACACTTGTTCGTTATCAAGTTGCCATGACGTTTATTCCAAATTGAAAATCTCTACTTACCTAATGAAATAAATCCGAAACTAATTCTGTCGGTCTATTACTTTTCACGCTTAAACTGCTGAACCGACTTAGATGAAATTTGGTATGGAGATGGTTTGAGAACTGGGGAAGGATAAAGGGTAGTTTACTTTAAAGATAAAGGGTACAGACAAAGTTGCGACAGAAGCTGATAATGTATAATAATTGATTTGGGTAGGTATCTAGATCACAGCTGGTATACATGATTTTAGAAAGGATATAATTCCCCACTGAATTGAAATGACTAATAATTATGTTTTTTTATTGCAGTAGAACTCACTCATCAATTATCCTTAACCAGGCCAAAACTAATCGTGACGACATCAAAATGCTACGACACAATAAAACAAGCAATGTACAATGCTAACCTTGATTTGAGAATTATAATAAAAGATAGCACAGAGATACCAATACCAAATGGCACAGTCAGATTCACAGAAGTAGCAGAAAATGGTGAAATAGATAATGCCCTATTGGAAAAAGTAGAAAAACGAAAGCCTGATGATATAGCAGTCATTCCATTTTCGAGCGGGACAACTGGTATGCCGAAAGGAGTGGAGATTACTCACAGGAACGCCATTGCGGCTATTGAAATTATGTCGGAGGAAAGAAATTGCTATCCTATACTTACGACTGGTGAGTTTGTAGATGTATTTATTTCAAAGACATACTATTATGGTTACGAGAAAGGATGGGGTTATTAGGGGATGCATTAAGCTTTAGACTTTATTGTATTTATAAAGTTAAGTTAAAACTGAAATAGAAGTATTAACAAAATAATTAAATTAAAAATTAAAATTTACAACAAGCATATACATACAAAAACACATGTATATAAGTACATATATTATACTAATTTCAAAATAACATTAGTTGCTATGCCATGATGGGTGACGACATATGCTTTTTTGCGTTATGACTCTTTGTCTTTTGTAATTATCTTTGACGACAGCAATTCTGTTTTTAATCATTTATATTCGTAGCAATTGCCACTCTTCGTAAGAATCTATTATTTATTTAATTTAAAACATCTTAATCATGATTCTCATGATACTTCTGTCTAAAATCTTTGGTACTCTCTTTCTGCTTCCAGATTCGTTCCAAGATGTAGTGCCGTGTATTTTGCCATTCTTCCACATCTATGGACTAGTGGTTAATCTACTTGGACACCTGACACACGGATGCAAACTTATAACCATGTCTACGTTCTCAACTGGATTGTTCTTAGATGTTCTAAAAAATCAAAAGGCGAGCCTTCTCTATATAGTACCTCCTATTGGTAAGTAAAGAAAAAAAACATAGGTTTGGTTGAAGCTCTTACAAGAAAAGTGGCTGCTGTTGAAATTGAGGTTTTCAAACTGAGTGTCATTTATCTTAATATAATCGCTAAGAAACAAAAGTTGGTCACACATATTCAATTAATAAGATCATACTAAACATAAATAACACTACTGTTTCCAGCTGTGTTACTAGGTAAGCATCCAGACGTGACCAAAGATCATTTGAAACATGTAAGACGAATCTCAAGCGGCGCCGCTCCGTTATCCGCTACTGATGTTCAATTGGTTATGGAAAAAAGTAACGTAAGTCCTGTATTATAAATCCCATCAAAAACATAAATGTAAAAAAGGAGAGCCAAGTTCAATACAAAAATTATGCTTGGCTGTGGGGCTCGCCGCAAAAAGAATGGAGATCTAAATGAGTGCCAAGTTCTATGCAAAATCCAAATATGTATTTATAGGAACAAAATAACATTATAAACAAGTATTAAACTCTATTTCTTTGCTTTATTGGATACCTATAACAATTGCTGTTATTTAAAAAAAATGTGAGATCTTAAAGTAGGTTAGATTTGACTTGGGAAAATAGGGGGGTTTTATAACTTTTTTTTATTTTTAGATTTTTTCCTACCCTTTCACACAATAACTGAGCTGGATTCCAAATTTCATCCTTCTAGGTCATCTGGAAGTAGGTTAGGTTTAGGTACTATAAGTCTGTCAGTCAGTCTTAAAATTTACGACTTTTTGACCTTCATATCTTTATAACCGTTTGAGCTAGCTTCATGAAATTTGGGCTTCTAGATGTCCTTATGGATATAATTAAACACACGTAGTTTTATGTGTTTATGTTAAAGATGTTTTGAGTTATAGAAGGGTTAAAAGTGGCACCAAGTGGTTCGTGTAATATTACACTTGGCGCTGGCTAGCCAGTTCCTTTGCTTGAACTTGGCTTGACACGCTGCCGCGTGTCTAGATAAAATTTCACCTGTCATATACAAGATTATATAAAAAATCAAAAGAAAATATTACTTGTTTCTAACCAATTTAATTTTAATTTGGTGTCAACTTATTTCTCTGATTTTCTCTTTTTCCCTATTAGCAAATATCCGGGGTAGATATTGGCAACATTTTCAGGCTTAGGATCAGGTCTGGTCTTTAATTTGATGATTTTTAAGCGAGTGGCCGGTCTAATGGTCTAATGGTCAACGCTGCTTTTTAAGAACAAAGCTTCTAAAAATCTAGTCGGACATCTTTAAGTCTTTCTACCACTGTACTTGCTTTGCTAAAACTTCAACTATACATTGACAGGGTAACCTAGCATTCGGCCAAGGATACGGAGCGACGGAGACGACATCCTTGACTACAGCAACGCTGATCGGTACTACTCCGGACTTCGCTTCCAGCGGGGTGCTTATGTCCAACATAGAACTTAAGTGCGTTGATCCCCTGACTGAGAACCCTGTTCCTTGTGGAGAAGTAAGTTTATCATTAAGAATACAGCTTTGAATAGGGTTGAAGAATTTATCAGTACCAGGTATCTTCCCTGAATAAACTATTTGGTATCGAACTGATAGTGCCTCTTTGACACAAAATACCTATTTGCATTATTCTCATATCTCAATTAAAGGTTCAAATAACGGCTTTGTATAAGTAATTTCTGAAGATATTTTACAAAACACACTAACTCTTGTTGCTTTAGGTATCCCCAATATCCGCGATTAACTATAAAGTTCGATCAGAATTTTAAATCATCGGATTTATTTACTACCAGCTGCCGTTGTTTGCGAGTTCTAGTAGGACTACTACTTAGTAAATTTTACTTTTACCACTAAATGGACTGGCTCCACAAAAAACCGGCGCCGTTGACCACGCTAGTCGTGTTAATTGCATTGCTGAGTGGTGATCATTTTGGTTTCACCTCTCAATTTAAGTATTTGTTATAAAAAGTATTTGTTGTTTAAGTACCTATTTGTTAAAGTGTTGTTTGGTATTTGTTGTGTTGTATGTGTTTGTGCGTGTGTTTAAGTGTTTGTTTGTTTGCTGTGTTGTTATTGGTGTGTTGTCTGAATAAATTTAGCGTTCCATATCTAAAGGATCTTTATCCCCATGCGCCATGTGCAGGACTATTTAGACATAGAAAGTCACAAATGTATTATATTTTAATTATAAAAATTGACGGTGTTTAAACATTTATTTTTTAGCAAGGAGAATTGTACATCCGAGGACCAGTAGTCATGAAGGGTTACCATAAGAACGAAAAAGCGACAGCAGACAGTTTGACAGAGGATGGCTTTTACAAAACCGGTGACTTGGGTTACTACGATAAGGATGTTGGGCTGTATGTCACAGACAGAATCAAGGAACTCATTAAGGTAACATACTTTATTATGTTCTGGTAATAGTCTACTGGTTGAAGTATAAAAAACACTACATGGCCGCCCATAAGATGGAACATCTGCGAGATCAAGAACCAGTTATCGATGTGATAACGTAGTTACAGAGGAAATGGGGAAACGGATGCCTTATCCGGTTATTATCGTTTTAATATCCACAACCATCATATCCCCGGGTAAAGGTTAGGTTAGGTTATACATTATGAGTGTGGCAAACGAATGTCATTTGTATAGTTGATACGCGTGATTGCGTATCATGATGGTCAAAATGGCCTAAGTGGTTTATCATATCCTAATTGTACTAGACTCTGCTTTCTGGGCATCCATCGTTTAAGTGAACCTCGACACGAAAGAAGATGAAAAATACATTTATTAAAAAAAAAACATTTATTATCAGGCAACAAAGGCCCAGAGTTATGTAGGTACTTTACGAGACATGCCCATGGATACATACCTACAAACCTACAGACTATCATACATTAAAATAGATTATAATCTTTCAAACCAAAAACTATTCTTATGTTTTAAATACCCAATACACAGTAGTCACGCGCGTGTTATTATCTTCAAGAAAGCAATAAAATTGTACCTATACTAGTCACCTATTAATTAAAAACCATAATCACGCATATCATTAACCAGTGAACCTTTGCCCAGCCATATCAATAAGTTTTCCTCTATAAAGCAACGTAGACCAAACATGTAAAGTTTACAAACATGTTTTCTTAGCAATTGTTTTCAAGGTCTAGGTTAGTTATTTAAAAACTGGTTTGACCTAAGTTGTTATTGTATTTTGGTAATAATTTAGCAACGTGTCCACATTTTATCTAGGTATTTTTATTTACGAAGTAGGTACTCGGACGAAGTAGGTAACATATTGGCCAAATAACAGTATGGGTGTGATGTACCTACGATTTTGTCGGTTCATCGGGATATCCAGGACGAGCGTTTCTGTTACAAACTGTAACAGTTTTATTGATGATGATGTCTGTTGTTTAAATATTTCAAATTCTTCCCACATTGAAATGCCAGAATTAACAGTTTAACCAACGAAATTGGTCTTACTACAGGTTAAAGGTCTCCAAGTAATGCCAGCAGAACTAGAAGGCATCCTTCGATCTCACCCAGCCGTCGCCGACGCAGCAGTTATCGGCATGCCACACGAATACCACGGAGAAGCACCCAGAGCCTTTGTCATACCTAAAAGTGGATTCAAACTCTCAGAAGAAGAACTACAGAGCTTCGTAGCAGAGAAAGTAGCGCCGTACAAGAAGATAGAAGAAGTAGTGTTTGTAAATGATATACCTAAGACGAATACGGGAAAGATTTTGAGAAGGGAGTTGAAGAAAATGTACGCGTGAGGCGTGGAGGTGAGATTTTATTAGCGAGATAATATACATATGTAGGTGCTAGCTAAAATTGTAATGTTTGTTCAATGATAAAAGGTTGATGCGCGTCATATAATAGGTCATTAACACATTTAGTACTAAGAACCCTATCAATAGGTGTGTTAATTTTATATTGGAAATGGGGCGATTGGCACTGAAAGTCTTAAGCTTGTCGTGTGTGTAACAGAGTTTTTCACATTGTCCGATCCGATATCGGATATTGGATACGACTACAAAGAAGCAAGTGCCGCGGCCGGCTCCTAATGCAACCATAATGTGATTTGTAACGTTTAGTTTGAAAATATGTTTTTATAGTAATGCTAGTTAAGTTATTTATATGGGCCACTAGTTGTCTTAAATAATAATTTACATTTCATTTAAATAGTAAAAAGTGTGTTTTATATTTTTTATACATTTAAATATTCTATTTGGTTTCAAAGAAAGCGTCAATGCAAATATAAAAGGACTTCTTACCAAAGGGCATTTTCTAGAATCTATTTTTGTAATTTGCATGTGAAGCCGATGTTCCGGGGTCTGGGTTTGAATCCCGGTAAGGGCATTTATTTGGGTGCTGAACACAAAATATTTGTTCCTGAGTTATGGCTGTTTTCTATGTGTATAAGTATGTATTTATGTATATAAGTACCTATGTATATCGTCGCCTAGCACCTATTACAAGCTTTGCTTAATTTGGGGCTAAGTTGATCTTTGTCAGATGTTCCCTAGTAATTATTTATTTATTTACTTCCATTTGACAACAATGTAAATAGTTATTTTGTTTATTAAATGAATAAATATAATAATATGTTCCTGAGAAATAACTTCTCGTCGTGGTCAATTTGAAATTTATTTTTAAAATATCGTCTGTGATCTAATGCCTGTTTTTGGCTGAGTTTTTGTAGATTAAGTTTGGTGTTGTTTATTTAACTTTATTAAACATTTTTACGCGAAGTTTATTTTTTTATCTATATAATGCATTACCTTTCTTATTCGGCTGATGATTATATTTCTTGTCTGCATGCCTTTCCTCAATTGAATTTATTGAATGAGAAACAACCTTAATATACTTAATTAATTTATAATTGTATATATAATTCCGGTTAGAATGGTAATTATAATATATAACTTGATATAACTGGTGCGATGAACTTTGTACTGATAACATAAGTAGGTATTATAGTAGAAAGTATTCCCCGATTCTGGCCCCGCCTCTCAGTGGTCCCCGATCCTGACCCCAAGGCCGAGCCACCGCCCCTGCTGAACCTAAAAAAAAAAAAAAAAAAATAGCCCCCCATTTGAATTGATTGCGCTAGGTCTCAGCAGTGCCCGGCGCCTCCTTCAGGGACTTACGAAATACGCTAATTAAACAATACACCTTGTTCACCACGGTAACAATAGGCTTATCGACCCTTTTCTATTGTTCGATCTCGACTCGGGCGCGCTATTGTGTTACCGAGCATACTACCTGCCTGGACCCTTTCCTTAACCCACCGACGTCTCCATTCATGCCTTCTTTATGTGTGTATACTGTAGGTGTTTGTGATAGGTATTTTGCAATAGGTATTAGGTACTCTAACTATCAACTCTAATAACCCGCATTATCTTATTACCTCTTGGAGCTATTTCGATTTATAAGGAATACAGTTCTAACCTTCTTCTGACGTAGAATTTACACTAGTAATCCTTTGGCAGCCTAAACTAACCTTAACCTTTTACCAAACCTAACTTATTCTTCGAAAACCTAACCTAAACCTAACTTGTCCAAACCTAACTAAAATCAACCTAACTCATATCAAACTAACCTGCTTTCACCTAGTCTTCCGATATAAAGTAAACTCGTAGTTACTTGTTTCTTTCTATTATTTAAAAAAATAACGAGGCGTGTGAGGCATTTCTTGTGCACTTGTGTTCATTGTTATAATAGCTTAATTGTTTTATTGATAGACGTCTATTATATTTTATACTGACAATGGATTTATTGTTTCCTATACCTATTCTTTTATAATTTGGGTTTGAGTAAAGAGAACGTCTGTTTAGATGAACTTGTTGATACATGTTACTTTGTGTGATTTAAAAAAAAGAACGAGACATGTCAACTGGTTTCAACATGATTTAGTCTAATACATCAACATTTCTTGTGCGTTGCTATTCATTGTTATAACAGCATAATTGCTTTATTAATAGACGTCTATTATATTTTATGCTGACAATGGATTTATTGTTTCCTATACCTATTCTTTTATAATTTGGGTTTGAGTAAAGAGAACGTCTGTTTAGATGAACTTGTTGAGACATGTTACTTTGTGTGATTAAAAAAAAGAACGAGACGTGTCAACTGGTTTCAACATGATTTAGTCTAATACGTCAACATTTCTTGTGCGTTGCTATTCATTGTTATAACAGCATAATTGCTTTATTGGTAGACATCTATTATATTTTATACCGACAATGGATTTATTGTTTCCTATTATGCTTTTGAATTTGGGTTTTAGTAAAGAGAGCGTATGTATCAGATGAACTTGTTGAGACATGATTTTAACGGTACTGTACCCTGGTCATAGTGACACAGTATAAAAGCCGAAGAGAAATGAGTTTGAGTAAGTATTACCGTCGTGGCAGTCCACTGTATCAGAGCTCCTTGTATCTATTGCAGTATATAGAAATATAGTGTTAATTCAACAGTGAAGTGTTTAAGTGTTTATAGAAAGACCCAACAATGGATGTAAGTATGTCTTTTATTACCGTAACTTACTTTGTTTTGTTTTCACTTGTGTTCTTTGTGTTTTAATTATCAAGATTGTAGACAGTGTGTAAATTATTGTTTTATATTGTTTCAGTTCACTGAAAATACTTTCAAGAACTATTACTACCCGGATAATAATAAAGACGAATCAAGCGATGAAGAGGGTACGCTTGGTTTCAAAGTTAAACAAGCCATCGCAAAGAAACGTTCAGGAAACAATATCGATAGTTTCTTTGAACGACCTAAAAAGCAACCCAAAATTGTGAAACGGTCTTCGAATGTGAGCAAAAGTTCACCAGACGGTGTTGCAAACTTATCATCCGGACAAGACGACGGGGCATATGCATCACATTTGATTAAAATCGAGATATATGATATGCAAACAATTAAAAACGTCCCACCCATGGAACACTGGAAGCATGCGGACTTCAGATTGAAATATTTTGCGCTGGAAGACGATTTGGAGCTACAAAATACGCGAAATATTATTTATAACATAACAAAGCAATTAGCTTCTAAGGACAGTAGTGTGAAATATTTTATAGATAATAAGAAACAGTGATAGTTATAATTATTAATGATAGTAGTAGCTTAATGATTGTGTTAACGTATTTCTCATTTTTTACCTCTCCTTAAGTACATTTTCCATGTAACAGATTATTTTTATTGTATAACATTACAACAAGTTTTAATTTAAACTTCTCACTTGTAAAGGTCACAGTCCCCACTCTTAGAAATCTTATACGTGTAGTCAACTATTTAAATGAAAGAAAGCACTGTATGATTTCTCATTTCATAATGGACTCTTTGAGCTGTGATGTCTACGATCTTGAACTTATCAGACTCTGTGAAGAAATAGAAGAAAATGAAGATCTATGCGAGGCTGCCCGTCTTGTGAGCCAACTTCATCGAGAGGCGTAAGTAAAAATATTCCTGTTCATACATGTTTATAACTCTTAACCGGTACCTGTTTAACAAAGGATGGGTCCCTAACTTGTTGTGACCTGAACTAATTGTTAGGATAAACGTGGGGTGGGAGAGGACTGGTTATATAAGCGGGGTATCTCGAGTTCATATCATTCAGTGTTTTGGTGCCGTGCTTGTATTGTGATATCCTTTTCCATAATGGTGTTTACTTATTATCATATTGGTCTCACCTTACCTCGTGATAAGATTGAGGAATTAAGTAAAGAATTTATTGTATCATATTTTCATAGAAATATTAGAATGTGGTACATTTCAAACAAATTACCTCACACGTTACTGGAAGATTCTGATATTATACCGTATTATACACCATGTGATGGGCATATAAAAAATTCCAAGGGGAATACTGAGTCATCAGATGTGATTGATGGAGTTTTGATGATGCAGGCCTATTGTCAGCAGTGTCGAAAAGACTTACGTTAGTATATACAACCAACCATTTTAGTAATTATTTTTATTTTATCTCACATTAAGATATTTATGTTTATTTTGTATTGTTATAGATCTTCTCAAATAGGACGGGGAGTAAAAAGGACAGCTGCAGTTTTGGAGACTGAAGAATTCTTGTTGAAGAAAAACCGTCCAGCAGCTGCTGAACCTGTCACATCAACATCACCCGAACCAGTTCCCGATGTCATTGTGAGTACAAATAATAATCATGAAATTGAATGTTCTGTGTGTAATAAGTTTGTCTCTAAAAGATATTTTAAAAATCATTTAAATAGTAATCTTCACAAAAATAATGTTTTAAGGGCTGACATTGAATGGGTTAATGTTCAGTTAATTGAAAATGCTTTTAAGAATAGGGTGGCCACTTACAGAATACTATTAAATGAAAATGTTCACCAACCATTTACTCCCGAATCTATTTTACTAGGAAATAAAGATAAAATCTTTGCATTATTGGATCGTTCCCTCACTGATCACCATGCTTTAAAAGTAAACTTTATTTTAAATGCGGATTTTACTCAAGAGAGCAAACAAGTAAATAATACATTTGATTTCCAATTATGTAACAATGTAGTTGATGTTAGCAGCGACAAAGATGAGATTTTCGAGTCAGTTGTTAAAGATATATTAACAAAATTATTTAACTTTGAGAGAAAAGATAGTGGATGGAGTTTAATAAAATTTAACTATCTAGATGTCAATGTAAACAAATTTAATCCATTGCGTGGTTCTTCCTATATCGAATTACCACGTGATATTCAGAACAGAAAAGCAGTTATTAATGTAAAAAATAGTGATCATGAATGTTTTAGATGGGCTGTATTGTCAGGCTTGTATCCACCTACAAGTCATCGTTCAAACACTACGAAATCGAATATAGCGCATAAAAATAAATTAAATTTTGGAAATTTAACTTTCCCACTTAAAGTTGGAGATATTCAGAAATTTGAAAAAATGAATGATATAAGTATAAACGTTTTTGGTCTTGAATACAATTCGAAAAGTAAAATACATGACGTAGTAGGCCCATTACACTTAACAAAGTGCAAAAAAGCTACCCACTTGAACTTATTGTACATATCCAAAGACAGTAAGGGGCATTATTGCTATATCAAAAATTTATCTAGGTTAGTATCCAAACAATTATCAAATACACAGCATGCCGCACATATTTGTGATGGTTGTTTGGCGAACTTTACAACTCGTGACAATTTAATGAATCATCAAAGAAACGATTGTTTCCATGTTTGTACACATTTACCTTCAGAACAGGATAAAAAGAAAAACTGGTTCAATGAAAACGTTTCCTCCAATATACTTACTTTCGATAATTATGAACGTAAATTAAGGGTACCTTTTGTTATTTATGCTGATTTCGAGGCCTTTCTAAACCCGATTCAAACAGGTAAAATTAATCCTACTACATCCTCAACAACAAATATACAAAAACATGAGGTATATAGTTTTGGATACTATATTAAATGTTCTTATAATGATAAATTGTCAGTGTACAGAACATATAAAGGCAAAAATTGCACCCAGGAATTTATGAAGTATATGGAACAAGACTTAAAGGCCATTTGTAGGAGAAATACTTTTGTAAAAACTCCATTGCCTTTATCTAATGCAAATAATGTGCATATTTCTCAGAGTAGTACATGTTATATTTGTGATAAAAATTTAAACGAGGATTCAGTCATTTCCTATAATTACCATACTGGTCTTTATGAAGGAGTGGCACATAAATTTTGTTCTGAAAAATACAGGGCACCTAATTTTGTACCTGTATTTTTCCATAATTTGTGTAACTATGATAGTCATTTTATAGTGCATGGGCTTGGTTTGATGGAAGGCGACATTGAACTGATTCCAGAGAACAAAGAGAAATACATTTCATTTTCTAAGAACTTGCAAATAAATAATCGCACAGTTAAATTGAGATTTGTTGATTCACTTAAATTTATGTCCAGTAGTCTTGACAAATTGGCAAAAAACTTGTTGCCTGAACAATTTCATGAATTAAAATTGAATTTTTCATGCGAGGAGGATTTTAAACGCTTATTACGAAAGGGTGTATATCCCTATGAACACATGTCATCATACGATTCTTTAAACTTAACAGCTCTTCCCTCTAAAGATGATTTCTTTAGTTCCTTGTCTGATAGTCACATCTCAGAGGAGGATTATGATCACGCAAAAGATGTTTGGTCTCATTTTAAATGCAAAAATATGGGTGATTATTCTGATTTATATTTAAAAACTGATGTTTTATTACTAACTGATATATTTGAAAATTTTAGAAACCTTTGTCTTAAGACGTATGGATTAGACCCCGCTCATTATTATACTGCTCCGGGATTAAGTTGGGATGCAATGTTAAGAACTACAAAAATAAAACTAGAACTCCTAACTGATATCGATAAAATAGCTTTTATAGCGAAAAATATTCGAGGTGGCATATCACAATGTAGTAATAGATATGCGAAGGCTAATAATATTTTTTTGTCAGATTATAATCAAAATATCCCATCGTCATTTCTTATGTACTTTGATGCAAATAACCTTTACGGGTGGGCTATGTCTCAATGTCTTCCTACCGGTAAATTTGAATGGGTAAATACAGATACTGACTTTAATATATCTGATGACGCTGATCATGGTTTAATTTTAGAAGTTGATCTCGAATACCCTAACGAGTTGCATGACTCTCATTCAGATTTGCCATTCTGTCCTGAAAACGTTTGTTTGGGTAATTCCAAAGAAAAAAAATTAATTCCTAATTTAAATAAAAAAACGAATTATGTCATTCACTATAGAAATCTAAAACAGTGTTTAAAAAATGGTTTGAAATTGAGTAAAATCCATCGCATTCTTAAATTTCAGCAGTCTATGTGGTTAAAAAGTTACATAGATTTGAACACCCACATGCGATCACAGGCATCATCCGATTTTGAAAAAGATTTCTTTAAACTAATGAATAATTCAGTGTTCGGTAAGACCATGGAAAATGTTGCAAAACGTGTAAATGTCAAATTATTAAATAACTGGGAAAATCGAGGAAAAACCCAGGGGGTTCAATCTTTGATAGCGAAACCCGAGTTCCATAGTTTATCCATATTCTCTGAGAATTTAGTGGCCGTTCAGTTGAATAAAACTAGAATATTTTATAATAAACCGATTTATTTGGGATTTTGCGTATTAGATATATCAAAAACTTTGATGTATGACTTTCACTACAGCTACATGAAAACCAAATATCCAGACAATCTTAAGCTTCTTTATACAGATACTGATAGCTTAGTATATCAAATTTTCACGGAAAATTATTACGCAGATATAAAATCAGACCTTAATTTATATTTTGATACATCTGACTATCCTCCTAACAATAAATATGATTTGCCGTTAATTAATAAAAAGCGATTAGGGTTTTTCAAGGATGAAAATAATGGTAGAATTTTAAAAGAATTCGTAGGTCTGAGATCTAAAATGTATACCTTAGATGTTGAAAAATATGACGAGAATGATGAGAAAACTGAAAAATACGGTGTTTTATCAAAAGCCAAAGGAGTCAATAAATGTGTTACAAAAAAATTTACTCTTGACAATTACAAAACGTGTTTATTTAATAAAAATTTGCAACGCGCTCAAATGCTAAGATTTAAGTCTATAAAACATATAATATTCACTCAAAAAATAAATAAAATATCATTATCGCATGAAGATACAAAACGATACTTATTAGAAAACTCTTCTGACACTCTTGCATGGGGTCATTATAAAATACCGCAATAATGAAAAAGTTTCAAAGTTGTAATTTAATCACACAGAACATTGGAATTCCAAATTATTGTTTGTACATTGTATATTTTTAAGATATTACTTGTAAACATGTAAAAAAAAAATGTATGAATTTTATTTTATTGTATCTTTTAAGGTAGTTTTGTAAATAAGAAACAAAAAAAAATTATGTTAAAAGTGTGATCATATATAATAAATTTTTGTTTTTTACGTAATCCTTTTGTTTTTTCTACTATATCTGAGTTGTTTAAATAGTAATCTTCTTTCTGAATATTACCATTTAAAGTCCATCCGTTAACATATCAACACTCACCCACACACACACACATACACATAGATTACGATATTTAATAATGATTCACTTTTATCATCCTTTCACCACCATTGTCGCAGGTCCTAGTGGCTGTGGTAAAACTCAATTTGTCACAAACTTTTTGAATAACTCCAAAGAGATATGTAATGTTGAATTTGATGAAATTATTTGGTGTTATGATGAAATGCAACCTCTCTACAATCTGGAAATTGTAAATTATAGTCAAGGAATACCAGATTTTTCAATTTTTGATGGGAAGAAACCTAAACTTCTTATTATAGATGATTTGATGAGAGAATCAGATGGACGAATCGTTGACATTTTTACGAAAGGTAGTCATCATAGAAACTTAAGTGTTTTTTATATTACACAAAACATATTTCATCAAGGTCGAGGTCAACGTGATATTTCATTGAATACAAGCTACATTGTATTTTTTAAAAATCCCAGGGATAAAACTCAAATACGCTACCTGTCACGACAAGTTTACCCAGAAAACTCAAAGTTTGTGGACGAAGCCTACAAAGATGCTACAAAGGAGGCTCATGGTTACCTCATGATTGACCTGAAACAAAATACAAATGACATATGCCGTTTCAAAACAAAAATATTTCCGTTCGATGGGCATTGCACAGTGTATGTACCTAAAAAGGGGTTTAAATATGATAAAAATCAGCATATTTTAGTCAGTTCTACATGATGCATGCAAGAGTAAACACATATAAACATTTACTTGAAGCATTGCAGTTGCTTAAACCCAAATATCGTACTGCGTTACTTAAATCTTGTGACGATGAAGAGATCAACATTATTTGTGAGTGTATTTATAACGTCCTAAATGGGAAAATTCCATTAGAAAAAAAAGAAAAGACGAAACTAAAAAAATATAAAGATATTTTAAGAAAATTAGTTTCGAAAGGGAAACATAAAATAAGAAAAACTGTTATAGTTCAAAAAGGAGGTGCATTTCTACCTATTATTTTAGGTGCAGTTTTAAGTGCTTTAGTGAACTCTTTATCATAAACAAAATGGAAAACACAAAAAAAATGTTATTAGTAGAATCAGATTTTATTGAAAGACTGAAACGGAATGAGAGTCCACCCGAAAATTCCTCATCTCGGCTAGATGGAGAGATGCAAAAGATCCTTAAAAGTAAAATGAATGATCGCGAAAAGTGGACGTTATATTCTCAAGCATTACAAAGATTTCTACATTTTATTGAAACAGATCGAAAACCGTTTAGAATACCCATCGTGATGGAGGGGCTAGATCAAGTCATCAACGAAAGTAATGATATTATAAAAACAAAAGTGAACAAAAAGGAGGAGAATGAAAATAATGAGTCAGTTACAGATAATGTAACTGAAGCAGCCACACCGTCATCGTTTAATACACCACCTGGTGAAATAAATCAAGAACTAATGCCAATTAGTCCATCAAAAATTATAAACATATTACCTAAATCTTATGAAAAAAAAGCTCGAACGTTGTTAGATTACATTGTTTCAAGTAAACCGAAAATTTGGTGGAAACAGACTGGTGAAGTTGTTATAAATAACCAAACCATTCAAAATAGTAATATTACTGATTTGGTAAGCGACACCGTTAGATGTCTTAAACGTCCTAAGCCAATTGGATGGGAAGTGTTTGCTTTACTTTTAAAAGATATCCAAGTGCCTAGGTCATGCATAGGTAATCCTACAAATTTAGCATTTATTAATGGTACTCCTTTGATTGAACCCTTTACCCCCTCCACATCTGTGAAGACGAGAGCCTCAACAGATAAAGATAATAATACTTCTACACCTCTTGCTACACGGGAGCAAAAGCGATCCGGAAAGAAAATAGAGTGGGGAAGATGGACTCCTTATTAGACATTAACAGAATCTACTATGATGTCTCTAATCCAGCTGGCTATAGCAGTTTAAATAATTTATCAAAGGAAATGAAAGGTCAAATGAACAAAGAGGAAGTGAAAAAATGGTTACAATCTCAAGATACGTACACGCTACATAAACCTACTCATAGACGATTTACTAGAAATAAATACATTCTCTCGAACTTTAATGAACTTTGGCAAGCCGATTTAAGTGATATGAGTACTTATAGTCAATATAATGATGGGTACAAATATATTCTTTGTGTTATTGATGTATTCAGTAAATATGCTTTTGCAAGAGCCATGAAGAAGAAGGATTCAGCAACTGTTAAACAATGTTTTGAAAGCATATTTACTGAAGCCAACTCTGTTCCCCGTCACATCCAATCTGATAAAGGTACAGAATTTGTTTCAAGGGCGGTTAGAGATTACTTTAAGAGCAAAAATATTAATTATTATACCACTAATAACCCCGACATTAAAGCAAGTATAGTAGAAAGGTTTCAAAGAACACTTAAAATGAAAATGTGGCGTTACTTCACTCATAAGAATACATATAACTACACAAATATATTACAAGATCTTTTACATTCTTACAACCATAGCTATCATTCTAGCATTAAAATGCGCCCAGTTGATGTTAGCTCTAATAATATTATGACTGTTTGGTGTAATTTATATGATCGCAAAAAAGATAGGCAAATTTCATCAGAAACTAAAAAACTAAATGTAGGTGATCATGTTAGAATCACTAAATATAAGCATGTGTTTCAAAAAGGTTATGAAAGTAATTGGAGTGATGAAATATTTATTATTGATTCGATTATTAACAGATCGCCACGAGTTGTTTATACAATAAAGGATTTAGAAGGTGAACCCATCATTGGTACATTTTATTTGAAAGAATTACAAAAAGTAACTTACCTCCCCTCCAACGAGTATAAAATTGATAAAATAATACGCTCGCGTCGAGTTGCTGGCAGAAAGGAAATACTAGTTAAGTGGCAAGGTTATCCTAATAAATTTAATTCTTGGATACCTGAATCAAACTTAAAGAAAATATGAGTGAAAATAGTTTTTATCTAACTTTGTTAAGTAATAGTTCATCAGATTACTACACGGATAACACGACTGCACATTTCTTAACTAAATTACCAAAGACCATTAAATTGGATGGAGAATGGGTAGTTGGGTTGGTGGAATTTCAATACCCTTGTTCCATGTATAATGTTCAAGAGCACGAAAACATCATTTATTTAAAGAAAACGGTGTTATCACCCACCGATAAAACTACAAAAATAGTGGATATAAAAACTCATATACCAGCCACTACATATGATAATATAGATCATTTTCTTCAAGCGTTTAATGAAAACCCACAGTTAAAAAATAACGTAAAATTTCGATATGATGGATTAACAAAACTGGTTGGAATAGCAACAACAAATAAAGAAATAACATCTATCATAACAACTCCGATACTAAGTCTGCAATTGGGTTTTAAACCGAGAACAAATTTAAAACAAAATACATTAGGAAAAAACCCCGCAAATTTATATTTAGGTTTACCATCTCAAATATTTGTTTATACTGATATAATACATCCACAAGTAGTCGGAGATGTTATTACTTCATTACTCAGAATAATACCTTTAGATCCAACTAAGTTCATTTATGGAGCTTATAAAACTCACATCTTCTCACCCGCTCATTATGTACCAGTTTTACGAAGAGAGTTCGATACAATTGAAATAGATATAAGAACAACGACTGGTGTCAGAGTACCATTTCAATTTGGATCTTCTTGCGTGAAGCTACACTTTCAACGAGTAAAATGATTTACAACAGATCGTCAGTCTCTTGTCCTTACGAACATTATTATTCACACCAAGCCGGCTCTGGGATAGGTATTGTCTATAAGGGAGTTCCATACCAACGAGGACATGGTATAGGCAGTTTTTTGGGTGGACTATTTAGATCAGTGCTCCCTTTGTTATCTAGCGGTTTAAAAACCATTGGAAAAGAAACCTTAGGGGCAGGGGTTGGTCTGTTATCTGATATGGTAAATTCTCGTCCTATGGATAGTTCCATTCGATCACGATTTAAGGAAGCGAGCGCTAACCTAAAAAGAAAGGCTGATGAAAAAATTGATTCTCTCATGTCAGGATCTGGGTATAAAATGTCGAATAAAAGAAGAGAACCGCTCATTACTCGAAAAGCATCGCGACGAAGAGGAAGTAAAAATAATAATAAAAATAACGATATATTTTCAAGTTAAATAATGTCATTTCTACACAGTCATTCATGTGAATGTGCAAAATCAGAATTAGATATATTTGCCCTTCCATCAACTCAAACAAGTATTGAAAGCGGACATTGGATTCATTACAAACCAATTTCATCTTTAAGTGATGATGGCCCCATTGAATTTCAAGTACCTGGATCAGGAGATGACTACATTGATCTATCACACACAATGTTACATATTACTGCTAAAGTGTTGAATCAAGATGGGACAAAATTAAAAGCAGATGCCGGAGTTGGACCCACCAATAACTGGCTACATTCCCTTTTCAACCAACTTGATGTATATTTAAATCAAAAACTCATATCACCCCCAAACAATACATATGCTTACCGTGCTTATATGGAAAATCTTCTCAACTATGGACCGGCAGCCAAAAAAACCCATCTTACTTGTGGGTTATGGTATGAGGATACCCCAGATTTTATGGATACCGTTGACGCCAACAACAAAGGATTTCATAAAAGACTAGAATTTATCAAAGAGAGTAAGCAAGTGGAA
Organism: Cydia fagiglandana; assembly: GCF_963556715.1. NCBI lineage: Eukaryota > Metazoa > Arthropoda > Insecta > Lepidoptera > Tortricidae > Cydia > Cydia fagiglandana. The sequence goes on from NC_085946.1 coordinate 1,321,015, forward strand.
ATGATTGGACATTTGCATGGCGATATATTTAACCAAGAGAAATTCTTGATAAATGGCGTTGAATTGCGTATTAAGTTAGTCCGATCAAAAGAATCGTTTAATTTAATTTGTCATCAAGATAAAAAATTTAAAGTACAAATAACAGATGCTAGTCTCATTGTTAGAAGAACAAAAATTAATCCTAGCGTTTTGTTAGCCCATCAAAAAGTATTGGCAACAACGACTGCGAAGTACCCCATTACGAGAGCAGAAGTTAAGGTTCTCACAATACCATCAGGGGTCCAGGGTAAAACATTGGATAATATATTTCTCGGACAAATTCCTAAACGGTGTATTATTGGATTTGTATCAAATTCAGGTTTTAATGGAAATTTAGCTTTGAATCCATTTAATTTTCAAAACTATAATATGAATTCATTTAGTTTGTTTGTAGATGGTCATGAAATTCCTTCTAAAACATTACAACCGTCATTTAGTTCTGGTTTAATAGCGGCGGCATATCACACCTTATTTTCCGGAACTGGTATTCATTTTCACAACGAAGGTAATGGAATAAGTAGAACAGATTATGGTGGAGGTTATTGTTTGTTATGTTTTGATTTAACCCCAGATTTATCTGCTAGTTCAACTTCACATTGGAATCTTGTTAGACATGGAAGTGTTCGGATAGAAGTACGCTTTGATTCGGCTCTAACTAGCACCATTAATTGTATCGTTTATGCAGAATTTGATAACATTATTGAAATAAACAAAAACCGTGATGTATCTGTAGATTATAATAGTTGAAAAACATAATTATATAAATACAATGTTTTCTTTCGTTTACTTTATTTTGTTGTAGTCATTGTTTGCAGCATCATCAAGACAAAAATTGTTATTAATTAAGTAATTATGGATACTAATGAGATACAATTTTGTATGAAGAAATTAAACCCACTTTTTGAAACAAATGTTTTTGCAGCTAACAAAATACCTATTTGGGTCGATCTACCTGTCTTTATTGTTAGTAATTTGGACCCTGACACGAAACCAGGCTCCCACTGGGTTGCCATACACATTGATGTTACTGGTATAGGAGAATATTTTGATTCCTTCGGAAGGAAGCCTTCAGGTTACCATAACTTATTTTTAAAAAGAAACACCAGACAGTGGTTTTTTAACAATAAACCTCTTCAAAACCATTTTACTTCAGTTTGTGGTGAATATTGTTTAGTTTATTTGTATTTTAAATATCATGGAAAAACTATGAAAGATATGCTAAGTTTGTTTTCTGATAATTCTGTATGTAATGACCTTATATTAAGGAATATGTTTAAAACATTTTTTGTGAAATAAAATAATACGTGTACTTAAATAAGATTTTTTATTTTTTCATATAATACAAAGACCATTCTAAACTATACATTTTTTTTTTAATTTTATTATTTACAAAATATTTCTTAACATTCTTTGTTACTTAAAAACGAGACGACACAAAAAAATCTGTTACATGGAAAATGTACTTAAGGAGAGGTAAAAAATGAGAAATACGTTAACACAATCATTAAGCTACTACTATCATTAATAATTATAACTATCACTGTTTCTTATTATCTATAAAATATTTCACACTACTGTCCTTAGAAGCTAATTGCTTTGTTATGTTATAAATAATATTTCGCGTATTTTGTAGCTCCAAATCGTCTTCCAGCGCAAAATATTTCAATCTGAAGTCCGCATGCTTCCAGTGTTCCATGGGTGGGACGTTTTTAATTGTTTGCATATCATATATCTCGATTTTAATCAAATGTGATGCATATGCCCCGTCGTCTTGTCCGGATGATAAGTTTGCAACACCGTCTGGTGAACTTTTGCTCACATTCGAAGACCGTTTCACAATTTTGGGTTGCTTTTTAGGTCGTTCAAAGAAACTATCGATATTGTTTCCTGAACGTTTCTTTGCGATGGCTTGTTTAACTTTGAAACCAAGCGTACCCTCTTCATCGCTTGATTCGTCTTTATTATTATCCGGGTAGTAATAGTTCTTGAAAGTATTTTCAGTGAACTGAAACAATATAAAACAATAATTTACACACTGTCTACAATCTTGATAATTAAAACACAAAGAACACAAGTGAAAACAAAACAAAGTAAGTTACGGTAATAAAAGACATACTTACATCCATTGTTGGGTCTTTCTATAAACACTTAAACACTTCACTGTTGAATTAACACTATATTTCTATATACTGCAATAGATACAAGGAGCTCTGATACAGTGGACTGCCACGACGGTAATACTTACTCAAACTCATTTCTCTTCGGCTTTTATACTGTGTCACTATGACCAGGGTACAGTACCGTTAAAATCATGTCTCAACAAGTTCATCTGATACATACGCTCTCTTTACTAAAACCCAAATTCAAAAGCATAATAGGAAACAATAAATCCATTGTCGGTATAAAATATAATAGATGTCTACCAATAAAGCAATTATGCTGTTATAACAATGAATAGCAACGCACAAGAAATGTTGACGTATTAGACTAAATCATGTTGAAACCAGTTGACACGTCTCGTTCTTTTTTTTAATCACACAAAGTAACATGTCTCAACAAGTTCATCTAAACAGACGTTCTCTTTACTCAAACCCAAATTATAAAAGAATAGGTATAGGAAACAATAAATCCATTGTCAGCATAAAATATAATAGACGTCTATTAATAAAGCAATTATGCTGTTATAACAATGAATAGCAACGCACAAGAAATGTTGATGTATTAGACTAAATCATGTTGAAACCAGTTGACATGTCTCGTTCTTTTTTTTAAATCACACAAAGTAACATGTATCAACAAGTTCATCTAAACAGACGTTCTCTTTACTCAAACCCAAATTATAAAAGAATAGGTATAGGAAACAATAAATCCATTGTCAGTATAAAATATAATAGACGTCTATCAATAAAACAATTAAGCTATTATAACAATGAACACAAGTGCACAAGAAATGCCTCACACGCCTCGTTATTTTTTTAAATAATAGAAAGAAACAAGTAACTACGAGTTTACTTTATATCGGAAGACTAGGTGAAAGCAGGTTAGTTTGATATGAGTTAGGTTGATTTTAGTTAGGTTTGGACAAGTTAGGTTTAGGTTAGGTTTTCGAAGAATAAGTTAGGTTTGGTAAAAGGTTAAGGTTAGTTTAGGCTGCCAAAGGATTACTAGTGTAAATTCTACGTCAGAAGAAGGTTAGAACTGTATTCCTTATAAATCGAAATAGCTCCAAGAGGTAATAAGATAATGCGGGTTATTAGAGTTGATAGTTAGAGTACCTAATACCTATTGCAAAATACCTATCACAAACACCTACAGTATACACACATAAAGAAGGCATGAATGGAGACGTCGGTGGGTTAAGGAAAGGGTCCAGGCAGGTAGTATGCTCGGTAACACAATAGCGCGCCCGAGTCGAGATCGAACAATAGAAAAGGGTCGATAAGCCTATTGTTACCGTGGTGAACAAGGTGTATTGTTTAATTAGCGTATTTCGTAAGTCCCTGAAGGAGGCGCCGGGCACTGCTGAGACCTAGCGCAATCAATTCAAATGGGGGGCTATTTTTTTTTTTTTTTTAGGTTCAGCAGGGGCGGTGGCTCGGCCTTGGGGTCAGGATCGGGGACCACTGAGAGGCGGGGCCAGAATCGGGGAATACTTTCTACTTATTATATATAGTGTAATGACTTGATAGCATGTTGTATACACTTCAACATGATGATAATAGTTAATCCTATTATAAAGTGGCCCCGCTTGGGGTGATAAAGATAAAATAGATATACATATACCTACATTAAAAATACCTAACAAGTGGGTGAATCGAGTATTAAACCTTATATCACGCAATTTTGTATAATTAATTAATAATTATTGAATTAATTAAATGTAGAACAATTAGACTGCTATAGAACGCGAATTTTAGAGTTATAATCTATATTTAGTGAAGGTCTAGGGTTGTTTTATTCGCTACTATTGATGTAGACTGTACACTAGGATGCTTTTTAGATGACATTATGTGATATTTCATAAGATTTCAAGAATAAATTATAATTATTTTATGTGAGTTATGTTAAACTTATGGCATTCAGTGGGTAGTGATTAGAAATCTGATTATTGTTTACCCGAATATTTGTTAATTAATCTGTCGGTAGTCGCGAAAATGACCCTTCTCTCCTACCCGCCAATTCAAATGATGAAAAAGTATAAATGTAACTTACCATGGGATGGAAGGGGCATTCTCGCTCTGGCGCTTGAACCGGTAACATTGAGTAAGAAGGCTTACTGCTTGTTAAATTAAGAATGTCGAAAGTGTTTAAGTAAGAACTTAGAGTAAAATAAAGGTAATTGATTGTACGAAGGACTTTGATTCATCACAAGCCAGAAGTGGTAATAAACTGCGCCCATAAAAGGACCAGAACGTGTGAGTACCTAGTATATCTACATATACATATTTTATATGCTCTGACGTCATGGTAGTAAGTTTTAAGTTGTGTAATGCTTATAATCTTAAAACCTGATTAAATAATATGCAGATACGCGATCATGGTCAAGTTGAAGTAAATTAAAAGAGTCATGTTACGATTAGTGTATACAGTGCAGTAGTATGCTATTTTTATTTTTGGGTAATATTAATGTCAAGCAAAGATGAATACAATGAATACGACTTGGATAAATATTTAATGAATCCGTTAACAATTAAAATACAAACATGTACTGTATGTGTACCATTAAAGGCAAGTACGTTTATTGTCATTAAAAAGGAGCAATGTTATTTAACTGAGAGAGGTTTTAAATTTTAGTATGCCCATATTGTGAAGACATGCAGAAGTTCTCGGTTGATATGCAGATTTATTTGAAATACGTATTGTCGTTAAATGAAAGTGTTTACATATATTTACATCCTATGTTTGAGTTTCGAATACTGAACCTAATCCATTAAATAGTATGTTTATTATGAGCTAAATTATCCAATAGCAAGTCATGCTTGATAAACTGCTCTGGTTAGTTTTGAAATGAATATATATATATTTTAACCAGATCATGTTGCAGTTGCATATGTAGATAGGTAGAGGCGTAGCTATAGTCACCATGTAGATGGTGTACTATAGTCGGACCCCTAATGTTTCTGGTTATCTATGTATGTATGCGGACTATGTTATTAGGTAAGATATCATGTAGGTGGTATCATGCTTATAACCAGGTCTAATGTTTAGTTACCTAAGTATGTGGGTAAAAGTGTAGTTAGCAAGTAGTTAGTCACCATGTAGGTGGTGTACTATAGTCAGACTCTAATGGTTGCAGTTGTCTATGATACCATGTAGGTGGTATCATATAACCGGGTCTAATGTTTAGTTACCTATGTATGTGGGTAAAAGTGTAGTTAGCAAGTAGTTAGTCACCATGTAGGTGGTGTACTATAGTCAGACTCTAATGGTTGCAGTTGTCTATGATACCATGTAGGTGGTATCATATAACCGGGTCTAATGTTTAGTTACCTATGTATGTGGGTAAAAGTGTAGTTAGTAAGTAGTTAGTCACCATGTAGGTGGTGTACTATAGTCAGACTCTAATGGTTCTAGTTGTCTATGATATCATGTAGGTGGTATCATATAACCGGGTCTAATGTTTACAGCCATGTACCTAGGTGTGCTGTTTATGAGTGCGGCCATGTAGGTGAGCTGCTAGAGTATACAGCCATATAGGTGTGCAGTTTGAGTGCGGCCATGTAGGTGTGCTGCTAGAGTATACAGCCATGTAGGTGTGCTGTTTATGAGTGCGGCCATGTAGGTGTGCTGCTAGAGTATATGAGTGCGGCCATGTAGGTGTGCTGCTAGAGTATACAGCCATATAGGTGTGCTGTTTATGAGTGCGGCCATGTAGGTGTGCTGCTAGAGTATACAGCCATGTAGGTGTGCAGTTTATGAGTGCGGCCATGTAGGTGTGCTGCTAGAGTATACAGCCATGTAGGTGTGCAGTTTATGAGTGCGGCCATGTAGGTGTGCTGCTAGAGTATACAGCCATGTAGGTGTGCTGTTTATGAGTGCGGCCATGTAGGTGTGCTGCTAGAGTATACAGTCATGTAGGTGTGTTGTTTATGAGTGCGGCCATGTAGGTGTGCTGCTAGAGTATACAGCCATGTAGGTGTGCTGTTGAGTGCGGCCATGTAGGTGTGCTGCTAGAGTATACAGCCATGTAGGTGTGCTGTTTATGAGTGCGGCCATGTAGGTGTGCTGCTAGAGTATATGAGTGCGGCCATGTAGATGTGCTGCTATTAGAGTATACAGCCATGTAGGTGTGCTGTTTATGAGTGCGGCCATGTAGGTGTGCTGCTAGAGTATACAGCCATGTAGGTGTGCTGTTTATGAGTGCGGCCATGTAGGTGTGCTGCTAGAGTATACAGCCATGTAGGCGTGCTGTTTATGAGTGCGGCCATGTAGGTGTACTGCTAGAGTATACAGCCATGTAGGTGTGCTGTTTATGAGTGCGGCCATGTAGGTGTGCTGCTAGAGTACACAGCCATGTAGGTGTGCTGTTTATGAGTGCGGCCATGTAGGTGTGCTGCTAGAGTATACAGCCATGTAGGTGTGCTGTTTATGAGTGCGGCCATGTAGGTGTGCTGCTAGAGTCTACGCCATGTAGTGGGCTGCTAGAGTCTACAGCCATGTAGGTGTGCTGTTGACTCGTATGAGTGTGGCCATGTAGTGTGCTACCAGAGAGTCCATAGATGTGTTATTTAGTACGAGTTTGCCGTTACAGTCGAGTGTAAGAGTCAGGATCTGAGGAGTTTAATACGAGTTTGAGATTAATACGAGTTTGAGATTAATACGAGTTTGAGATTAATACGAGTTTGAGATTAATACGAGTTTGAGATTAATACGAGTTTGAGATTAATACGAGTTTGAGATTAATACGAGTTTGAGTTTAATACGAGTTTGAGTTTTGAGTTTAATACGAGTTTAATAAGAGTTTGAGTTTAATACGAGTTTGAGTTTAATACGAGTTTGAGTTTAATACGAGTTTGAGTTTAATACGAGCTTGAGTTTAAAGAGTTTATCTTGAGTTTAAAGAGTTCAAACAGGAAAAAGCATTGGTATGCTGGTGTAGGGTGAAAGAAAGTTTAACGACCAATCATGCAGCGCACTGAAATTTAATTACAGGGTAAAATGGATTCCGATATTGACACCCCGAGATCACCTAGACTGCCGTCACGTGCAAGACTGATGCAGAGTCGCGGTAGACGCTGGAGGTCAGCGACGGTCTACCACAGAGGACGCTGTGGACTGCGACAGCCGAGCGTGAGGGGCCTGAAGACAGACGGATGTCGTCACCACAGCAGGCGCTGACGACGAGGGCCTAGCTCAGATGACCCGTACGAAGAAGGACCGCGGGAGTCAAGGCGACGCTCAAGAAGGACCTACAGTGGAGGACGTCATCAAGCATGTAACTAGTATTGTAATTTAAAAAAAAAAGTTTGATTTCAGAGAGAAAACATTAGATAATTGTAACTGTTAATTACAAACCTGATTAAGCCATTAATCTAATTACGTAGCTTCCCATTAACAGCTCCTACATTTACCATAAAAGGTCAAACATTTTGATTATTGATGTCAGTTATTATTGCCTATGCTGCGGTAGTTGTCTTTCTTCTTATTCTGATATATCAGGCTAAATTGTATTGCTCGTACCATGTTTGTTATAAGTAGAACTTAATTGAAAAGAAGTATGTTACAGTGCTAAAATCAATGCAATAAAATGTGGGCTTATTCTATAAATACGAGCCGATAATAATGTCTGCAATCCTGCGTGTAGTTAGCTAAATTAACAAATCGTATGGGGTTGACAGTGTGGACGATGTATTTCGTGAACATTAACATGATCATTAGGTATAAGTAGGTATTTAAATAGGCATCCCTTTTTTATGTAACAGCAATACTAGTTTGAAGAATGAATACAGTTTCCATCTGCAATACCTGATACCATGAGTAAATTAAATAACTTGAAGTTTACCTCTACTAGAGTTGCTGTAATTCTTTGTATTATTTTATTGTATTTTGGTGTACAATGAAGAGTACTGGTATTGTATAAACAGACTAACTATAATAGGATTGAAAAGGCATTGTGCAACACGGCCGAGTGTGATATTATTGTTGATCGTGCACCGGAGGTAGCACGCAGTCGGATGGCCGAGTGTGATATTTCATAAGATTTCAAGAATAAATTATAATTATTTTATGTGAGTTATGTTAAACTTATGGCATTCAGTGGGTAGTGATTAGAAATCTGATTATTGTTTACCCGAATATTTGTTAATTAATCTGTCGGTAGTCGCGAAAATGACCCTTCTCTCCTACCCGCCAATTCAAATGATGAAAAAGTATAAATGTAACTTACCATGGGATGGAAGGGGCATTCTCGCTCTGGCGCTTGAACCGGTAACATTGAGTAAGAAGGCTTACTGCTTGTTAAATTAAGAATGTCGAAAGTGTTTAAGTAAGAACTTAGAGTAAAATAAAGGTAATTGATTGTACGAAGGACTTTGATTCATCACAATTATGATGATCAAATGAAAATATTGTATTGTAAAAAAAAAACATTTATTATCCTTACCCATAACATAAGTACAGTAGTTTACAATTTATTTACGTAGTCTTTTTGGACGAATACAATATTATATCTTATACTAATTAATTACCTACATACTTATAGCATGTAGGTAAGTTGATATAAGTCTTTAGTACGAACTGAGTATGTAACAAATCAATTAATAACACAACTCATTCTTCCTACACATTATTATGGTTCATCTGCAAGGATCACATTTTCATAGGGATAATTGAAAATTTACGTATATTTCTCCTTCAACTCCCTCCTTAGTATCTTTCCAGTCGAATTCTTCGGTAACTCATCCAAAAACATCACATCACTTATCCTTTTATATTCAGCCACTCTCTCCTTCACAAAATCGCATATATTTGAGGCAGCTACATTGTGTCCCTTCTTCAGCACTATGAACGCTTTGGGCGCTTCACCGTTGGTCTTGTGTGGAACCCCGATAACTGCAGCGTCGTCTACTGATGGGTGATCGCGAAGGACACCTTCTAATTCGGCTGGTGGAACTTGGAAGCCTTTGACCTGTATAAGAATAAAACGTAAATATGCCGCATGTTGGGAAAGATACTGCCTGAAAACCCTCATTAATGTTTTTAATTAGTTGTTTACACATTAAATTAGATTTTCATGTTTTGTATTCTTTAGCCTTAAGCAATCAAGAAATATCTAGGGAAAGAATACAGGCTCATCAGGGTCAAGGAATTTAATTTCAATAACATTTCGTACCTCGTCACATTGACAATAGTATGAGGTCCCTTTCATATTGATAGTTACTGTGACAAGGTACGAAACTGCAAGGAAATTAAATTCTTGGACTGTACATTGCAGTATATACCTATATATCCTCTATCAAATAAAGTCCTACCTCAGTAATGAAACTTGCATGCGAGTTTTCACATCATCCTTTCTCCCTATTTTATCGCCTTTAATCTATATTATCATAAAATCGTTAGTGATTCTTAAAGTACCTTAATAAGTTCTTTTAATCTATCAGCTATAGTAATGATGCCGTGGTAGTCTCCAATGGCCAAATCTCCACTTCTAAACCAACCATCGTCAGTAAACGCTTCTTTATTTGCTTTTTCGTTATTTTTATATCCTTTCATGACTTGTGGGCCACGAATCAACAGTTCTCCTTTCTGTAAAAAAGTTAAATGCCAGGTAATTATTATGTTTTAACTCTCCAAATTTACTTTTTCGTTTTTATTGATGCTGATTAGTCCACATATTACGTTAACCGAGCTTGTAGTTGTTCTTGTCATTGGTTTTTAATTATTGGCTACATCATCTTGGAGTTTTTCTTAAAGCAGTTGAAGTTTTAAAATATGAGAGAATACATTAATTACATTTACCTCATTAGGTCCAAGAATTTTTAGATTTTCATCGACAATCTTAAGTTCAGTATTTGGGACAGGAAGACCAACACATCCATAGTTGTCATTCCCTCTAGGAGTTACAGTTACCACCGGTGAAGTTTCTGTTAGACCGTAGCCTTGCCTGAAGTCAAATTTTCTCTGAAAACATCAAAATATTAGAGTATATAAAATGAATTCACATATGTTATATTGAATAGTATTGTGAGGTTTTGGTGGCAGTCTTGGTAATATTTTAACTCATATTTAGCAGTTGTTAGATAAATGAATAACTTTAAAAATATTAAAAACTCAAAATTAATAATCAAAAATTATTTTCAAGGCATAGGTTGCCATTAAGTTAAATTATTTACCTTGATTCACAATTATGTAAAACTGTTAAATCAATAACTGGATACTATTTTAAGTTTTAAGTAAAATAAATAAAATGATAAACAGATGTAATTGAAAGTAAAACTGTTTTATTAAATTAAATAATCCAATTTATTCACCTTGTCATCAACAATTAATAAATACAATTACTATTAGTTTATAATTCAATAAGAGATGATTAAATTAATTAATCAAGTAAGTACATAATTATTACAATAATTACCAACATAGTATTTACTTAACTTTCAATATTCCTTTGGCGATGATTAACTCAGTGCTGATGCTCAAAGCAGAATGCAGAATGAATCAATAATGGATCGGTCGATCCCTTTTATACCCATTTCTACCTGGCAACTGGTTGATCATGCCACTTGTCATTCGATAAGTGACGTCACAGAAGTAGTTTCTCATGTACCTCGTCCATTTATCAAATTATGCAGAATAAAACTATTAGAACATCTTTTAAATAAACTCCGTTATACATAATTATTAATTAGTAATATTAATACCAAATATAATCACTTGAAAGTAGTTTATAAATTATGCTAGTAGTAGGTTAACTTACTGTTTCTCTTGTCAACCGTGGTTTCGTATCGTACCCACATAAATAACAAATTCTGTAAAATTCACGTGATGTTGTGTTAAGTGTTTAAATAGTGTAATATATCATCAACATTGGACGTCAAAGAGAAACAGGTCAGTTTATACGTAATACAATTTGTATATTGAACAACAATATTCTAACACGGCCATACTGACGTATACTTCGTTCTCGAAGTACACAATTAATCAACAATCTTAATAATATTAAACACCATGGCATAGGATAGTGATTTTGACCAATAAATATTAATTATACGTATTTGTAATCCTTGCATGATCACTATTCGAATATAGAGTAACATATATTTACCCACATAACATAAAGATCGTTCGGCCAATCTGACGAATCATAGCACATTGTGTTAAACATATTAATTAAGTACAGTTGCTACACATCTTTCTACTTAACGATAGCTTCGTGGTACACCAGGACTGTGCTCCACTGTCGCTTGTAGCGGGATCAAAGGTGGGCAAAGTGATGTCCTTGTCTCTGCCGCGAGCACCGGAGACAGTTTCCGTGAGCACTTCCAGAAGACTTTCCGCGGCTTCCAAATTCGACTGAAATTATATAAGTACATATGTAGTGAAGCCGGATACAATCCCACTTCTGATGTTAGATAAATGAATAATTTTAAAAATATTAAAAACTCAAAATTAATAATCAAAAATTATTTTCAAGGCATAGGTTGCCATTAAGTTAAATTATTTACCTTGATTCACAATTATGTAAAACTGTTAAATCAATAACTGGATACTATTTTAAGTTTTAAGTAAAATAAATAAAATGATAAACAGATGTAATTGAAAGTAAAACTGTTTTATTAAATTAAATAATCCAATTTATTCACCTTGTCATCAACAATTAATAAATACAATTACTATTAGTTTATAATTCAATAAGAGATGATTAAATTAATTAATCAAGTAAGTACATAATTATTACAATAATTACCAACATAGTATTTACTTAACTTTCAATATTCCTTTGGCGATGATTAACTCAGTGCTGATGCTCAAAGCAGAATGCAGAATGAATCAATAATGGATCGGTCGATCCCTTTTATACCCATTTCTACCTGGCAACTGGTTGATCATGCCACTTGTCATTCGATAAGTGACGTCACAGAAGTAGTTTCTCATGTACCTCGTCCATTTATCAAATTATGCAGAATAAAACTATTAGAACATCTTTTAAATAAACTCCGTTATACATAATTATTAATTAGTAATATTAATACCAAATATAATCACTTGAAAGTAGTTTATAAATTATGCTAGTAGTAGGTTAACTTACTGTTTCTCTTGTCAACCGTGGTTTCGTATCGTACCCACATAAATAACAAATTCTGTAAAATTCACGTGATGTTGTGTTAAGTGTTTAAATAGTGTAATATATCATCAACATTGGACGTCAAAGAGAAACAGGTCAGTTTATACGTAATACAATTTGTATATTGAACAACAATATTCTAACACAGTCGTGACGGCACAAAATAATTATAATTATAATTCTCTAAAATTAATAAATAATAATAATTGTAACGTGTGAGTGAGGTGAGTAAGATATTGGTAATTGATAATTGATAATGGACCAGCTAAAGATTTTGACTCAGTCACGCGTCACGCCTGAGTTGCTAAACTAACTATAGCGGCCTCAAAAAGCTATTATACTCTGAGTATCCTTCCTTATGCATGTCATAAGATTATTAATATTAATAAGTAGGTACAGTAAATATTTTTAGACGATATCCTATTTCATGGCGTATTGGTTTCTATGTATATTTAAGTGGTAAATTTACCTTGGCTCTTTCGATGAATCTGTCAGCATCTGCGGTTGTTAGGGGAGCAGATCCATTGATGATCACCTCCAAATATTGGAATGTTTTGGGAGTTGCAGCTGGATGTGAAGCCATTAGTAACACTGGAATTTATTCGTTTTTTTTCTCAATACATATAAATAATAATAATAAATTAAGTATCAGCCAAAAAGAAAAGCAACATTAAACACATTAGCCGCATTATGTCAGTTATTGGATCTTCGAATAAATAAAATAAAATAAATAAAACTTTTTTCAGGAAATTCAAGTCAAGTGATGAGATGATAGTTCATGCTTAGAGAAACGAAATTCAAATAAAATAATAATTAACTCGTATTTAATAGAGATAACTTATAGACACTGAAAAAATTCGTACCAATAGGAGGAGCAGCGTACAAAACATTAGTCTTATACTTTTCCAAGGTTCGCAGGAACAGTTGAGGCTGGAACTTCGGTAGGGTCACTAATTTGATTCCCTGGGATAGCTTGTGGAACATCATCACCTCAGCTCCGTATATGTGGAAAAATGGCAGCACTGCCATAACTGCGTCTTGGTGCGTCGCTGGAAATAGAATTTGAAATATAAGACTAGAAAATACCAACACAAACTTCATTTAAAATTTCACATAGATAATCTTTGATGATCATAATGAGTTGCTTTCATAACTTTTGTTAATTGCAAGTTGCAACTGAGCACAACGCTTTGATTCTTCTCTTCATATAGATATTTATCACAATGCAGTCTTCATATCCTCCAGTACTGGACATAATCCGACTGGCAAATTAGCCAAGCTACCATGTTATTACGATCTTTATCAAAGAGTTGGAATCCACATTGTCCGGTAAAACGTGACCGGATACTTATAGAACGTTATTACATTGCCAGGTGTTTATACGGCGTTGCATGAACAAGAGATTTCCTTTGGCAAGATTGGTCCTTAGGACCCAAGGATGGATTCAAGAAGTGGAGCCACCGAAATGTTTTATGTAAATTTTTACGGGGGGGGGGGGGGGCTCTCAACTTGATCTTGATATCTGTATCATTTAAGCTACTAGGCCAAGTTTGGTATCGTTTTCGTATAAATCGGGGGTGCCAAATTCATTTCTGATATCATCATGACACCATTCCGAAGTAAAAATACATAAAATATGAAAAACATACTTTTTTTAAATTCCTCTTCACGCTTAAACTGCTGAACCAATTTAATTAAAATTTGGTATAGAGATAGTTTGAGTCCCAGGGAATAACATAGCATACTTTTAATCTCAAAAATCATCCCTTAAGGGTGTGAAAAGGGAGGAGGAAATTTATATGGGGATTCAATAACCGCTGAACCGATTTAGATAAAATTTGGTATAGAGATAGTTTGAGTCCTGGGGAAGAACATAGGATAGTTTTTATTCCGAAAAAATACCTTAAACATGAAAGGTAAGGTGTAGGATTGTATGGGAAATCAATAAACGCTGAACCGATTTCGATGAAATCTATGTATCTACATCTTTGATTTAGTTGAAAATGATACTAAACTTGACTTAGAACCTAATCTTAAAGAATTATTAACCTCAGACGTCGCAGACGCTTAAAAACCCCCCACCCCCACCTGCAGCATAAATCTGGGTGGCTCCACTTCTTAATTCCATCCTTGGGACCTAAGGACCAATCCTGCCAAAGGAAATCTCTTGTTCATGCAACGCCGTGGTTGACCTTTTTATGCTCTGAGCAAACACAACTACATGTCTAGCGGACCGTGAAGTCATTAAGGATTTTAGAGTCAGATCACGCTAAGTTTTCATGCCAATTGTTGTGTCAAGTATGGACGTCCTATGGTCCTATACATTGTTACTGCCAAGTTTGTGCAAAATTAGCGTCATCAGAGATTTTAAAGATTTTCATGGCTTACAACGTCTTCTAGAATTAAAAGTTTAAGAATACAGTCACCTGCAGAGAAAGTAGCCCTCTTTATTTTGAAACTCTGTAAAATAATTTGTATGTAGCAGGGTTTACTTTCTCAACAGTGAATTGTGCATCCATTTTAGGTTATTGTCATATAAATGATACATAATTCATGTCTGACTGATTATATTGAAGTAAATTATAAGTACCTGTTGTAGCATTATGTGTTTTGATTATAGGCTCGTTCATTTGTTCACAATTAGCGACTAAATTCCTATTCATCAACTCTACTCCCTTTGGCGCTCCAGTTGTACCGCTCGAGTAAGGCAAGAAACACACATCATCAGCAGTTCGTCTGACTTCTTTTAACGGTGACAGATCAACATTGACGTCAACGCTTAGTTCTTTGAATCGTATCGTGCCAACTGGCACTTCCGTATCTTCAGTTCTAACTACAATGATGGGAATGTCCAATGTTGCCATTTTAAGAGCGGCTTTGACGACGTCAGCTGTCTCTCGTACTGTGATTATCACTTTTGCGTCTGACATCACGAGTTGCCGTTGAACTTCATCTGGAACGAAAGTAAACGCTTAATTAGAAACTGTATTTCAATAAGTGGCGAGACCGATGGGTTAGCGATTCGAGCGAGGACGTGACGAATTCTGCTAGAGATCCTTGAGTCTTCTAGCCTTGCATGAAAGTATTCTTGCATTGAAGTAAACTCACGCGTAGTAGACAGTATGTAAATGAACGAAAAACATTTACTCAAGCCCGTTAATGTGTACGTCACACTGGGTAACTTTTACTATGACACCAACCCTGAAATCGCCTTTCCGCCAACTTTTGGGGCTCATTGGGTGAGACGGAAGATAGGTTGAACTGATGATGATAACGGGGTAGTCAAACAAATTGGTCTGTTCATTGAATCTATACTGCATCTAGGGAATGCTCACGGTACTGAGTTTGTATAGCGAGAACCGGGAATTCCCGGTTCCGGTACTGTATTTGTATAGAAAACCTCTACCGGGAGCACTCCCAAACTGCATCAAGCACAGGTTACTGACGCAAATAAAAATAAACCAGAGTGTAAATAGGGTAGCATTGGTCAAGACTGCACCGTCTGCACCGGCGCCTAATACTTTTATGGCTACGAAGATTGGGCACGTTGGATAGCCATATTTAATCCTTAATGCACCAACTCCTATTAACGACGTAAACGAAAATAAACTCACGCGCAGTGTAAATAGGGTTGATACTGGTGATGACAGCACCAGCGCCCAGTATTCCCAAGGCCACGACGGGGTAGTCGGGCACGTTGGGCAGCATGACGGCCACGGCGTCGCCGTCGCGCACGCGCAGCTTGCCGCGCAGGTTCGCCGCGAAGGTGGAAGACAGCTTGAAGCCCTGCGAGTACGTGTAGCCTCGCCCTGTAGAGCCGCACACCTGGAAATAACCATATCACCATCGTTATTCAGACTTCAATCACCTTAAAGCAAGACACATCTTCTTAAGCAGCTCATGAGCCGCTTAAGATGCATACTTGGAAATTAAATGTGTGTTGTTAATGTATTGGCATGTTATTTACACCATTAGCGCTCAATGTATGTACATAGAGTGTGGATAATAAAATTATAGCGAAGGAAACCAATGATAGATGTCGCTGTTACTCAGGGCGCAGAGGGCCTAACATGACCCTTGCATATTAGTGCGATACAGAGACATAAATAAGCTTATTCGTTCGCTACGGGGCAAACGATTGTCACCTTGGCTAGCCACCCTGAGCGATGCAAGACTCGTCATACTGGCAGGTCATGATGCAACAATACATTTCTACTTAAGTAATTTATGGAAGGTGACGAGTTGAATAAATTATACACTAAACACAACAATGCGGTAAAAATAGGCCAATGGTCGGAATGTCGAGAGTGGTTATGACATTTAGTGTGTATGCTATTCGTAGGTCCAGTTTTCATTTCCGGGCTAACTTAAAATATGTGTACCTACGGCGGTATGTTGACTAGATTAACACATTCACTGCCCCCAACGCACATGTGCGTTCACCGTCATACAAGTTTGTTCCTAGGCCACGCCCCCTGGCAGTGAATGCGTTAACCTTAGTCGTTATCATTAAGGTGACGTTGGGATGTTAACTGCAGTTTACTGCCGCTGCATTAATGTTCCGGGTGGTTGATGCCGTCGCTAATAAAATAAGTGATGGAAATAAACGTCATAATCGGCAATAATGCGGCGGCGAACGTCACTCGTTTTATTATGGAAATTGACAGACACAACGGTGACATCAACGTCGGCGCAATAATGTCGCAATGGTAAAGCAGACCTGTTGACATCAGAATATTCAGAATGTCACCTTTTAAGACCATTTGATATTGGCTTTGGGGGCTTAGTGGGCGCCCTTAAAGAATTGCATATAAATACTAGAGAAAATTCGAACCATGCCGCCGTCACCCAGGTCCCAGATGACCGAGCGGTTTAGGCATCCGTCGCGATTGCAGAGGACGCTGCTGGTTCAATTCCAGCCTTAGGAACTGGAGGCATTTTCTTTCGTACATAACATTTATTTCATTTTATTGGCGTATATAGTACAGAAAGGAAATTAAAGCAATACTTGCCGCCATTGTCCGATCCGGCCATTTCTCCAAATTCTGCCACACGTACTCATACAACGTACACGTCGGCACTTCAATGTCTTTGAAGGGCGATTTTATAATTCCTTCTTGAGTCCAAGGTGTTTCAGAAAGCTTTCGCACGCTGGTAAGGCATTTCAAACTCTTTTTTGTTAGCGCTACAGTTCGATTTGCAGCGAATAGTGATTTTGATGCCATGTTTGTAACCGCTGAAACGATGTTAGTAGGTAATTAAATAATTGAAATCTGAAAATGAATTTTATTACAAAATATAACAAGATGAACATTGAAGATTTAAAACTTTGCACAGATCTTGAAAGAAAAGAAGGATTTGAACTAAGGTTTGTTCGTTGTTTCAAGATGTTTTAGAGTTTTGATATATAAAGAAACTCGAAAATATCATGAGATGATCAATATGCCTACCTATATTTGTACCCCACATAGTGGAAATCTTGGTTTACTTTGTGTGTGTTCATAGCACATATACGGCATATATATATTATAAACGTGACAGTCACTGTTCACTGAGATATTTTAACGACTTTGATAATATTAATTATACATCTTATCACCTAACGATCGTCAAGTAAGTTAATATAATTTATAATACATTAGACCTAAATCTCTTTAGATGAGAAATATTAGTTTTAAGAACTTATAGCTAGGTAGTGTATATAAATAAAAAAAAATTAAAACCATATTTGTATCTGAACGGTTGGAGTGTCAAAGTTAAATTGTTTGAAAACTTTTAAATGTTTGTGAGGCATCAATGGCATCCTCTTAATTGTTGCTCATTTCCTGGTCTACTTTTAATTTGATGTATGTAAACAAAGCAACAATGCTTTCCGAAAACATGCCATAAATATTCTAAAAATATAACTATTTGTCTATAAATTGAAAGTTCTTTGATAAATACCACTCAAAAACATCACAGGTTTGAAGATAACTTCAAAACAAATAATAACAACATAATTATCAAATTTATACATGGGTGATTTCAACCATATAGTGAAGAAATGCTCGTATTTTTCTTAGAAACATATTAAAAATATCAGTTATTTAATTTGTTAGGAATACTGGAAGAAATCCTTACTTATCACCAGTTATCTGGCCATCATTATTAGGTTCTAGGGAATAAAAGCTTACGTACTTTCATCTACCTGCCTTTTTAATACTTACGCCTGTTATTATCACGTTAATATAATACTTTTTATCACTTTGCCACTAAGTTTTTCATAACAACATTGTTATGACCTTACACTATCCTACATTAAATACGTATCGCCCGCACGCCGGCGGGGCAAACACTGATATTACATTATGTTTATTTATACGTGTGGACATAAAGATATCAACTATGGACACGTAGCAAGCTTAACTTGATCTCAAGATTCATAACAACTGTCTGTAATGGCGTCTGGCTTACATTGGCACATGTACGATAATACTAGTGAACAATTAACAACGCCACAGTTTGTATTGGATCATTGACATTGAGGTCGTTTTGTGGCGTATGTTATGTATGATGTATAGTCCTCAACGACCTTACATGTCATTTTAATCGCCTAATCGTACATGGGTTAGTCAAGTTGTGTAGAAGCGAGACCAGAATCAATGACCGATTTTTACAATTTGGATTCCGTTCAGTACGGATATGATGGTCGTTCTTGTCTACGTGACAGCGTAATAAAACTGTATCCGTCACTTTCAATCGCGCTCTGTTAATTAGTGACGGATATATTGTCACGTGGATAAAGCAAACCATAATAGGCCTGCCGGCTTGATAACAAACGAAATCAAATACAAAATGTTTAGTACGTTATCAACTGACGTAGGGGACAGACGCGCTGGTATAAAAGTTTAAGTGTTTGTTTACAAATATTGGTGCAAAATAGTTGTGAATATAAATTGTCAACTATTGGTACAAATTACGATTATTGGTGCAAATAACTGTGATTATAATTTTCTATCTAATTGAATACTCAGAAGGTAAATAAGTAAATATACCTACTATTTATAAAGTATTCAGAATTAAAATAGTAAATTGGAGTTTACGGGTTTGTATATTTAACGGGTTTTGCCGAGTTATGTGTAAATCTTATAACGGATAGACCTATTTTGATTCGATTTTTATAGTGTAGGTACATGAGAGCCACTTCGTTGCAGTGGTTCTTAGCTATCATTGACAAAAATCGATCCAGCAGCATTTCCCAAAATTATGTAGGCACCTGAGGCAGTTTTTGGCATAATATCTTATGATTTACGTAGGATTTTTATTTATTTTCAATTTAATAGTTATATTTTCTAAAACACCCATATTGAAGTTAGGCATGACTCCTACTGGCACCTCGGAGTAATTAACAACGGAGACGCCATGTCTAAAATTTTCGGTACAAAATAGTCTGCCTTTTTTTGCGGGGGAGGGGCACATCAAATGTATAGGTACGTCATGTCAGATAAACGTCAGTCCATACATATGGTTGACATGTGGTTGACCATTGGCCGCCTATTTTCGACAGAGGGGAACGCCTGTTAATGGCGGCTCCATTGTTAATTACTCCGAGACTGGCACAGACCATTTCTGTGCCTACTGGTGAAAATCACATTTTATCATCACGATGTGATCACGATGCAAATGCGATAATTTTTCGTGCACATTTAATGATAATCTTAAAAAATTATCTACTTACCTATGTACCTATATAAATTTTATAATACACATAAATTATCTACGTACTCACATAATCATATCACAAATAGATAACAATGCAAATAAAACTCTTCGGTTGTCAAGGAATGCCGCATTTTTAGTACTTACCGTAAAATTTGCCTGCTTTGCTCTAAAATATGCTCCAAAATACGAAATTTTTTAAATTATTATGTTGTGGTAGGTATTTAGCCTATGTTGATTTACCCACTACTGTCATACATTCATACATTAGGTACATACATTTCTTATTTACACACATCAACCTAGCCCCAATCTAAGCAAAGCTATGGGTAGGTACCTACTAGACGACGATAATGAGTAAAACACATCTTATTTATTTATTTTTAAACTTTATTGCACATACAAAAAGTACAACAGGCGGACTTAATGCCGTTATTGGCATTCTCTACCAGTCAACCATAGGGCGAAACCGAAAGCTTATTCACCAGCTTCTTCCCAAAACTTGAAGATATTATAATCAGAATTAAATACATGCATGTAAATCCTGGAATACCTTGACAAGTAACTTCTTAGACCCTGTTCCTACAGCATATAATTTTCCCTATGTATGAAAGTTTGTTTTAACTTGAAACTCCTTCCAGATAATCAATTTTGCTCCACATCAACCATGGGGTCGAAATCTTTCCTCATGGCAAATCGGACTCTTACCGTAACTAAAAGTCTTCCCTTCGGCAAAAGTTCGAGAAAACTCAGCGGAAGCCCGTGGACACAGGAACGCATTATAAAGTCGCCTTTGAAACCCGTAGAAGTGCCAAATGTTACTGTATATGAGTATTTGTGCCAGAATTTGGAGAAATGGTCAGAAAAGACAATGGTGGTGAGTATCGCCACGTCTTTAAAACAAAGAGAATAAATTGAAACAGCATAATAATATGCCTGTTTTGTATACTCTAAAAAAGAAGTCACTAAGGTCAATGTGGTGAAGAGTGTCATAAAAAATTTTTGGATGACAAAACTGTTATAGGGCAAGAACTCTCGTATTTGAATAATATGTGTACTTCACTCAGGCACAGTCACAGACAGAAAGGAATACAGACAGTGTAAGTGGAGTATGTGCACAAACTCAAGATTCAGAAGCGACGAAAGAGCCGGTAGGCGGTAGGCCACATTGATCTTACTAATGTACTACTCGTACAACTACAGCCGATACTAAGTATCTCAACAAGCAAATACTTTAGTCGTTTCCTGGCTTGATGGGCAAACGGCTAGCTCAAGAGCTGCTTAAGAAGATGTTTCTTGCTCTAAGGTTATTAATGCCTGAATAACGATAATGATATGGTTATTTCCAGGTGTGCGGCTCTACAGGGCGAGGCTACACGTACTCGCAGGGCTTCAAACTGACTTCCACCTTCGCGGCGAACCTACGCGGCAAGCTGCGCATGCGCGAAGGTGACGCCGTGGCCGTCATGCTGCCCAACGTGCCCGACTACCCCGTCGTGGCCTTGGGAATACTGGGCGCTGGTGCTGTCATTACCAGTATCAACCCTATTTATACTGCCCGTAAGTATAGTTTACGTTGTTAATCGGACTTGATACACATGGATTCAATATGGCTGCCGTAAAATTTAAAAGAAGTTGTAATATCTTTTCAGATGAAGTCCAGCGACAACTGCTACTTTCCGGCGCCAAAATCGTAGTCACATTAGTGGAAACAGTAGACGTAGTGAAGAATGCTTTAAAAATGGCCAAATTAGACTTACCTATAATTGTAGTAAAGACTGACAATACTGGAACGCCAGATGGCACTATAGTTTTCAATGAACTAAGTGAAGATGTACATGCTGATTTATCATGCTTAAAAGAAGTGAAAAGGACAGCTAAAGACGTATGTTTTCTGCCTTATTCTAGTGGTACTACTGGAGTACCTAAAGGAGTAGAGCTGATGAATGCCAATTTAGTGGCCAATATGGAGCAACTAAATGACCCTCTAACGAGGGCGTATAATGATACAACAGGTAATTTTATGATTATGATATAGAATGTAACTCTATTATAACACTCAGTTTATTTTAATATAGGTATTTAATTATTATACGAAAACTGTGCATGATTTAACATAAGTAGGTAGGGACTACAGCGAGGTGCTATTTTTTGTCAGAGTTTAATTTCGGAATTAATTTATGTAAATTTTAATATCATGGTATTTACATACTTACATCAGATCTCAAAAATATATATTTTTTTCCTAATCTTCCAGCGACGCATCAAGACGCCGTGATGGCGGTGCTGCCATTCTTCCACATTTATGGGGCGGAGGTGGTCATGTTCCACAAGCTCTCCCAGGGCACCAAGTTGGTGACCCTGTCTAAGTTTGAGCCTCAAGTGTTTCTTGAGGCTTTGGAAAACTACAAGGCGAATATATTGTTTGCAGCTCCTCCTATAAGTAAATATATAAGCTTAATTTATAGATTTAAGAATGTCATAAATAAGAGAACAACCATCACCACCTCACCACCACCACCAACCCTGGCATCACCAACCCTTAAACCATCTGGACATGGCAGTAATGGTAACAAGAGTAAGCCTTAGGAAGGCTGGTTGATTCTCTGAAGAATAATAATAATGTGAAGTTGTAGAAAATCATGATGACGATTCAAACCTTTGAATGCCTTGACATTTTTGCTGTCCTACATTGAGTGTTTATTTTATTTCAGTATTGATGATGACTTCGCATCCAGCCGGGTCTCCAAAGACATTCCAAAGCCTGGAGATAATCGTCAACGGAGCGGCGCCACTAGCAGCCTCTGATGCAGAAAGGTTCATTGAGAAAGCTAAGGTAAAATTTATATCAAGGCAGGCGAAGATAAAGTAAAGATAAGATTGATTCATGGCCTCATATTATATGGCACCACTAATATAGAATTGTAACAGTTGTAAATCCTGCGAAGTTGTACGAGATGGTAGTCAATGATGTATCATAGATTGAAAGACAGAGAAAATATTATAGAAGCAAAAAAACCGGTTATGACGAAATCTTATATCGGTTATTATCTCATATCTGCCTCCAAAGGTTTCTTCTACACGTGTCTGTGTTTAAGATACCTCAAATAAACAAGATGTCTTTTAAATATTTATGTTTATGTCCAATTATTAAAGTTAGATAACCTTCATAATTATCCTATCTTGTTTACAGAGAAAAATGGATTTCAGACAAGGTTATGGGCTCACAGAGACGTCACCCGTGGTCACGATGACCCCTAAAGGTCTGGAAAACTTTTCCTGCGTAGGGCTTCCTCTTCCTAACACAGACCTTAAGATCGTGGATCAGAATCTCCAGAGTCTGGGCCCAAACGAGGTAAGTTTGAAGAATTATACATTTGTAGGGTTTCTGAGTTCTCTCTTCCTGGAACTCCTATAGATTCGCCATGTCTGTCTGTCCATCCGTCTGATATTCATCTGAAACAAGTCTGACGCATATATTACGTACAGTCAATTGTTAAAATATGGGTGCACATAATACTCAAAAATATGTCCAATAGCTTTTATGTCAGCGAATTAAGAACTATGGGACAAATTTTTGGGAAGTTATATATGCACCCACATTTTTATACTTGACTGCACAAAGGTACATAAGTACTATAAAGAGGGCTTAGATATCTCTTTATCGGACTTTTAATAAACAATATTTAAGAACATCTAAATAATATAACTTGGACAAGGGAAATTGTGTTAAATTTTGGGAATGTTGTTAATAACACTTTTAACGTTTATAATTTTTTGCACCTTTGAGTACCTACCAGTCTCCTGGTCATTACTTAACTATACAAGATCATATTGAATAAAAAATTATTGTCTAAAATTACCCCCGAAAACCCAAGTAACTCGTTATGGCGACTTGCAGAAAGGTGAGCTCCTAGTTCGAGGTCCTCAAGTGATGAAGGGCTACAAAGACAACGACAAAGCAAACAGTGAGGCGTTCACCGAAGACGGATGGTTCAGAACCGGGGATCTGGCGGTTGCTGACGAGCAAGGAATAGTTACCATTGCTGACAGATTGAAGGAACTCATTAAGGTAACCTCACATCTTGAAATTTAATTTCATCATATCATCATCATCATCATCATATAAGCCTTTTATCGCACACTGCTGAGCAGAGAGGTCTCTCTTCGAACTCTCTTAACTTAAAGGATCATGACTAAACTTGAGTAATTCTGTTTTGAAAAGTTGCTAGCTAAACTAGGTACCAACAACAATACAATACAACACAAGTCTAGGTCCAATAGACGTGTGTTTGTACCATGTACCATGATGATGCAATTATAATCGCCCTTGTCGAGAATCAACAATTTGATGACAATTTAACTCAAGTTTTTTTCACAACCGTTATTTCTGGAAACGGGAAAGAGTCATTAGTCAAGAGGAAATCTTACGTCGATGTGACGATTTGCCATTATTCATTTTAAATAATGCCCTTTAAGCGAAAGCGAAAGCGGTTTCAATTGCGGAACCCAGCATTCCAGCAATGGAGGCAACAGAATCGTTTCAATAATCGTTCTCTCGTACTAACTAACCCAAAGTGACCCAAAGTTGCCTAAAGACGCACAAGAAAAGCTCTTAAAAATATACCAAGAAATTTCTAATTTCTTTCTTCTCCAGGTCAAAGGTTTCCAAGTACCCCCAGCGGAGCTAGAAGCAGTGCTACGGGACCATCCTTCCGTCGCCGACGCTGCAGTCATCGGGGTTCCGCACAAAACAAACGGGGAAGAACCAAAAGCCTTTATCGTCGTTAAGAAAGGACATGAAATCCTTCCTACGGACATCTGCGGCTTTGTGAAGGAGAGAGTAGCGCCATATAAAAGGATTAATGACGTTAAGTTTGTGGATAGTTTACCGAAAAGTTCTACAGGGAAAATATTGAGGAGAGAATTGAAAGAGAAATATACGTGATTTTTACATTATTTGTTATTATTTTTCAATTAGGCGAAATTTAATCAGAGCAGGATACCTAATTTGTAGTATATTTTGAGTTACTTTTCACTGAGCAAATTGATTGCTTATATGCCACATGGCGACATACTTAATGGAAATTATGTCACAAATCGTTTCATTGCTAATCGTAAAATTAATTTAAAAAAATACATGGAAAGTAGGTAAAACTCCCAAGGGTCAAAAAGTATCACTTTTAAACCACTCCTTACATAAAGAACGAGTCCCTTTCTGGGTATACGAGTAGGTAATGAAAAAAACAGTTAAATAATTACTACTTACAGGATTTAATAATATATAAACAAAGCTACGGGTAATTCTATAATTATATTGACCTTCCTAATGTTAGTACCAAAACCATTTTTACGTAATGACAATAAAATTATCTCACAAATAGATAAATGTGTATTTGTATAGTAGGCCTAATAAATACGTTACGATATTTATTGTTTTGCACCTTATCCCATTGCGATAAAGCTAAAAATGCATCAATACAATTGAAGTCGTCGGTACAGTGACCACAAATACGCTATCATTATAACATTATACGTTGTTTGTGCCTGTCACTCCATAGAACGATAGGTATTTGATTACACCGCCTACCAATTATGTGTTATTCAATAGTGTACCTACTTGCATTGAGATAAAGTCTACTAAAGATTTGTTTAGTAGGTAAGTTAGTTCAGAACAAGCCTCTCGACGCATTCATTATTTAGTTGTAGTCATGACCGCTCGCGTGTTGATTCGTAACTCGTTTCCCGCGATTATTTTAAGAAAAAAACATGTTTGGTCTAATGAAAATGTGGTCAGATCGCCTTGTAAAGATATTGTTATACCGGAGTGTACTGTGAACGAGTTTGTATGGCGTAATTTGGATAAATGGGCGAAGAAAACTGCTACGGTAAAGTAAATTAAAGTTGGTTAAACTTGTATACTTAAATAGAATAATCAGTTTGGAATATTATTGCAAGATTTTATTAGGTAAATTAAATGTATGTATATATTATAGATGCTTTATTGTATGTAGGTAAATAGAAAAAAGCGGCCAAGTGCGAGTCGGACTCGCCCATGAAGGGTTCCGTATCAGCAAGTAACATAATAAAATTGCGTTTTACGATTTATGACGATTAAAAAAAAACTACGTACTAGATCTCGTTCAAACCAATTTTCAGTGGTAAGGTTTGTCATTACCATACAAACCTTACCACTGAAAATTGGTCATCATATATTTTTTTTAGTTTTATCATTCTCTTATTTTAGAAATTACAGGGGGGGGGGGACACACATTTTACAACTTTGGAAGTGTCTCTCGCGCAAACTATTCAGTTTAGAAAAAAAATATTAGAAACCTCAATATCATTTTTGAAGACCTATCCATAGATACCCCACACGTATGGGGTTGAAGAAAAAAAAATTTTTAAGTTTCAGTTCTAAGTATGGGGGACCCCCAAAATTTATTGTTTTTTTTCTATTTTTGTGTGAAAATCTGAATGCGGTTTACAGAATACATCTACTGACCAAGTTTCAACAGTATAGTTCTTACAGTTTCGGAAAAAAAGAGGCTGTGACATACGGACGGACAGACAGACAGACAGACAGACATGACGAATCTATAAGGGTTCCGTTTTTTGCCATTTGGCTACGGAACCCTAAAAAGAAACACAAAAGACACAGTCACAGAGTTAATTAAATCACTCGACAGAGCTCGAAACATTAATTTAGACCTTTAGATATTTTTTAGTGTGTTATAAAATCAAATTTCTCAGTGAACCGTGTCCTGATTGAGAAACATGAATACTTAAATTAAGAAAAAAAATCATTTATGTAATTTTTGAAGCCTTCCTACGACTTGCATCTCGGACACGAAAAATTCTAGTTCAGAAATTGACCCAGTCATCGATATATTTGAAATCTTTTTGTGGTACCTATCTATTTTGTTATCTGCCGAATAGGCTCAGCGATAGAGAGGTAATAGATATAGAAATTATGTAGTAGGTACCTAGGTTAAGTAATAAGTAACTACATATATGTGATATACCGTTGATACGTGATTAAATACCAACCTGATAACACAATTGTAGACTTATATTGTTAAACAATCGTAAAAATGAACTAAATTATGACTTCATAAGACAGCTTAATATATAATAAACAGACAGGATATGAAACATTTGTATAATAGTTAAGACTAGAAAGTACGTTCTCATTTATTATTTTTTGTTGGAACTACTTTTTACCTACTTGAGTAGCTTCCATGTTCAATTTATCAATAACATAGTTTGGATGAAAATAGTTATGTTAAAATGCAAACAAACAGACTGACTCCCCCCCCCCCCCCCCCCGGTTGAAAAACAATATGACTACATTTCTTTCATACAGAGCCACTCACTCCCTGGTTGGAAGTTAATTAAAATGATTCGATTGACATCACGAGCAATCCACTAGCAAATTGTGTGCTTCAAACTCGGACAATAAAATTCCATTCGACCCTCTCAGCAAATATCTAGTATCTACCCTATTACCTTTTCTTAATACCAAAATCACATAATTTAACAGATGATTTACCCGAGTTTAAGCGACTCAATTTGGCTTTGTAATACGTACCACTATCATGAGTAATAAGTTAATAACATACTTAAAAAATTACTTTAGAAAAACTACATTACTAGTGATATTGTTGTGATTGGAACAAAGATGCGTCAGTATTAGAGCTAGGTCAATGTAATGACACTGGAAATGGAATTATTATTGACAATGTAATGATTGGAATGATGGGATTACGAATGACATAAAAAATAATAATGACAATATTTTTTTTCATTTTCTAGGAATGCGCCATTACGAATAGAAGTTACACGTATGGCCAGCTACACAAGTTTAGCCGAATACTAGCCGCCAACCTAAGGAAGAAGTTTGGAATAAACGACAGAGATACGGTGGGCATCATATCTCCTAATTCTCCTGAATACCCTATAGTTGCGTTAGGAGCATTGGATGCTGGAGCAACGCTTACTACTTTCAATCCCATTTACACGCCATGTAAGTAATTAACTTATGTAAAATTATAAACTTTTGAAAGGCTTTATCTCGGAAAATATTAAATGTACAGAGACAATTCTAGTGTTTTATTGTAGCAAATTTAGTCTACATTAAAAACGCCCTGAAGGAAGGAAGTTACTAACAAAAACTAGTACTTTAGGGCTATAATCGCCCAAATCTAAAAAAAAATGCGGTTTATTCGATTTTTGACAAAGTTGCGTTCGGCGCTCGAAGTCACAAACTTGGATTATTCATTGGGCCAATATCATAAACAAGTCTGCAAAAAATCAGAACTACCGGATTTGACGCAAAAGAGCCAGGTTACAAAATTCGACAAAGTTACTGGATTACTTTGGAACGCTGACAAATAAAGCTAAATAAACAAAAGAGATATCATTTCGTTTAATAAACATTTAATGAGCGCTAAGAACACACCACAGATTATACTAAAAAACACGAGAAACTGCATTTATTTATGGTCACATAATATATGCCTGAGAATTTTATGTTACAAACATAACAAACGATATAGACTCAATCAGAATTGTACGTTTTGACGACGATAATATTGATTTTGATTATTGCCATTTTGACATTATAAACACCGGTTCAATGTTGGCACCGCTGTCATTAAATATTTCATTACCGTAAAATGTGCCGTCTTTGCTCAAAAATACGAAATTTAACTTAAATTTTAAAAGTCTAATATGTATTGTGATATGTATGAGTATAATTATGCCGATTTAAAGTACCTAGTCCATCGCTACTATCATGTTTTAACATTTAAATGAGGCTGTCATATAATTTTCATATAAACAAAAACTGTTGGAGCATAATTACATAATGGGAAGCAAAGGCACATGTTACATTATGCTAGTTCAACCAACAATGCATTTTTTATAGGAATAAATAAATACTATGGGACATTATTTACAGACGAAATACAAACTCAAATCCAGCAATCGGGATTGAAAGTAATATTTGCTCACCCCGACACAATATCAACTGTACAAGAAGCGTTAGTACTCAGTAAGAAGCAAATACCAATGGTCTGCTTAGACTCAGGAACTACTAGAGTTGAGGGCACAGTATCGTTCAAAGAGCTTATAGAAGATAATCATGTGGATTTAGACATTTTGAAGAAGGTTAAAGTCAAGACAAGCGATGTTGCGTTCTTGCCGTATTCGAGTGGGACTACGGGTCTACCTAAAGGAGTGGAGTTGACTCATCGGAATATTGTGGCAAACTGTGCCCAGCAGGATACAGAATTGAAGCATTATAATCCTGATGGTAAGGCAATATTCTAAATACACATCTGAAACGAATAGTGTTAGTTTCACCTTTTACGACTGGTAACTACTGGGAAAATAAATTAAAAGGTGGGGTTTTTTTTTCCTGTAGTTACCACCAAAATGGAACTCCAACTAAATTTTGATTTTGGTAGTAACTACTGGGAAAAAAAATTCCTACCTTTTACCAGTGGTAACTACTGGGAAAAAAAATCCCAGTAGTGACCACTGGTAACAAATTGGTGGTGACTAGTGGGAATAACCCCTAATTAATTGTATGTTCTAATAGTTTAAGTGTTTTTATTTATCATTGAACATGTATTGACTTGTGTTTCGTTCAACTTCAGCGCCATACCAAGAGAACCAGCTACTGGTGTTACCAATGTACCATAGCTACGGGCTGAGCATCGCCATGGTGCACAAGCTGTGTGTGGGGATAAAGCTGCATGTGCTGCCAAAGTTCCAGCCCGATACCTTCCTGAAGGCTATGAGGAATAATAGAATTAACATTTTGTATGTGGCACCACCTATTGGTAAGTTTAATTAAATTTTTCATCTATCTGGTTATCTAAAGTAAGGACGCTAAGCACGAAGAATTTAGTACATTTACCGGCCGATTCCTATGACTATCGCAAGCGCGTAATTATATTGCTGTCCCGCCCATGATGACGTCAATGACACTGTGTGAGCGGGATAGTAATATAATTATGTGCGTGCGATAGATATAGCAACAGGCGGCTTGAAGTTTGACTGTAACCATTAATTACTGGTTGTTACAATTTCCACTAACAACCAGCGTTGGATATAACAATAATAATAATTTCGATATTTTAGATAATAATGAGTTTATAGCCTCCAACGAAGACTTTTAGAACAATCTTTAGTTTATTGTCAAGACTGCGTACCTAATTACTGAATATTATTTTTTCTTAATTTAAATTTACTTAAGGCAGTGATTGTATTCCTACATAATATAAATTTAAAACTGTGTTTTTATATAGGATAAACGGATGATATGATGTAATATGACATACCTAGGTAAACTGCACAGTTAATAGATTTATTTTTGGCCGTAGCAAGCCGCAGTCAGGGTCGAGGCGTTTGTTTAAATAATGTCATTGAATATTAAACAACTACTCAAGTTGATGTTAATTAAATTGGCAGACGAAACATTATCAGTAATAATGACATTAAATATTGACAACAGTAGGAACGATGTAAATTAATATGAAAACTAAAATAGAACACAAAAAATGATGCAATTTTTTTAACCTCCGACACAAAATATTTATAAATATATGTTATAAATTTGACCGCTATGTGTCTGTCTGTGTGTGTCTGTGACACCATAGCTATCCGGCTATGCTATAGCTAGCCGGTTTTGCTGTGGTTCTGAGGTTTTACAGTATCTGGACCGCATTTAATTTAAGTTGTATGTATTTTCCAGTGCTGTTCCTCGGGTCACACCCCCAAGTAACCCCCGAGATATTCGACCACATCACTTGCATGATGTGTGGCGCCGCGACATTGGCCCGGGTTGATATCGACAAGGTGTTCGCCAAAGCTCAGGTCGGTTTAGTAAACACCCGTGTAATGGACGTGGCAGTTCAATAATGAGAAGTATACCACAAATCTTGTAAAATAATTGTATACAATCAGTTTTGAAACACTGGCAACATTTTGCCATAAACAAGTCATTGAGCTGCTTAAGTTTCACGTTTCACAACTTTTTTTTAGTTAGTAATGAAGATTCATTTATTCATAAAAACAAAGAATCAATCAACTATAATATAATAAAACTTTCTTTACTTACTTAAGTACGAGTCGGTACAAAAAATCTACAGATAAAAAAAATTGCCCAGATCGCCGCAACGAGCAAGATGCCCAGAAGTCTGGTCGTATTTCATCGACGTATGGCGATACGTATACTATAGTTGACCCAAACCAAACGGACGACCGGGGTCGTAAAACTTCTCATTCACACTCGCACGGTTGAAGCTGGGGTGAGAGAGATAGAGATATGATCCCAGTCGTCCGTTTGGTTTGAGTCTACTATAATACGCTGGGTGAAATATTGGCCAGCCCTGTCACCAGAAGCCTCTATTAGGCGCCACAAGTCTTTGTATAGTCGACGCACACTTGGCCCCATGGCCCCACAGTTTAAATAAAGTTGGTGCAAAGTTATGACGGAGTTTATAATTTTTTGAGAGAATAAGTAACTTTTTTATGTGCTGAGAAACATAATTATATTTTTTGATTTCAGCGGGTGGTGGAACTCTCACAGGGCTACGGTTTGACAGAGACCTCACCGTTGGCTACAGCGAATCCCCTCGGAGCTAAGGACTACACGACTGTAGGCTGTGCTCTGCCTAACGTGGAGTTACGGATCGTGGATGGAGAAATGAGAAACTTGGGCCCTAATGAGGTAAGTGGATTTTATGGTCCATATTGGACGAGAGATGTATTCGAACTTCAAGATATTCACAAGAGACGACACGTACTAGATCCATTCTAGATACGTTATAGTTCTCTAGTTCTCTCTTGCAGCACAATTCGGGCAACTAATGTCACTTTTACGTAGATAGAGTAAGATATCTATTAGATGTGAATTGGATCTCTAAGGGTAACATTCCATTTCCAACGACAGCTGCACTACAGTCAATTTTACTATGGAAATTGACAATGACAGCGACGCGTTCAGTACCGGTAGTGCAGCTGCTGCGGTTAGAAATGGAATGTTACCATAAGTCATATTCTGTGGAAATCATTCAAGTCAAGAGTATCTCCAGAATTGCGCAAATGTCAAATTTGACAGGTTAGATCTTAAACATATCGTTATCGTATCTTGGTGATGTCTAAAAGATGTCTATTTCAAAATCCGAATCGGGCCCTCGATCTTTTGAATTATTCGACTTGAGGATTTGGATGCATTACCATACTGTTGCGACATTACTGCTGCAGTGATCGATTCAAGCGCAGAACGGTGTAATTGTTAATTTCCTTGATACGTTGTTAATCGTTGTCGTATCAATGCACCGATTAAGAAGAAAGTAAACCACCGCGCTAAAACCGCGTTTCCATTAAAACGTAGGCCCCATTTTCCTCTCCGGATTACCTATAAAGCTAAATTTACGCAATTTGATGTAGGTATATCAACTACAGCTGACTTTTTGAAATTTCTAATTATTATAAGAAATAGGCTTAGATACTTAATGTCAATTTTTGAAAGGACCGCCACTTGAATGATAAAAATGAAGCTGATTATCATCCGTTACCTAAATAATCAAGAGTGAACAGGCACCTTCTGGGCGAGCTCCATCGTAGGCCACGTCTACGCCTCGGCTAGTCTGTGGCCAGTCAGTCAGGTCAGAGGTCAGTCCTACTCATAATAATAAAAATAAATACTTAAATTCCAGGTAGGCGAGCTATTGATTAAAGGACCAAACGTCATGAAGGGCTACAAGGACAATCTTGAGGGCAACAGGCAGGTGTTCGCGGAGGGCGACTGGTTGCGGTCTGGAGATCTTGCTTCCATTGACGAGACGGGCGGAGTCACCATCGCTGATAGATTGAAAGAACTAATCAAGGTACCTAATAAAAATCGAACAAACTGATTTGTCACCCGCCATATAAACCTTTCTGTGAAAACGTTAAAAAAGGTGAAAGAAAAAAAAAAGAAAAAAAGGAGAAAGGTGAAGAGTCAGATCGGGAAAAGTCTGCAGCGATTCTGATAGCCCACGCAGTGCAAGTGTCATTTTAAACGACAAACTTCGATGAAATTATGACGTGTAAATAACAATTGCACTGCGTGGGCTCTCAAAATCGCTGCAGACTTTTCTTGGTATAACTTTAATAATTTAACTTTTTAAATCAATGATCGCATAAGAGACACCACGCTGCGCTTCAAAACCCTCATTGCTGACGTAGGCGAAAAAACCGCTAGGCTCAAATGGGACTGGGCCGGTCACGTCTAATACCGCATGCATCCGGAGAGGTGGGCTAGCATAGCCACCAAGTGGATGCCGGTAGGGGGACGTGGCCGCGGTAGGCCCAAACGGAGATGGCGAGATGACCTGGACAGCTTCCTGAACAACTGGCCGGAGGAAGCA
Source organism: Cydia fagiglandana (assembly GCF_963556715.1). Taxonomy (NCBI): domain Eukaryota; kingdom Metazoa; phylum Arthropoda; class Insecta; order Lepidoptera; family Tortricidae; genus Cydia; species Cydia fagiglandana. The sequence continues at coordinate 1,354,459 of NC_085946.1, forward strand.
CCAAATCGGGAGTCGTGGAAATTAAGGGGAGAGGCCTTTGCCCAGCAGTGGGACGCTCAAATAGGCTAGAAAATAAAATCAATGTGAATACCTAATGCTAATGATGAAGTAAATTCGAAAATAATTCACGGTGGTTCAAGAATCACGTTGTTAGATAGTAGTCGCCATCAATTCAATAGTAGCGTATGAAACAACACTCCAAGTTTGGGGGCACTTCAACACTCGATTGTACCTATCTGTAATTGTTCTACAAACTAACTTTGTTAAGTTATCAAATAAATCATATCATAATATCGTGTATCATATTTAATTTTGACGCGTAGTCTGATCCGTTACTTGTGATGCTGACTGCACTAACATAGCACACATACTTATTACTGAATCGCGATTAGAAAGGGATTGAGATAGCTGTCAATCCATATTGATTTTGACGTAAGTGTATGGAAATCTGTTATTTCTAATCCCTTTCTGATCGCGGCATGATAATACATCAATGTGACAAGGTGCGAAGGACAAAGCACAGAAACCAAGATTCCTTCGCATATAGAGTCTGTGTGGAAAGAGAAGAGTCGTAGAATTTATTAGATCCCATATATTTCACGACGATTCTTCTGCACAGACTACCTAGTAACTAGTACTAGTGCTTTTCTTTGAAATCAGTAGATTCTGAAGCCAAGTAAGTAGGATTGTTGGGACCTCTGTGGCTGGACATTATTTGCGAGACTTGGAGATAACCGTCGATAGTACGTACCAAGTGTATTTTATATCAGGATAGTTATTAATAAGGATCCTGCCCCATTAGCACGTTGCGTCGAGTTGTTTTGTCACAGCGTCAATAAAGAAAAATATAGTTTATTATTCAAGTAGGCATAACTATTACAATGCACTTATGAACGTCAAATAAAGCTACACCATTGCTTCGTCGTTTTACATACAGGGTGTCCAGTAATTAATGGACAACCTTCTAACCATCGACAGGGCACCTTAGGCTGGTCCAGAAAATGCACTTATTTATAGGTCTAGTAAAAGTTTCGTGGTTTTCGAGATAATCGCACTTTTATGTCTTTTTTACTAGTTAGCACCATACTTCACTTTAATCACCATCTAGGCCATATCTTTGTTTGTAGAAATGTAAATAGCATGTGTGATACCATTTTGTATATTCTAGGTAAAAGGATACCAAGTACCACCAGCGGAGTTAGAAAATGTGATCAAACAGCATCCTGCCGTTTTCGACGCATCAGTTATTGGTATTCCTGATTCTTACTCAGGAGAGAGGCCCAAAGCCTTCGTGATGCTGAAAGAAGGGGCGATTGTGACTGATAATGAAATAATGGACTTTGTTAATAAAAGAGTAGCGCCTTATAAGAAGATAAAAGATTTGTCGTTTATCGAGAGCATACCGAAAAGTCCGTCTGGTAAAGTGTTGCGGCGCGTGCTGAAAGATATGCACAGTAAAAAATGATAGATAAAATAACAAACAACATCATCATCATCAACAACAACAACAACAACAACAACAACAACAACAACAAGCTTACAAGCAAACAAAAGCAAGCATACAAGCTTCACAAAAAATTATACTCGAAGTTGAAATAATAGATTAAGATAAATTATCTAATTAAAGCTTGTAACGTGTAACGTAAAAACGTTACATAACCTTGGTTACATTTACAATAGTTAAATTAAATCATTAGATAACTAATATCCTAATAAAAACATAAATACCTTAATAATAATAAAACACTTACCTAAAATACACTAAAATTAAAATACATTAACATTATATAAATACTTAGTATCAAGTCTCAACTTGTGTCCTCTTTTCTGCGACGCACTGTACTTCGCGCAACATTCCTTTGTTTCGAAGTAACCGGCTGTTGGCGTTCCCCGCCCCGCGCCCTGCTCCCGCGTCGGCCCACTCGCCAGCGCTGCCGGTCAGACAGATCTAGCTTTCGAAGCCGGCGCACGTTCGCTTTGTCTCCGCGCAAGCGACTCTAGACGTAGCCGGCGAGTTTTAAAATCGAATTTTAGATTTTTTCTTTTTCTTGTACTCGTTCAGTACTAATTCACTAAATTCAGTGTAATAAATCCCCTTTGGGTAAGTGTTGAACATTTCTTACGCTTATTCTAAGCAGGTAGATTTGAATGTTATTTCTAACGGCTATTTCGCTATGCTATTTCTTTGTGTGATTTTGCTTGCCACTTAATTTAGGTACTCTTGCAATCATTCCACTCTTATTTCATCTCGTTTTAATTGCTAAATTGTGTTTATTTAAAGTCTATGAGATAATTTAATTTCCAGTAATTTTTAAATTCAAAATTTGACCGTTAGATCCTATACTCAGTTTTGTTTTATAACTTGTTCTTTTAAACTTAACATCAGTGCAAAGTGTAAACTCCGTCTGACTGTACCATTCCGCACATCACCAAACTTTCACCATCATCATCACGCAGTACTGCTTCCTTCTTTGCTTCTTGCCGTGCCGGGTACAGTCAGCGGAGACATATAAAGAACTTCTCTTCACACTATGGAAATAAATTCCAGGGAGCCTAGTTACGGCTAGAACCGTAGCCGTGAAGACCAGCCGGCAGTTCCTGAGCGGCCCAGCTGACGTCCCTCAGCTCGTCCGTCTCCGTCTCCAAACCCGCAGTGGCTCCGGCAGCTTCAGGGGAGTACTTGCGTGGTGGAACTGTCCTCGGAGCAAAATCAGTACCGGCCTAGAACCCTACCCTACGACCTATTCGTGTGCTTGCGGCGGAGAATAAATTAGTTACTTTTCTTAACTCTTTGTTTAATTTCCTCTCCGCCTACCCGTAGCAAACGTGTTTATAAATACGGCCAAAAGTAATAAGTAAAGATAAGTAGGAGGATAGTTAAAGAAAGATTAAGATATTTAGGAGCGTGAACTACTTAAATTACTAAAAGGTAACTAAAATCAGAACAAAATAAATTAATCACTTCGACTGACTGGAAGAGATGCCTTATTATGGATAAGTTCGCCTGTACATTGTATATATTTTATTGGCTAAACTACTATAAGTTTGAGGGTTATGTGTGTGTGTTTAAAGATCGTCATCATAAAGTGATACTAATCTATTTATCATAAGCGATAATTAACAATGATAATTATGTTGAAATTATTTGGCGTTCTATGAAATAATACGATTAAAATTGACGTTAGGTAAAAACATCAATTACCAACAGGCCAATTCGAACGTGCTCCTAACATCAAATCGATATTGAAATTATATCCTTGCTTCGTTTGTTGGATTAGAAATAAGCACAATCTAGTTTCACGTTATTACACGTAATAATACACTGAATTTGAAAGAATAGAAAAAATATTGTTTTAATGTATTGAACTCCTTCAGAACTTCTAGACTTCTAGTGTAAATTTCATTCAATAGCGTGACGAGCGTTCGCGTTTGCGTTGTCTATTTTTGTATGGGATTTTCAACAGCGCATCAAGCGGGACGTTTTCGAAACTCAAAATCCCATACAAAATGACACTTAATGCTAACGCGTACTTACGTCACTTTACACGGGGGGTACTGACGTTACCATCATTTACAATTTTCGATGCTACGGCGCCTGCTCAGAGCGAGCAGTCAGCTCATAGCAGTCAGAGCGAATGAACGCGCGAATACTGATATTTAGGATTCCAAATCAAATCAGATATGTTTGATCGCAGATGCATGTTCGAATTGTACTGCTAATCTTAATGACTGTATTAATGTCTAGGTATATATAAGTCGCGTATCTGATTTTCATGTTAAAATACCGGAGATAGTCTATATAAAATTATAAATTCTAAAAACTATTTATTACTCTACAATTCCATTCATACTGTGATGTAGTCTTCAATAGTTTAGCGTCATTAAAATGAAATATTTCCCTTTTGTTACAATTTTACCGATTTTGCTGTGCTACTGCGGCAAACCATACCATCTGAATGTCCTCTGTACACAGAACTGCTCAAATCCACAACCTCCTTTGATAAAGCCTGCGCCCTTTAAATCTACTGTAGAACTGCACACCATCAAAGGTCATTCTATCATTAGAGGAAACCTTACAGTGGAAAAGGATATACCAGGATTTGACAAGGAAATGTCAATTTTCGCCGGAAAGCATTCACCAGAACACGGCTCTAAGTGGCTTTATCATTTGAAAAGTCTTAAATGTACGAATGCTATGGTTAAGAATGCGTTTCAAATTCTAGGTGTGCCCATTACAGGGTGTAAGGTCAAGAAAGGGACGTATTTCGTGAAAGATATAGACATGGATGCCATAGATTCGGCGTTTCCTTCAATAAGTCGGGTGTTCGGCGAATATGTTTGTAAAGTAGCAATATATTCTAAAAATAACACATATCTTTGTTTTCAGAGTCAGTTTAGGATATCGGCCATAAAGATAAATAAAGGCTAGATTTGAAATTGTAATTTTATTGAAATAGGGATTCTCGGGGTAATGTAACGGCCGTCTCTTTTAGAGTCTGTCCCGGTGACTGTCACGTTAGTAACGTTAGTCACGGCACTGACATAAACGCTATCGGGAACTTAAGTTTCCGCATATTAGTGTACGAACAAGTTAGAGCGAAACGAACGCGCAATTAACACTTAATGATATTATGATTCCAAATCAAATTATATATCGGTTTGATGGTAGGTGAACGTTCGAATTGGACTGCTAAATATTTTTAATGAGTTTAATGACTGTATTAATGTTTATTTAAAAGTCGCGTATCTGATTTTCATGTTAAATTACCGGAGATAATCTATATAAATTCTAAAAGCTATTTATTAGTCTACATTTCCCTTCACACTGTGATATAGTCCTCAATAGTGTATAGCGTCAGTAAAATGAAATCTTTAGTATTTTTTATGATGTTACCGATTGTGCTGTGCTACAGCGGCAAAACATACCGTGTGAATGTCCTCAGGATACAGAACTGCTCAAATCAACAACCTCCTTTTATAAAACCAGTGCCCTATAAATCGAATATAGAACTGTATAATACCGAAGGTTATTCCATCTTTAGAGGAAATGTAACAGTGGAAAAAGATATACCAGGATTTGACAAGGAAATGACAATTTTCGCCGGAAAGCAAAGTCCAGAACAGGGCGTTAAGTGGCTTTATAATATAAAAAGTCTTAAATGTACGAATGCTATGGTTAAAAATGCGTTTCAGATCTTAGGTGTGCCCTTAACAGGGTGTAAGCTCAAGAAAGGGACGTATTTCGTGAAAGATATTGACATAGATGCTATTGATTCTGCGTTTCCTTTTATGAATCGATTGTACGGCGAATATGCTTGTAAAGTAGCTATATTTTCTAAATATAACACATTTGCTTGTTTTCAGAGTGTGTTTAAAATATCGCCGATAAAAACAAATAAAAGCTAGATTTGTAATTGGCATTTTATTGAAACAGGAATCCCCGATATTACGGCTGCCTCTTTTAAAGTCTGTCACCGTGACTGTCACGTTCTAACAAGTAAATATACATATATATATATATATAAGTAACGTTAGTCACGGCCCCAGGGTTTCAAACCCAAACGCCGCAAATATACAGGTACTACCCAGGGAGAATATAATTGTGACGTTTGAGGTTTTCTGTCGTGGATGCGGCCACACCAGCGCCAAATTTGGTGCCTGAAATATGGGACGGCGCCAGGGCATCTACGCAGGTAGCGTCCCAGACAAGCGGCCGATCCATACTTCATTGCACCAGAGCGTCATTCCGAGAGGCACTCACATGAACGCTATCAAGAACGTTAGTTTACGCATATGCGTAAACTAACGTTCGTATACTAATATTAGTATACGAACAAGTCAGAGCGAAATGAAAGCGCAAATAACACAATTAATATTATGATTCCCAATCTAATCAAATATCGGTTTGATGGTAGGTGCAAGAGTGCACGTTCGAATTAGACTGCTATTTTTAATGAGTTTAATGACTGTATTAATATCTATTTAAAAGTCGCGTATCTGATTTTCATGTAAAATTATCGGAGATAATCTAGGTTCTAAGCTATTTATTACTCTACATTTCCTTTCATACTGTGATGTAGTCCTCAATAGAGTAGGTAGAGCGTCAGTAAAATGAAATCTTTACCATTTGTTTTCATTTTACCGATTGTGCTGTGCTACAGCGGCAAACCATACAGTGTGAATGTCCTCAGGATACAGAACTGCTCAAATCTACAACCACCTTTTATAAAACCAGTGCCCTATAAATCGAATATAGAACTGGACACCATCAAGGGTTATTCTATCTATGCAGGGCCTGGGGCTGTGGAGGCTAGGGACTTTGTGAGGAATTTGGGTCGGCGGCTGAGGGACAGGGGGTGCGACCCTCGGTCCGGGTCGTACCTGGTCCAACAGATCTCATTGGCCATTCAGCGCGGTAACGCTGCCAGCGTAATGGGGACATTTGAGCCAGGTACGATTCGTGACGGTTAAATATTGCTTAACTTAGATTTTATAATGACGAAGCCTGTTGCGGATATCATACTTTGTATGTTTGGGACGAGGCATGTTGCTGATTTGCATTTGTAGCCACCGGACGAAGCCTGCGTTGCGGATTTCTTATTGCAAACATATGTAAGTACATTAAGTTAAATAATAATAAATTTATATATTCTATCTATAGAGGAAATCTGACAGTAAAGTAAAAAGTAAAAAATATTTTTATTGCACAGAAAGAATACAGTGGTAACATAACAACACGAGTTACTGATAAGAGTTGTGCATAACCAACTTGACATTCAGAGATTCCAGGAGTCCCCGCACTAGGCTAGGCCTGTATCGCGGGAGACCAGATGTACATTGTATGTCATGCAAGTCAACTTAAGATAAGTAAAATAATTTTAATTATAACATTTTTAAAACTATGTAATCTGTTATAACATTACTATTAATTTTTGTTTCTAGGTTCAACTTTAGTATCAGTTAATAATATCTTAGTCTAATCAGTTATTTTTATACCTATATCTATTAAAGTCTTGAGTTAAACAATTTTTAGAGTTATCAAATTTTAATCTAGTTTAGTTAGTTTTATATTTATTCCAGAATTGTTTTAAACAATTTTTAGAAGTAATGTCTCAGTCTCATTATAATCAAGTGATAATAACCAATTAAAAAGTAACCTTTTAGCTACATGCACAGTGCAATTAATTAATTCGCTCTGGAACTTTACGGCCGTATTATAGATCAAAGAGCTAAGGACATCGCCAAATCGTCTCCCAAAAGCGGTATTTACCCTCGGGATAGGTAATTTAAATACGCGTTTAGAAAGTAATTCCGCATAATTTTCAGACTTAACAGCGTTTCTATGTATCGAAAGACAGACTTTATGTATGTAGAGCTGGCGGACTGTGAGTACTTTAGCTTCTTGGTAGAGGCTGCTTGTCGAATATCGGAAGGGCTTTTTGAGCATTACCTTTAAGACCGAACGTTGAGCTCTTTCAGCCATTAAGATTGACGTCTTGGCGGCACTGCCCCATACTGAGATGGCGTATGTGATTAGAGACTGACATAGGGATATATATATATTTTTTAAGAGTATCAAGTCTGCGGAGTGTCTAAGTTTCTTAAATATGTACATCGTTTTTCTAATTCTGTTAGAGAGACATTTTATATGGGCTTTGAAATTTAAGTTTTCGTCTATGAGTAAGCCGAGATATTTGACAGAGTCGGTACGACATATTACTTCACAAGAACATGATAGTAAGCTATTGAAATTATTACAGTTATGAATTTTGATTAATTGTTTAGATTTAGAGGGACTGGAAGCGGCAGATTTATGTAAACACAGGAATTTAGTCTTTTTGCTATTTAGGGTTAGAAGGTTATTTCGTAGCCAGCAGGCGACGTTACTCATACCCTTTTCTGCTGCAGCAAAAACACTCTCCCAAGTATCACCTTTAAACAGGATCACTGTGTCATCAGCATAGCAGATTATTTCAGCGTGGGAAAGGGAAATGTTGTGAATGTCATTGATGTAGATTAAGAATAATGTAGGACCAAGCACGCTCCCCTGCGGGACCCCAAATTCCACTTTATCCAGCTCGCTCTTGTGGCAATCCACTCTAACCAGTTGTCTCCTGTTCAATAGATAACTTTCGAACCAGTCCAATGACACGCCCCGTATCCCCAATTTTTCAAGCTTTTTAAGGAGTATTGGTATAGACACAGTGTCAAAGGCCTTGGCCAGGTCCAAGAAGACGCCGATGCAATTTATGTTATTGTCCAAGTTGGCAGAAATTAGATTGGCCAAGAGCGAGATGGCATCCTCAGTGGACCTATGTGCCCTAAAGCCAAATTGTCTCTCAGACAGTGCTCCACTCCTTTCTAGGAACCTGATGAGTCTGTTATTGACCAGTTTTTCCAGAATCTTCGAGAGTACACTGAGTAGGGATATAGGTCTATAGTTGCCAGGTTCATTCTTAGGTCCGTCCTTATATATGGGGGTGATAGATGCTATTTTCCACTGTTCAGGAAAGTGACCCGTACTTAAACTTAGGTTATAAATATGTACTAATGGTTGCAATAATAAGTGGCCAACAGATTTGATCAGATCGCCGCTGATACCATCCAGGCCCGGCGCACTATTATTTTTAAGCTGCGAGATAATATTCCTGATTTCATTGACATTTGTAGGGTGCATGAAGAAGGATTCGGCGGGACTTTCTGTTATGTTTACCTTGGCGGCCAAAGACTTCTCACAATCCCCAGTTTGAGCAAAAGATGTATCTGCAAGCTTTTTACCCGCCGACGAAAAAAAGTTATTGCACCTATTCAAGGACTGCTTGGGGTCACTAGGATCAATTAAGTCAGCGTGTTGAGTCGGTTTTTTTGGGATGTTGCATATGTTTCTTATCGTGCTCCACAGCTTCTTGGGGTTTTTGTTATGGGTCAAGAGAAGGCTTTGTTCGTATTCGTGCTTTAGCTTCCTTAGAAGGTTGTTAAAGAAATTTTTGTACCGGTTGTAAGTTACTTTTGAAATTTCGTCATCTGGATTTTGCCTTGCCTTTAGGTGTAATCTGTCTCGATGCCGAGCACATCGAAGCAGCCCTGGCGTCATCCATGGTTTTAATGTAAACTTCGTTCTACTTATAGTTACTTCCCGCGTGTTATTTTCAACTGCGGATCCGAAGGTTGACATAAATAAATCAAGAGCGAGGTTCATGTCGTTTGCCTCCAAGACCGGGGCCCAGTTGACCAATGAAAGTTCAGCAGCAACGCCACCAAAGTCGATAAGTGATCGGAGCTTATTCTTAACTACTGGCCTGGATCGGGTTAAGGTGATTCCAACGGCAACCATCTTGTGGTCTGTTACATCTGTTTCGCAAACCATACCTACTACTTTAGATTTCGATCTGACAAAAATGTGGTCTAAGCAAGCACGCTCTCTAGTGGGTTTACTTATGGCTGACGCTAAACCATGTTCGCTCATGAGGCACAAGTATTCAGTAACATTAGCTCTGTGCACATCATCTGAAAGTATATCGATATTAATATCGCCAGCAATAATAAATTGCTTCGTATTATTGGAATTGCTTATTAATTCATCCAGAGCGAGCATGAAGTTGGCAGTATTCTTAAAGGAAGGAGACCTATATAAACCCAGAACAGTTAAACAATTAGGTATGTCAATTTGGAGGCAGCAGGCTTCATTGAATGGAGGTTCGCACACGGTAGCGTTCCAAGAGGTTTTTATATAAGCTACTACCCCCCCATTTTGGTTAATATTACGCTTAGAACAGTAAGAGACATAACCCGGAATAGGTTCTATTAAGGTTAGTGGTTGCAACCGACACTCCGTCAAAATGATCACATCAAAAGTTGCCTGAAATCTATGTAAAGATAATAGAAATTGATCGAGGTTTTTATTTATGCTACGAATGTTAAAAGTTATTATTTTAAAGTTTGCTGACTTAAGTATACTTGTGCACGCCTCAGGAGATTCCATCTCATGACAAGTAATATTTAAAACTGAGTCTAGATCTTCTGCTATGTCCAGCACTGACATTATGTAATAGAGTCTGATAGTAATATGCATAAGGACTTGCGGAGGTGATAATTACAACACAGTTTGCTTTGGAATTCAAAATAGCTAATAGGTACTTGAGATTTATATTTATTACTTTGATTCCGTTCGAGTGAGACTTGAGTAAGGTGTTTTTGAGTATAATATGTTATGTGATTAAAATTAATGTCTGAAAGAGTCATGCTATAGAAATAGTATTGCATTTGTATTATTATTAAATTTAATTTTTGTTTTTTTGTATTATTGCATATGACAGAAGTCACCATAATGAGCATACCAATATAGGTTTGAGACTGAGACAGTTTATCCTTAAAATTAATAATAGTTTTTAAACTTATGAAGATAAAAAAACATGCATATTTCTTATACCTATAACAGTTATGAAACATAATAAGTATTAGCACATATGACATAATGAGTATCAGGGTACTACAACAAGTGAGATCAGAGACAGTGCATCTCGTCAATAAATAAAGCTCCACTAAAAAGGCTGGCCGTCCACAGACGGGTCAGAGGGAAGTCGCCTGCCTGCCGCATCCCTGCTTTCACCTGTTGCCGGGGACCCTTCATTATTTTGCACATTCTTTAGCATCTTATCTAGCATTACTTCGCTGGTAATATGGATCACTGAGCTAGTTTCGGATCGGCGCAGAAAAATAGATCCATTGGATGTCCAAGCATACTTGTAGTTTAGTTGTCTTTTCACTGAGCGAGCTTTGCTGTAAAGTACTCTATTTTCTTTAGTTAAATGTTCTAAAGTGTAAGTGTAAAGTACTCTATTTTCTTTAGTTAAATGTTCACAGTGGAAAAAGATATACCAGGATTTGACAAGGAAATGACAATTGCAACCGGAAAGCAAACACCACAGGGTATTAAGTGGCTTTATAATATAAAAAGTCTTAAATGTACGAATTCTATGGTTAAAAATGCGTTTAAAATTTTAGGTGTGCCCATCACAGGGTGTAAGCTCAAGAAAGGGACGTATTTCTTGAAAGACATTGACATTGATGCTATAGATTCGGCGTTTCCTACAATGACTCGATTGTACGGCGAATATGTTTGTAAAGTAACTATATTTTCTAAAAATTACACATTTGCTTGTTTTCAGAGTCTGTTTAAAATATCGCCGATAAATATAAATAAAGGGATTTGAAATTGTAATTTTATTGAAATAGAGACTCCCGGGGCAATATTACGGCCGTCCCTTTAAAGTCTGTCACCGTGACTGTCACGTTCTAACAAGTATAATACATTTATGTATGAGTAACGTTAGTCACGGCACGGCGCCAGGGTTTCAACCCCAAACGCCGCAAATATAAGGTGCTAACAAATTAGTCACAGATATTTTAAGAGATAATACATTACATTAAAACAATTAACTTATAACTGTAATTAAGGAACCTTTGTATATCATTTTTTTGTTTTCATTTACCGAACAAAAAAAATATTATAATTCATTTTTAAAATAATCATCCCTATTATGTACCTGTCAAGATGTTTAACACTGTTTGTTATGTCACGTCAAAAGTTGTTTTTCTTAAATGTCATTATGATTTGGGGGGAAATTATAGTTTAAAGAGGTTCTAGAATGTCTAAAGAGGTCTCATTTAACTATCTTATTAACAGGGTGTTTTAACGGAGCAAACTTGTTTCCTAGTTTTATCCAAAAAAACATAACATAACCAATGATGTTTCATACTTAAATGTACTCCGAGAACCGAGTACTATCAGCTGTAAAAATATCCGTGACTAATTTGTTAGCACCTTATAATATATACAGGTACTACCAATGGTGACATACTTGTGACGTTTGAGGTTTTCAGCCGTGGGTGCGGTCGCCCCAGCGCCAACTTTGGTGCCCGGAATATTGGACGGCGCCAGGGTATCTACCCAAGTAGCGTCCCAGACAAGCGGCCGACCCAGCGTCATTCCGAGCGACCTCTTGCCATCGACCCTAGCCAGACCATTGGCCAGACCATTGACCATTGGTCGTATATGGTGACGACGTATCATAAATATTAATTACTTTATATTAGATCGAAATTGTGGAATCCCAGTTCATTGTGCGCAAGTATTTACGTCTCGTAGAAAGCATAAAACGTGTTTTGGCAAAAACAAAATTAAATATGTAGAAATTTAAATGGGAATTCCACAATTTGGGCACATAAACAAGGTTGTTTACCAACAATATTCTAATTGGCTCATGGGATTAGACTTTGAACTGTATTCTAATATTAAAATCCGTATGGGTACTTATAAGGTTTTTTTTTCGAGGAGTTCCTTTGGTTACCTTTCCACTGCGTCGTCAGATACTCCATTTAGCACAAAACTAACTAGGTACTTCATTAAAGTAATTAATAAACTACATTTTTATACAATATACATGCACAGTGACCAATTTTCTTTGCCCTAGAGTGTAGAATAGTCCTCTTTCTATGAACTGGTTGAAAAAAAAAATAACGGCAATGTTATTCTCACAAAGCAGGATGTTATTAACACGCAGTACCCTGGATTCAAATACAAAGTTGAAAAACTTGTATCATATGTTTTTTACGTTTAATGACCCTGTTTTTTTCGCGTCGTTAAAAAAGCTTGGGGTAATTCCAACGCATTTTTTTGTTAAAGGCTGTATATCTTCTGCGACTTAACAAATTTTGCGTTTTCTATAGTAAATATCAAAACTTAAACGGACTTGCTCAATCTAAAGTTAGATTACAGAGAGAGAATAGTACCTAAGTACCTAATAGCCTAAGACGTAATGATGCTCCCTATTACAAGTTTTTAACTCTCAATGGTGGGCTTTATTTAAAACGTAATTCTAGAAATAATTATGTTTTTACCGCAGATATTTTCATTCCTTAAATGCTACATTTCTTAATAAGTTATTGTGCTAAACTTCGGAAAAATGTCTACAAACATTTTAATAGTGGAATCACCCAGCTTTTTTTCTAATAATTATATAACAAAATTAATTAATAATCTAACACGTAATTAAAACCCATAAAATTATCTGAATAATTATTTATTTAGATTATCTAACGGCTTGATCAGATGATTAGGTTTGCTCCACTTAGTTCTTGTTTAGTAGATTCTTACTTTGAAAATAAGTATAGAATTATTGCAGCCGTATTCGAACAATGATATACGTCAAATACTAGATATTGAAACGATATTGAATAGATATCTAGAGATATATAGTGTCAAACAAGTGTCAAAAGTGACGTTTTTGTTTGAAGAAATGTCAATTTTGACACTTGTTTGACACTGACTTATCTAATCCATATCGTTTCAATATCTAGTATTTGACGTATCTCATTGTTCGAATACGGCTGTTGGTTTCTTTAAAAAAAAAATCCTGATTATAAGTTTTTATCGCTGATTATACTTTTCTTACAACATGCAAGTGATACTTATCGTGACAATTCTAAAAATAAACGTAAACAAATAACAAATTAGGTCTCATGGTTTTATTACAGAGTCACCCAACTTACACCTACATAGGTAGGTAGGTGTGTGAAATTTGAGCTTAATCGAATTAAGGGATGAGGGTCTTATTTTAGCTTGCAAGAATTGTCCAGACCATTGCAAGTTAAATAAAAGCTTGCAAAAAAATCTAAGACCACAAAACCACAGCGACTTCACTGATTTCGTAGTCTGATAGAGTAGGACCAAGCTCCTCATGGCATTTCCGAATTACAGTCATGTCATCATTTATTTCATGAAACTATGACGATTATTAATTTTGCTTCGTTCAAGTGTGTGTAATTAAATTTAAATAAAATTTGGATTGGAAGGTCTCTAGAATTGTCCCCATGGGTACTTGTTGTCACCTGAAATACATGTCATATATTTACCTACTACTGAAAAAGGTGACAAAGCCCTCCAGTGGCGGAAGCCGGATCCGGCCAAAATCATCACACAAAACAAAATCTATTTCATTTTATAATTTATAATATACTAAGTAGTGTGATTAATTTACAAAACACTAACCAAAATATGTGGTAAAATAATTTGACGTTTTCTTTTACTTGAAGTATAATACAGTAAAATTATACATTTTGCGTTTGCGTCAAATCCGGTAGTTTTGATTTTTTGCAAGCTTGTTTATGATGTTGGCCCAATGAATAATCCAAGTTTGTGACCTCGAGCGCCGAACGCAACTTTGTCAAAAATCGAATAAACCGCTATTTTTTTTAGATTTGGCCGATTATAACCCTAAAGTACTAGTTTTTGCTAGTAACTTCCTAGGGCGTTTTTAAAGTAGACTAAATTTGCTACAATAAGACACTAGAATTGTTTCTATACATCTAATATTTTCCGAGATAAAGCCAAGCCATAATATTTATTTTCCATAAATTTTTTTTTTTTCAAAATAGGCACTCATACATTTTTTTATGGAAAATAGATATTTTGTAGAACGTGGCGGTGATGAATTCCATATAAATTACCTACCTAACCCTTATATTATAGCTAAGAACTGATGTAAAATTATAAAATTTTGAAAGGCTTTATCTCGGAAAATATTAGATGTACAGAAACAATTCTAGTGTCTTATTGTAGTAAATTTAGTCTACTTTAAAAACGCCCTAGGAAGTTACTATCAAAAACTAGTACTTTAGGGTTATAATCGCCCAAATCTAAAAAAAATTGCGGTTTATTCGATTTTTGACAAAGTTGCGTTCGGCGCTCGATGTCACAAACTTGGATTATTCATTGGACCAACCTCATAAACAAGCCTGCAAAAAATCAGAACTACCGGATTTGACGCAAAAGAGCCAGGTTACAAAATTCGACAAAGTTACTGGATTAGTAGGCAGTTGTCAAAGTACCCAGCGGAGTATGTCGTTTTACGGAGTTAAACAATCTAAGTTCGACTTCAGACAGATATCCTGATGAATATTAATAAGTATTCCGTTTTAATTTTAATTACTTACCTGATTGAACTCGCGTTAGCGTCACTGGTGAGAATTACGAAATAACTTTGTCAGACATTCTTACGATAAATTGTTTTAAATATTTAAATTTTACAATTTATAATGCTATAATGAAATAGGCTAATCAAATCAGATCCGAATAAGCGTTTTGAGTAATTAATTCCCAGCAAGCTGGAAATCGATTTAACACCTTTAATAGTACTAAATGTCTGCAATCCGAATTTGTGCAATCCCAGGAGGCGTGCATACCTACATTTTTGCACTTTTTCAGTAAGTACTGTTGTGTACGAATAGTTAGATACCTATGTAGTTTTATGGGAAATTAAAGGAAAAAAGCTATAGGTAGCTAAAAGAATTGTGTGAACAACTGAACATTGAAGCAATTAAGAAGAATTTATCTCGTATCGGTTCACAGAAAGCGATATCGAGGCCAGGGGTCACTAGGAAGGAAATGTGCAGTGGCTATTCACAGAAATGTATAACTAGGTAGGTACTTACCTAATAAAAAACCGGACAAGTGCGAGTCGGACTCGCCAACCGAGGGTTCCGTACTTTTTAGTATTTGTTGTTATGGCGGCAACAGAAATACATCATCTGTGAAAATTTCAACTGTCTTGCTATCACGGTTCGTGGGATACAGCCTGGTGACAAACGGACGGACGGAAGGACAGCGGAGTCTTAGTAATAGGGTCCAGGTTTACCCTTTGGGTACGGAACCCTAAAAATGTCAGCAAACAGGAAAACAGACAAAAATGTTTTTTTTTGTAATTTAACTAAAATATTACCTACGTGGAATTAAATACGGA
The DNA here is from genome assembly GCF_963556715.1 of Cydia fagiglandana. Lineage (NCBI taxonomy): Eukaryota > Metazoa > Arthropoda > Insecta > Lepidoptera > Tortricidae > Cydia > Cydia fagiglandana. The sequence goes on from NC_085946.1 coordinate 1,370,259, forward strand.
TAGGTCAGGTCAAACTGACTGTCGGGATGTATTTTAAATTCATTATTTCATTATAAGTACGCGATATAATCCTTTTACATAGTTTTACTTCACACTATCGCGGTAACCGAAGACAATAATAAATAATTGTCAGATGCAGAAGACGGTGATCTTGGACACGGCGCGGATAGTCCGCCGGTTCCTCTCTCTGCAGCCCTAACCACCGGTAGCTTGGGCCTTGCCCCGCTGCTGGCAGCACCCTAGGTTTGTACCTTGTGTTTGTATGTATTTTTTATTGTTTTGTAAATGTTTTTATATTTTACTTTCATATTCATACGAAATTAGGACATACGAGTATTAGGTCAAGAAACGATAGGCTAAGTAAAATTAGGTAACATGATGGTTAGGATATGTAGTCACAAACACAGATTCAGTGGGGGAGTTGACAGAGGAATCTGTGGTTAAATTAGAGCCGACTAACCAGTCTAACTCCAGTGAGTCTGAGTCAGAGTACCTTGATGTGGACAATGAAGGTGAACAGCATGAAGAGGAAGGACAGCAGCAGTTTTTAGAAGATACAAACTGTAGAACAGATGCTTTGTCACAGTTAAGACAAGAAAATCAACTGTCTTCAGAAGATGCTTCACCGAGAAGAGCAGAGGTCACGGATAGTTTGGCCACAGTCAATGAAGAGAGACAGAAGCGACAGAGGAAGAAACCTGAGCGGTATGGTTTTGCAAATACATGCACCAGCACCTACGTGGGAGAAGATGAGATGACATATGCAGACGCTATCAGTGGACCTGAGAAACAACAGTAGTTGCAGGCGATGGCAGATGAACTGCAGTCTTTCAAAGACAATGAGGTATGGGAAGTTGTCGATGCTCCAGATAACGCGAGTGTAGTGCAGTGTAAGTGGGTCTTAAAAAAGAAACGTGATTGTGACAATAGAGTGAGATATCGTGCGCGGCTAGTAGCTAAAGGTTTTACACAAAAGCTTGGTGTGGACTATCAAGAAACCTTTTCTCCCGTTATTAGGCACTCAACTTTGCGGTTACTATTTGCTTTGAGTGTACAGTTAGAAATGGATATCACTCATTTGGATGTCACAACAGCCTTTCTTAATGGTCACCTTAAAGAAAGCATTTTTATGCATTTGCTAGAAGGTTTTCCTGTCACAGACTCAAATAAAGTGTTAAAATTAAAAAAGGCTGTTTATGGCTTAAAGCAGTCATCACTCGCTTGGTATAAAAAAGTTGATGAAACTTTGTGTAACTTAGGATATACTAAGAGTAAACTTGAGCCTTGTGTGTTTATAAAAAATCATAACAATAATTTGAAAACTATTGTTGGTGTTTATGTTGATGATTTTTTGATATTTTCAAATCATAGTACAGAAAAAGATAATCTTGTACAGGCACTGAGTCAAAAGTTTAAATTAAAGAATTTAGGTCAAGTAAAACAATACTTAGGCATGAGAATTAATTTAAATCAGGACAAAAATGTCATTACTATAGATCAGGAGAATTATATAGAGATGTTGTTGAAAAAGTTTGATATGGAAGATTGCAACCCTGTCGAGACTCCTATAGAATGTAAATTGAATGTTGAAAAAACAAATTGTATAGAAAAACTGCCATATCAAAAACTTATAGGTAGCTTGATGTATTTATCAGTATTAACTCGGCCTGATATTTCTTATGCTACTAGTTACTTAAGTCAATTTAATAATTGTTATTCATATGTTCATTGGAACTATGCTAAAAGAATTTTAAGATATTTATTGAGAACAAAAGACTATTGTTTGAAATATTCCAAAGGAAAAGCAGAACTGGTAGGTTTTGTAGATGCAGATTGGGCGAGCGACGCCATAGACAGACGGTCATACACAGGTTTTTGTTTTATGAAGTCTGGTTCTGCTATTTCTTGGGAGAGCAAAAAGCAAAGGACTGTTGCTTTGAGCTCGTGTGAGAGCGAGTACATGGCTTTATCAGAAGCTTGCCGTGAAGCCATTTACTTGCAAAACCTTGAAGTGGAACTGTTGGGTTTTAGTAATAAAATTGTAGTATACAATGACAGTCAGAGTGCATTGAAGCTGGCAAATAATCATCAGTCACATAAGCGTTCTAAGCATATTGATGTTAGATATAATTTCATTAGAGAAGTGATTAAGTTATTTTAATTGTAGTTAGTTTTAGTTTTATATTCCTATTTATGTCTTATAGTAATTTATTTTGTCAGTGATTAATAATGATATTGTGGAAACAAAGTATTTGCCAACCGCTAACATGCCCGCTGACCTGTTAACAAAAGGTTTACCGGAGGTGAAGCACTACAGATTTATGAAAACACTTGGTGTGGTTCAAAAATGATTTTATTAATGTTTATTGTTAGTAAATCATTTTACATAATTTAGTTTCACATTTATTAACTTGTGTTTTTTTTTGTAGAAATACTGTTATAATAAAATAAAAATAGTTTCACCGGTTTACACCTGTAAAATATTAGTTTTTTGTTATTTTGATATAGTGGGGGTGTTGTTACTTATATCAAAATAAGCTTAAAATAGGGTTACTAGCGCCATCTAGTTAAGAATATGTGCAACGTGTTTCTATGTCTGATCTTTGAATAAATCCCGTTACTTGTCAACCGTCATCCGTGCGTTTCATTACTTTCTTTAGACAATATTTAGGCCTAACAATAATTAGGCAAAAAAAGAATTATGCTACATAACATTAGGATAAATACCCAATATGGAAAGTGCCATTAGGGAAAAACATATTAGGACAAAAAAAAATCGGCCAGTCGATAATAGGGAAACCAAAATTAGGGTATACGAGTGTTAGGACAACTGATCATTATGACAAACAATATTAGGGAATGCAAAGATAGGAGAAAAGACTTTAGGGATTCAGATATAGATCCATTAAAAACAACCTAACTTGAGATGAAAAATAAATAAAGAATTATATTATTATTGGCGTTCTTAATAAAAATGTGACCTTATGTTGACATCGGATTTGGCGTGTTTTCCCGAGGATTATTGTTTACATCTTCTCGTTTGACTCACGCGGCGCCATCGCCGTTCGCCGTGTCTTAGGCCGGCCGCAGACTTGCGTTTATGTCCATCTACGACAAATAGCGATGCTGTTAACTAAGCAATAATGTGTTAAACCACATACATTTATCAATAAATGGGCCCACTGATTAACAGTCCGACAGACGGTATCGGCCTGTCAGTTTTCAAAATTTTGACAGTTCCGAACAACTGACAGGCCGATACCGTCCGGCGGACTGTTAATCAGTGGGCTCCTTAAGAAACCATTTTGTGTGTTGACACATTTTTGATAAATTTGATACTCGATCAATCCAGTGTTTCCTAAGCTTAACAAAATTAATTGGTAAGTTTATTGTGGAAACCATACCGTAGTTCTGTAGAAAGCGACCAACTTTATATTTTTGTCAAAGTGACTTACACCCTAACTCAATAGCTTTGGTCGCTTTCTGCATTGATAAAAAAAATGAGTTGGTCGTTTTCTGCATAACTACGGTCCGTGATTGGCCTGTGATGGGAAAGACAAACAATATAATCACTAATTTAAACCTTACTACAGCACATACAACTAATAACTAGGGCTGCCATAATTAGTCGGAACTGATAAGGGACAGTGGTATTATTCTAGAGCAGGCGTCTCCAAACTTTTTTACCTGAGGGCCATATCGCGCCTCAGAAATTTTCGCGCGGGCAACCAGGGGGGGGGGGGGGGGGGGAGAATTGCTGCTGTTTGGAACTGGGGTTTGGAGAGCCCTACCCTCACTACCCACTAGGCAGATCGGTCGACAAAATACGGGACAAAAACGGGACCAGTAAAAATACGGGACGTGATACTTAAATACGGTGACAGTCCCGTATATACGGGACGTATGGCAACCCTACTAATAACTAATACAATGTCTACTTAGCACAATTTATATTCTTCCTTGGTAAAGAGTTCAAACACGATCATATAAAGTAATTTGCATGTTTAGCGATTAATGTTCCTTGTAGTTATTGACATCAGATTCAACTAATGATTTGTTGACGTCACATTCAACTATATTATTTAACCTTGTATATAAAAGTGACGTTCGAATGTTAACTGCAGCTGCATTACTGATACATCGTCGTTGTTGCTGCCGCTGTATCTATCAATTTCCTAAATAAAATGAGTTAGGGAATGAACGTCATAATTGCGTTATAAATACGGCGGCGAACGTCACTCATTTTATCAAATAAATTGGCAGATACAGCGGTGGCAACAACGACGCCGCAGCAGTAATGCAGCTGCCATCGACAGCTTAACGTCACCTCGTCAATCTTTTCGGCATGATTACGTCCGGATAGACGCCGCATTCCAACCACCTCCTTCATTAGGCTGTCCGCAGACTTGCGCTTGCGACATCCGTTGTTGTGGCCGTCGACTTAACATAAATCTATTACCTAATCATGGGTCATGGTCATGGTTAGAGCAACGGAATCAAGTAGCAAATTCACTTAAGCAATCTGTATTAATTACCTACACATCTTTGGGTACAAAGGTTATGTCCGTTTTTGTGACCGATTTGACCTTATAATAGAAAGAACGATGACATGTGTATTTTGATTTTATATTGGGAAACATAAATAAACGATAAAAACTATTTAAGGTAATCAAGCAGATACGTTCGACCAATAAATGGTGTCACAATAATAGTGCTAAAGTCACTTTAAGAATTTACTAAATTTGGGATTCATTCTGATGCACAAGTAAGTGATCCACTGAAGCGAAATGTAAGACTAATTTGTAGACCCACGACCGGTGGGTCTAAAGCAGGGTCTAGAAAAAAGGATGGAATATGGATATTATACCTAAATAGCAAAAGATATATACAATACACGCGATCATAATAGGTAACTGGTCAAAATATTTTCACATTGTTTACTTACAAACGGCCTTCGCATTCCGAAGAGACGTCCTTGCTAAGGCTGGCCGCAGAGTTGCGTTTCGGATTTTTATTTTTTAACAGTCGATATGAGAAACCGACCAATTATTGAAATTATAGCCAAGTACAAAATTATCGAGTATTTTAATTTAAGACACATTTTGTTCAGGAGCCTAATCAACATTTTTAGGGTTCCGTACCCAAAGGGTAAAACGGGACCCTATTACTAAGACTTCGCTGTCCGTCCATCCGTCCGCCCGTCCGTCCGTCCGTCTGTCACCAGGCTGTATCTCACGAACCGTGATAGCTAGACAGTTGAAATTTTCACAGATGATGTATTTCTGTTGCCGCTATAACAACAAGTACTAAAAACAGAATAAAATAAAGATTTAAATGGGGCTCCCATACAACAAACGTGATTTTTGACCAAAGTTAAGGAACGTCGGGAGTGGTCAGTAGGTACTTGGATGGGTGACCGTTTGTTTTGCTTTTTTTTGGTTTTTTGCATTATGGTACGGAACCCTTCGTGCGCGAGTCCGACTCGCATTTGCCCGGTTTTTAAAATATTTAACATGAGGTACCTACATACATTAGATATATCAGTTTGATATTTTGATTACGAGTTAGGATCTGTACCTGGAGACTTTAGAAGTGGCATTTTTTACTATGTGCCAGTTTTATTGTTTATTTTGCCCTAGAACTAACTAATAAAGCGTTTAAGATTTAATGAAAAAAAAAGGTTATTGTAATAAAAATCGGCCCATTTTGTGAAAGGCCAGCTGATAAAACTGGTCAGTTGAACAAACAGCAACACTCCAAACTGTACATCGGTGGACCTTATTACAAAAGGCATAAGGTCCACCGTGGGTGATGGTACCTACTGCTATGAATCATATCAGTAGGCAACAAAAATGTTTATATTATCTTATTTTAATGCAAGTTATTCGTAATTAGGTACAAATATCAACCATCATCGAGATAAATACGCTATTTCTGTGACTGTTTCGCCACTTCACTCACAAAGCTAGTGGGTAAAACATCACAAGCTTCAAACAATATTATTTTGGTGTATAATTATATTATAATAATGCTGAAGTTAGCTGTTTTGTGTGCAATGATTGGAGTAGCCATTGCGGCTACGGCTATGGGACGAGCACCTGAGAAGCCGGCACACTTGGGTGAGTTTCAGAAGCAGTGTTCTTAGATTCACATAAGGTAAACGTACTTAGTACTCAACATGCTAATGCCCAATAGATGACACCTCTATTGACAATGACTGAAGTTTCAAGATGACAAGTACTGGGATCGCGTCGAGCACCAGTACGTTTACCTTAGGGTATTTTTTTCAATCATTTTTTTTCACTGGATGATCATATTATGCGACTTATCCGATAATATGTATATTGATTATGCTGTAAACTTGTTTATTCTTCGATCTTTTAACCATAACTTGCGAGGTGAATATTTTACTCAATAGTCGTATTGAATAATTTTTATTAAAGGATTGACCCCAAAATTTGTCACTCTTAGGTACATAATACATATTAGTACGGTAGAGAGGCAGATAACGTTTCGTTATCGTACCGCAAACGATTGGCATCTTGGCTACACAATTTTGAATCAATAAAATTACTAAAGAGAGGCCTCGAGATTGCTATTCATATTTTTGGCAACCATATGAGCTAAAATGGCGCTAAGTTTCAAAAACAACCGGCTGAACCCACTGCATCTTAAGCACGCCGTAAACAAATCGTATGTGTGTATAAATCCTACCTCAAACACAACTATATACGGCACACCGGTTACTCGCACGCCAGTTGCTTCACCCAACGCGCTGAGAGAACCTAGCCTGGGCACAACATATACGTCGGAATTTAAAAAGTTGATCCAGTGTTTGAACATGTCGAAGTTGGTATTTTTGTGTTTGATGATTGGAGTGGCTAGTGCTGCTACATTTAGAGGGAGAGTGCCGAAAAAACCAGCGCATTTAGGTGAGTTTACAAAGTTTTTACAAGCTATTTAACTTGTAATATTTTCGGGTAAAACCTTGCAAGTTAAATTAGACCCACTTTCCAGGCTTTTATTGAGCTAAAACTTCACATATATTATATGGAAATTGGGTGACAATGCAATATTATGGTACCATCGATCTGATCTAAGATGAGATTCATTTATTGTCATAACCTTAAACTAATAAGTCATAACTATGCACAATGAGATCGCATGTCAATATACAAAAAAGTCCAACAGTTTGCCATTTTTGTTAAGGGCACAGGAGGTGGCCTAAAGAACTCGAACGAACTCGAACGTTTGGGTGTGATAAAATTATCACGATGAGTATTAGTCACTTTTACGATATTAAAGTGACAAATATACACACATTTTTTTTATTTGTTTATTTATATAACTTGCAGGATACCAACAATGTTACTAAAGCATGAGTTCGCTGCGACCATCCTACATTCCTATAGATATCAAAACGTAAACAGCTATTATAACAAAAACTTTGCTAAAAGCTTTTACTTCTGTAGGTATTCCCGGATACAGGAAGGAATAAAGAAGTAAACAGTTCCTCTTAGAACTTTTGAAATTAAAACTTTTTATTATTATAAAGAACATAATTCAAGAAAAAAATTCGTTTAAATCAAAACCAATTGAAAGTTAAATAAAAATTTCTTGACACAAAACATTTAATATCGCAAATATTTAACGTAGTTCGTAGTGAAAATATAGCGTATAGTTTGGACACACTTATGTAATATTAAAAAGTCATAGGGCTTTCTCTATTTTGAAGTTTGATAATAATAGCTCGAGGTTGCCAGTTGTTTATTTACAACCAATACCAGATAATTTGTATTTTGCCACCCCGTGAAGCCCACCATACAAAATTTTCCTATTTTAACCTTATGTAAATTGATGAATTCCATGAAAAGTTCTAATTAGATTGCAACGAATGTACATTATAATATTTCTAATGTAAATAAGTACATTATTTAGTACTTTATCCACACTGCTTTGATTTCTGCACCAATAAATCTAACTACCTATTTTGGAAATTTACTTTAGTTTGGTGACTGCGGCAGTGACATTCGGATGTCAATTGCTTCTATATTACTGTTGCAACACTTGCAACGTTACTTTTTTTTTTCTATTAGCCTGTTGTAGTGTCCCACTGCTAGGCAAAGGCCTCTCCCCCTGATTTCCACAACTCCCGTTGTAATGCCTTTTCCGGCCAGCAACTGATGAAGGAGTCTAAGTCGTCCCGCCACGTTACTTATTATAGAATATTTTGCTTGCCCGGGACTCAAAATAAGCACTCCAATGAAAATCAAACTTTGCTCTCTTGTTGTACAAATGAGTAACTATTTTGGAACGTGGCTTGTAAAGACGTTTGTTAACTTGACTGTAATATTACTGCATACATCTATGATACGGACACAATGCCAGCTGAAAAAGTCACGCTCTATAAAAAACTACAAAGAGATTATTATCAAATCTTGGCCTCTATGTTTGAATAATATATACCTATGTAACTGAACTGAAAATACGATTCATAGGTACCTACGATAGAGTTAGACCAAGAAGTATGCAACGTTTTGGATAGCACGCCCAGTGCAAGTGTTATTTATCGTTCATAGAAGTATGACGTTTAAAATAACACTTGCACTGCGTGTGCTATCAAAATCGTTGCAGGCTTACTTATCTTGGTCTTTCTCTAGCGTAGGTACCTATAAGATTTCTTAAAGAAACAAAATATTTAACAAAAACCTTGACTATATCGATAGATAAGTATATTCTGGCCATCCAAGATACTGAACATATCGTATCGTACGTGTGTGTTTTATGCACAGTCTAAAAAAATATGTATTTTTATATTCATATATAAACACACTATCCACGTTTAATTTAAAACTGGTATGACGTAAAATTTCTCTCCTATAACACGTGTAACATCTTTTTAAAACTAGCAATAATATTTACATAAAATCATTTATATATATAAAATACATAACCAATTAGCATTTATTCACAATATCGGCCTTCATAACTGATTCACCAAACTAATCAGCGATTCAAAGAATCCAATGGCATCATAGTTCCGTTTTTTTCACAACAAACTGTTTTTCTCACTAGAAAGAAAACAACTGACGTATTCTATCCATCCGGATCCGGGTGCAAAGAATTTGGAAATTCCAAACAAATAAGGTTTCAAGCTTACATTATGACATCAAAATGATGTCATTTTGTTATTATACCGCCGAGCTCTCGCCAATACGTGTACGCACGAGCGAAATGCACATGCAATTGAATTGATATCAAAATGTACGTTCTGATTGGCGTCCTAGTCTTAGTTATATTTGACGGGTGTTATTTTTTATTTATTTAAATAGTACAGTACAGTCAACATCGCTATTGTAAATTTGCGTTATTTTCCTTTGTTTTTTGCGACACTAAATGACTTATTATTTTTATTTATTTATAAAATTGCATTAGTCTTGGCAAGTTTTGATATCTGGGCGAATAGAAGCTGTCTTGGTGACCTCAACTCACGTGATTAACAATAGTTAGAGTCACACTAGTAATACTACACACTCGGTCGACAACCTGTTAAAAATGTTAAAATGCCACTAATAACTTCTGTCAATAAACGGATTCGGGCTTCCCCGGCGCGTTCAATTCGAGACTCGTTTTGATTTCACTAACACGAATTTCTTAGGTTTTTCCGTTGTCGTAATAAATTAAAAAAGTGTGTCGTAAAAGGATTGTAAACTTTGCATATGACAACTACTAAGCCGATTTTAACGAATCCAGTCATATTCGTTTATTTCATTTGTCAATTGGCTTTGCAGAAGCTTTGCTTTAAACCTAAAAATAATCCGTAGTTTCAGTTCTATATTTTTACCTGCCGGCTATATGTGCAAAATTATGCTGTTTGGAGTTTAAGGATTTTTCTTTACCTAAATGAGTTATGTGAAGTCATAAAGTGATTTTTTTTGAGAAAGGTTAAATATTATGTAACGGCCTAGTAAGTAAATCGGATGAATTAAAATAAAACGTAAAAATCTCTCCAAATCTATGATCCAAGATGTCAGAAAACTGACAAATTCTTCTCAGCATTTTACTTACTGTAATTTTTTTATTTGTTGAAGATTTGTTTTTCTTTCGATCATTATAAAATTTGGTAAGTTTGAAGAGGCCCTCATTCGGGCCAAACAAATGCGAAATCCTAAATTGAATATAAAAAATTAGTACGAAAATTTGGAAACGTATGGTACGTTTTCGTAACCCAGAAGAAGATGTTGTAGGATATAGGTATTGTGAAATTGCGCTTTTATTGTACAGAATAGGGAACTATCTATCCGTCTATCAAATCTGACGAAAAAAAATCATTAACACATAGGTAAATAATGGCCCTTATGCGCCACCAATAGCGGTATAATTCTTGATCGTACCTTTTAAAACCACATCAAACCGGTTAAAGAATGCAATAAAATACGCATCGATTTTAACGCCAGCGCCACTGGGATTCCTCAAAATAAATTAAAAGGCAACAAACGACCTCAACGTGTTGTTTACAAAACGAGGACCCTGACCTTCGGGTGACCTCTGGTGAAATATTTTATCTTCTATAAATTATTGCAGAATTATCCGAAGGGTCAGACTCACCTGCGCAGTTAACAGATTATAACACTAGTGTAAGAATAGTACATTTCGATGCTAGTGCGGAAGGTATGTCATTACTTCACGAGTACCGAGATATCGCAAGACTCGGGACGAGTGAAGAATGACATTTCCGCACGTGTATCGAACGACGTTTTTTAATACAGTTGCGAAAAAATAAGAAAAACATTGTTAATCGTACACTAAACAAAAGTGGTAACAGTGACAGCTCGGTTAAACGTCGCCTTTAAGTATATTATATCTATGGGCGTTTGGCAGCTATTCCGTTCCATTCAGTCAACTTATTAAGAACGGAATTTTCAATATTGAATATTAAAAACTAAACGTGTTATAATGATGAAGAGCTAAATAATTAAATATGAAATATGTAATATTTTTCGTATTCTTACATTACGGTAGGTTTTTATGCTGATTACGACGTTTAAAGGAAACTAATATTAACACTCATCAATAAGTAGTCGTGAATTGGAACAAGTATAAATTTAAAAAAATTGGAAAAGTAAAAAGCACTAGTTCGAGATAACCAACTTTCCGCACGCTAAACAGCTACGTAAAGTAGCACTTTTTGAGCACTAGTTACCTACTTATTTGTTAATTAGGTACCCAAGTACAAGTAAAAAAATAAATATTTGGGCACTTTACGTTTTACTTCAGAAAGATCGACCTTGTACAGTCAGCTTCGTATAGTAGGTAGCATCCAAAGTATTCAAATAGTTCGGTACGCCAGCCAAATAATATGGTGTACCCAACTATTTGTATACTTTGGATGCTACCTAATATATGACGCTGACTGTACTATGGTTTCTAAGAACGATATACTTTATTCTTATGAGAATATAGTTGACGTTCCGACATGCTGTTGCGGCGTCGTTTTTACCGTAGTGTATCTGTCAATTTCCTTGGTAAAATGAGTGACGTTTGCCACCGCATTACTGCCGCGATTATGAAGTTCATTCCGTCACTCATTTTATCAAGGAAATTGATAGATACCAACACAACAACGACGCAGCAACAGTAAAATATCAGCAATGGACTTGCGACCGTCACCTTTAATAATCTTTAAACTGATCTACTTCAGTTTATAAGTTATTTGCTGTATATATTTTATATACTATCACCGAGTTGGGTAAAATGACCGTGAATACTGATTATTTAGGGACACTGCGACATTGAGGTCTGATAACGCTGCGTTGACCTCAGGGGTAATGCTAATTTGTAGCCAAAATAAAGTACACTAGCGATTAATTTAATGATTGTAATAAACATTTAATGATATCGCAATGACTACCAAGTGCATACGATCTTAGTGCATGGCTACCACGAGTTGGCATTTGACATTTACTGCGTGAACTCGATCGCATTCGCTCTCTATCGTACTATAATACATCAGTGTGAGCGAAATGGACTCCGATGGTGACTGCAGCTGCACGACTGTGGCGACATTACTGCAGCTGTCAATTTGCTTAATAAAATTGATTTATTTATTTATTATTATTTTGGAATTCACGGGCCTACAAATCCCGGTCTTTTGATAGGCTTGCGTGGGGATATAGATCCAACACGTAGAGGCCCCTTGGAGAGCTTTAATGTCATGTAGAACGCCTGCTGGAACCCGTTCACAGGCGCAACAATAAACACCCATGAACCGGTCGCAGCAGGCATTGGGACTATTGCAGAAAAAGTGAATAGTATACCGGTCTATGGATTGAAGTTTGGATGGACAATGAGACTGGGCTATTGTAGAGAAGTCCGGACACCTGCCATAACAATGCTAAAACATGTTATCGCGGCAGGTGGTGACTTGCCGCTGACTAGATGGGCCCCTGAAACTGCCGTCGCGAAGACGACCAGGAGCAACATCGGTGTGAGCGGCTCAGGGGTGTCGAGAGGTGTGCGCCGCTTTCTACCCAGTGGCTGTTACTAGCCACTGTGCCAACTCGCGTCTTAAGCATCTTTCACTTCCACCCCTGGAGCATATAGCTCTAACGACTCCTCTCTGGACGGCCAATTAAGGCAAGCCAGAGCTGAGAGTCCTGCGGGTCCCCTTGGGGTCCACTCCGACCGACGAAGACACGCCGGAGACGGAGACCCTGACCGACTCTCGGGAGCACTCGGGTCCGTGGGGTCGTTATTCCCCAACAGCTCGCCACAAGCTGCCCTGCGTATTATTATTTATTATTATTTCAAATAACAAATTGCACCTTACAGCTAATGCCAAAGCGGCACAAATTGGAACACATTAACAACATGAAGCATTTTTTTAACATTATTTATAACAAAATGAGTGACGTTCCCCGCCGCATTACTGCCGCAATGATGACGTTCAATCCGTCACTCATTTTATCAAGGATTTAACTAGGGTGCTTAAAAATAAATACATGTTTGGGTCAAATACCACTGTCCTACAACTTTGTATAAGTAACGTATTTTTTTCCAGGAATTACTGTACTATAAGCTATACCTTGTAAACTTATTAACTATGCATTTTTGGTAAGAAACCACTTGAAACCTTAATGAAATTTTAAATATTGGACAAATACTGAAGAAAGGTGCATATTTTTAAGTGTCCCAAAGTGCAAACTTTGAACGAAGTACGAGATAACACATAGACTATATTACCTATCTACTTTTTAACCCCAGAAATAGTTGTGCAAAATGATCAGAATGGAAAAAACCTGTAATATGATCAAAATAAAATAGTATTTTCTACTAATATTATTGTTTAGTTTCAGTTTCTGTTTTTCTTATTATTGTTAAGAATACTAACTAATAAGCAATGAAGAAAAATATTATCGTAACTTATAAGTAGTTACTTGATTGTATCAACTGATTGATTATTCCAACGTAGCTAACTAATTATGCAAGTTTTTTTAGCCATCATTATCTCGCTATTCTATTAAAAAACTTGGCTCATATAAATAGACCTATTAAGACTAATGGCACAATTCAAAAAGAAAAAAGATGTTATGAATGTTACGGCCGCATAGAACATACGGCTTTTTTGCCTCAAGTTACAGCACGAATGTATCTTGTTCAACTGTAAATCGCGTGTAATTTACTATAATTCTAAAGGCTATGACGCAGATGCTAATAGTGTATAATAGTTGCTTTTACATTTATATGCAAAATATTATTCTTATGACATCGAAGCGTATTATTGTTTTTTGATATCTCATTGTATATCTCTAAGTGAATTCTTGCTTGTCACCTTAATTCAAATACCAAATATTTATTCCAGGCTAAAATGCCCATAAATAAAACTAAAAAAAAACAAACTAAAATTAAAATAGATATCAACACCGCAACAAGTATTAACAAGGCGCGCGTAACTCGAGTAATTGTAAGCGCCCATAGGCTGCAGTGTAAGCTTAACATCAGGTCTAATTTTACTCAAGGTTTATAGGCCTTACAAAAGAATCTTTATTTCTCCATCTAGACAATCCATAACGCGTGATTAAAAATAGACGTTTTTGCTCAAAACAATATTACTCGTACCTAATGGAAATACTTGTTTCAGACATACATCTGAGAATAAATCTAGTGACCTATTTGAACCCAGAGTTCACAAACAACGATAAGTGAACTAGGTCACATAAATAATTTAATGAGCTAGCATTGGCACGTTTGCTAATTATCTTACGATACAAGATGACCTAAAAGCACTATTTAGGATGCATTGATAAAAATACTTAGCCAACATTGCTCCATTCCACGTAAATATGACTTCGGATATCAAATGCAGCTGCACAACTTGCACAAGCCTTCTTGAGCTTCCCGTGGGGCGGGTGTGGCCTGTAATATGAGCAAAAAATTTTACTGTAGGCTGTACTCCTCATACTGACCAACAATTGTTCAGCGACTTTTAAAAATAACTTGTGGTTTGATTTTTAATACACTTTAAAGTTTATTCCAAGACGCAATGTATTGCGAATTTTGTTATGTTTAAGGCGTGACAAGCGACATCAATCAAAATGATATGGCGTGGCGATGGCGTCCATTGAAGATAATATTTATTTTGTATGAAAAATAGAGTCTAAATACTTCATAATTTTTAAAAGTTGTTGAACATAAGTGTCACCGTTTGAGGAGTCCAATCTATGTTTTCATTATTTGCTCATGTTACAGGCGACACCCGGTATAATTATATGTATATATTACCGTTTCGATATTATTGGGATGGTGTCGATGCCGCTGCGGTGTCTAAATTTCCTAAAAATGAGTGACAGATGAATGCGCCGGCGAACGTCACTTATTTTATCAAGGATATTGACAGATACAGCGGATAAATCACAGTCGACGCAGTAAATTCAATTATTCCATGAAAATATTTTATAAATATACTGAGTTATATACATTATAAACTGAAATATACGTCACAAATACGAAAGAAAAAGTTTCCAACGTTTGAATATTGGAGACATATCATCAAGAAATAATAAGTAATGCGGTATTGCACCTTGGCTTGGTGCCAGGGTTATGTAGCGTCGCCTATCAAAATACCTACAGTCCATTCTCATTTTTATCACTGTTTGGAAGAAAATAGCATACTATCATGAGCATAATTCCCACAGATAATATCTCAGCTTTTCAAACAATTTGTATCTATTTAAATTATCTAGGTTAATGCGGGGAAGATTGGTATATAAAATGTTTTGCTACGAGTACTATAGGATAAGAACTATAGTATTTATATGCGTACGTACGTCGTACGTCACTCAGATATACTCGTAGTCAGAAAGGAACAGCTCCACTTTTTCTAATTTACAAAGGTGCAAAGGCTGGCCATCGCTATCCAACGTGGTAACGCGGCAAGTATCATGGGCACCTTTGCACCCGGTACAGCCCGCGGAGGTCTTTTAGATTAAAATATTTTAATATTTAGATATATTTAAGTTACTTTTGTATGATTATTTATATACCATTAACCTTTTGTATAATAAATAAATATATTTTTTCTTATTTGTATTACCTAGCTTCTGTAAATGGAGTACCTACCTAAAAATGTAAAAGTTGGAAGCGACGATCCGTTTGTAGACTGTCATACTTTATAGACGGTTTTTCCCCATTTTTAATACCTAAGAGGCCAATTCTGATTTCGCATTTTGTTAAACTTTCCATCTTGCTTTGATACGACTCGACTTCCACGGAGACGAACACAACGTTTTGCAAAATTTGGCTTGTTTTTATGAATATAACAACATTTCAGGTCATTTAGATCACCTCTATATTTTATGGGCACAAGAACATTAACAATTATGTTTAACTGAATAAATAAAACAATGATCTGCGCATAACCATATAGGTAATAGGTTAATTGCCTGATTAATATAAAGGTATTTAAACAAGTCTAATCATGAGTCATGACTCTGTTAGTGACATTTTCTATAAATATATAGAGTAATTAAACATGGTTAAAAGGGGCGTAAACCCAAGGAATAAGGGAACAAAAAATATGGCTCGCTATGCAAAACTTGCGATCAAATCTTTCAAGAAGTAACTCTAAAAATATGTCTGTTTAAAATTTTGCTAGTCACGTCCTTCAGTTTTATCACTAGCTATTTTATACTGATACTAAAATTACTTTTTCACCACACCAGCTCGGAAAGGCTTACTTTGCACTTCAAGAACTGATAGCAAAGTTGCATTTTATTCACATGGGAGGCAAAGTAATCAAATAAAGTAATCAGTAGAGTGAACAGGCACCTTCTGGGCGAGCTCGCTCCATCGTAGGCCACGTCTACGCCTCGGCTGGTCTGTGGCCATGAGTAAGCCCATTCATAAAAAAAAAAGCAAATTTTGAGTTGTTTTCTTATGTTGGCTGGTAGAATTGACTTTCAAATGATGATTATGGATGATAAATATTTAATAACATTAATTTGGATTTGATTTGGTTTGATTTTGTTTGATATTTTACATTTAATATTTGCCTCGGGTTGGTGTGGTGAAAAATTTTGTGTTAACCCTCGTGCTTTAAAACCCTCGCAACGCTCAAGATTCCATTTTTCGAACCACTCGCTACGCTCGTGGTTCAATTTTGGAATCTTTCGCTTGCTGGGATATCAATATTAGCACGAGCGGTTAAACAACAACTTTTCCCCCTTGTAAAACAAATAACTATTCTGTGGTATAGTGCGGTTTTCTGTGGTGTGGTGTGGTGGTATGGTGTGGTGTGGTTCTTTATAATAAAGGGATTAAAGGGTAATGATACTAATGATTTACAATTGAAAATTAGACATGTCGTGATCTTTTTCTATTTGAGCACTATTTAACCTAATAAGGTTTTGGTAGAAGTCTGTCCTTACAAATATAATCTAGTTTTTGTATATATTTTTTTCTTTGTAAATATTTATATTATTCATTTTCACAATTTAGGTACATCTACTTAAAAATCAATAAACTAACTTATGTATAAAAATAAATCTAAATTAAAATTAAAAACTAATATTAAATAAAATTATAATATTATACCTATCTAAGAAATTGGGCCCATTTGGCATCGTGCCAAGGACGCTGCATGGCAGCATTTACCCGCTGTATTGCGATGCTAATATGTTGTGCGAGAAAGCTGCCAGCTCTTCGGTCACCAGTGATGTCGACCACTGTTTTTGATAGCTCTTTAAAAAGTGAACGAAAATATTAGTTGTAAAAACTAAAATGATTCGTTATCCCCCTCTTATCTTATGTAAATATGTAACTAACCCCTGCGCGCGTGTGCAGCCCAAAAGCAACCTTCGTGCATTACGATAAGGGTCATGATGACGCGCCGCGCACGACAGCCGTGGTGTTCAAAGGGTTAAAATCGGCCCCGTGTGTCGTTCCGTATTCACGCAGATATTTTCTCCTATTCCAGCTCACAAAGAAGGTTGCTACGTGGAGGAGGTGAAAGATGTCATCCCGTACGGATCCATGGCTACCCCCATCGGAGATTGCGTCCGGATAGAGTGTGGAGGCGACATGCTGTACTATGCTACGTAAGTACCTACATTAAAGAATAACAGGGGATATTCGCTGGAGACTAGAGGAGATAAATTATATAATAACAAATAAGTTTAGAGAGCTGGCAGCTTTCTCTCGCAGCGCATTTGTATTGCCATTCAGTGAGGGAATGCTGCCAGCATCTTTGGCACAATACCGCGGGGTACTAGGAGTGAATATGGAGACGTATATAAGATTAAATTAAAATCAAGGAAAAGATGGATGGATTGTGTGCTGTGTGAGAAATGATATGTACCTAAATAAAGCAAGAATTGTTAAAAAATGCTATTATTTTTCCTTTGTTTAGCAAAAATGTATTATTTGAATTCGATGTGTTCCGGCGAATTTTAGAACAAAGGAGAAATAAAAGCATTATATAAAAACTAGAAATAATTTTACTAACAAAATGTATTGTAGGTGTAAAATAACGATATAGAAATACTTTTCCAACATACGAGTAGGTAGTAGGAATTTCAGAATACACATGATATCCTATTTGATCGATGCAAATCTGCAAATATAGCGTATTTGCTATAAATAAACCTGTAGTTACAGCGCATAAGTAAACAAGAAATATAACTACGACTAACACTTTTTTGTTAGGTATTATGCGGAAATGAAATTACCAATGTGAAATAGTAAATTCGGCAAAAACCACCTGTGAAATAACTGATATGAGTCACAAATTTTAAGATAAAATTAGAAGTCAAAACCGATCATAACAATTTTGACGTATTTACGCTGACAACAGACTTAAGATGCACAACTTAAGAGTCACGCGTACCTAGGCGCCGCCATACAATAAAAGTTAAGGATGACTCACGCTAGACCGGGCCAGGCATCCGACATTTTCTATGACGCCTGATCGAAGATCACGCGGTGCTTTCCATAGAAAACGAAGCGCCGGAAGCTCCGGCCCGGCCCCGTTCCGGTCTAGCGTGAGTCATCCTTTACGCTCACGACCAGACACGAGCATTCAAGTGACATCTATATTTAAGTAGTTTACAAATGGTAGTAGGTATAAAGAAATTAGAGCTAACAAAAACTATACAATACAAAACTCCTACTCGCTTTATTTTCTTTAACTTAATGTCAACTCTTGGGAATGTTTAATATAAAAAACATCAGACTTGGGAATGTTTATTAAATAAAAAAAACATGTTTCAGATGCGGTACGGTGGAGACTAACGATCCGATATGCCACAAGACCAAGGGGGATCTCACGAAGCCCTACCCCCATTGCTGCCCTACGATCAAGTGTGACTCCGAAAACCAAGTCTAATCACTTATTATGAGAGTATATCCAACTGGCTGAAAAAAACAGGCTGTGAGAAATTAAAAAAAAATTAATTATATTTATTTAAAATTATAAGGTCACTTGCACCATTCCACTTACCCGGGGTTAAACAGTTAAACCGTTAACCTCGTGACAAATTGTACAGATAACCATGGTAACTCAAGGTTAAACCGGTTAACCCGGGTTAGTGGAATGGTGCAAGTGTGGTAAAGCGGGCAATTATTATGTAATATGAACTCGCCTTAACACTAATTAAAGGATAAACAGACCCCAATGTAAAGACCAGCCACACTTACCAGGACCATTCTCAAAAAATATGTCTGCGGTCTATTGCCACGAGCCATACAAAATGTATGAAAAGAGTCCGTGGCAATTAGACGCAACCGCAGATGTATTCTCAGAGAATAACCTACCAGTGCCAGTGGGCCACACTAGTACCTCAAGGCCCACTTGCACCTTCCCACTAACCCGGGGTTAAGCAGTTAAACCGTTAACCTAGTGTCAAATTGTACTGGTAACCATAACAACTTCAAGTTTAACCGATTAACCCCGGGATAGTGGAATGCTGCAAGTAGGCCTAATCAAACTGTACTGTAGGTATAGTCTGTAAACATAATGTACAATTTTATTTGTAATTTGAGCTCATTAGTGAGCGTTATAAAGATTGTTCGAATTTTGCTTGTGAAATAATGAATAGTGGGTATTTCAGCGTTCAGTGTCGAATAATAATTGTTGAGCTATTAGGGGTGAGCTTTATATCGGAGATTCCATAGCGCAAGTAGGTACTTAAAAACCAATTTTGCTTAAACGCTAAATAGCTCAAACTCTGTGACAGTATAGGTATAATGATTGGTAACTATTTGATACTTTATTTATGATCTTTATGAATTTAGTTCCTTCTGGACCCCAGAAGCGTCTGTTTGGTATACGAATTTGGAATTTCGTCTGGTTTAATAAAAGTTAAAATTGTATGTTAGAATTTGTCCTATAAAGAGGCTTCTGGGTTGCAGAAGGCTATAAAAATATTTTGTGAGAAAAAACATAGGGACAGAATACTGTAGGACTACGAATTATACAAAATGTAAAAACATTAGGCATTGTTATTGTGAATTTTAATAACAAAACTTCCGTGAGACACAGACATATTAAAGACCCGTGAGTGACCCGTTCTTAAGATATTTAATATTGTTATTGTGAGTAAGAAAGTAATTAGGTATTGAAGTATGATTAGCGAGCCAAAATGGATAAGATTAATAACATAACAGTAGGCCTATCATGAATGTCTTTATCCACGTGACAAAATATCCGTCACTTTTTAAAAGAGCGATAGAAAGTGACGTATACCGTTTTATCACGCTGTCACGTAGACAAGAACGACCATCATATCCGTTGGTTCTATTCCATGCTTTTGCGTTTAGTGCATATTAAAACCTTATTACTTAGGTACGTTTTGATTTTGCAAATAGCTAGCGGTGTAGCCCGATGTCATTTTAGGCTTGCGGCATTCACAAAGCGGACTGTTTTAGTGCGTTCATTGAGAGTGTGTTTGCCGTCAAAG
Source organism: Cydia fagiglandana (assembly GCF_963556715.1). Classification (NCBI taxonomy): domain Eukaryota; kingdom Metazoa; phylum Arthropoda; class Insecta; order Lepidoptera; family Tortricidae; genus Cydia; species Cydia fagiglandana. Next base: position 1,390,712 of record NC_085946.1, read on the forward strand.
GACGGGTCAAAAGAGCAATGATACAGAGTGGACCGCTTTGCTCTTGACTTGCGTTTTGATATCCATTTGGAAGGCCTTATTTTCGAATGTGCATTTGATGCTAAATTATATTGAAAACGTATTAAAATTCTTCTGATAGGTACTTATGTTTGCATCCAACCGATATTGATAAGTACAGTCAGCAAAAGTATTAGCTTGCATTTAAAAATGTATGCAGGTGTGTAATTTAAGCTACAAATTTTGGTGACTGTACCTACATTAAAAGATTTTTACATTATTTGCTTGCGATGCGACTTCGTTCGCGTAGAACTTATTTATTTAAACTTAAACTTTATTGCACAAAATATATACAACAATGTACAAATGGCGGACTTAATGCCAAATGGCATTTAACTCTTCTTTTATTTATTTTTTCTTTTTTTCTTCTTTAATGGTTATTTAACTCTTTAAAGCTCTTTCTTAGTTAGTACATTATCTACTATCTAAAATGAAGAAACTTTGGCTGGATTGGTTGATATTGTACAGTACCGAGTTTTGGTTTCAGAATAACGTTTCCCTCTGATCAAAATGGCTTATCAAGGCATAGGTAGAGTTGTTGATTATGACGTCCATATTGGTTTACGGTTGAAATCACAACCTATACTTAACTTATAGTTCGTTTTTTTAGCATTAGAAATATGGTAAACAATCTTGATGTGTCTTTTAATTGAAAATCACATTTAAAAAATAAGTTACGGCAAATATGTAACAATTATGAATCTAATACGATCATTTATATTCTTCTGCTTTCATAAGTAATAGTTATTGATTTTTAAAAAGCGTTTTTCAATTAAAAGACATTTCAAGATCGCTTACCTTCTCTCAAGTTCTTTCTAATGCTAAAAAAAACGAACTGTAGAGGTCTGCCGTTTAACTGAGGCAGCTAACCTGATATATTTAACCCCGCAACTTCTTTACCATTAGATGAAGAAGTAGTAGGCCGATTAGAGAACACTGATGGTTTAAAATTTGCTAATTCTTTGTGTAGACTGTAGAATTATCTATGTATTTAAAGCATTTCTATAGCATAATAACCTTTCTTGATATTTAAGAAAAATAATTTGATAATGTCAGGTTTTAATTGACTTTAGTCAATTAAAATGTAACTAGATAAATATATCTATAAACATTAAATTTAAAATTAGGAATTTTAAGGTTCTGTAAAATATTATATATTTTATGATTATTTGACCATTTGTTTGACATTAGTGTAACCAGTTGGAATACTCGTGTAATTGGAATTAAAAAAGTTCCTTATTAGAGTTGAGTTTTTTTCGACTCTCGAAGCTATCTTGCCGCCAAATTGTTGAATTAATTTATTTTTATTGATTAAATAAGTTTATAAAAAACTGTTGTATTTTGTTACTTTCCTGTAGTTTTAATAGTTTTAGCGGGATGCTACTTAGGTTACATACCTACTTTGAACATAAATAATTACGAAAAGCTAATTAAATTAAATATTTAATCAAATAACAACCTATGTATACGTACGCTATTTGGGGCGCACATCACGTACAACATTACATAATAATATATGGCGCTCGTCACTAACACGATGTTATTATGTCAGAAAATGACGTACTCGTAGTATGCTGTACCATGTCATATTATCCGTGATAAGCGCCTAAGTAAATTTTAGGGACCTTACCACATACTGAATATAAATAATAGATGATGTCTCGCTTGCGCTAATAGGTACATGAACGGACAAGTATGAGCGAAATGCACTCGCGACTGACGTCATTTAGATATAATTTTGGTGTCCCAATGTAAGTTTAAATTGGCCTCCTAAGGAAAAACACCATCTTGAAAGGTCCTCGGAAGATTCCAGCGTATTCTAATCACATATGATGTCGCCACAGCAGTTTTCCGCAGTTGTCTTTTCAGGAGTCGGGATGACGCGGCGGCAACCGTCCGGTACTATGGCGTTGCCGCATCTGAAAAAGGTTAGATAGATAATCTATGGGAGGTCACTCTTTGTGAATGAAAAAATGTCCATCAAAGCCTTTCGATCACCACAGTACCTAGTCTACTAGTCTAATCTAACCAACTGATGCGTTTTTTCCGAAATTATTGCTCAAATACCAACAGCAAATTGGCAAAATTTATTACCAGGGGCCCATTTCTCGAACGGTATTAGACTAACTTATTAGTCCACGAATTGTCAAATCGTATGTGTTACCATGACAACACACTAATAATACCCATTAGACTAATATCGTTCGGGAAATGGGCCCCAGAATAACAATAAGTGCCTGCGGAAATAACGATAGCAAGACACTTAATTGGCTTCTTGCAAGGAGACCACAGATCTACATTTATTTGATTAATATATTATGCCAATTGAAATGGAAAACCAAGGAAAGGATTGGCTGTGTGTGAAGAAAAAAACATGCTGCGCCGACCACCCCCTCTTCGAAAGAATAAGTATTAGACTATAATTTGACTTAGCCGCTTTCCGAGCTACGTCTATTATGTAAGTCTTAGAGCGAAAGCGGCTAAGTAGAAATAGGACTGGTCTGGTCATGCCGATCGTTGAGTTTCTGTCACTCCCCCTTTCTGGGGGTGTGCGTTGGCCATTTCTGGGCTACGCCCATTTTGGCGGCTTCTGTCGCGGGCTGTTACGACAGCCCGGTCTGTTGTTGCCAATTGTATTGGCTTTTCTTCTCCTTCTTGCTCTTCTCAGACTTGGTTGGCCATCATGGCTTGGAGGTCATGTTGGCCAATCTGCGGCTTTGCGGACTACGGCTCTGGTTGCGGCACGAGTTCTCGCGGTTGGGCTCGTGCGCGGCGGGCATCTGGGGGGCGGGCATGGAGGGGGGCTATCCCTCTCAACAGCTGGTGTCGTGACGAGTCGGCGTTGGCGAACATCTTGCGCGCCAGTTGTCCCACAAACTCGTCCAGTCTCTGGAGCTTCAGGTCTCTGAAGATGGTCTCGTTCCGCACGTAGCGTGGGGCTCTAACGATGGTCCTCTAACGATGGTCCTGAGTCTGGTCATGTCTGCCGAATGCCGGACGACTTGTGGGCCAAGTTTACCACAGAGTGGGCCGCGAGTTTAACCGGGGATCCGGCAGATGTCGTATCGTCGGCGATGGCGGGATAACTTGGACTCCTTTTTGAAAGGCTGGCCAGATATAGCACTAAACAGAGACGAGTGGAAAAGACGGGGGAGACACTCAGCACAGAACAGCAGTGGGACACAGTGGGCTCTGAATAATAGTTAATAGTAGTCTAATGTTTGTATATTGTCACTGTCTCTGTGTCACCCTTATGTTTACGTTTGTTTACATTGAAAAGAAAACTTATTGAACTCACGTATCAATCTGGGTTTCGTTATTGCCGTGGCAAACGTAGATGGCACACGGTTTGCCGTCGGCTGGCCTGTAGGGCTCTTCATAGGGCAACACCTTATTCAACTCCGGAATGTAGCACCCTTCTTGATCGGCTGAAGGATAAAAATAGAATAAAAATATAAAAGAAAAAAAAATATTAAGGGCCATCATAGGATCAATATTTGAAGCAATAAATTTAAAATAGTAATGATACGTCCGTCATGTAAAACAAAGGAAGCAACAGAAACAATGCGATAATGTAATATTGATACAAATATGTAAAGCAAGTAAAAAACAGAGTCATATTAAATATTTTTCTGTAAGTAGGGTTTAGGAGCCTTTCGTATAGTTACGTAAGAAAATAAAATTCTTTAAAAAGTTTAGCTTGTAGTTTTTTATTTTAGTTTGTAATTTTTAAGTTAAGGCTTTATTTATTGTTGTTTATATATTACTTGTTATTGAGGATGAAAATAAAATATCAGTACTTTCATTGGCAAATTAAGTGAAAATCAGTCAAAAACCAATATTTGAATATTTAATCTAGGAATTTAAATCATTAATAAAATTAAAACCAATTCGCAAAATGTTTTTTTCATTAAATTTTAACTACTGTTCAAATAATGACGTAAATAAAGTATAAAATACTGTACAAACATTCCGACAATTTATTAAAAACGATAAAATACGTGAACGTTTCATTAAAGTAAAATGTTCAATTCACATACCAAACTCGGCAGGTTTTTCTACGTATGGCTGAAAATGCACAGCACTGTACGCTATTTCCAAAAGAGCTAAAAACACAATTGTTTTATACATGTTGTTAATTTGTTTCTTTGATGTTTTCACAGTTGGATGCGAGTGAGACGCGTATGGTAAGAGATTACAGCTTTATTAGTTACGTTGTAAAAATACAAAGTAGGCGGAAATAAGGAAAATTGTGTGACGATTGTGACTTCTAATACAAATAGGATTATAATAACCTTGTGCTGGAGATCGTGATGTTATTATGATTGGCTAGTAGTTGTAGGTACCTACTCTTTCTTGGTGTCAATGGGAAATCCAGTAACGAGAATTTTGGGGCATAAATATCTATGCAAATAATCCCTTTTGACTTTGCCACAGTAGCAACAATTTACGTCTAATATAATTATAATTCTTAAATTTACATTTTCCGCCTTTTTACAACAAATATATGAATTTAACAAGAAAACCGACAACGTCTGTACAAGGGCCATTTTATTTGATGTTGTACACTATTCTTTTTTTAAGTATGCCTTCGAACCTTGTTTATTAACCCTGTTACGTTTTTCTTTTTTGTACGATCACGCTCCGCGATTGTTGAGCCATTTATGGTCCTAGTTAAACTGGATATTCAATGCTTACGCTATAGAATTTCCAATTTAGCAAGAACCCTAAATGGCATTAAAATTCCGTGTGGTGACTGTACAATAAAGTGTTTTACTACTACTTAAACGACGGTTCCTATATAGAATAAATAATAGGTATATCTAATATTTGGTTTTCCTTATTGTCCTATTGTAACGTTTCCAAGTAGAGCTCATAACGTATTCAATGTGCTTAATGCTCATGTTTCCAAGATGTGGCCATGAATTGTTGTTATTTAGAAGCAGACATTTAATAGTCTTTCATGTTATGATGTTTATGGAGTCTTGTTAAACGTCAATTGTGGTCATATAAATAAGGTAGGTACCTGCGCCTAAGCCCGGTTCTTAAGCTAGCCTACATTTATAATTTCATACTTTTATAAGTCGTGTAATGGGTTAAAATTTTACGTCCATGTTCGTTAGTACCGTAGACAAAACTGCAACACTGCCAAACTAAAAAAAAATAACGATGGACCTTTTTGGCGCTGCCTACTTTAGATTTATTTTGATAAAAATCAAAATACCTGAACACTTGAGTCAAACGAAGGGGTCTAGCTATTTTAAATGTAAGTAGGTACTTATATCAATGTGTAAAAATATTTCCCTAACACCTAAAACCTAAAATATTTTCCTAACAGAGGAACATGGGAATTACAATTTTAATTATCATTAAATTTATTTAAGGACCAACTGAGATCATTTTTGTTAGTAATTACGACTATGACTTATAAAATATTGTTAGTATGATGTCTGTACATGGAGAAGCCATCAGTGGCGGCGCCTCCATAAAAGCCAATTCCCACCGGCTTGCCTATTTTTGGACGTTTGAGCAGATTTGTAAAGGAAATATGTAGGTAAGTCAAATTTGGCCCGGCTTGCCTATGGATATGTTTGACGCGACGCCACTGGAAGCCATCCTAAACTATCCTCATAAGCTGTAGCTATGTGTACATAATATATGTTCCTCCACCAAACACTTGGCACATACAAATGATTTAGTTAAACATATGAATAAGTTCGTAAAACATATTAATAGATTCAAACCAAACATTCGTCTCTAAACACGTGTAGGTACCTATTAAATCAAGCCATTAAAGTTTAATCTGTACTGCAACGTAATAAGAGCTTTCTATCATACAGAATAGTATAAGTTGGACATTGGGATGTTAAACACATAATACACAGATTGGTGGGAATTTACATACAGGCCTATTCGAACGTACACTGATATGAGAATAATATCTAACTAAAGTCATTCAATTTTTAAACATTTCAATTGTGTACCTATGTGTATTGTGTATTGGCGCTGAGACTAGCGTTGAAAACGGAAAAAATCAAATGATTTTTTCGGAAATTTATGGAATATTCGTTTTTTTTTTGGATTTTTAAAGATAAAAACCAACCGACTGATAAGCGTAATGACACGAGGTAAATCTCATGGCTTTTTCCGTAAAAATCCGAAATAAAGAGCCGTTTGTAAAGAAACGGGATTTTTTCCGGAAATTTTCAACGCTAGCCGCGACGCATGATAATTAAATAACATGGTTCAAATATCATTCTGATGACAATGTACGTTCGAATTGGCCTGTTAGTACCTATAAAATGGAATGTGTTTCCTAATAATCATCTTTGTTATTTTGGCTCTCACAGGATTTATTGTTAAAATGTTGAAGTTATTCGGTATTTTAGCCTTGATCACTATGGCTTATGCCGCTTTATCACGATACCCACCTCAAGAGAAACCGACCGAGTTTGGTAAATAATTTACTTGTTTATTTATTTTACATGATATAATAAGACTTTTCAGGCAGAGTAGACAGTCGCGGACGGGTGTTAGTTTTATTATTTAATTCCTTCTAGTACCTATAGAACTAATTAACTATAATAATAGTAAAAATAACTCTTCACCTTAAGAGAGTTCTTGTCTACAGATCGCATTTTTCAACGAGTAGGTACCTAGAGTTTGCGTGCTCTACAGCAGAGCTGACAGAGAGTGACTAGTTTAAATATTATTAAATTTAATGTATGACTGTAACCATGACAACTGTGTATGTTCAAGCAAAATAAATAAATTGAATTGAATAAAACATTTCAGCGAACCAAGAAGGATGCTACATCGCGGCCCTAAACAAGGTATTGCCTTACGAAAAACCTTATTATCCAGATCAAAAATGTGAACGGTACAATTGTCAGAGAAACGGAGAAACACGCTGGGAAACGTAAGTTTGAGAAGACTTTTATCATATTCATATTTCATATACATTTTTTCTAAAATAACAAACTTTACATGTCAAAAGGGTTATTCATTAATAAGGTCAATTACAATTCATTAAAATTAAAAAAACAATATAATTCATATAAATAAAATATTAAATTAAGTTACGATTAAATCATAATTATTATATACACTGATAATGAAAAGTAGATAGATATACTCTGTTAAAGCCATTTCCGTCAGTAGAAAAGAGCGGCAAATTTAAAAATATGTTGGCGAGAGGAGTTATCGTCCCAAAGAAAATTTGAATTTCTCGCCATAGAAAGCCGGCCGCTAAAGAATCTTTACTTTTATTTTTTATTCTTGTTATGTCTAATAGAACTAGACCAAAAACAGTCTGCGACGATGTTGATAGCATACCACGCGCCACGTAGTGCAAGTGTTATTTTAAACGTCAAACTTCTATAAAATTATGACGTATTAAATAACACTTGCACTGCGTATGCTATCAAAATCGTTCCAGACTATTCTTGGTCTAACATAGATAAAACCTCTTGGTTAAACATGAGAAAAATTAAAAATAAAAGTAACGATGGGCCTTCTTTAGCGAAGGTAAATTGTCATCGATTTGCATATAAGAACAATTTGCATAATTTTCATTATGTCCACAGTTGTGGGGCTGTCCTTGTCAAGCCAGGGTGCAGAAAATCTGAAGTCGACCTGAGTAAGCGCTACCCCGACTGTTGTCCAACTGAAGTGTGCCACTGATCCTTCTATGTAGCTTGAAAAATGTTTTCTGTCCAGTATTTTTGAATATTATTGAAGAAAAATATTTTTTGTCCAGTATTAATAATATGGATAATAACTGAAATTAAAATTTAAAATTATTTGTATTTTTCATTACCTACAAGGTGTTTCTCGTCAAGATATCCAATATATGTATATAAATATAAAAGAGTTATTAAAAAAATGTATTAGAGTAGTGTGTAACGTACACACGAAAACCTTGTAAAAACCATCGAAGCCTCAAATCCCTTAATCTTTAACAAATATACTATTTTACCCTACTTCCTCGTATCTTTAGAGAAAAGCGTTATATTCCTAGGCCAACCAAATCCAACCACCAACAATAAAATTTATACCAATTCGTAGATTCGTCTTCTTAGTCGGCCTCAGCTTTGCATCGTCCTACAAAATCGAATCTTATAAACGAATTGCCATTTCCCGGCCTCCGCAATAATATACAAATAAAAAAAAAAATACTGACCCCTAAGCTGGAAAAACGAGTAGCATTGTACTCTTTATAGGGATGCAAATTAGTAACCATTAGCTTAAGAAGATTACAAAGCCACCATGTCAAGGAAAACTGAGGCGATACTTACGCCTTTTTCATTTTACCTAAATGATAATGATATACATATGGAATAGCCCATGACGCATAATTTATTTGACAAAGACATATCTCAAACAGACGTCACAACTAATTTAATTTTATGAACATAATGGCGCGTAGCCTACGTGGCAGTCGTTAACGTTCCGTACCGTATCGTAGCAATTTCTCCCAATCACTCTTCCATACTAGTATTACTAGTGCGACAGTAACAGTTATGCTTTTTCGCTACGGAGCATTAACGATTGCACGTTAGCGTACCCCCCCTGGGTACAATTGAAACTTAAATAACATATGAACATATTATAGTCACGTGACTTGCCGTGCCATTTTTTTTCTTTTCGTTTAGTGTTTGTCAATGTAATATCGTCAATTTGGCAATTATCACCTAGGTTTAGTTACCTAGGTGATACTCGTAATTGCTTATACTTTATAGACACAACGCCTATCGTAACACAAATAACGCAAAAAAATGAACACGTTCGCATCTGTCATCTCGATACATCTTTATAGTGTCCACTGGCTTTTATAAGTAGACTATAAAATATTGTCATCTTAAAATTAAAAAATTAAAACACTTTTACATTTACATTTTAAATTTACATTTACATTTTAGTGTTAGACAAAATATTGTAGATAATTTATTCTAATTATTCATGGCTCAGGTATAAATAGTTATACAGTTTATTTAAACGAAGCAAATTTTCATTAATTGTCTACAAAAATATTCACTTTGACCACGTATAATTATACCGTGCTCGCATATCGCTTAAACATGGTTGTTTCTGCATGGTCTAGTCAAATATATGTCTATAAATATTAAGGAGATCAAGTTACCCTTGTTTATAAGATGTGGTGAGGCTTTTCCTGTATCAGTAAGTTTTTTGACGTTTGGTAGTAAGGTAGGTTTTTTTTTTAAAAATGAATTGTTTTTGTGTAAGTTTAGTTTTGCTTTCAGCAGTAATGTATACTAACGCTGCTGTTGCGTTGTATAAGGCACAAGAGAAGCCGGCACAATTTGGTGAGTAAACTTTTGTTGTTAGTTTTGTAAATATTAACTATGAAGTAAAATGAAATTCTTCCCTAAAAAGGGCGATGTTGGCGCAAACAAAAATCTATGTAGTGTAGTGTAGATTCAAGTGAAGGAAACCTATAATTACTAGTAGTAGTTGCCAAGAAAGTTTGTATAAAATTTGCGCAAGAAGAACAACCTAAGTATTTTATTATATTTATTTCAGCAAACCAGGAGGGATGCTACCTTGAACACTTGAATAAAGTGATACCATATGGCGATTACTACCCTGAGAACTCGTGTTACAAGTACACGTGTGATACGGATAACATCACGCAGACGTTCTCGTAAGTATTGTAGACTTTGTTTTGCTACACATTAAAGGGGCACATGCACCATCCCACTAACCCAAGGTTAAGTGGGTAAACCGTCAACCCAGTATCAAATTGTACTGGTAACCATGGTAATGCGAGGAAGATGATGATGATAATCTTCTGGTCCCGTCATTTTATACTGATGTACAATTTAAACATTTTCATCGCAGATGCGGCTTAGTGGAAGTAGACAAAAGATGTGCACTCGTCAGCAACGAAAAGGCAGCCTATCCTGATTGCTGTCCTATTGAGATATGCGGGACCATTTCACCAGAGTATTTAACTGAAGAAGAAATTGTAACTAAACCGGTGTTAGAAGAATCCAGTGCAAAAGGAACTAAATCACCAGAAGAATTCAGTGGAGAAGGAATTAAATCACGAAAAGAATACAGTACAGAAGGAACCGAATCACTAGAAGAATCCAATGGAGAAGGAGCTAAATCACTAGAAGAATCTAGTGATGAAGGCAGAACTGGACCGCCTGTGATTGAGGAAACCAGTGATAGTGTAGCAACTGAAAGCAGTATAGTGAAATCACTAGATGGTGAAGAAGAGGTTAATGAGATTTTGATTGCTGTTGAGAATTTGAATTTAGGGGGTTAGGTAATTACTGGGTTATAATATATAGGTTAGAAATTATAATTGTAAGAGATTTGTTTGTTCAGTTTTCTTACAAATTGTCAAATAAAAAATGTACCTCGAAAATTCAGTAAATTTGTATCTATGAATTTGAAATTAAATGTTTCTTTACACTAAAATAGTAATTATTTTAGTTGGCCAATGTAGGTAGGTAGGTAGGTATTACGACCGACTTTGTATAATAAATTAGTAATCAGTATTATTTGTTTTACCGCCAGTGTTAGTAGAGCTTTCATCAAACTAATTGAAAAATAAACAAATAAACAAATAAACAAATAAACTTAGATCGCTTTAATTCTCCTTTAATTGTAATTAAAATCAAAAGTAGTCTGTAGGTGAGAATGTTTTACTAATGCTTTATATTTACCTAATTTATATGTTGGTATATGATAATATAATGAAGCTGAAGTTTATTTCTTTAAATCCCTTCAATAAAAAAGGAATGCAAGTCATTGAATCGTTGCTCGTTGCTTTACATATATTTTTCATGCAGTGGGTACTGGGTAAGTATTAATTTTAGATATTTAATTACTTGCGTTATCACAGATGAAAAACATCTAGTGCCCTTGCCTAGAGCACTATTTATATGAAATAATACGCGGAAATAGATGATGAGTATTTAAATGTACAATGAGAGAATTATTTACAACGAATAATTTACAATTTGATTTGCAAAAACGATTTAGGCTTCCGTGTCGCAGAAGGAAAATTTAGTTGTCGGAATGACATTGACGTAGATAAGTAGACGTGCAGCCGGGTTGTGGGCAGCCAGCATTGCGGTGCGCCACAGGACCCCCCTGGGTCCTGCCTGTAAATGAGAAGGAAAGGTTACTTTCCGGCCAGACCTTAAGGGTGTGAAAATGGAGGAGGAAATTTGTATGGGGATTCAATAACTGCTGAACCGATTTAGATAAAATTTGGTATAGAGATAGTTTGAGTCCCGAAGAAGAACATAGCATGTTTTTATTCCAAAAAAATACCTTGAAAATGAAAGGTAAGGTGTAGGATTGTATGGGAAATCAATAAACGCTGAACCGATTTCGATGAAATCTATGTCTACATCTTTGATTTAGTTGAAAATGATACTAAACTTGACTTAGAACCTAAACTCAAAGAATTATTAACCTCAGACGCCGCAGACGCTTAAAACCCCCCACCTGCATCAAAAATCTGGGTGGCTCCACTTCTTAAATCCATCCTTGGGTCCTAAGGACCAATCCTGCCAAAAGAAATCTCTTGTTCATGCAACGCCGTGGTTGACCTTTTTATGCCTTGAGCACACTCAACTATAACACAAATAACGCAAAAAAATGAACACGTTCGCATCTGTCATCTCGAAACATTTTTATACTGTCCAATGGCTTTTATAAGTACCTAGACAATAAAATATTGTCATCTTAGCTACGACCTCATTCCTGATAATACATTTTAGTATTAGACAAAATATTGTAGATAATTATTCTAATTACTTTCATGGCTCAGGTATAAATAGTTATACAGTTTATTTAAACGAAGCTAATTTTCATTAATTGTCTACAAAAATATTCACTTTGACCACGTATGTACCGTGCTCGCATATCGCTTAAACATGGTTGTTCCTGCATGGTCTAGTCAAATATATGTCTATAAATATTAAGGAGATCAAGTTACCCTTGTTTATAAGATGTTGTGAGGCTTTTCCTGTATCAGTAAGTTTTTTGACGTTTGGTAGTAAGGCAGCTTTTTTTTTAAAAAATGAATTGTTTTTGTGTAAGTTTAGTTTTGCTTTCAGCAGTAATGAATACTAACGCTGCTGTTGCGTTGTATAAGGCACAAGAGAAGCCGGCACAATTTGGTGAGTAAACTTTTGTTGTTAGTTTTGTAAATATTAACTATGAAGTAAAATGAAATTCTTCTCAAAAATTGGGCCTCTTTGGCATGGTGCCGAGGATGCTGGCAGCATTTCTCCGCTGCTGCTGTATTGTGATACTAATGCCAGCTCTTCGGTCACTAGTGAAAACCGACCAGTCTTAAATTAATATTAACCTTTTTATAAGCTGGAGAGCATTGGGAAACCACGGGCCAAGGGTCTTAACTCCAGGCGAATGGTCTCAACTATGAAGTACGAGTTTACTAATAGGATTGCGTCGCGCCGTAGAGAGCCGGAAAATTTGTAAAATGTATTCTTGTTCATATATTTTTTCCATTAACTTTTCTCCCAAAATACAAATGGTTCATAAGATGTGTTGATGTTGGCGCAACCAAAAATCTATGTGGTGTAGTGTAGATTCAAGCGAAGGAAACCTATATAATAGGAGTTATCGTAGTTGCCAAGAAAGTTTGTAGAAAATTTGCGCAAGGAGAACCACCTATTTTATTAGGGGTCCCTTTGTTTCCCATAAAGTTTTAAGTCATAATGTATCGTTTGTCATATTATCGCTAGTCATAAAACTGAAACCGTTAACTTTTCAGGATTTTCGTAAGGTTATGCTGTAGATAGGTTAGGTTAGGTTAGGTTTGTTTTATGGCAATCCTGAAAAGTTACGCGTTTCTGAGAAAAACCAATTATGACTAACGAAAATTCGGACAAACAATACATTATGACTTCAAACTATTTGGGAAACAATAGAGACCCATTTTATTATATTTATTCCAGCAAACCAGGAGGGATGCTACCTTGAACACTTGAATAAAGTGATACCATATGGCGATTACTACCCTGAGAACTCGTGTTACAAGTACACGTGTGATGCGGATAACATTACGCAGACGTTCTCGTAAGTATTGTAGACTGTTTTGCTACACATTAAATGGGCACTTGCACGATCCCACTAACCCGAGGTTAAGCGGTTGAACCGTCAACCCAGTATCAGATTGTACTGGTAACCATGGTAAAACGAGGAAGATGATGATGATAATCTACTAGTCTTGTCCCATAATGATGATGATGATAATCTTCTAGTCTCGTTATTTTATACTAATGTACCAATATAAACATTTTTATCGCAGATGCGGCTTAGTGGAAGTAGACAAAAGATGTGCACTCGTCAGCAACGAAAAGGCAGCCTATCCCGATTGCTGTCCTATTGAGATATGCGGAACCATTTCACCAGAGTATTTAACTGAAGAAGAAAATGTAACTAAACCAGTGCTAGAAGAATCCAGTGAAAAGGAAACTAAATCACCGAAAGAATTAAGTGGAGAAGGAAGTAAATCACGAAAAGAATACAATAAAGAAGGAACCGAATCACCAGAAGAATCCAATGGAGAAGGAGCTAAATCACTAGAAGAATCTAGTGATGAAGGCAGAACTGAACCGCCTGTGTTTGAGGAAACCAGTGAGAGTGTAGCAACTGAAAGCAGTGTAGTGAAATCACTAGATGGTGAAGGAGAGGTTAATGAGACAATCAAAAGATTGCTGTTGAGAATTTTAATTTAGGGGGTTAGGTTGTTACCGGATAATAATAAGTTAGAAATTCTAATGTAAATAAGTTTCTTTTTTCGATTTTTGTCAATTGTGACAAATTGTCTTTATGTACCTACTATGAAAAAGCAGTAAGCTAGTAATTATTAATTATTTGAAATTAATGTTTCTTTACACCAGTAACGTGTAAGTAATAAAATTAAAAGAAGTCTTTAGGTAAGAATGATTTACTAGTGTTTTTATAGTTACCTAATTTACGTAATAATATAATGAAGCTGAAGTTTTTCTTTTTAATAATAAAAATAATGCAGGTCAATGAATCGTTGCTTTACACATTTTTTTCATACAGTGGGTAAGTATTAAGTTATATTATAGATAAGTACTTGCGTTATCACAGGTGAAAAACATATGACGTTTAAAATCATTGTTGACCGTTTAAATAGATTTAAAAGCGTGTTATTGATTTTAGTGCTATAAAACATAAAGTCTTGCATACTATTTTTTATTGCCGCATCGACTCACAAGGCAGACAACCTAGGTACTTATTTAATTTCAATAAAATCCCAGTATAAAATGCAAAAGCTGAGTATCTTAGTGGTGTTGACTTCTATTGTGACATGCGTTTTAGCTGCTGCAAGGGTATATCCCTATGAACCGAAACCGCCTAAATATGGTGAGTCTTGTTTATACCTACATTTGTTTTTCCGGCTTTTTTTTACAGACCGCCATCAAATACAGGCCTATTCTGATTTTAATAACAGGTTAAGAATTAGATCTGGATTAGTTTTGGATCAGGGTGCCTAGCCAACAAGCCTACGTTTGTTTCGTTCGTATCGTTTACGTTACGGATGGTAGTGTAGTCATTTTTCCATATTAGTGCGACAAAGACATTGGCGTTTCGTTCGCTACGGAGCGTAAACGCATTCTTGGTGTTTTGCATCTTGGCTACACACTCCCTTTCCAATCCTCTCTGTGCTGAGCAAGATCCCGCCAATCCCGCTGGAATGCATCCATGTCGTCCCGCCATCTCTTTCTCGATCTGCTTCTGCCTTGACTACCCAGGGGATGCCAGCTAGTGGCTATTTTGGCCCATCTGTCATCATGCATCCGGCAGACATGTCCAGCCCAGTCCCACTTTAGCCTGGCGGTCTTCACCTAACATCAACGACTCGGGTTTTGGAGCAAAGCTTGTAATCATTATAATGTACATTTATATTTGCAGCTTGCCGCGTTGGATGCTACTTAAGCGAGTTGGACTTAGTGTTGCCGTACGAAAAACCGTATTATCCAAAGGGTAAATGCGAGGTGTTCAATTGCCAACAAAACAATCAAACGTTTTGGTATTCGTGAGTATCAACATGTATTCATAAGTCAAAAAAAACTTGATCGTAGTGTAATGATCGTAGTGTGTGTGAACTTGATGTGCAGTCACCTGCAATACTATATTACACAACGAAGGCCGCAAAAACATCTGACACCATCTTATTTGTAGAGCCATAAGAACGTGTTACACATTTTTGCGGCCTTCAGATATATCGGAGCGGACAAGGTGTTCATAATATCTGAACACGCACTCTAACTCCCTGACAATAGAGGTATTTAAATAAAAGTAAACAAAATTTACCCTCAAATGGCTCCTTAAGGCAGTTGAGGGTGGATGAAAACATTAAATGATCAACTAATATAATAGGTTAAAGTCGGGTCGTTCAGTGACTGATCCAGGCGGTTTTGTATTTGGCTGGTTAACCAATCAATGTTATAACTACCCGAAAATGTACAAATTGTTTGTTTACCTTTATTTAAATACCTAAAAATACAGACTATAGTTACCTATATACCTTGTGAGTGGGATGGTAAAGCAGGAAAACAAGGAAAACATATTTTAAATATGCGCAATAATATTATTCATAACTCGTGTTTGTGACTTTATTCATTACCTACCTAAACCGCACAGAAGCACGTGTGTGTTGTGATCCAACGTCATGCTACGTCATTGCAAATTAAATAATAAAAGGTACCTATACCAATACGGTTTTAGTCTTTAAATGAAATTAAATACATTTATATAGTCACAAATACGTACCTATCTTAAAAACGGATAAAAAAAGTTGCATTTTGATCCACATGTCAGGAAAATGTATTCTAATGCAAATCTAATAGGATTGACTTTTAAGTGATGATTTAATGATAAGTATTCAGTAACGTTCTTTGTATTTGATTTGTAATGTTTTACAGTTAGTAAATAATTTTGTGTTTTACTCGGGGGCAAAGTTTGCTTAATGCCTCAATACTCCACTTTTCGAACCATTCGCTACGCTTGTGATGGTTAAATTTTGGAATCTTTGCCCCCCCTAATCGGTCTTTATTTTTTCATATCGGATCCGGGCTGTGTAAAACCTCACGGTATCAGCAGCGTAACGTAGACGCTGCTGATGCCGTGAGGTTTTACCTTTAGCATTGTATAGTTCGTTTTTTTAAGCATTAGAAAGAACTTGCAAGAAGGTAAGCGATCTTGACATGTCTTTTAATTGAAAAACGCTTTATAAAAATATAAAACTATTACTTATGAAAGCAGAAGAATATAAATGAGCGTATTAGATTCATAATTGTTATATATTTGCTGTAACTTATTTTTAAAATGTGTTTTTCAATTAAAAGACACATCAAGGTTGTTTACCTAATTTCTAATGCTAAAAAAAACGAAGTATAGTAACATATATTATTTATTTTTATATCGCAGGTGTGGCGTCATAGCAGTGTTGCCTGGTTGTCGCATAGTTGAAGACCGCTCTAAGCATTATCCTGACTGCTGCAGTAAAGCTAAATGCGATACAACAACTACGCTGCCTTCAACTGCGGCAACCTGCGACGATTCTGCAACCACTGAAGCTACAGCAACCACTGAGGCATAAACCTAGAATTCATACTCCATCTAAGCAATGATACCTACTGTAAAACAAAACTAATCGACATTTGATAGAACTTTTTGTAGATGATAAGGTTACCGCCTTAATACTCGTCCTTGTGTTCTAGGTAAACCAGATAAGGTAAAAAAAAGAAGAAATTGAATGTATTCAAGAAGAGTAGTAACCAGCAAATAATAATTATATTCTCCCTATTATAGTATAATAATATATGGTTTTAGGATTCGTATTTTTCTACAGGCAATTTAAATTTCTTATGTTCAGACGGTTCTGCCACTTCTGGATTCTTAGGTCCTAGTTTTCCCAGTGTTTTCGGCACTTTTGGTGTTTTCGGACTTTTCGGAATTTCCGGAGTCTTTGGACTTTTGGGTGTCTTCGGTTTTTGGGGTGCCTTTGGGGTTTCGGGCGACTTCGGCGGTGTAGGACCCTTAGAGGGTGGTTTCTCAGTAACAGTTACGCATGTCGCTTCGGTAGATGTCACTGTGGTTGGTGGTTCTGTAGTCGGTTGCTCCGTAGTCGTAGTCGGGTCGCACACAAGTGTTCCGCAACATTTAGGGTAGTCAAGGGAGTAGTCATACTCTAAATGACAATTGCCTGGATAGGCTAGTACACCACATCTGTAAACAGTACAGTACATTTTAAAGTGTTGACACTGTCCGTGACTTGGATTAAAAATGCCTACTGGAGAGCAAAAAGGATGCAGTTATGTTAAAGTAGAATATTGTATATATAGTCATAAGATGACATGTAAAAGAGCTAGCTTAAGCCTATTTACAGAATAAACGTTTTGATTTTCATTTCAAACGGGACCCTATTACTAAGACTTCGCTGTCCGTCCGTCCGTCCGTCTGTCACCAGGCTGTATCTCACGAACCGTGATAGCTAGACAGTTGAAATTTTCACAGATGATGTATTTCTGTTGCCGCTATAACAACAAATACTAAAAACAGAATAAAATAAAGATTTAAATGGGGCTCCCATACAACAAACGTGATTTTTGACCAAAGTTAAGCAACGTCGGGAGGGGTCAGTACTTGGATGGGTGACCGTTTTTTTTTTGCTTTTTTTTGTTTTTTTTTTTGCTTTATGGTACGGAACCCTTCGTGCGCGAGTCAGACTCGCACTTGCCCGGTTTTTTGATTTTGCACACAGTCGCTGTGGCCGAAATCGGTCAGGTCAGGAGAGTATCATCATCATTACAATTTAGGTATATGGCTCCAAAAGGAACATTAACTTACGATTACTCCTTACGATATTCATTTAAATTGTATTATACGCTAACGTCTACTTAACTGACTTTCTATGCATCCCACTCGTACTAACATATTAGTGCGAATGAGATGTAATATAAAGTAAATTTGTTACGGGTAAAGAAGTTAAAAATGTGACACAGGAAAAATAAAATGAATATACTTACGAAAATAATTGTGTTTGATTATTGGTTTGACATGTGTATTGTAAACAAGATTTTTCCCCTTTTGGATAATATGGTGTTTTATATGGCAACACCAAGTTCAAATCTTTTATGTAACATCCCTCCTGATCCGCTGTAACAAAAAACATTTAGATTTAATTTTTATTTTTTAATTTTTAAATTTTTGATCAATAATATACACGTTTTTTTGCACTGTTAATAACTAGGTAGGTATTAAGAGGGTTTCAACGAGCTCAAACTTAATTATGTTGCTTTGGCCTCCTTGGGTCCCCACATCGCTACCGAAGTTAACTAAGTACGCGTCCTATTCAGTTCAAATTTTAGCATACTAAAATTTGAACTGAATAGGACGCGTACTTATTGAGATCTTTTATTAATAAACTTACAAGCTTTGACTAAAATAAACCATGAATAAGGCCTTCAATGCTACAGAACTACTACAGTTAGCGTGACGAGTGTATATTTTGTATAGGATTTTAAACAGCGCGCCAAGCGCGATTTTGGAATATGTCGATCTGTATTTGAACAACAGGGGAGCAAGAACATTTATAATTTTTTTTAAAAATACACAATTTGGTGAGCCTGAGGAAGGACCCCCGACGGGCCCGAAACATGTCGCCAATAGCGACAAAAAATTCAAGTGAGTGAAACCGTTGTCGTATAAACAATTTAAAACATGTCTCACGAAAGTTTAATATCGACAATTTGGTCCACTCTATGATGAGCAAATAATTTTACTCACCAAACTCGGCTGGTTTAGGCTTGTAAGGATATATCGCCACAGCTGAATATACATATGCCACCGTAGATAACAAAATTAAAAAACACAACCTGATCATTTTATCGCCCATAATTGACAAGATCTCGAACAAAACTGACGCATTTCAAGCTGATACTACGTTATAATGTTAACGTTAAAAAAAATATTATATATGATAAAGCGCAGTACACACGCCGAAAAGCTTAAAAAAACTAGACAAGTGCGAGTCGGACGCGCCCACCCAAGGTTCCGTACTTTTTAGTATTTTGTTGTCATAGCGGCAACAGAAATACATCATCTGTGAAAATTTCAACTGTCTACATCTGTCTATACGGTTCATGAGATTATAGCTTGGTGACAGACAGAAAAACAGACAGTGGATTCTTAGTCTTAGTAATAGGGTCCCGTTTTTACCCTTTGAGTAGGTACGGAACTCTAAAAAGGTTGGGGCTTTAATGTAGAGCTGCATTCCAGAGAGTCACCTTGAAGAAAGAGATAGAGCATAATACCTATGCGTGATATCCAAGGTCATAGGCAATTCCGCACTTGTATATTTATACATATTTACTGCCGTATTCGAACTTCAAGATATTCACAAGAAACGACACGTACTATGTAGATCCATGCTAGATACGTTATAGTTTAGATATCAACGAGTTCTCTTTTGCAGCGCAATGTGGGCAACCAATGTCACTTTTACGTTAGATAGAGTAAGATATCTATTAGATGTGAATTGGATCTCCAAGTCATATCCTATGGAAATCGTTCAAAGTATCTCCAGAATCACGCAAATGTCAAATTTGACAGGTTAGATCTTAAACATATCGTTATCGTATCTTGGTGAAGTCTGATGTCTAATAGATGTCTATTTCAAAATCCAAATCGGGCCCTTAGGTACCTAATTATGTTTAATTCAAATCTTGGAACTTACATTTGAACCACTTGCTGATATCTGATTCAGTTGTGTAGTATTTCCGTAATTCCGATGTCAATGCAATAATATACTAACATAAAGCTGTTTGGATAATGCAGTCGGAAGGTAGCCAAAGGAATTCCTCGATGGAAGAACACAAACACACCGATTTGGATGGATGGATTTGCGGAAAATACACAAAATAACTAACTAGCTAATACACATTAGTTACTAGAACAAAGTTTTTTATTATGTGATAGTCAGAGCCAGCGCTGGTGGCCTAGCGGTAAGAGCGTGCGACTTTCAATCCGGAGATCGCGGGTTCAAACCCCGGTTCGTATCAATGTGTTTTTCGGAACTTATGTACGAAATATCATTTGATATTTGCCAGTCGCTTTTCGGTGAAGGAAAACATCGTGAGGAAACGGGACTAATCCCAATAAGGCCTAGTTTCCCCTCTGGGTTGGAAGGTCAGATGGCAGTCGCTTTCGTAAAAACTAGTGCCTACGTCAAATAATGAGATTAGTTGCCAAGCGGACCCCAGGCTCCCATGAGCCGTGGCAAAATGCCGGGGTAACGCCAGGAAGAAGGAGTCAGATATATCACGCGGCCGCGGTAGGCCTAAGAAGCGCTGACTGGACGTCGTGACAGCGGACATGGAAAAGAACAATCTCACACCTGAGAATGCCGAAGACCGGGCAGAGTGCAGAAGATTGAGCAGGAAAGCAGACCCTGACGCTAGGCCGGGAAAACGCTAGGTTGAAGAAAAAGAAGTCAGTAAACGAGCAGACGAGCCGCCTGCTGGTAAGCGATCACTGTCGTCCAAGGATTTAGGCAACACCAGAGGAGCCACTTAAGCGTTACCTACCCTTAAGAACCCTAAATACCTGCTTCTTGAAGAACCTCATGTTGTAGCACAAAGGAAATACATATAGTATCTTAGGAACACCCTGCACGTTTTGGGAAGACACACTAGCGTGATGCACGCTTATTATTGGTGTGCCATAATTATAGGTATCTAAGAAATGGGTATGAGCTGTGCTCCTTTGGCGAGGTAGCGGTGATAAAATTTGTTGTTGTTTCAATGAACGAAACTCATTTCGCTTGGGCAATTATCGCATTTGCTTCGTAAAATTGCACTGTTCTGTGTGTTCTAAGCCTAAAACGCTACTTTTGTAAAAAGGCTATTTGCCAGCAGTAGCGTGACGTTTTTTAAACAAGCTGTTTAAACATAATTAATTATTGAAGCATAAATGAGATTTCAGAGACATAATGTTAACAATACAATAAGCTATAAATCAAAAGTATAATGGTTTCCCATGCTAATGAGCGTAACAGCCTAATACCTATTAAATTTATTTTATAAATTGTATCTTTGTATTTATTAATTTAAATAGTATTATTATTATATTTTTATATAATAAGTAGGTATCTACTGCTTTTTATAATCACCTTTGACGGAATTATTATATGTATCAAAATATAATTTAAGCAAAAAAAAATATGCACGTAATCGAAGATAGACAAATTGTAGTTAATTATGTGCATAATATTTTCATATTTTATACTGGCAACAAAATGTCCTAGAGCACAAAAGTGCCATTTTAATCCCTCCTAGCAGGGAAGAATCCCTTTTCCGAACAGGTGATGTGAAAACAATATTGACACAAACGCCCGTGGTTTAAAAACGTGAATGAAAACATCAAAGACCGGCAGCGTTAGTGCACGGTGCTAATAAAATTCTGTAACTCGGAGAACAAAGGAAATTCGCGGAAAACAAACGAATTTGGGGAATAACGAGACACAAGATAACCATGATTTAATGAATGCGGGGAACTTTGAACTGGAGGCTGCTGTTAGTTTAGCTTACCCAGCTCTGCAAAACCATTACCAGTAAGTATATACATATAATTGTATACTTCCACAACAGTTACTAACAAATCTTAAGTCACTTATATGGTATAGCAGCTCGAAAAATTTAAAGATAAAGAGATAAAGATGGTTTATTATTGAAGTAGGCACATTACAATGCGTGGAACGTCAAATTAAACTACATCGGCTCCAACCCTACATCTCTGCCTAGAGAAATTTAAGTCCCCTCAATAGGAGGAGGGTATCCCAATATCGGACCGGCAACAAACTCGGCGTGATCTTCCTTTGGCTTTCTGGTAAAAACAGCATTATTTCACCCCCATAAATCTGTAGATTATGTTACCTCGTGGGGGTGAGCGGATGTCAAAGCTCTATACAATCGTCAACTCACTTGTTTTGGTACTACTACGGTTCGGTACGGCTGACAGATGACAGGTGATTAAAAGATGCTTTCCATGGAAAATGAAGCACCGGAAGCTCAGGCTTGGAACCGGTCCGATCTAACGTGAGTCATCCTTAACTGCTGCAGCAGCAGTAATGCGGCACCGGGCCGTGTCCAGGCCGGAGCTTCCGGCGCTTTTTTCCATGGAACAAATTTCCATTTATATGCGAACGGTACCTTTAAACTGCCACAGAGAAAATGCATGTCTCCTTCATCATCATCATCATCTCAGCCATAAGACGTCCACTGCTGAACATAGGCCTCCCCCTTGGACCTCCATTCGTACCGGTTGGAAGCGACCCGCATCCAGTGTCTTCCGGCGGCCTTAACAAGGTCGTCTATCCATCTTGTGGGTGGACGTCCTACGCTCCGCTTGCTAGTCCGTGGTCTCAACTGTCTCCTTGATATAACCTATCTATCTCTATGTACAAAGGTGCATGCATACATTACTTGACTCTGCATTAACAGCGGTGCAAAGATCAACAATTATGTCACAGATACGTCCTGGGCGCGGTGACTAATGTCCGTTATTTCCGGGCCTGGAATTAACTATGCCTCTGTTTTGTCGGCCTGTCTACTTAGGCACGTTGTAAGGCACAAGCGCTGGACCATATTTTACAAATCATCAGTGCTGCAAGGTTAATATGGTCGCCTTTTTATCATCTTACACCAATCACCATGTCTCTCACGTTCTAATAAGTATGAAAGTGCGAAAGTGACGCATGACATGACAGGTGATAAAAAAACTGGTCAAGTGCGAGTCGGACTCGCGCACGAAGGGTTCCGTACCATAATACAAAAAACGGCAAAAAAAAACGGTAACCCATCCAAGTACTGACCCCGCCCGACGTTGCTTAACTTAGGTCAAAAATCACGTTTGCTGTATGGGAGCCCCACTTAAATCTTTATTTTATTCTGTTTTTAGTATTTATTGTTATAGCGGCACCAGAAATACATCATCTGTGAAAATTTCAACTGTCTAGCTATCACGGTTCGTGAGATACAGCCTGGTGACAGACGGACGGACGGACGCACGGACGGACGGACAGCGAAGTCTTAGTATAGTAATAGGGTCCCGTTTTACCCTTTGGGTACGGAACTAAAAATCGACACGTAAACACCAGCTTTTACTTAAAGCAGTTAACTTTTGTTGTGTAAAAATCGTGAAAGTTTAAATCAGAGCGTTGACACTGGCGGCGCAGCAGCATGGTTTCATTTTTATCGCTTGTCACGTTCTAACAAGTATGTAAGTGCGAAAGTAACGGCTGTCACCGCTGGTAAGGGTACAGGTTACCACAGACGCTAGAACTTGATTCTTGTGTCGACAGATTGTCTAACCGCTGCAATTTGAACCCATTGTCTTAATGAAACAGCCCGTTCTACACATTATGCATTTCTCCGGGTCATTTGTGTCTCGTGAATAAACAAACGGCGGGAATGCACTCCTTTACATTTGCATCAAATGGTTTATGCCAGTTGAAATGGCGCGGGGCGGTCTTTCTGAGAAGCTGAAGCTATTTTTTTAAGTACCGTAAAACGTCTATTTTGGCACTGGGTAATTGTGCTGTGGGGTTTTTATACCAACAAACTAAATTTTAGTAAACTAACATAGATAAATATATTATAGCGTGTACGTATACACTAGCCAAGTCAAATCCTGAACTTTCATTACATCCCAAGCGAACTAGAACTTGGCACCCATATAATATCTCTATTCATTTTTCCGGCGAAGTCAAGAACGACGTATATTCTTAATATTGAACTTGGCTATCATTTCACATTTATGTTTTCATATATTTTTATATTCACATGATTAACTACGGAAAATATTATTGCAGGTTGTAGGTACGTGTTCAGTCAAGTGCAAAAATATGGGTGTATAAAAATTCTCAAAAATATGCCCCATAGTTCTTAATTCGCTGATATATTAAGATCTATGGGACATATTTTTGAGTATGATGCATGCACCCATATTTATACACTTGACTGTACACCAGTGGCGGCACGTCAAAAATATCCATAGGCAAGCCGGAGCTAATTAGGCTTACATATTTCCTTTACAACTCTGCTCAAACCTCCAAAAACAGGCAAGCCGGCGTGAATCGGCTTTTATGGACGCGCCGCCACTGCTGTGTACACGCTCATTAATTATAAAGTGATGTTATCAACAAAATATCAGCAAGAATATCACTTCAAAATGAAAAATACATACAAATTCCCTTTCCACTTTTCGCTCCTCACTTACACAGGATTTTCCACCATATTTCTTTGAAATAGGGTTCTATTTAGCCTATTTAGAGAACGGGGTACTTTTTCACACCTGTTCCCTGAATTTGACTGATCGCCCGTCCCTTTGATATGAATTTTTATTTCGATTATCAAATGTGTCTGGCTATTGCGTGGTTTTAGGTTATGAGGGGGCATTAGGCAATATTGCGTCACGATTTTATAGGGGACTTCTGATATTCTTTTTTTTTTGTTACTAAGTTTTTAGTGATGACATAGCGGTGATATAGCATAGTATTTGATTTAGTCGTAGACATTCTTATCTTTATTTTACATCAAAAACATTATTTTAATATCCAATCTCTTAAAGCACTTCAGAAAGCTAATATCGTTTATAATTAAAGGGGAACTCATCAATTATGAACCTCTTAGTTAAACATTTCAATAATAACAATATCATGCAGAAAATAAATTAAGCGTTGTAGGTTACGTTGAAAAAATATTTTATACCCCGATTATAGGGACCGTGCGCCTTGGAAGGATTGCCATCTTGTGGCTTGAATCGGAAACATATGTGCAGATGTACATTGCCAAAGCAAGTGCCACCATCTACCGTTCTCGTTGGTACCTTTCCTTGCATATAGTAGGTTCCGCCATCTTGTGGGCTATATCGGAAGCATCGATACATTTACGTCTCTCGCCAAAATTCTGACGGCTCCTATGCTGCCCCCTATAGTTCACGCATGCCCACTATACAGAGGTTTACTCAAACAATTGAAAAACTCACTGATTGATGTAGTTTTGTTACTTAAATCTGTTACATTTCTAAATTAATTAATGTGCTAAACTTCCAAAACGGCCACAAACTTTTAAGAGTCCGCAGCAAGCTCTCCATGCAAATGTAGTTACACTCTCATTTTAAAACGACTAGCTAGATTGTTTTGGAACTTTGTAGGTACTTACAATAGAATAAGCTATATCTATACCTGTAATTAGTCTATGTAGCTTCAGATACCATAGTAAAAAAAATATAACGAATTCAAATTTTTCGTACAAAATTTGTTTTTGCTCTATTTCGTTTGTTTTATAAACTGGAGCTATCATAGATATTGTAATGATTCATTACTAATGAACAAGAAAATTTATGTGCTCGTGGACCGTCCGTTTTAGGCCCCCCCCCCCCCCACATCTGGCGTCTTTCGAGCGTCGGCGTCTGTCGGCGTCAGTCCAGCGCTATGGAAAATGACGTCGCTGCGTAGTTGCGCCGACCCTGCGTCGACGTTGCGTCGACGTCGGCCATAGAATTGTAGACGCCGACGCTCGAAAGACGCCAGATGTGGGGGGGCCCTAGCGCTAAGGTTAAAAATAAAACCGGCACTTAATAAAATTATAGGTTTCTTTGTTTCTGTCAAACCAACCGACAAATGCATTTTCCTTGAAATCAGGTCAAAAATTTCACAACGAATCCGAAAGACATTATTGTGTAACAAAACTCTTTGCAAAATATAATTGTTTGAGGAGAAGATATTACGAAACTTGAAAATGTGCTACATGTGCGGTGTGCTGTGTGCAGTGGAGTGCACTGAAAACTGGGTATACATTATTTACAAGTTACCTTCGATATTTTGATAGTTTCAAGAAAGTTGTAATTGAATTCCGCAAAGTTACAGTTGATTTAATACATCTATAATGCAATTATTTACTTAGTTTGAACAGAAGTAGGTAAATTATTTGATTTTATATTTAATGAAATATCACTTATCAATACTTTGTTATAATCATGATTGCAATTACATTAAATAGGTACAGTCGGATTAACGTAAGAGTTGATTGTGACAGTTGTGTCATTCAACAATTAAATGTGAAAGTCGACTAAAAAATAAAACGACCAACTATAAGGAGGTTATAGATTTTAGGAGATTTTGAGATATATATTTTATAGAAGCCATTTTTTTTAAACTGAAACTAAACTGGGGTGCAGTCTGTCCTAGCTTCCCCAACTGGAATTCAACCTACTTTGAGAGGATTAAGAATACATATTAACTCACATTATAAACGGGTCTAACGCGAATTATATTCAATTACCTTGATTTACCGACGTTTCGACACAGGTTTCACTGGTCGTGGTCGCGGCTGACTGATGTCCCAGCAAAATGTCAAAACAGAGATTTGTGCATCTACCCGACGAAAAGTGTATGGAAAAGTAAGCATTAAGAATGACTCACGCTATAACGGCCCGGGTCCGTGCCGAGGCGTACGATCCTTCGTCTTCTATGACGACGGGTGTTAGCGACGCTACGACAAGGCGCGGATTAGTCTAAGCTAGATTTAAAATAAATTCGATTAAGGCTGTATTCGAAATAAAGATTTAAAGATAGGTAGGGAAACCGCGATTAGATTGTTAATAGGTATAAGGACTTGTAATATTCGTTAGTTAAGTCGTAAGCTCGTATTAAGTTTTAGGTCACCTAGTACGATAGGTAAAAATGACTAAACTTATTTCGGAATCCTAAGTAATCCCTATAAACTAGGCAAATTAATGTAGACGCTGCCATTGGTCAACCAAAGTGGGCGGGTCAAGACAAGGAAGTCGCGAAATGAAAGGGACAGCACGACACGTTCCCATTGGTCGATCAAATCCGGGCTCAGCGCGACAGTATAGCGCAATTTTCACTATGAAACTAGCATGTTTCCTTTAATAGGTCATTATCCGTTAGAGTTACATCATGACAATGTTTGTAAATATTGTAGATCATTAGCCTAGTTACCCAGTAAGATAAGAATCGTAAGGCAAAACAAGCAAACAAAACCCTGCGAGCGGGCGAAGGGGTAATAAAACGCCTATTGTTCGTGCACCGTAGGCCTTTTGTTATCGCTCATGGATAGGTCGAAGGGATTACTGAGCTCGTTATTGTTTATTTTTGTAGCTAAGTAACGTGTTTAACTATTTGTAATAGTTTTAAGTCGATAGATAATTAGGTATTTATAATATGAGTCGCGAAGCGATATGGAGATAATGAAAATTCACTCGAAAATGACCGTATTAAGTGACTAGCCAATCATAGGCCGAGAAAAACCGCGAATTAAGATTTAATTTTATCTCCCTATCGAAGGTGATTCTCTTTCTAGATTTTTAGTATAAAAGCCAGACGGCACCGCTTCGGATCGTACAGTAATCCAGCAGCAGCCGAAAAGGAAAAAAGGAAAAAGGAAGAAAACCGAAGAAAGCCTGAGGGATCCGAAGCTGTACCGCCTAATCGTTATAGGAGCATTTTTATATGAAGAACGCCGTTAATAAAAGTCAGTTTATACTCGGAATCTTTTAATTAATCGTCGGGGCGATCGAGGACAATTCGTTGAGGGCTTCGCATTACGGTGCATCAGAGTCTGGGCCGGCTGCGGTTTCGAGCGAGGCGCCAGTAGACCAGTTACCTTCTCCAACTGCTATCGTCGGCTATATTGGACGTTGAGAGTTCAATATTTTCTGGTCCTTCGAGCCGGATCTACTGTCAGCGCACCGGGACGTCGTGTTCAAGACTACAGTACCTGCGAAGCAACTGTACAAATGACTGACAAAATGGTCATTACGCGTTCGAGGAAGGCAGCGTCGGTGCAGAGCGACGAGGATAGGCGACGTTATCTGGCTGAGGGCGCGGCGGCCGCGGAAAGGGCTGCCCGCGCCGAAGCGGAAAGGGCAGATGGCGCCGAGGCGGCGCGCCCGCTACTGACACCTATATCGTCGGCCGACGCGCTTAGCGATCGTCCGCGGGCCGCTAGCGCTGAACCGTTTGGCGCGGCGACCGCATCACAGAATACCTTCAGGCCACAAGGGACCCCCTCGCAAGATAACACACTGTTGTGGAGCAGGGAGCTCCGCAAGCAGTTACGACGACTTGCGAGGCCCACACCGTTACCAGTGCGACGGGCGAAGGCGAAGCCCAAAGATGTCGCATCTACGCAGCAACAGGGAGTCACTATGGAGTCGAGCACACCGTATGCCCCTGCACCCAGTCAATCCGTACATTCGTGCGCTAGTACGGTCATCGAGGCTAGGCTCTCTCAAGTCGAGCTTGAAGCGAGCGAACGTCTAGCGGAGATACAGCGAAAGGAGTTGCAGATCGAAGCCGACTTAATAAAGAAGAGGCTAGAAGCACAAAAATCGCAGATTCGAGCGGAAGGAAGTGTAGGCGCAGTCTCAGTCGTAGGGGACGTCGAGCCACAACAGAAGCGGATCCTGAAGTGGATAGACGACTCTCAGGACGATAAGCCGCTAACCGAACATATCGAGAAGAGGTTAGCCAACGAGCCACCACCGGACTACGAGACTCCTAGACGGCCTACGCGGGACGAGCGACATATGCGACGCCGCTCACCGAGCCGCGAGGAGCGTCAACAGCGATCGGAATCGCCACCGGAGGAGCCCCGTACGCCGCACACGGCGCGTACGCAACATACGGAAGGCACAGTTGCGGAGTCTATGCTGCACTTGTTCGAGAAGATGCAGATGGCGGCTCGCCCGGCACCTAAGGATATCTTCGAGCTACCTCACTTCTACGGCGACGTGAGCGAATGGCGAAGTTTTTACAATACCTACGTCGAGACTACGAAGCGCTACAAGTTCACCGACTACGAGAACGTTGCAAGACTGCGTATGGCGTTACGCGGGGACGCTAAGATGTGCGTGTCACATGTCCTGTCTACAGCTACTCGTCCAGACATGGTTATACGTATACTGAAGAAGCAGTTTGGCCGAAGCGAGGTGCTTTTGGATAAAGCAATCGAGGACCTACGAAGACTGCCACCGTTGGGGCCGAGTGCGAACGACCTCAACACGTTTGCAATCAAGATTATGAACGTCGTATCTACTATCATGGACATAGATAGAAGACACTACGCCGACAATCCGTTGCTGATACGAGAAGTAACCGACCGTTTATCGCCTCATCTACGAAGCAGATGGTGCGACTACGCCAACAGACATCGAGATACTGATGACCCCGAGATCCTGCAGTTGGCTGATTTCCTAATGGAAGAGAGCGAGCTAGAGATGTCGTTCTGTCACGCTCGCGCGCCGGTGAAGCGCGCGCAGGGACCGACGACAGCACCGTTCGCGCGCGCGCCCGGCGCTAGACTGAACGCGCCCGGATGGATGGATGTCATGCGATACCTCGCAGGAGGTATGCGTGGCCGTATCCGCCTTCCGGCTGTGACGGCTGTATCGGGTCGCTCCCCACCTCGTGGGGAGGTCAAACGTCATCATTTTATGGATGACAGTGCTTCTGTTGTGAGGTGAGTTTCTGTGCGTCCATGTTGCTGGCAGACGCGCTGGTGCTGCAGGAGATGGAGCTGTGGTGGTCGATCAAGGTCGTGCGGGCGGTTAGGTCCGCTACGGCGATGGTGTCTGAAGTTGTAGTCGTGCGGGTGGTGTGGCCCGCTCCGGCTGAGGTGCTAGAGGTGTGTGGTCAAGGGCGAGCGGCGCATCTGGTCCGAACGGCGATGGTGTCTGAAGCTGTAGAGTAGTAGAGTTCACGGCCGCGCGGGTGTGGAGGCCCGCCACGGCGGTGGTGTCTGTAGATGTAGGCGCCATCGGGATCGGGAGGTGAGTCCGCTGCGTCGATGGTGCTTGTATTTGAAGGAGGAGCCATCGGGTTGGGAGGTGAGTCCGCTGCGTCGATGGTGCTCGCAGTAAAGGTGGCAGGCATCGGGTTGGGAGGTGAGT
Source organism: Cydia fagiglandana (assembly GCF_963556715.1). Lineage (NCBI taxonomy): Eukaryota > Metazoa > Arthropoda > Insecta > Lepidoptera > Tortricidae > Cydia > Cydia fagiglandana. Next base: position 1,420,793 of record NC_085946.1, read on the forward strand.
CCGCTGCGTCGATGGTGCTCAGGTGTAGGGGGCCCAGGTGCTCAGGTGTTGGGGGCCGCCAAGATGTTATTCGTGACACACACGGCTTCGCAGTACGAAGTATGCGTGCGGTCACGACGGCGGCGCGGAGCGAAGTCAATATGATCGTCCGTTCGAATATGATCCGTCTATGAATATGAACGCGCCCGCGCCGCGCAACTTCATCCCTACTCCAGCTCCGGCCGCGAATCGATGCAGCGGAGCGCAGAAGGCTACGTACGCGGCTCGACAAATCACAGCGAAGAACACGTGTCTGTACTGCGGTGGCAATCACATTACTACAGATTGTCGCAAGCTGGCCGCGCAGAGTATAGGCGCTAGATGGGAGTGGGCAAGACTCAACCGTATATGCTTCAGATGTATGGACGCGAAACATTTGAAGTCGCAATGCAAGGCGAAAGGGTGTGGCGTGACAGGCTGTCCGCACACGCATCATCGTTTGCTGCACGCCGAGCCTATGCAGGCTAGCAATAATAACAGCGGAGCTACAATGGCGGTAGCTCAATCGACGCATCGAGTGGTCGCCTCACCGAGAATGACGTCATCGTTTGCGGCAGCGGCCGAATCGGAGCCGCGGCCTACAGAACGAGAGGACAACGACCCGCGCGTCTACGTGTCGTCAACCCCAAATTTCAACGTGCTACTGAAGGTGCTGCCAGTAACCGTCACGGGGCCGAAGGGTACGGCTCAAATATTCGCATTCCTCGACGATGGGTCAACGCTTTCAATGATCGATCAAGACGTCGCGGACGAAATCGGAGCAGTAGGTGAAGACGAACCTCTATGTCTACGAGGTATAAGAAACCTGAAGCACACATCCATCACGCAAACTGTAAAGGCGCAAGTGGGACCACTACGAGGAGGCACCGTGCACGAAATCGTCATGAAAACCGTAGAAGGACTTGGAATACGATCGCAATCACTCAACAAGGCCGAGTTGATGAAATACAAGCACTTAGAAGATCTGGGCGACGAATGCTACGTGGGTACAGGAGTACCGCAAATGCTGATTGGAGGCGATTTCTGCCACCTGAAGACCCCCATCGAGATCAGGCAGGGCGGAGAAGACGAGCCATGCGCAATGAAGACACCCTTAGGCTGGGTATTTTTCGGGCGCATGCCGCGCATCATTCGTACAGTCGAGCAAACCGTACTTCAATGCCGCACAGATGACGACGAGTTAATCGATCAAGTGAAGAAGCATTGGTCGATTGAAGCATTAGGAGTAACGAATAAAGAAAACGTCAGTCCGAGCGATCAGCGAGCCATCGACATTTTCAACGCTACAGTACGCAAGACCGCAGCGGGCCGGTACGAGGTCGGTCAACTGTGGGCGACGGACAACGTAAAGCTACCACCGAGCTACGTTATGCCGCGATCCAGATTACACAATTTGGAGGTGAAGATGCGGCGCGATAAGGATTTCGCTGAAGATTACGAGGCCCAGATCCAGAAGCTGCTACAGAAAGGATACGCGGAACGTATCATGGAGCCGCCGCAAACCGACCGGACTTGGTTTTTGCCGCACTTCAGCGTTTTCAATTTAAATAAAGGCAAAAGAAGAGCCGTTTTTGACTGCGCGGCAAAAAGTCAAGGAAATAGTCTGAATGACTATATTTTATCGGGGCCAGACCTACTACGGAGCTTGTTAGGAATCCTACTACGATTCCGCGAATGGAATTTCGCGGTTGTCGCGGACATTCAAGAAATGTTCCTACAAATCCAGATGCGAGAAGAAGATCAACAGAGCCAGCTCTTCTTATGGCGCGGTACTAGAAGAGATATGGAGCCTCAAGTCTATAAACTGAACAGAGTTTGCTTTGGCAACGTGTCATCGCCTTTCCTAGCGCATTCAGTGCGCAATAGGAACGCAATCGACAATCGGGACAAATATCCGGACGCGGTCTACGATATTCACCACAACCATTATATGGACGACTACGTGGCATCGTACGAGACCGAAGATGAGCTGCTACGGGTATCGCAACAAGTGCGAGACTCGCACGCGGAGGGCAGCTTTTACCTACGAGGCTACGCGAGCAACAGTACGCGAATGTTAGCGAGCGTCGAGCCTGAATTACACGCAGCGCAAGGACCGACGCACCTGGGCGAAGGTCAACCTACGGTTCTAGGCATGACGTGGGACCCTAGAACTGACACTTTGGGCTACAACACGAAAATGCTGCGAGTTCCCGAGGCTGTGAAGCTACAGGAGCGGCCGCCGACGAAAAGGGAGCTACTCAGCGCGATAATGTCCATTTATGACCCTATGGGACTTATCGCACAATACGTCATCAGCGCGAAGATAATATTTCAACGAGTATGGACGAAAGGTACGACGTGGGACGCACCGCTAGAAGAAAAAGAAGCCGAGGACTTTTTTCAGTGGCAGAACGCACTGAAACACGTAGCGGCGCTACGCATACCTAGGCGGTATGAGTCACCGGGCGGAGCTACGAGATATACGCTACACATATTCACCGACGCGTCAACTGAAGCTTATTGCGCCGTGGCATATTGGCGTATCGAAAATTCAGAAGATGTACGAGTCAGCCTAGCAGCGGGCAAAAGCAGAGTCTGCCCCCTGAAAGTACTGTCAGTACCACGATTAGAGCTGACAGCCGCAGTTATCGGAGTTCGACTGGCCGAGACGATTAAAAAGGAGCAGCGATACGACGTCGAGAGGACTATCTACTGGACAGACTCGCGAGTATTGCTAGGATGGATTAAGGACGACGCGAGAAACTATAAGCCGTTCGTGTCACACCGTTTGGCTGAAATAGCTGAAAAATCGGACCGGCGAGCGTGGATGTACGTGCCAACCGACGTGAACCCCGCAGACCACGCTACGAGAGGAAAGCCGGCGAGGAAAATCACCGCACACGACGAGTGGTACAAAGGACCGTCATTTCTTTACCGACCAGAAACGGAGTGGCCGAGTCAAGAAACAGTCAGACCGACTGAAGACCTTCCTGAAAAGAAGAGCGGAGTCATAGTAGAGACTACGTTATCTACTACTACGTCAAAGTTAGATCCGTCGAGCGTGCTACCGGATATACGACGCTTCAGTAACTACGATAGACTGATAAATTCGACAGCCTACGTTCTGCTTTTCATAGAGAAGCTGAAAACCAGAAATAAGACGCTACAACTGCAAGTGAAGCACATAAAGCGAGCCGAGCATATGTGGCTTCAGAATAGCCAGCGACGAAGCTTTCCCGACGAGCTACGTACACTAAGCGCAGGACGTGATTTGGACAGGAAATCGCGAATATATACTCTAGCACCCGAGCTGTGCGACGACGGCGTGCTACGCATGAAGACAAGATTGGGAAACGCTCCAGTGTTGTACACATCGGTACGACCCGTAATACTGGACGGCAAGGACTCATTTACCAGATTAATGGTCCAACGCGCACACAGGCGAATGGCGCACATTCACAACGAGGCGGTAATAAATCAGCTACGTCAAGATTACTGGATCCTACAACTACGACCTACCGTGAAAGCTGTAGCGCGAGACTGCGCGCTGTGTAAGCTACGTCGAGCTTCACCGCGAGCGCAGCCCCTTGGCGATCTACCACCCGAGCGGCTACAGGCTTACCAGAGGCCATTCACCTACACCGCGCAAGACTACCTCGGGCCTATGTACGTGACCATAGGACGACGACGAGAAAAACGCTGGGTGTGTCTGTACACATGCCTAGTAACACGGGCTATTCATTTGGAAACAGTACATAGCCTGTCAACCGATAGCGCTTTACTGGCGTTAAGGCGCTTCGCCGCACGAAGAGGATGGCCGAGCGTTATGTACAGCGACAACGCGACGTGCTTCAAGGCGGCATCGAACGAGCTACGCGAGGCCTACAGGCAATGGCTTCCGCAGTTGCAACTGTACGGCGTACAACAACGTATGGACTGGAAGTTCATCCCCCCCGGCAACCCATCTGCAGGCGGAGCCTGGGAGCGGATGGTACGCACCGTGAAGACAGCGATGCTCTATACATTTAACACTAGAGCGCCAAAAACCGAAGTGTTCGAGACTCTACTGGCAGAGATCGAAAACATCGTCAATAGAAGGCCGTTAACGCACGTGAACGTCGATCCGGACAGCGAGGAAAGTCTCACACCTGCGCACTTTCTTCTACTTCACAACGCGAACCTACCAATGATTGGCGCTTACGACGAGAACGACAAGCGACAGTGGAGGGCTGCCCAGGCGCTAGCAGACCACTTCTGGCGGCGCTGGACCAAGGAGTACTTTCCACTGCTGGCACCGCGCAAATCATCCGACGACGGAGGACGACAGATCCGGCCGGGAGATGTAGTCATCATTTCCGAGCCCAGTGGACCACGCAGCGTGTGGCCTAAAGGAGTCGTCGAGACCGTCTACCATGGACCCGACGGACGGGTTCGCTCCGCAGACGTCAGGACGAGGCACGGGACGCTGCGCAGGCCGAGCTGCAAGCTGGCAGTCATCGCGTCGCAACCCATGCACCAGGAGTCTTCGACTGCGGGGACAAAATGTTAGCGACGCTACGACAAGGCGCGGATTAGTCTAAGCTAGATTTAAAATAAATTCGATTAAGGCTGTATTCGAAATAAAGATTTAAAGATAGGTAGGGAAACCGCGATTAGATTGTTAATAGGTATAAGGACTTGTAATATTCGTTAGTTAAGTCGTAAGCTCGTATTAAGTTTTAGGTCACCTAGTACGATAGGTAAAAATGACTAAACTTATTTCGGAATCCTAAGTAATCCCTATAAACTAGGAAAATTAATGTAGACGCTGCCATTGGTCAACCAAAGTGGGCGGGTCAAGACAAGGAAGTCGCGAAATGAAAGGGACAGCACGACACGTTCCCATTGGTCGATCAAATCCGGGCTCAGCGCGACAGTATAGCGCAATTTTCACTATGAAACTAGCATGTTTCCTTTAATAGGTCATTATCCGTTAGAGTTACATCATGACAATGTTTGTAAATATTGTAGATCATTAGCCTAGTTACCCAGTAAGATAAGAATCGTAAGGCAAAACAAGCAAACAAAACCCTGCGAGCGGGCGAAGGGGTAATAAAACGCCTATTGTTCGTGCACCGTAGGCCTTTTGTTATCGCTCATGGATAGGTCGAAGGGATTACTGAGCTCGTTATTGTTTATTTTTGTAGCTAAGTAACGTGTTTAACTATTTGTAATAGTTTTAAGTCGATAGATAATTAGGTATTTATAATATGAGTCGCGAAGCGATATGGAGATAATGAAAATTCACTCGAAAATGACCGTATTAAGTGACTAGCCAATCATAGGCCGAGAAAAACCGCGAATTAAGATTTAATTTTATCTCCCTATCGAAGGTGATTCTCTTTCTAGATTTTTAGTATAAAAGCCAGACGGCACCGCTTCGGATCGTACAGTAATCCAGCAGCAGCCGAAAAGGAAAAAAGGAAAAAGGAAGAAAACCGAAGAAAGCCTGAGGGATCCGAAGCTGTACCGCCTAATCGTTATAGGAGCATTTTTATATGAAGAACGCCGTTAATAAAAGTCAGTTTATACTCGGAATCTTTTAATTAATCGTCGGGGCGATCGAGGACAATTCGTTGAGGGCTTCGCATTACGGTGCATCAGAGTCTGGGCCGGCTGCGGTTTCGAGCGAGGCGCCAGTAGACCAGTTACCTTCTCCAATTGCTATCGTCGGCTATATTGGACGTTGAGAGTTCAATAACGGGTATTCGGTGATCACGTGATGCTTTGTACAGAAAATGAAGCATCGGAGGCCCCGGCTCGGACCCGGATTGACCTAGTGTGAGTAATCCTGTACTGTTTAATTCATGTTTTGATTCGAAAAAATATTGCTTTTGAAGAAACCTCAAGAAAACAACTCCATTTCCAGTTGTTTTCTTGAGGTTTCTTCAAAAGGTTTCATAAAGTATAAATAAAAGAATGCAACGTACATTTATTTTGTCTCGACTTGCACGTTGGGTATCTCAAAGTTGTAGCAGGCAATTATTATTTTATTAATTCTGTAAGAACCTGCGGCGGAGCACTGACGTAATAAACGCAAGAGTAAGAGCCGTGATTACGCCGTGAAGGGTCTCGGTGGAATCTGATTAATATGTTGTAGAGGTTCGCGAGTATATGAATTGTTTAATATTATAATTATTAGAAATAAAGGAAAGGTGGAAAAAGTCTTGGGCAAGACTCGAACTCGCGTCCGGGATATCCGGATATACCCGGGCGTTCGAGTCTTTTTTTATACTACATCGGTGGGAAACAAGCATAAGACCCCCCTGATGGTAAGCAGTCACCGTAGGCACCGTAGCTTCGAGTGAGTTCCACTTTGTGTTAACAAAAAATTGAATCCAATAAATTTATCCAGAACCCCTACTTTCAACATCTGCTTTAAAATGCTCGAAACATAATAAAAAAAATGTCAAACAAACCAGGTAAAAGGTAAAATACTTACATTCTGTTCTCCATTCCATTTGCATTTCCGGATAAAGGTAAATCCGAGTGAAAGCAGCGAAACACGAGAAGACCGGATTATACCGGCTCGGGGCAGATTTGACTGAATATTTGACACGCTCCATGAGTAAACTAGGAAATCCTGTTCCCATGGAACCATTTTTAATAATGACAGGAATATGATAAAGCGATACAAAATACGCGAAGAATATTAGTACCTATTTAAAAAAAAACAACAGAAGTATGTATTTTCAATTACTCTATAATAAATAATTATTATTACTGCACCGACTCCGACTCCGACGGCGATTACTCCAAGCTCTTAAGTTATGATGATGTTGATGATGTAATAATAATAATATTCTATTCTACGCATGCAAGTTCTTGATCCATCCAAATGGGGTCTCAGGTCAAAACAAAAATATTGTATTATTAATATTTTCTTTATTTATTTATCGTCTTAGGTTAGGTATTTTTATAATATGAATATAAAAGTAAAATATAAAAACACTTACAAAACAATAAAAATACATATAAACACATTATAAAAAACCTAACCTAGGGTGCCGCCAGCAGCGGGGCAAGGCCCAAGCTACCGGTGGTCAGGGCTGCAGAGAGAGGAACCGACGTACTATTATTGTGATTTGTGGGAACAAATCACAATAATACAATATTTTCCTTAAAAAACGTAATATTTCTTAGAGCAAGAGCTGCTTGAGAAAGATTACAACGAACGATAGTAATCCGCTTAGCGGGGGAAATAAAGTAGAACAAAATAATACATTGTAGTGTGGCCGTGTCATTAATATACAGGGTGATTCAGGAGACGTGAGCAGGACTAACACTGCGCATTTCGTAAATTATATGCAACTGTTTCGTATCAGTATCAGTGAGGTTAACGTAAATTTTCTAGTCTAGTTGAAAAAAAAAAGTTATTAATTTATTTACAACATGCATGGTCACCCTAGAATTAGAATACTAAACTACCGATATTCTGTGCCGAAATGAATGTCATCAATGTCATCACGGTCTGGTTACTTTTGAAAACTCGTATCTCACTCAAGTTTGACAGTTTATTTTCTTCGTAATCAAAATGCTGTCATTACGGTTAAAGAGGTTTTAAGTTTATTAATTAGGTCTTGTAGGGTGACCATGATTGTAGAGAATTAAATTTGCCCTCACCAAAAAGTTAAAAAATAGGAAAAAGTGTGGTTGTTTCACCTAAATATGACGGTGATCGATCAATTATCAGTTACTGAGTGTGCAGGATTAGTCCTGCTCACGACTCATGAATCACCCTGTATAAATAATGGGTAGCGGAAAAATATGGACTTACAGGCCAATTCTAACGTACATTGACATCAGAATGATTAATTTAATGATGATGATGATTATTTAATGAGGTCAGTTTCTGTAAGTTTGTTCTATAAAGGATGACTTACACTAGACCGGGCCAGGGAGCTTCCGGCGCTCCGTTTTATATGGAAGGCACCACGTGATCACCTGTCAGCCGTCATAGAAAACCGGGCAAAAACAAACAAAAAAAAAAGCAAAAAAAAAACGGTCACCCATCCAAGTACTGACCACTCCCGACGTTGCTTAACTTTGGTCAAAAATCACGTTGGTTGTATGGGAGCCCCATTTAAATCTTTATTTTATTCTGTTTTTAGTATTTGTTGTCATAGCGGCAACAGAAATACATCATCTGTGAAAATTTCAACTATCTAGCTATCACGGTTCGTGAGATACAGCCTGGTGACAGACGGACGGACGGACGGACAGCGAAGTCTTAGTAATAGGGTCCCGTTTTACCCTTTGGGTACGGAACCCTAAAAATGACATGTCGGACGCCTCGGCCCGGGCACGACCCGGTGTGAGGCATCCTTTATAATATATTTTAATTTGACATTATTTTGCTCCATTTATGGACAACAGTGACTTGCATAAACCGCAAATCATAATTAAATCATACCTCATCCTTAATTACGGAACACGTCATTAAAACAGGTTACCACGGACCAACAGTTCGCGATCACTGAATTATAGTTGTCGAATACGCATCCCGATTTCCCAATAATTACCACTTGATTATCCCTGACGTGCCAACCACCTAAATTAGTATGCACTACGGTGTCCGTGAGGAGACGACGGCATTTGAGCTGGGTAAAGACTTCCTTACAATAGACACCGTAATTTTTAAAACTGTATCGAGACTAGTGATCCAAAGGACTCGAATCTTGCCTGGAATCTTGGGGCTAATAACCTTATTAAGCCCCTAAAAAAAGGCCTATTTAGTTCTTTAGCCCCCGACCGGCTGGCCGGGCTTAATAAGGTTATAGCCCCAAGAGTCTAGGATCTTTAATAGAACTATGCTCGGAGGCTAAAGAGCTAAATAGCCTTTTAGCCTTTAGGCGTCAAGAGATGAGGCGAGCCCTAAAAAAAGAGCTAAAAGGCTCGAGTTTTTTGGATCACTAATCGAGACTTATGTTCACTTACTCTTATACAGTTCGCGATCACGATGAATTATAGTTGTCGATTACACATCCCGATTTCCCAATAATTACCACTTGATTATCCCTGGCGTGCCAACGAGCTGCATTAGTATGCACTTTAAATAAATAATAATAAATAAATAAATAAATAAATATTATAGGACATTCTTACACAGACTGACTAAGTCCCACAGTAAGCTCAAGAAGGCTTGTGTTGTGGGTACTCAGACAACGATATATATAATATACAAATACTTAAATACATAGAAAACACCCATGACTCAGGAACATATATCTGTATCATCATACAAATAAATGCCCTTACTGGGATTCGAACCCAGGACCATCGGCTTCGCAGTCGACTTTTCTTACAATAAACACTGCAATTTTTCAAAACTGAATCGGGACTTAATCGCGTTCACTTACTCTTATTATTTGGCCTGACGTTTCGAACGTGACATTACGTCCGTCTTGCCAGGCCAAATAATGAACATCCCCGACCATAATAGCGCACTTCCAATCCCTCTGGTGTTGCGGGTGTCCACGGGTAACGGTAATCGCTTACGATCCGTCTGCTCTTTTGCTCCCTATATCATAAAATAAAAAAAGTTTCCGTAGTAATGTTGGAGCCTAACTAGTGTTCATTTTTGTAAAAACTATTTTGTATATGGCTGTCCGATGTTTAAATAAACTTAAAAAATATTTGGGGGCACGAACGTGTGACTAATTAAGCTGTTTCGTCTTAGGCAGGTTACTGACGGTGATCAGCAAAAAGCGATGAGGAATATTTATTTCTATATTCTTAGAAGGCAAGTATTTTCCTTTAAGATAATCGAACCGCCAATAACGAATAATTTACTGATGCAGTTCTTTTTTTATGAGTCTACTCACTTTTCAGTGTTATAATAAATAAAATTATGATAAAGATATTGATATTCGCCTGGAGCCGTTGAACGGAGAGCTGCTGGGGGGTCTACCGCGAACCACGTTCGACGTGTTACCTCTCTGTCGCATATGTAAATTCATACGTAGGCGTGACAGGGAGGCAACACGTCGAACGTGGTTCGCGGTAGGCCCTCAGCGCTGGAAGTCGGCAGCCACATGCTGGCCATGTGGCCATTTCGTGGGACTTCCTTCTTTTTACGTTTTTGTAACAAATTGTCTCGTGTGTGTTTACGAATAATCCATCTATAGGCAAGTGATCTGTGAAGCTAGGTCATAAATCGATCATAACCTAGGCACGTTAAGTGCTTGAACAGTTTAGGTAATTGGGTAATTACTCAGCCATTGACGCCACTGGCTGAAGCTGAAATACTTTAATCGGGAATGATCAAAGAGAAATTTAAATTTAGATTGAAGCGTTATTGAGGGTATAAATTTGGATGAAGAGGTAGTATGGAAAAATACATACAGTAGAATGGAAAAATGAAAATGGATACAGTGCGCGTCGGGCCACTCACGTCGCACAGTGGAGGGATTGGAAGGTTCCTTATCTATAGTTCGTTTTTTTTAGCATTAGAAAGAACTTGAAAGAAGGTAAGCGATCTTGGCATGTCTTTTAATTTAAAAACGCTTTTTAAAAATCAATAACTATTACTTATGAAAGCAGAAGAATATAAATGATCGTATTAGATTCATAATTGTTACATATTTGCCGTAACTTATTTTTACAATGTGTTTTTCAATTAAAAGACACATCAAGATTGTTTACCTAATTTCTAATGCTAAAAAAAACGAAGTATAACACAAAAAGCAATACTGACCTACAAGCAAAAGAGTGTACCCTCGCGGCAATTACGTTGGTTTATTGGTTTGTTACGGAACGGGTTACAGTTGCAGGAATTATCTGAAATTTATTTTCAGAGTGTTTATTGAATTGAATTTTGAAAATTGTAAAATAATTAGTACTCTATAATAGCACGCATTTTCACCACTTTTAGGGCGTTCGTCCGCAAACTGGCGCGGGTACCATTGCCCACATTGTTAACTGTACCTAAATCGGTCCACCTTATGCCTTTTGTATGTAATAAGGTCCACCGATGTTCAGTTAGGAGTGTTGGTGTTTGTACACGCACGCGGGTGCCACTGTGGGTAAAATCAGTCGCGCGCTACTCGCGCTAGCGTTGCTCATGCTATTTTTCTTTAACGCATTCACTGCCAGGGGGCGTTGCCTAGGAACAAACTTGTATGATGGTGGACGCACATGTGAGTCGGGGGCAGTGAATGTGGTAACCCGCTCCGTGCAACCGCGCCAGCGGACGCCTTTAGACGTCGGAACAAGAAACTATGTCTCGTTACCTAGAAAGCTGTAGACTAGCTTGCGGGAAGCGATGGCAACACACGTCTCGAGAAACTGGGACTTACGAGTAGGAATTTTAAAAATTGCCATATTTACGTTCTCCGGGAGTCCGTTATTAAAGCCAGTGTTTATACTGACTTGGAAATAGTTACTTGTTTTTGCTTGAGTTTTTAGATGTTTTTAGTTTAAATTTGTGTATAGTCAGACCGTAAAAAGTCTGCAGCGATTTTGATACCACGCAGTGCAAGTGTCATTTTAAACGACAAACTTCTATGAAATTATGACGTTTACATAACACTTATACTGCGTGGGCTATCAAATCCGCTGCAGACTTTGTTTAGTGCGACATTATAATCCGGTATCTGACAAGACAGACTAGAAACCATATAAAAGGGAATTTAACTGCCTCCTACTAGGCTACCTGCCGACCGGTATTGACCCTAAAAAGCGAAATTGTTTTTAAAATTATATCTAAAATATGAACCTTCCCATAATATTAGTCCTGTAGGAGGTCACGAGTTCGAAACGAACCGAGGCATTAAGGCAGAGTACTCAAAGGACTCGAGTATTAACTAACACTAGTTACTGCTCTTACCAAAGACCAAATACCTGTGCAAAATTATTTACCCCTGAGTTCATTAACCTCAGCGGTCACAAAAGCCGAGCTGATTGCGCACGGATTAGTCAGGTACTGTAGTGAATTAATTTGAAACGTGCCAATGATTTACGACCCCTGCTTCGGATGGAATTTAGCTATGGGTAATGTGGTCGTGTTGTTTATTTGATATTATTAACTTTAGGCTAAAATGTTGACGACTTCTGTTTGTTTCAAGCGATGGCTTAAATGTTTGTATTATTGAGGTCTGTGATAATTATTTTCATTATTATTGCGGTTGCGGTTTATACAAAATGTCCCGCGACATGTCAAGCGAAGTCGAGCGATTTCGTCTGATAAATCAGGCCGCGTAGCCAAGATGCCAATCGCCTCCGTAGCGATTGAAACGCAACTGTCACTGTCGCGCTAATATGGAAGAGTGATAGAGAGACATAATGCTTTTCGTTGTCGAAGCGATAGCGATTGTAACCTTGGCTGGGCCGGCTGGCGGCATCGCGTGACTTATGTCCGTAAGCGACGTCGTGCGACTTCGCAAAACTTCGCCTGACGTGACCCGACTTGGCGGAACGTGTCCCGCGATGTTGCCAGACATGTCGGGCGAAGTCCGGTGACGTCTCGCCACTTCACTTGAAGTCGCTGGCGACACGCCACGACATCGAGCGACTTGCGACGGCGGGAGCGATAACCATAAGTTGGAGCGTGACACAGCGATCGAACCTTTCGCTCCAACCTATAATACCTTAAGCGCCACTTGCACAATCTCCCTAACCCGGGGTTAACTGGTTACACAGGAGATACCATGGTAACCAGTACAATTTGACACTAGGTTGACTGGGTTAACCGTTTAACGGGTTAACCCAGAGTAAGTGGAATGCTGCTAGTGAGCCTTAGCGGCATGATTTTATCTTAACTCCTTTGTTGCATTTTGTATTTGTTATTTAATAGAACTACTGTTTTAACCCATAATATTAAAAAAAAACAGGTATGTATTCCCAGAAACTTATTTATATAGAAATAGAGACACTTGTAACGAGTGTTAAAACGAGAAAAATAATTCCGAAGCGAAAGCCCGAGAAAACATTAACTAGAGACTTTTCTCGACTAATGACGTCGGAAAATCAACGTTAGAGGGAATTGCAATTAATGGCCGACATGATACAGCGACGACGCAAGCTGATCACAGATTAAACGATGCTGTAGATATGCCACTTGAGAAATATAAAATTTACTTATAATACTCGCGCAGCGACCCAAAGTGTGTCTTGGCCTCCAACACGACTGCTGCTCGCCACTGGGCTATTACGCGGTAATCGAAGTTGTGAAATTGCGGGCATCTTTCTCTGTTACCATGGTATAATAATATACTCCGCCTGGTACTCTCTTCCGACCTGCCGACTGACACAAACCCTAGTCATCATGCGACAGCGCTATATAATAATATGGGATAGCGCTATATAAAGTGGCAATGTTATTATGACGTAGGCTTGTGTCACTCTGGGAAGAGAAGACCATGTTTTATTAGACTATGTCTGTTACTCTAATTATGCGTTCATTGGAGTAAGGAGAAAGATCCCAGCAATTTAAAGTTTTAGGTTTTATTTCAAAAATCTAATTTCTGAATCTCAATCGGCTTCCTCATTTATAAAATCGTCGTGTAGTACTTATTTTGGGCCAAAAACGGGACCCTATTACTAAGACTCTAATATCCGTCTGTCTGTCACCAGGCTGTATCTCATGAACCGTGATAGATAGACAGTTGAAATTATCACAGATGATTGAGATGATGTATTTCTGTTGCAGCTATAACAACAAAATATGTACTAAAAACAGAATAAAATAAATATTTCAGTGGGGCTCCCATACAACAAACGTTTTTTTTTTTTTTTTACACAAAAGATACATGCTCATAAACAAAATTTACAATATCGCTGAACTGTAACCAGTTTGTTGGCGAATGAAGCGCTCACTTAACTAATGGAATCATGCACCTAAACAAAACAATTAGTAACTTAAACAATAGGTAATCCTTATTATAATATAAAAAAACTAACATGCATAGATGCCTAACAAGTCTTCACATTGTCTCAAAGTTTAATTTTCTAAAAGGTATGTTTTTAATCTCTTTTTAAGGATCGGCTTACTTAACCTAGGTTTACCTCTTAACCACCCTATTTCGTTAAACAGCCTAGGCACTAAATATTTATTTAACCTTTTCCCATAATAATTAACCGCCGCAGGCTGTATATTAACTTCCCTTCACGTACCCTCCTCGTGTTGTATTTATTAAATGCTGGCCGTTTATACTCATCTAAGTAATAGTTTTCTAAAGCAATCAGGTATTTAATTTTTTTTTGTACAGGTAAAATTTTACAAAGTGGGAATAACTCGCTATAATCATTACACATATTTTTTATTTTACTGTCAACCAAATATTTAACTAATCTGATCTGCAAATTTTCTACATCGTTTATATAAGTACTAAAGGTGCGGCCGTACACACTTAAACCGTAATTAATTATGGAATCCGCTAACGCATAGTAAACCACTAATAACACATTTTTACTCACCACTTTTTTCAGTTGATACATTTTTCCCAAGACTATTCGTAGTTTCTTACAAAGTTCCCATTGCTGACGTTAGTACGTGATTTCTTTGCCGCAATAGGTATACCCTTGATATATTAACTAATATAGGTAATGGTACAGAACTCTTTGTGCGCGAGTCTGACTCGCGCTTGGCCGGTTTTTTGTAACACCTGTCCTTCCAAATAGTCAAAGTTGCTAAGGTACTTAAATTGTTGTAAAAAACATCCACAAAAATACTTACGTGTATTTCCGTACCCAAATCTGTCTCAACTAACTTTTAACTTTTATCAGTAAGTTAAAAGAAAATCCCAAAACTTTGTATTTACAGTAAGAGCCGACTCTTAAATCTTTGTCGTGTTCTCGGGACCATGAAACGGAAAAACTTTGAGATACTTATTTGAGTATACCTACGCTGAAGTAGATCTATTCTCTGGTGAAATGATGACGTATTAGTATTAGGATGAAATTGTATTCGTTTGTGTGCCGTCTCGTATTATATACATATAGGTATATAACAGACTGGCGTCCGTTGGTTCGTTGGGTGGATGACATTCGGAAAATCGCAGGGCACTTTTGGATGAGACAAGCCCAGGACCGGGATAAGTGGCGTACACGAAGAGAGGCCTATGCTCAGCAATGGGCGACTGAAGACTAGAATGATGATGATGATGAGGTATATAATATGACTTGCCCTATTTGTTAGGAGCAGGAAGAATTAATAAATATAATAATAAATAAATATTTTTGGACATCTTACACAGTTCAACCTAACCCCAAACTAAGCAAAGCTTGTACTATGGGTGCTAGGCGACGATATACATACTTATATAGATAAATACATACATAGAAAACACCCATGAGTCAGGAACATATATTAGTGTTCATCACACAAATAAATGCCCTTACTGGGATTCGAACCCAGGACCGTCGGCTTCGCAGGCAGGGTCACTACCCACTAGGCTGGACCGGTCGTCGAATTATAGCACGAATTGATCCTGGGAAGCCGACCCATACCTATCCCTTTTTGGGGGCGTAGCCACGGCACGATCTCATGGCTATCGGGCTAGATCAGCTTTGTTTGGCCCAAGCGCCATCGCCTGGGACAAAAGTACTGCTCCATACATTTCTGCACTTAATGCTCCACTACACAATATTTTGAAGCTTATACAATATTTAATATATATATATTTAATAGCAATATTTTAGTTTTTTTTTGTGAATTTATATAAGTTTCACATCTGGTGAATGAATTAAAATTACATTGGAATTAGACTAATACAGACAAAATGCAGGCCTTTTCCGTGTCTACGGCTTGGTAAATATTATTTTATTTTTGTTTTAGAGATATTACAAATATTGAATGCTCTTATTAAATTGGTTTAAAAGTCACTGCGCTGCAAAACTACTTCAACTTTTTGAGGGATTTCAATGTTGACAGAATAAGTTAGGTTTAGGCTTGCCAATTTGTTTACATATATGCCCTATACTATATCGTGGTGTGATCAATTTTCGACTTCTTATTTAAAAGATCACATTAAGTTACAAGAGTATATACCTACTTTTGCAGCGTTACTGCAAAACGAATGCTCCTGTTGTTGTTAATATATAAAGATAATATAGATAAATAGTCTGATAAGGCCTAGTTTCCCTTCTGGATTGAAATGTCAGATGGCAGTCGCTTTCATATAAACTAGTGCCTACGTCAATTCTTGGGATTAGTTACTAAGCGGACCCCAGGCTCCCATGTCCTTTGGCAAAATGCCGGGATAACGCGAGGAAGAAGATAGATAAATACTTAAATAGGTACATAGAAAACATCCATAACTCAGGAACAAAACACAAATAAATGCCCTCACCAGGATTTGATCCCAGGGCCTCCTGCTTCGCAGGCAGGGTCACTACCAACTGGGCCGCCTACTGCCAAATTTGGGGGGGCCGAATGCGCCGTGTAGGCGGCTGTATGCGGGGGTCGTCCGGAGCATGGCGCTCTACAGGGCGCCAATTTGGGCCGGACGGCTGACGAGATGCACGAAGGCATTGCTCCGTCGGCCACAGAGGGTGGTGGCCCAGAGGATGGTGAGGGCCTACCGCACCACTTCTCACGCAGCGACATGCCTTCTTGCCGGCACCCCGCCTTGGGAGCTGGACGCGGGGGTGCTAGCGGAAAGGTACTGGTGGAGGGCGGAAGCGAGGGGGCGTGGGGAGCCCCCAGACGCGGAAGAGGCCGAGAGGATGTCGCGGGCAGCCGCGGAGCGCCTACGAGATCGATGGAGAGATGCCCTGGAGGATAGCCACTATGGAACCCGAACCATAGGGGCTATTCTCCCGGTAATGGATGAGTGGGTGGATCGGGGCAAGGGGGCCCTGACATATAGGGTGACGCAGGTGGTGTCCGGACACGGCTGCTTCGGACACTACCTGCACAAGATACAGAGGGAGCCGGGGCCCCAGTGCCACGAATGTGGAGCGGCGGACGACACGGCTCAGCACACTCTAGAAGAGTGCAATCGCTGGGCCGTGGAAAGAGCTGCCCTCAGGGCGACCACGGGGGTAGCGGACCTCTCGCTACGCAGCATAATAGCGGCGATGCTGGGTAGCGAGAGGAAATGGGAAGCGGTGGCCTCCTTCTGCGAAGAAATCATGTCACAGAAGGAGGCGGCGGAGAGGATGCGAGAAGCAGCTGCTGACGCGCTTCCTCTCCGACGTAGACGGCAGGGTCGAGGGCGAAGAGCGTATGCTCGCCTCGAGCTCCTGTAGGGCTAGCGGGTACTAAACGTCGGAAAAGGGGGGGGATCAAGCGTTTCTGATCCTCCCCCAATGTGAGGGGGCCCTGGCGTAAGCCGAGGCTGCCGGAGGGCGCCGTGGTGGAATGTCATCCTAGTCGATCCCAGTGCGCCCTCACGAACGGCAGAGAGGGTGAAACGCCGGAGTGGATTTAGTGGGTAGGGCCAAATTCTCCCCCTCTCTTGTCAGGAGAGGGGAAAGGAGCGGCGAGTCCCACACACCGTGCGTAAACGCATTCCCACTCCGTCAAAAAAAAAAAGGGTCACTACCAACTAGGCTAGGATAGGAGGTATTAAAATAAGTTTGAAACCAGTTCGTTAAGGCAGAAACGGCCTCTTTGTTTAGTTTAGTTTAAAAGTATATAGGTATATGCTTCGGAATTATTTTAAATCAATATTTAAATTTTACTTCCCAGTATTCAATAAATGTCAGGATAGGATTACAATAGAAATATAAGCAGCTTTAAGAAAAAATAAGGACCAATTCTTGAAACTCTGTCATAAGTCTTTGAGTTGAGAAACCGCTTTCCGGTAATAATCTTTCATTTAAGTATACAATACTTGAGCATATCATTTCATACTAGAAAAGGGTATTTGCTAGTTAAAAAATAAATCATCATGTTTATCAAACATAAAACTTTACACTAATATATGTATATCTTGCAATCTAATATTCCTAGTTTATTTGACACAAAATCCGAAATAAACAAGTAAATCGAAAAGACAACCGTAACGAATACGCCGCAAAACAAATCAAATTCCATAAAATAAAAACATTTTCATACTGTTCAGAAATACTCTTGGGGTTGCGTTATCAAATAAGTTAAACTCGATAAGTTTCAGTGGAAAAGTCCCTATGGAGAGAAGGCAAACAGGAAAAGTTCACATCTCAGAAGATGCGGATTACGCCGCACATCTCGTTATCGATGACACTGTTTCCTGTATTAACTTTGTGGTATATGTTTACTGACAGTTGAATGGCGATACTTATTGGTAATAAAACTATATAGACCGCGAGCCAGGAACAGATTTTTATGACCAATAGCCTCCTGGGTGATAACTAGTAAGGGGTTAACGGCTATGTATGATGAACCCTCGTGGACGTCAGCTGCTGCTTCGTTGGTGGGTTGACGATTGGCAGCCAACGAAACATGTAAAAAATTGACATCGCCTCCCGTTTGATATTATTATTACATAACGATAGCATAAGCATAGCATAACTATCATCTGACAAAGTATCAAGCGGGAGGCGATGACTGACGATATTAGTAGTAGTAGTAGTAGTAAAACACTTTATTGTACAAAAAAAAACAAAACAAAACAGGAAAAATAACATTCGTCATTAGTACAAAGGCGAACTTATCCCTTTAAGGGATCTCTTCCAGTTAACCTTTGAGCAATTGAGGGAGAATCAGAGACGGTAGACATCCGTACTGTACCAACAGCGTAAATAAAAGAACAAGAAAAGAAAATTATAATGATAATAAAACGAAAAGTTTCTTAGTTAATTATAATATTAGCAACTTACCTACAACAAATATATATATATATACACAACTAAATACATATGTACACAACTAAATACATATATATTCTATAATACATATTACATATATACATAATTTTTAAGAAAAAAAAACCGACTTCTATGGGGCCCGGTGAAAGATTATGGTAGATGGTGCACTATGTAGAAAAGGAGGTAAAACCAGTACTTTCTAGTAGCATTTCGTTTCCGTAAGGGTTGTAGTTCTAGCCTAACCTAACCCACTTCTCTGATAGCAGTTCGGTTCTGTGAGGATCGCAGTTCGAACCTAATCAAACCCACTTTTCTAGTAGCATTTCGTTTCTGTAAGACTCGCAGTTCTAACCAAACCTAACCCACTTTTGTTCGGTTCTGTGAGGATCGCAGTTCAAACCTAACCTAACCCACTTAACGGCGCATGCGGTGCGGTGTACGGGAGTTTGAGCGGGAGGGGTTTGGCATCATCATACCCACATTTTATGGTAGGTAATCATAGTGGTTTATTTAGTATAGGTATCATAGTGGTTTTCCGGGTCAAGGTCCGGGTCTCTGAGTCAGAGTCCGGGTCCGAGTCCCGGTTCGAGTCCGGGTCCGGGTCCGGGTCCGAGTCCGGGTCCGAGTCCGGGTCCGAGTCCGGATCCAAGTCCGGGTCCGAGTCCGGGTCCGAGTCCGAGTCCGGGTCCGAACCGGATCCGGGTATGAGTCCGGGTCCCAGTCCAAGTCAAAATCGAAATTCGAAATCACCAAACATGTACTATGCGTCGTTGAAGAGTTCTGTTCTGATCATCATCAGCAGTTCCACTTCATCAAATGCGACAGTTTTTAATGTAAATGCTTGATTTTATGATGAAAATACAAAAAATTATATACGTATGCCTTTAAGATTTGAGGAGTTCCCTCGATTCCTTATGGATCCCATCATCAGAACTCGAGCTTGACAGAAATGTGGCTTAAAAACTAAACTTGCTTAACAAACATAACGAAGAGGACAAATCGCCAAACGTGAACTATGCGTCGTTGAAGAGTTCCGTTCTGATCATCATCAGCAGTTCCACTTCATCAAATGCGACAGTTTTTAATGAAAATGCTTGATTTTCTGATGAAAATACAAAAATCTCTATACGCATGCCTTTAAAATTTGAGGAGTTCCCTCGATTTCTCATGGATCCCATCATCAGAACTCAAGCTTGACAAAATTGTGGCTTAAAAACTTAACTTGCTTAATAAACATAACGAAGAGGACAAATCGCCAAAGGTGAACTATGCGTCGTTGAAGAGTTCCGTTCTGATCATCATCAGCAGTTCCACTTCATCAAATGTCACGTTTTGGAATGTATATGCTTGATTTGTTGATAAAAACACAAAAATCACCATATGTATGCCTTTAAGATTTGAGGAGTTCCGTCGATTCCTCATAGATCCCATCATCAGAACTGGATTTTGACAAAAACGGGACCAATCTGTATACATATACATACAATCAAAAAAATAATTTTCAAAATCGGTCCAGTAATGACGGAGATATGGAGTAACAAACATAAAAAATAAAAAAAATAAAAATAAATAATTTTTAAGAAAAAAAAACCGACTTCCACGATGAAAGATTATTGTAGATGGTACACTATGTAGAAAAGGAGGTAAAACCACCCACTTTTCTACTAGCATTTCGCTTCTGTATAATGGCTCCTCTACAGGATGGGCCAACGCCGGCCACTCCAAGGGACGCAGCCATGCGGTAGAATGAGATAGCAATATCACTTGCTCCCTCTAACGCATAAATGCGTCCCTTGGAGTGGCCGGCGTTGGCCCATCGTGAACAGGAGCCATGAGGGTCGTAGTTCTAGCCTAACCTAACCCACTCCTCAGATAGCAGTTCGGTTCTGTGCGGATCGCGTTCGAACCTAATCAAACCCACTTTTCAAGTAGCATTTCGTTTCTGTAAGGCTCGCAGTTCTAACCTAACCTAATCCTTGTTCGGTTCTGTGAGGATCGCAGTTCAAACCTAAGCTAACCCACTTAATGGCGCATGCCGTGCGGTGTACGGGGGTTTAAGCGGGAGGGGCTAGTAAGATTGGCATCATCGTACTTTATACCTACTTTAATTTTATGGTAGGTAATCATAGTTGTTTATTTAGTTAAGGTATCATAGTGGTTTTCTAGGTCAAGGTCCGGGTCCGAGTCCGGGTCCGAGTCCGGGTCCGAGTCCGGGTCCGAGTCCGGGTCCGAGTCCGGGTCCGAGTCCGGGTCCGAGTCCGGGTCCGAGTCCGGGTCCGAGTCCGGGTCCGAGTCCGCGTCCGTGTCCGGGTCCGAATCCGAGTCCGGGTCCGAGTCCGGTTTCGAGTCCGGGTCCGAATCCGGATCCGAGTCCAGGTCCGGGTCCGAACCGGATCCGGGTATGAGTCCGAGTCCGGGTCCCAGTCCAAGTCAAAATCGAAATTCGTAATCACCAAACGTGTACCATGCGTCATTGAAGAGTTCTGTTCTGGTCATCATCAGCAGTTCCACTTCATCAAATGCGACAGTTTTTAATGTAAATGCTTGATTTTATGATGAAAATACAAAAAAATCTATACGTATGCCTTTAATATTTGAGGAGTTCCCTCGATTCCTCATGGATCCCATCATCAGAACTCGAGCTTGACAAAAATGTGGCTTAAAAACTTAACTTGCTTAACGAACATAACGAAAAGGAAAAATCGCCAAACGTGAACTATGCGTCGTTTAAGAGTTCTTTTCTGATCATCATCAGCAGTTCCACTTCATCAAATGCAACAGTGTTTAATGAAAATGCTTAATTTTCTGATGTAAATACAAAAATCTCTATACGCATGCCTTTAAGATTTGAGGAGTTCCCTTGATTCCTCATGGATCCCATCATCAGTACTCGAGCTTGACAAAAATGTGGCTTAAAAACTTAACTTGCTTAACAAACATAACGACGAGGACAAATCGCCAACCGTGAACTATGCGTCGTTGAAGAGTTCTGTTCTGATCATCATCAGCAGTTCCACTTCATCAAATGCAACAGTTTTTAATGAAAATGCTTGATTTTCTGATGTAATTACAAAAATCTCTATACGCATGCCTTTAAGATTTGAGGAGTTCCCTTGATTCCTCATGGATCCCATCATCAGAACTCGAGCTTGACAAAAATGTGGCTTAAAAACTTAACTTGCTTAACAAACATAACGAAGAGGACAAATCGCCAACCGTGAACTATGCGTCGTTAAAGAGTTCCATTCTGATCATCATCAGCAGTTCCACTTCTTCAAATGTCACTTTTTTGGGTGTATATGCTTGATTTGTTGATAAAAACCCAAAAATCACTATATGTATGCCTTTAAGATTTGAGGAGTTCCCTCGATTCCTCATGGATCCCATCATCAGAACTGGGTTTTGACAAAAACGGGACCAATCTGTATGCCTATACATTCAATCAAAAAAATAATTTTCAAAATCGATCTAGTAATGACGGAGATATGGAGTAACAAACATAAAAAAAAATAAAAAAAAAATAAAAAAAAACATACAACCGAATTGATAACCTCCTTCTTTGAGATTTGGAAGTCGGTTAAAAAAAACATACAACCGAATTGATAACCTCCTCCTTTGGGATTTGGAAGTCGGTTAAAAAACTACAATACCGCACACATCCTTTAAATTAAGTTTTGTCTGCTAGCCATCTTCTTCTTCTTCAATTTAAGAGGTATCCTCTTGTCGGTGGAGTATTTTCCATTTCTCCCTCTCATAAGCCATAGCTTTGACCTCTTGATACGACACGACACCAGCTATTTCTTTTATTTGGTCTATATAGCTACGTCTTGGTCTGCCCCTGCCTCTCTTTCCTTCTATCTTGCCTTCTATGATGGTTTTAAAGAAGTTGTCGTGCCGTAACAAATGTCCAATCATTTTTCCCCGTCTGTTGTTGATGGTGTTCAATATCATCCTCTTCTCTTTCACTCTTCGTAATACCTCTTCGTTCGTTATCTTCTCCGTCCATTTTATACCTTCCATACGTCTCCAACACCACATTTCGAAAGCTTCCAGTCTTTTTCGGTCTCTCTGAGTCATAGTCCACGTTTCACTACCATAAAGTGCGATACTCCAAATATACACCTTAATCATCAACTTTTTGCTCTTACATGACAAACTAGATCTTAAGAGTTGCTTCTTCTGGTTAAACGCCTTTTTTGCCATGGCTATCCGTGTAACAATTTCTGGCGTACATCTGGAGTTCTTTGTAATTAAACTACCTAAATATTTAAAACAATCCACATTTTGTATGGGTATATTTTTGATCACTAATGGTGTATGCTGCCTATTGCATTTTGTAGTGGTAAGCGTTTTTGTTTTTTTGCAGTTGATACTCAAACCTAATTCATTAAATATTGTATCCATTGTTGATATTAGTTCTATTAGTTTATCTGTTGTTTCTGCAAATGCTGCGATATCGTCTGCGAACCGGATAAAGTGAATTGTTTCCCCATTAATTTTGACCCCACCCTTGTCAGCTTCTTTAATTTTCTTAATTGCGTACTCTATATATATGTTAAATATTAGTGGTGAAAGTGGGCACCCTTGTCTGACACCTTGCCTGATTCTTGCACTCCCGTTTTCCTCTCCAATCTCCACCCATGCTTCTTGCTCCTTATACAGTTGGTAAATAACTCTCCTATCTCTAAAATCCAGTCCGGCTTCTTTCAAAATACTCAACATTTGCCTCCAGTTGACTTTATCAAAGGCCTTCTCTAGATCGATAAATGCATATGCGTTTCAAGGCCAATATCTAGGCGCCTATCTACAACTAATCGAAGAGCTAGTATTGCTTCTCTGGTACCTTTATTTTCTCTGAATCCATATTGATCTGGTCCTATATAAGCTTCTGATATGGGTCTGATCCTATTTTGTATTATCTTTAGAAGAATTTTGCTCGCTTGTGAGACTAAACTAAGTGTCCTATGCTCTTCACAGAGAAGGGTGTTAGGTTTCTTTGGTAATGCTACAATTTTACTAATTTTAAAATCTTTAGGGATTTGACCAGTCAAATGAGTTAGTTTAGTAATTTGGAATATTTCTTCAACTATTGGTTCACAATTTGCATGCTTGATAAATTCAATGTGTATGTTGTCAATACCAGCTGCCTTACCATTTTGGATTCTGTTTAGTGCTTTGTCAAATTCATCCCGAAGTATTTCTGGCCCCAATTCATCCCCAGGTACCAGTTGTTCTTGCTCTATATCGCCTTCTGTCATTTCTTGTCCTTTGTACAAATCCTCCAAATATCCTACCCATCTGTTGACTATATCTATGTTATTTACTTTTGTGTTTCTTGTTCATACTCCGTATTATGTTGTACGCCTGGTCTAGTTTTCCTTTGTTCATTAATTTTTCTATTGCGTCGCACGTCTCAAACACCTCCTTTTCTTTCTCGGCCCTGCATTTTAATGTTATTTGATTGGTCAGTTTTTTGTATTCCTTTATACTGCCATCATCAGATTTATTTCTATATTTCCTTCTTTCTTTCTTTCTTTCTTTCTTCTGCTAGCCATAACGTTTTTAAATTCGCCTTTAGCGATATTTCCTCTGGCCCGCAGTCTAATAATTTGGCAAGCCATTTCTGTCAACAGAAAAGGGTCAAACACATTTTGGAAAAAGGTCAAGCACTACTGTGGACTTTTGTTGTGCTTGTGAGTTCATGATAATTTTTGAACCTTTTGTGAATTTATTTAAATTGTACCTACATAATTTAAAAATAAAAAATAAATAAAATAAAAAATAAAAATCATTTATTTCGGACCACAGAAATCCATAACAGGTTAGTAAACATGTACATGCAGAGCTTGTAATTTAGACTATGTTAGTACTTAATTTATTTGATACCTATCTACCTACTACATTTCATCATAGGGAGCTAAGGAACGGTGCAGGTTCGACCAGTGCTGCATATAGCGACTATCGAGCCTACCCGCTATCACACTCAGGATACTGTTGCTACTGTCAAGCACTCTGCGACGCGTCGCGGCGGCACGCTTTCTTATTGTAGCAGAGAAGCTGTCTACCTGCGCGTCCGCGAACATGCCTGACGCGCTGCAGAAGCGTGGCAGACGCAACAGCACCCTGAAGGCGTTGTTAAACTGAACCCGTAGGGCGCTGATCGATCTTTGCGAATAATTAGCCCACAGGCTGCAGCTATAAAGGGAGGTACAGTAGGCTCTAAAGAGTGTAATTTTGACCTGAGCTGTACAGCCTGTGAACCTATGTGCTATCATATTCGCTCTTATCGCCAGCGCCCTACGTTCCCTATCTATATCTGCATCGTCGCGCAAATTTTCATTGACTAAGTGGCCTAAATACTTGACACATGTCACTCGTTTAAGGGGAGTGCCATTTAGATATAGCGGTGGTACAACTGATGGACTTTTCGTCCCAGACTTAAAAACCATAAGTTCACTTTTAAGAGCATTATATCTGAGGCCATGTTCACATGCATATTTCTCACATAATTTTAACAATATTTCAAGCCCTCCCGGTGAGGGACTCAACAGCACCATGTCGTCCGCATAGCTTATATTATTCATACATACACCGCTAATATGACAGCCGACATGTATGCTGCTGAGTTCCTCGATGAGAGCATTTATGTACAGGTTGAAGAGCTTCGGAGACGTTCTCCCACCCTGTCTCACTCCGCACTCCAACCTGTATTCCTCTGACATGTCTTTTCCCCATCTGACAACATTAACTTGACACAAGTACCAACTCCTAAGTATATGCACAATATCCATAGGGACCCCCGCCTCTTCTAACTTGGCCCACAAGAGCTCATAGTTAACCAGATCGAACGCCTTGGAGAGATCCAGGAAACATGCATATATAGGAGTCTTCCTGTGTGTATAGTATTCGACGGTGTGCTTGAGGCTCAGTATCGCGCTCTCAGTAGATAGTTTGGGTCGAAACCCAAACTGCGCATCACTGATTTGTATATATCTATCCAGCTGAGCATCAAGCACCGCGTCAAACACTTTGGCCACCACAGTTGCTAGAGAAATTGGTCTATAATTGGCCAGCTTTAATTTATATGAGTGCGTGATACAACTATTACTGGGTAAGTGGATATCTTAGAGTAGGTAATAATCCGCGGCATACACAGCATAAACAAATTTTCTTTTCACATCACGTAATCAGATAATGGATTTTTCCTCCCTGCTAGGAGGGATCAAAGTGGCACTTTTCTGTCCAACGCCATTTCATTGCCAGTATGAAATATTAATATAATTAAATATGAACATCGTATGTACAGCCTGGCAAATAAGAGTAGAAATTAAAAAGTGGCAACACTGTAGTGTCAACACTAAGATTTTTTTATTTTCCTCATAGTTGATGTGATACTGCTTATGTGTCACGCGGTATCAAAATTATTTTGTCTTGGGTGTTAACACTTGAATCCCTCATTATGCTCAGGATTTTACTTTATTGTAGATTCCATTGCTTCATTCAGGATTCAATACATAATTCAAATTACATAACACAAACTACTATTTCTATTCATTGAACACCAATAAACAAAAACAAAATAATATTCCAGTCAGAATAAATTAGCGTTTAAACGGAAAATAAAATACAGCCAAGAATAACTTAAAGTGAGTTCGTCCAAAAAATTAAATTAAGCTGAAGCAATTCATTAAAAATAATAATATTAAATTTTTTCCTTTAAAAGAAATTAAAACTGAAAAACCGGGAGTCATTCATGCCTAGTAATTAATTCGGTACTTAACAACCAATCAAAGATCTCTTAAATCTCTCTCTTTCTCTTGTCTTCGAACCTTTTAAAGATTTTATGAGTTCCATTATCTAAAGTCCTTTAGAACTTATTGAGTTGAGATTTAGTCTTGGGTGATGGGTTTTTCTGTAACAGTTGAAATTTTTTTTGCGATAAATATTTCGTTTCTTGAAATCGCTGTAAATGTCGATATAAATATGATTTTGGATTGAGAACTCGTTTAATAGCATACGTTTTACAAACGTACAAGTATGTGCGTATAGAAAGAAATATTTGGTAATCCTACCACTGACTGCTAGACTATTAAATAAATAAATGGAGACTTCTGAATATATTTTCTTTTGTTTTGTAATGGCCTCATAGCTTTGTCTGTAGTGACCCTGTCTAGGAAACAGGAGGTTCCGGGTTCAAATCCTGGTAAGAGCATTTATTTGTGTATTCATCACAGATCTTTGTTCCTGAGATATTTTTGTTATAGAAAGGAATGCTTAAAACTTATTTCGTTTAAATTCCAAACCACATGGAAGAAATACCCTGGAAATATTTCACATAACAATCTTTTAACCATGTCATGTTCGTCCATTAAGAGAGCCATTTCAACAGTATTTTAAAAATACTTTCGACTCGCGACTTGGCTTTAAAAATAAAATATTGCATTTCAACAACTCTGTTTCAACTTTTTTGTTCGTACTTTTGTAATATTAGCCGAGAAAAAACAGGATGCAGCCACGGATGCGGGGCGTTCCAAAGGCTAGTTTTCCTTGGCTCGTCCTTACTCTTTTATGTTTTTTTTAATTCATAAAAATATTTTCTTTAAACATGAAAGAGATGACATTATACTTTCTGTCATTAGGCTCCAATAGTTTTGTCATAAAGCTCAAAGTATAGCAAGTAATTATTGTTCATCTGAGATATATTATAAAGTCAGCAATAAAATACACTGGCAAGCCAGCTATATTGTTAATGCACTCCAAATCTTATAAGGTCAAATACAATTATGCGGAAGTAATTCTGTCTGTCCTCTTCAAGCTGAGCCATCTCTATAGAGTAAGTTCTTCTTTTCGTGTCGAGGTTCCTTTTTCATGCGATGGATGCCCTATAGGCAGTGCCAGTAGTGTTGACAGCCCTGGCTGTCGCGTCCCTTAGATCCAGCTCCGAGCAGCAAGCTTATTATGGATCGCTTTATCCACATTTATCCACGTGATAAAACAACTGTCACTTTTTAACTCTGCGGGATAGAAAGGGACGGACACCGTTTTATCACGCTGTCACGTAGACAAATACGACTATCATATCCATATAGATGATAGTTTGCGTTGCAGTGTCGCTGGCACATTGAGTCGAGGGGCTACGAAGCAGTTCCCATTTGGCCATGTTTTGCTTACAGCGACCAACTTGGGACCTAAAGTTGATTAAGTTCATCTCCCAGGGAAGGACTCGTCTTTCAAAATAGAGGTAGTCGCGGCCAAAAGCTATTTTAAATACCTACATTATATAAAAATCTTAAAGCCACTTCGTACAAAACCTCAAATAGATCCCAAAATCGTAATACATTTCACCAAATGTTTAATTAGTCCCTTTGTTCCTTTCCCGCCAACATTAAAATGCATTCATTAGAGTTAAAAAGGTTTTTCAGTCGCAATAAAGCCTTAGATTCCCCACTAGTTGCGGACATCCTGCTCAGCATTTCGGCCCACGGGGAGTAATGAAAAAGTTGGAAGCCAAAAACTACTCTGCCGCAATGAAATGGTTTTAAGTTCCAAGAAATTTTAGCTTTTCTGGTGTGTATTTTAAAGAATTCACGCTGTTTCATGGAATACTCTAATTTCAAGTTGGAAATATGAATTACTTGTCATAATTTTATTTTGGTACAGGATTATCCTTTGGTGATTATTGTCTTACATTACACGTGTTAATATTGCTAGAAATAACAGTTAATTTTTCCATAGTGCTCTTATCTGTTTAAAATTTACAACAAGAAACTATATATATGATATAAGTAAAGGTTTTATTGTGTTTTTTGCTCTAGACAAAGGCAAAATGGACTAACTTTTAGATCAAATCTTCATACAATTACCTTTACACGCTGTCCATTAATACTCTGCTTGCTTTTTAATATGATATCCTTTTGCTTTAAAATCAATGTCTAGGGCAACAATTTCAGGAAGTCAAGTAACGAAATTTAGGAGGGTTGAAATTGAAACGAGGAATAGATCGGAAGCAACTTAATTATAAATCTATTTGAAGATACTTGAGATCGGCTGCCCTTGATTAAATTTATTAAGTTTCTTGTGTGAAATAGTTTTTCACCGCACCATCTCATAAAAGCTTTCTGTATACTTCAAAAACTCATGACAAAAATTCATGCACAAGGATGGCAAAGTAATATAGGTGTGAATGTAGTCTATAGTCTAGTAGCTCTTACTTGCTCATTAAATTTATGTCAGAAGGCCTATTATGGATGGCTTTATCCACGTGACAAAATATCCGTCACTTTAACAGAGCGCGATTGTAAGTGACGGATACCGTTTTATCACGCTGTCACGGAGATAAGAACGACCTTCATATCCGTACGGGTGCATTATTTATTTAAACTTTATTGCACAAAATATATACAACAATGTACAAATGGCGGACTTAATGCCAAATGGCATTCTTTACCAGTCAACCATAGGACCAAACAGAGATATCTACAATTGGTGCAGAGTGCAGAGAGAGAAATATACCTATTGAGTGAAATAAAAAAAAAGCAAACCATGAAATATTCAATACGGCGAGCAATTTAAAAAGATCCGGAAAACAAGTTCCTAATTTTCTCAATGCTATGTGATTACATAGCAGATGAACCAAATACACTTTAAAGTTTAAACCTCCGCGAACAGCGCCAATCTCGTATATAAAGGTAAAGAGCCACTTAGAGCTACTAACTCGCTGTATCTAACTTTTATTAGAATTCTTAGCAGTCCAATAACCTCACACTTGACTTGCGATGGGGAAACAGGAGAGGAAAAAAACGGCGTCTGATCAAGTGGAAAATTACTTGAAAGCAGTACCTCTTGAAATAAGAACGTACGGTTAGGAAAGACGCAGTGCGGCATATGGCTAACACGTTAATAATTAGTAACATTTTGATTAGAGACATCTAAATCAAAACTAATGTTATAAATGAGAAAGGTCTGTCTGATATCTCTTAGCGCTTAAAACGCGGAACTGATTTAGACAAAATTTTACATGCGAATGCTTGGACTCCTGAGAAAAGACATAAAATAGTTTTGATTCCGAAATTCAACCCTTAAAACGGTGAAAGGGGATTAAAATTTCGTATTGGGATTGAGTTATTTTTTGAGTGAGGGAATTTAATCTTGATAGAACGACATAACGTTATATATAACGTCGGATGACTCTGAATTTTAAAAAGGAACGCTAAAATCACATTTCTTTTGAAAAAAAATATGGAAAGGGAAAGGAATGGAAATGATTTATTATTTTGCGACTTGAAATTCTGATCTCATCTTGAATGTTGAAAGGCAGTGTTAGAATAAAAAAATATATACCTAAAACACTTATTCGCATCATGATGTACATATTTTATGTTTAAGAAAACCGGGTTTGCCACAGGGAGCAACGCTGTGTCCCGCATCTTATGGAATGGCAGTGTAACGCTATGGACGGTTCTTTTTTAGCTCATTCGATTATTTAGGAAGCGGAAAATATGTCCCCATTGTCGTGCCAGTGAACGATCCGCTTGATCTGGCAATGTTGGCAGCGAATTCAATTCTGCGTGCTGAGGATTGGCTTTCCAAAATGAGGTTATAAGGAAATATATAAGGAAAAGTCGTGAAATGAAGAAATGATGACTTAATGAGTTTCTTAAATATGTTATAGCAGTATAATTAGGTACGAAAAGTGTATTAATCGATCACCAGAACATATTTCAGTGCAGAATTTACAATTGATATAACAGTATTGTCAAAATGTTATTTGAATAGAAATAGAAATACATAAACCGCAATTAAAATCTTGCGAATATGATTTTTAGTATCAAAATAAATAAAAATCTACATTTACGTTTTTACTACTTACACATGACACATACACAATATTACAATGCACATAATTATTTAGTACTATTCATAGAAAATATTACCCGAAAATAGGACCCGGGTATGTCCTTAAACTGCGTCCAGGACCCGGGTATGTCCTTAAACCACGTCCAAGACCACCGGTGGACGGGCAGCAGCGTCCCTCAAATTCGGTGTACTCGACTGCGATCGCCAACCCGCCTGCCAAGCGTGGCGATTATGGCATTCACCCCCCAAAAAAGGGGGAGGCCTATGTTCAGCAGTGGACGTCTTATGGCTGAGATGATGATGATGATGATAGAAAATATCATTTTCTTATAAACAACTTATAATATCCCACTTTCACGTATATTTTTCCCTAAGCACCCTTCTCAACAACTTTCCAGAAGGATTTTTCGGAAGACTATCTAAGAAAACTACATCTTTTAATCTTTTGAACTTTGCTACTCGTGTTGCTACGAAACTCTTTATATCCTCTTCGTCTCCTTTATGCCCATCTTTTAAAACTATAAAGGCCTTTGGTGCTTCTCCTGTTCTTTCATCAGGTATACCAACTACTCCAGCATCCAATACTGATGGGTGTTCTTTCAATACACTTTCTAGTTCTGCTGGCGGTACTTGGAGCCCCTTTACCTGAAATGTGTTTAATTGTTTACAAATCTTTAAACTTTTTATTCGTTTTGATACGAGTAACGTGAACGTACTTTTGCATGTTGATTTTTAGTACATTAGAGGGATTAAAGATAATAATAATTTATTGCATCCCACAAACAGTAATGTGTACAATACTTAAATATATAATTTGTTGAAGATTACACTCTACTTTAGAAATAACATACATATGTGTAACTAAAATGTGGACATTCTTATTTTATACCTCTGGTGTCGAATGATGTTCCATTTGGTAGGGCTTAGTTTAAAGAAAATAATAGAAGTGATGTATTTTACCGTATTTTTATTACTTAAATGTAACATTTCTAAATAAATAAATACTGAACTTCCAAAAATGTCTATAAACATTTTACGTGACAGCTACTCTACCTATATAAATTAATAGTCATAGGGACCATCATTCGACAGGCGAGGTATAGTATATCTATTTAGTCATCCAGTACCTACATAACATGTAGGTATGTTATGGATATTAGTGTTGACCCGTTTGTGTAATTGAATATTAGTGTTGACATAAAAAAATGCCTTAATTCAAATTATCTTTGCGGATAAAACATTACGTTCTGCGTGCAATAATCGCTTATCTGATACTTATATTTTTTATTATCTGTAATACCAGTAAACAGCGGAAATAGTAGATTAAACAACAAGGACATAAAGTAATCTATTAAATCCAAGGCCAAAGTTTGAAAAGCAGCATTAAGTAATCTACTAAAGTGCGAAATCTTTACGTAAAGACATTTCCGAGCGTCTTATACTCGTAGATGCGTCTGGTGACCAGAGGGCTGGCAGCTACTTCGGCCAGAGACTAATTCTGGCCATCCAACGAGGTAACGCTGCCAGTCTACTGGGCACCATAACAGATGACAGCGACCAAGGCAGCATTTTTTAACTAAGTTTATTTATAAGATTATTTTAAGTTTTATATTGCATGTAGTTTAGTTTTATTATTGTTTAGTTTGTATTTTTATGTCCCAATAAAGTCTCAGTATATGTACTAATCAAGTTTAAAACTTAAATTTGTAAACTGACCTTAATAAGTTCTTTAAGCCTATCAGATATAGTAACAGCGCCATGTTCGTCTATAGAAGCTACGTCTCCGCTTCTAAACCAGCCTTGTTCATCTATAACGTTCCTTGTGGCTTCTGGGTTGTCTCTGTATCCGTTCATTACTTGAGGCCCTCGGATCAAGAGCTCTCCAACCTGTTTATTATTATTTAATATATGTGTTACCTTTTTACCTCCTTGTTTTACAATTGCAAAGTTAAAAAATTGTTTATTAAGGATTCATGCTTACTAGTAGCTATACCTATATCTAGCTTTAAAGTTTCATTGTATGACATCAGTAACTTATTCACTATTTAGGTATGTTACAACAACTGGCAAGCAAAGTATAAGTAGGGAATTTATTTATATTAGACTCCATTTTAATTCTAAAAACTGGATCGTAATAGAACTTTTACATAACAAATAAATTCAATTATAAAATTTTAATTGTAAATTTGACGGCCTAATGATGTTAAAATCAAACCTCATTTGGTCCAAGATTCCTCATTTCTGAATCAACTATCCTTAATTCGGTATTAGGGATCGCGAAACCCGCTGTCATATAATTAGTTGAACCCGGAGCAGTTGTTGATACTAGCGGCGACGTCTCAGTTAAACCATACAAATGGATAAAGTTAATATCAGGCTGAAATCACGAAAACTTCATTAAATACTAAGTCTGTTTAATGTACATGATTCAGGGGATAATGTATATATCGTTGTGATAAAAAAGTAAGTTGATTTATTATATTAATTAGTTACCTTGCACTTATCCATGAATCTATCTATATCTAGTTTTGGTAAAGGTGCTGCTCCAGAAACTGCTCTTTCTACATAAGCTAGGTGTTCTTTTTTAGATTCTGGATGTGACCCCAAAAATAATACTGAAAAAATCATACAAATCATAGTTATTGTAATGAAATATGTAATAAACATTACTAAAATATCAACATCAAGAACGTTTAAACATATGTAAGTATGTTTCATTCTTACCGATGGGAGGAACTATGTACAGCAAGCTAATTTTGTGGTTTTTCAAAGTTGATAGAAATGTATTAGGCTGGAATTTGGGCAAAGTAACTATTTTGGCTCCTATAGATAATTTGTGAAGTGTAATTATTCCTAAGCCATAAATGTGGTAGAACGGTAGCACCGCTATTATAGAGTCTTGGAATGAAGCTGAAAATTTAACAACAGTTGGATTAGTTTATGTATTATTAAATGTTATATTTTCCTCCACTTAAACTAGTGTTTGTTTAAAGCTTTTAAGAATGTGCGAAACAAAACTGAATTATTCGTCCAAATCATGGCCTACAATTTCAACTTTAATCAACAAGTAAACCTCCAGTTCAATAAATCATGTTAATAATAAACACACCAGACCTGTAGTATCACGATATTGTTTAACTCCTTCAACATCAGCCTGTACACAATTTGTGACTATATTCCTTTGCGTCAGTTCTACACCTTTAGGTAGACCTGTTGTACCACTAGAATATGGCAGTATGGCCACATCATCAGCAGTCTTCTTCACATCATTAAGAAAACTATGATTTACATCTGTAGTCAACTCTTTAAATGAAATAGTATTAGGAACAAAGCTACCATTTTCTGTTATACATATAACTGGAATGTTCATTTTGGCCAATTTTAACGACTCTCTGATGACATTAACAGTGTCTATGTTACCAATTATGATTTTAGGTTTAGAGAGTAGAAGTTGTCTTTGTACTTCATCTGAAAACAAACAATAAGTAGATTTCAGTTATTTTTCTGTCGCCATCTGCAAGATATTCTATTTTAATCTTCGTGATAAGAACTACCGGTTTAACCTTGTCTATTTATTTGGCCACTTCTTTGAGGCTAATTTGAAATATTGTATTATTTTTGTCCCATATATTTATTATAATTGAGATATTTTACAAACAGTTATCATTCTAAAATACGAATAAGTTACGAGTATGTGTAATACCTAACGCACAAAGTAACTTAGTTAATACAAAACTAGTTTTTTTTTTAAGTTTATAGAAAATATGATTTATGGAGGCATACTTACGAGGTGTATATATAGGGTTGACAGTTGTCAACTCAGCACCTGCTGTCAATATTCCTACTATAGCTATAACATACTCTGGCGAATTTGGCATCATAGTACAAATGACGTCGCCATCTCTTACTCCCAGTTTGGTACGAAGTTGTGATGCAAAGTTTCGGGAATATTTGTAAAGTCGATGGTACGTGTATGAACGATTTGTCAACCCACAAATCTGTTGAAAATCAAGAATATTAACAATTGATTAATTTTTTCTAACAAATTATAAGGCACAGCACTAATAATAGTAATTGACAAGAGGTTATCACCTAATAAACACATTAACTTATTTATTCATATATTTGTACCTGTGGTCTGACAAGAAATAATTTCTTTTTCTATTTCAGGCAAAAAATCCGCAACACAATCAGGCAAAAACTTATCAGCAACATCATTAAAGGCGGCATTCGCCCCAAAAAGGCAGCCGCCATTCTTGTGACGTCATAACTGCAGTGCCATAATATGATAAACAAATAAACATCAAATGTGCAGTGCAAACTTTTTCGCCTTTGTTACCCCATACAAGAAAATTTTGCGACTCTCTGTATGCAACATTAGTATAGTAATCGTTTTTAAGTTTTTAGTGTAAGTACGTAACTAACATTTTATGAGCCACGACGTTAATTTAGTTACCACTTGGTTTATGGAGCAACCGACTAAATTAGTATTATATCTATTTTCAAGCTCTGACAAATTGTCAATTCATACCGTCGCGATTTTATCTGACCACCTCTCCAGATTTTCCCAAACATGTTCCACGACAGTTCTGTTCGGGATCTCGACTTCCTTGTACGGGGAGTTGACGATGTTGTCAGACGTCCATACGGACTGATTCCTGGACAAAACTGAGAGGTTCTGCCGCGATATCAGTCTTCTGGCGGTTCTGGATAGAGCTGATGCCATGGCAAAGGCTTCTGAAAAAAAAAGTCTTTATTCGAGTATTATATGACCTATACGAGTAAAGGTATCCCAAGGAAGGGGATTTAAATCTTCTCGAACAGTAGTGTAGAGAGAGCCAGCGTAGCTTTAATTGACGTTCACTTGAAAAATAAACTACGAGTATCATTATCCTTATCTTTATAACTTTGCTATTCCGCTAAATAAAGCTTCCTTTATAAAATACATATTTCATGTCTAATGTGATTTTTTTTTACTTTGTAGAATTAAAAAGCAATAATTTTCTAGTAATTGTTACAAACATACAAATACCCGTACAAAATGTTAACATATTTAAAAGACTAAATTCTTTACTGGTCATTGAATTTTTTTAAAATTCGGTATAGCCTGTATATAGGTAACCATTAATCGTTTTTCTCGTTATGTGACACAAGACAAAATACCTAATAATTAGTGTGAAAAGCTATCAAAGTGTCAAATTACTTAATTCATTCAAAAGATACCTACGTGATAATTATTATAGTAAGTATTTAAAAAATTGTCTCTAGTCACCTAAGGTACCTATTTAACTGTTAAAGAACGTTATTTTGTATGTACTTAATGATTGCTAATAAAAACATGGTAAAGAACCTTGAAAACAAAGAAATTTAATTCCAACACACGTGATAAGCAACAGTCACAAAACTGAATCAATAAAACGACATCAAAGATCAAAGCGGCGAGAATTTGTCGAAAGATAACGCTATAACGGCTCGGTTTTGACGAGAATGGGTGCTTTCAAATTGGCGGGAAAAATCACACCGCCAATAATTGTCAGCTCATACATTGTCGTGAGGTATTACAGGTACCGGCCTATTTACGTTAGGTATTCCTGATAGAAATTAGATGTCAGAAATATGAAGAGGGTTACATTAAAATTTTAGATTTTCGAGATTTTTTTTTAGTGTAGGTAGTTGATATAATACTTGGGCGGAATTTCCGGAGTATACAGTCCCGAAATTAAGACTTTAATGGAACCAATGGGGGTTGAAAATTCGTATAAGAATACTAAAAGAACTTCCTTTTCTTTAAATGGAGGAAATTTTTATACTATATTTTTTACTTAAATCAACTTCGTGGTCTCGCAGTAAGAGCTAGTAATTCTTCGAGTGAATTCTTAATTTGTTGAGATTTGATAAATTTACTATCATTTGTTATTAAATAGTTAATGATGATGATTAAGTAGATAAAGGAATAATTAGCAATCGCACATAAATATGATAGACATAACTTGAATGTTAAAGTACCTAATCTCCTTAGTTTCGTTAATTAAGTACATGTTGATAATTACTTCTATTTAGTTCATTAATAGATAACAGCACTGCAAGCGATTTTAGCAAAGCAAAACTATTTAACGCAAATTACCTATTTTGCTCTTAATTATGGGGAATGGTTATTAAAGAATAAACATTGGAGAATAACATAGGTCGAACCGATGGAACGACTGAAGATTTGTACCTAATATGGGTAGGTACTAGGTAGTAGTCCTAGGCGATACTATACAGTCATATACTTAAATCAGTATACATAATTATATTGATAAATACTCAAACACACTTAAAAATTAGACAATCAAAACACAGACACGCATACTTACGATAATACCCATATACCCATAGTCAAACATACATTCCCTTTGCTATCCCACAGACACATTTTATCTTACAGAACTCCGAACCCGACATCACGTCAACTACGTTTGGAGTTGGAGGGCTACAAACGAGTTTAAAGCGTCAATTTATTGATTTTATACGTAAATCCATAGTTAAATATCACATTGTAGGTAAATAAAATTTTTATTGATAAAAACTCACCTACAACACGGTATAAATACTGAACGTCATACAAATGTAACTAATGATAACACAAAAACTATATCAAATAAAACGAACACAGCACCCAAAGATATGGAAGATACTGATCCCAATACTGTGGTCAGTAACAAAACTAGTTCCAATTGATGTCAGCAACGTTAAAGTTTGCCTTTAGTTATTTCATTTCTCCATCGAATTTTCAACTTTATCACTTTAAAATACAATCGTTTTTGAAACGAAAGTCTTCTTGAACTTGAAATACTAAACTGTGTAAGTATCAATCGGTTGTTTGGTCGTTAGTACAATTGAGACTGATAGCGTGACATTCACAAAAGTAAACCTTAGCGTATCGTGGTACTTATCTTATCAAGCTAGGAGGAGCAGAGTTGTAGCATTAACTTATCTCTCGACAGTGTAAGAGGTGGAAAGCAGCAAAATAACATTACAGACAGACAGACAGACGGTCATGGCGAAAATAAAAGGGTTCCTATTTGATCACCGAACCCTTAAAAGGAGCAAAAGAATAGGCGCTCGTGGAAGATCTCGCGATCGCACGGGTTTTGACGTTTTTCCTCAAGAAATTATACTTCTATTCAAAGTTTTGCTAGTATATCCCTCGGCTAACTCATTAGCTATTTTAAATTTTCACTCAAATTATATTGCTATGATATGCAGGATACCTAACGATATACAAGAATTGAAAATAAATTTTAAATATTATAATTAAAAATGTAATCGTTATTTTATTTCTATTGAGCCAACTTTCCCTTTTAATAAGGTTTTGCTTAGACTCTGCCCTCACAATTAAATATCTATGTAATATTTATACATAGATAAACTATGGTAAAATAAACTATGTTTCTTTTACTCCACCTGACCTTACACAAATTTGTTATCAAATTCTCTTTGATAACGCCAGCTGAAAGGTAAAAAATTCTTATCTTTTGATAACGCTGTATAAGAAGAACGTAAGAGACTGAGGTTGTCTACTGTTTTGGCTTACTAACTATTTAATACCTACTGAGCCGAGCGTGATTAAAAATAGGTCATAATTTACGAACACATACAAAGAACAAAACTGTATAAAAATACGTAAATAAATGCTGAACTTAACACTGGTTAACTGTTGCATAACGATAGATCTATTTCTATAGTGATTGTCTTATTAAAGTCAGGGAATTACTAATTGATCAAACCAGCCAACGAGCAATTTTGCAGCCAAAGATAAACTTTATAAATTGGAGAATAAAACTGCCTATCCAACACTTATAAAAACAAACGAAAGATACGCAAATCCGGCTATCCCGATGACTGTTTGACTTGACTGTTACTGTTAATAAAGGATACTTTTGAGGCCTGTGCACACCGGCTTGTGTGTGCGTGACGTGCACGTGCGCGTGCGATAAAATGTTAGAGCACACGCACACGTCACGCAAGCGGTGTGCCGTCTCTCGTAAGAATCTGTATGCTACAACGCTGCACGCTACACGTCACGCACACGCAGCCGGTGTGCACAGGCCTTTAATCTCAATAGACTTACAGGCTTATGGCGTTATTCATAAAAGCTTTACTGGCCTGAATTATCTATGAATCGTTGGTCTTTATCTGTCAATTCGACTTGTGTATTTGTAAGAAAGGGATAAAACATAATTAAACTAAACTTGACCCGTAAAGTTTCATGAATATGGGGGTTGGGTCAAACAGAAAACTGTGTTACGGTCTTTCCTGTAGACATACACAAGAGTTAAGGGCTATAAAGCTTAATTTTCTCATTTAACCCTTAACCACGTGAAAAGGTCCTCCTTTTATTTAGAGAACTATGATAAAATCATTACTTACATGCCCACAAACTGTTAACTATTGCCCACAGGAGAGAAAACTAATGTGTTCGCGCGAACTGTACATTTTTCTCTCCTGTGGGCAACAGTTTGTGGGCATGTAAGTAATGCTTTTATCATAGTTCTCTAAATAAAAGGAGGACCTTTTCACGTGGATAAGGGTTAACCCTTACACAAGACATACACAAGAGTTGTGTATGTCTACAGGAAAGACTGTAACACAGTTTTCTGTTTGACCCGGTTAAACTTTACATTTAAAATAAGTGTTTAAAATCAAAACTCGTTCAGAAATGTTCTACCACTACGCGTCACGATACAAGATACGATATGGATGGGCAGGTTCACCCGTACTATTGTGGGAACCTGTTCAAAACCACTAAACAGACACCGCAATCCACTACCAACACAGCTCTTACTGAATCAAAGAGCAAACGGCCGCCCGTATCTCTAGCGAGGACCGTTTGACTCAAATCAATTACTCAATTACAAAAAAAAAAAAAAAGATACGATATGGATTAGATATGTCACAGTCAAAAGTGACGTTTTTGTTCCATATCTAGACGTACTCGTAATATTTGACGTATCTTAAAGTTCGAATCCGGCCGTCTGTCAGTAATTACGCCTTAATTGGAGTAAAAGAGAAAGATGCCCGCAATTTGCTAACTTAGATGTTCGCGGCAGGCCCTCTAGTTTATTCCTTTCAGACCCATTTTATAGATAGATAAGTGCCTACTTTAATACGGTCGAGCTTTTTCTTGACAATAATATACAAGGTATATAAACTCATACTTGACGCTTTTATTAAAAGCAACAAATCAACTGCATATAATACATATTTCGGAAATGCGGAGGGTGCTTCCCTTAATATGCCCAAATCCGCTCAAATCGAATAAATCATGTCGAGGGGTATTTGATTCCCGTTTTAGCCCTGTTTTTGTTGTATTCAGCGCCTAAAATAGCGTGATAATGATAATGGTTGAACTTGACACGTTGTCAAAGATAACATTCTCATGGTAGGTACTGAAGATACGCCACTTTCAACCTACGAAGCAGGGGGAGTCCCGGGTTCGAATCCTGGTAAGGGTATTTATTTGTGTGTTTATCACAAATATTTGTTCTTGAGTTATGGATGTTTTCTATGTATTTGTATTTATATATATATTATATTATCGTCGTCTAGTACCCACAACACAAGCCTTATTGAGCTTACCGTGGGGCTCTGTCGTGCGAATCTGTGTAAAATTGTCCTATAATATGTATTTCATTTTATTTAATTATTTATTTATATCAAAAAGTCTATTTTCCTGCCACACGCGTTTGGGAATCAGCTAATAATAGGCCATTTCGAATATACACTAATTTTAGAATGATATCTAAATGATGTTATTCAGATATCGTGCATTTCACTCGTACACTTGCGTACATGTTTTGGCATGAGCGAGTCGCATGATAACTAATTGACATAATTCAGATAATATCATTCTGATGTCAGTGTAAGTTCAAATTGGCCTGTTAATGTTAGTGTGAGTACCACACAATCTGTTATCATTAAAACGTTTGCAAAATTTTATTGTATGTGTAGGGTTTTTGGTATTTAGCATACCTACTTAATTCGTTTTTATTATTAAGGGTAGTTTGAAATTGAAAGACTGTTATTGGTTGGGTATAAAAAGAAACTACACTCGGCCGACGGGTCTCAGTTGGTTGTTGAGTCGTGCTAGCGAACGGTTGTCATAAGATGAGGTTATTGTGAATTGGAACAAGACAAGAAAATAAATGGATAATTATATTCAAGGGTGTTGTTATTTTACACTTCAGAAGTGTGCAGAACGTAAGTACACGCCTACTGTTATTACTTATGGATTTAGTGAGATAACTGATAACAACATGACCCTTATTTTGAGCTTTGAGATAATTAAATATACAAATTCTAATGGATTACGTAAGAAATATGGTACTGGTAACATTTTTATTTAATTTAAATAAGTACCTACATAATTTATTAATAATATTATGATGATTATGATTATAGGCTATCTAATTGCATAAGATAAGAATATATATGCGTCAGTTGGTCGAGAATTCAAAGTAACCACCATACCACCGACAGCTAGGTGTATAATAAATGTTCAGTTAACAAAATCAAGTACCTACACTACACGTGTTGAAATTAGGCAGAATATGTCAACGCGTGGGTCTTGAATCTTGATATATGTGTCGGTTATGGGGTGTTAAAGGGTGCCTTCATTTTAATTATTTTTCACTACGGCGCATAGTTTCCGAGATAAATTGATATTTATGATTTAAAACCAGGTCTCTCAAATTGATTGATGATTGAGTTTTGATTTTGATCCTTAATGTTAAAATTTGTGGAATATAAATAGATGACTACTATGCAAACGGGGCATTAAAGGGGGCTTGATTTTTCATTCATTTTTTGCTACGACGCACGTTTTTAAGATAAATGAATGTTTATAATTTGAACTACCATTAAACATAATTGTATGTATATAATAAAATTGCTTTAAAGTTTATAAGGTATTATAATATAGTATATAGGTACCTATATGTAACACCGGATACTTTTACGTTTCATGCCGAGTTGTTGGAGAATATGGCTGACGATGACTCATGATGATCAACGGCGCTTGCAAATACCAGAAGTCTCGGTCTTCGCGAAAGAGAATGTAGCCGGAATTACAGCGGCAGTGAAAAAGGAATCCAGAGCGAAGCAGAGTCCTGTTGTGAAAGTCTGGAGTAACCCCGCTTCGACAGCCTTAGCGAGGGGCACGCGCCACTGGATATCAGGTCATGTACACCTACTTTTACTATTATATTATAACGCGTATAGATTGCATCTTAAATATGTATATATCTTACGATCGATGAGTGGTTCTCACCCTAACCATTTGACCGACTTTTGTGATTTCTAATGGAGCTGCAAGGAAGCTCCACATTTATAATCCCATGTAATTATAAACAAAATTAGACAATAATTAGCTCATTAACGGCACATTTCCTGTGAATCGATTTGTTGATTTATTGATCAAATATCTAGTATCTAGTATCGAGTTTCGCGTATCGTGTATCGAAGTTATCAATCAAAGAGATGGAATTATTGAATTATCGAGCTATTGAATTTTAGAACTGTGGAATTATTCTACCCTTAGAATTATCGAGTTGTTGGATTACTGAATTGAGTAGGTAATTGAATTATCGAACTATAAAAAGCTGGATTTGTTTTAATTAATGAGTTATTGGATTAATGAGTTATTTGATTAGTGAGTTATTTGATTAGTGAGTTTTTGATTAGTGAGTTTTTGATTAGTGAGTTTCGATTAGTGAGTTTCGATTAGTGAGTTTCGATTAGTGAGTTTCGATTAGTGAGTTTCGATTAGTGAGTTTCGATTAGTGAGTTTCGATTAGTGAGTTTCGATTAGTGAGTTTCGATTAGTGAGTTTCGATTAATGAGTTTTAATGAGTTTCGATTAATGAGTTTTAATGAGTTTCGATTAATGAGTTTTAATGAGTTTCGATTAATGAGTTTTAATGAGTTTCGATTAATGAGTTTTAATGAGTTTTAATGAGTTTCGATT
Organism: Cydia fagiglandana; assembly: GCF_963556715.1. Classification (NCBI taxonomy): domain Eukaryota; kingdom Metazoa; phylum Arthropoda; class Insecta; order Lepidoptera; family Tortricidae; genus Cydia; species Cydia fagiglandana. The sequence goes on from NC_085946.1 coordinate 1,463,448, forward strand.
AATGAGTTTTAATGAGTTTCGATTAATGAGTTTTAATGAGTTTCGATTAATGAGTTTTAATGAGTTTCGATTAATGAGTTTTAATGAGTTTCGATTAATGAGTTTTAATGAGTTTCGATTAATGAGTTTTAATGAGTTTCGATTAATGAGTTTTAATGAGTTTCGATTAATGAGTTTTAATGAGTTTCGATTAATGAGTTTTAATGAGTTTCGATTAATGAGTTTTAATGAGTTTCGATTAATGAGTTTTAATGAGTTTCGATTAATGAGTTTGGGATTAAGTCATTGAAGTATCGAGTCATTGAAGTATCGAGTCATTGAAGTATCGAGTCATTGAAGTATCGAGTCATTGAAGTATCGAGTCATTGAAGTATCGAGTCATTGAAGTCTCGAGTCATTGAAGTATCGAGTCATTGAAGTATCGAGTCATTGAAGTATCGAGTCATTGAAGTATCGAGTCATTGAAGTATCGAGTCATTGAAGTATCGAGTCATTGAAGTATCGAGTCATTGAAGTATCGAGTCATTGAAGTATCGAGTCATTGAAGTATCGAGTCATTGAAGTATCGAGTCATTGAAGTATCGAGTCATTGAAGTATCGAGTCATTGAAGTATCGAGTCATTGAAGTATCGAGTCATTGAAGTATCGAGTCATTGAAGTATCGAGTCATTGAAGTATCGAGTCATTGAAGTATCGAGTCATTGAAGTATCGAGTCATTGAAGTATCGAGTCATTGAAGTATCGAGTCATTGAAGTATCGAGTCATTGAAGTATCGAGTCATTGAAGTATCGAGTCATTGAAGTATCGAGTCATTGAAGTATCGAGTCATTGAAGTATCGAGTCATTGAAGTATCGAGTCATTGAGTTATCGAGTCATTGAATTATCGACTTATTGAGTTATCGAATTATTGAGTTATCGAATTATTGAGTTATCGAATTATTGAGTTATCGAATTATTGAGTTATCGAATTATTGAGTTATCGAATTATTGAGTTATCGAATTATTGAGTTATCGAATTATTGAGTTATCGAATTATTGAGTTATCGAATTATTGAGTTATCGAATTATTGAGTTATCGAATTATTGAGTTATCGAATTATTGAGTTATTGAATTATCGAATTATTGAGTTATCGAATTATTGAGTAATCGAATTATTGAGTTATTGAGTCATTGAATTATTGAGTCATTGAATTATTGAGTCATTGAATTATTGAGTCATTGAATTATTGAGTCATTGAATTATTGAGTCATTGAATTATTGAGTCATTGAATTATTGAGTCATTGAATTATTGAGTCATTGAATTATTGAGTCATTGAATTATTGAGTCATTGAATTATTGAGTTATTGAATTATTGAGTTATTGAATTATTGAGTTATTGAATTATTGAGTTATTGAATTATTGAGTTATTGAATTATTGAGTTATTGAATTATTGAGTTATTGAATTATTGAGTTATTGAATTATTGAGTTGTTGAATTATTGAGTTGTTGAATTATTGAGTTTTTGAATTATTGAGTTGTTGAATTATTGAGTTGTTGAATTATTGAGTTGTTGAATTATTGAGTTGTTGAATTATTGAGTTGTTGAATTATTGAGTTGTTGAATTATTGAGTTGTTGAATTATTGAGTTGTTGAATTATTGAGTTGTTGAATTATTGAGTTGTTGAATTATTGAGTTGTTGAATTATTGAGTTGTTGAATTATTGAATTGTTGAATTATTGAATTGTTGAATTATTGAATTGTTGAATCACTGAATTGTTGAATCACTGAATTGTTGAATCACTGAATTGTTGAATCACTGAATTGTTGAATCACTGAATTGTTGAATCACTGAATTATTGAATTGTTGAATCACTGAATTGTTGAATCACTGAATTATTGAATTGTTGAATCACTGAATTATTGAATTGTTGAAACACTGAATTATTGAATTGTTGAATCACTGAATTATTGAATTGTTGAATCACTGAATTATTGAGTCGTTGAATAACTGAATTAATAGGTTACTGCAGTTAATGTTACAGCATTACATTGAAATGAAAGCGATAATGAAGACTGCATGGTTGAACCTGTTTGTACTTACGAGAACTTGATTTGGTTCGTAAGCTACTAGAATAGAACACCACAATTAAACCGAGATCAAGAAGGATAGCCTCTTATTGATTATATTATTATGTGTTAATCAAACTTGAATAAAATAGATTAGTTTATAATTATTTTCTTGTATAACCTTGTACGTTATCAAATAATAATAGATTACCAATGAGGCAGTTTAAAAAAAAAGAGATTTTAAATCAACTGGGAGGTTATTAAAGACACGTATTACGGTAATGAATTCACTTTTATACTTTTACTTATTGTTGAACTTGAAAGGTTTATTCTTAGTATTTTCCATTGTGTTTACAAAAAAGGCGAAGCTCCAGTATCTATATCTATAGATCTATAGATCTCAGTTAACGCAAGTAGTTTCATTTCCTTGAAGAAATCTGAGTGGATAGTGGTAGTGTAAATGATATATGATCTCTGAGTGGATAGTGGTAGTGTAAATGAAATATGTTGCGTGAGTAGTTTTCTTACAACATAACATAATTACGTCATCGTAACCCCAGTAGTTAAATGATACCATATTTAAGGTACGAAATATGCGATGCCATAGTAAACATTTTTGAGGGCATTTTTAGAACAAGTTAGAAGGTACGGGTAAGTAAAGCATAACAGGCTTTTGCAGTTCTATCGTTTATGTCTGCCGTGTCACATTTAAAACGTATAATTTATTTTAATTTATGAAAAACAACTAACGTGTAAAAAAATATTACTGATCCTTTTTCTACGGAAACAGACCTAAGTGCTATGTTTATTCCCGAACTGTGCGATTTGGTATTCTATAAAGTTGAAATTTAGGTTTATAGACTTCAGTTATTTTACAACAACACAACAACAACATATACGATACGACATATAGAATATACGATATATACGATATACAATATTTCTCTGAAAACATTGGGAGGGGAGCTATTACAGGTTTTTAGTTGCCAATTTGATGATTGAATTGATGCATTGATAATGGAAAACGTAATAGGTCAAGTTGTACACAATAAGGTCCCAGTTTTACACATGTTTTGCATATGAATATGTGAAGTTAATTATCGCTGTTATTCATCATAGTTAATATTTTATAAATTATAATCAGGGTTAAAGTTATTGAAAGGTTCTCAGGAAATATTCCTGTCTCAAGAGTGAGGTTTATAATTGATGATTTCTTGACATGATATTTGAAAATGATGTTGAACCCACGAGAATTTGATTTGATTCATGTGCTGACACAGCTAAGTAAGATAATAATAAAGATTTGAACTGGTTCGTATTCTATATGGCAGGAAGATTGATAGTGTTTCAGTCACGAGAATTGAATTGGTTCGTGTACTGTTTAATAGAGATGTTTCAGTCACGAGAATTGAATTGGTTCGTGTACTGTCTACCTGCAGATAGAGATGATCAATACATCTGTTACCCTGAATTACTTAGTCAATGTTGGATATTTTTAGCAAATTGAGCGCCGCACCTCTACCGGCGTCCCTCGCTTCGCGTGACACTGACACCAGGAGCCAGAAGCAAGTACAGTCAACAGGCGATGACTGAGCTGCCTCCAGCAGGAGCCCGCCTCGCGCCGCTAGAGTCCGGTTGCGAGCCGCCTCCAGCAGGAGAGCCCGCCTCGCGCCGCCAGAGTCCGGTGCGAGCCGTCTCCAGCAGGAGCCCGCCTCGCGCCGCCAGAGTCCGGTTGCGAGCCGCCTCCAGCAGGAGCCCGCCTCGCGCCGCCAGAGCCCGGTGCGAGCCGTCTCCAGCAGGAGCCCGCCTCGCGCCACCAGAGTCCGGTTGCGAGCCGCCTCCAGCAGGAGCCCGCCTCGCGCCGCCAGAGTCCGGTGCGAGCCGTCTCCAGCAGGAGCCCGCCTCGCGCCGCCAGAGTCCGGTTGCGAGCCGCCTCCAGCAGGAGCCCGCCTCGCGCCGCCAGAGTCCGGTGCGAGCCGTCTCCAGCAGGAGCCCGCCTCGCGCCGCCAGAGTCCGGTTGCGAGCCGCCTCCAGCAGGAGCCCGCCTCGCGCCGCCAGAGTCCGGTTGCGAGCCGCCTCCAGCAGGAGCCCGCCTCGCGCCGCCAGAGTCCGGTTGCGAGCCACCTCCAGCAGGAGCCCGCCTCGCGCCGCCAGAGTCCGGTGCGAGCCGTCTCCAACAGGAGCCCGCCTCGCGCCGCCAGAGTCCGGTGCGAGCCGTCTCCAACAGGAGCCCGCCTCGCGCCGGCGCCGCCAGAGGCCGGTGCGCGTCTAGAGCACGGCGACCGCCGCTCCGCGCTCCCGTGCCCCGGCCGCGCCGCAGCGCGCGCGCTCACCTCCAGAGCCAGGGCCCTTCTCACCACTCGACGGTCGTCCATTCTGATGACATCGGTGTCGGCCTCTGGTCGATGTCGAATGGATGTCTCCGGCAGAAGAGTAACAATTTTAACCCTTCGTATGCCTTAGTCAAAATTTACTACTGAATTAATAAAACCTTGAAATTGTAAATTATAGTCCAAATTGTGTGGTACATATACGGGACCAGGCATACGAAAGGTTATTTACACGATGTTTTCGAGATTTTGATATGCTGATGACTGATTGAAACTGTTTTAAGCCACGAGAAAATGATCGGTTCGTGTGCTGACACAAATAAGTAGTAGGTGCGAGAATAGAACTGGTTCGTATCCTATACATTAACTCTGATCGCAAGAAATTGATCGGTTTGCGATTAGTGTATCCACTGTTAAGTATGCGTAGTCTGTCGGCCAAGTGTAGGGTTTCCACCTGGCACGTGTATGAGGACATACACGGAGTCAGGATGGACGAGTGTAGGGTTTTTGGTATTTAGCATACCTACTTAATTCGTTTTTATTATTAAGGGTAGTTTGAAATTGAAAGACTGTTATTGGTTGGGTATAAAAAGAAACTACACTCGGCCGACGGGTCTCAGTTGGTTGTTGAGTCGTGCTAGCGAACGGTTGTCATAAGATGAGGTTATTGTGAATTGGAACAAGACAAGAAAATAAATGGATAATTATATTCAAGGGTGTTGTTATTTTACATATGGGAGTTTCATAGTTCTTTGCCGCGGGCCGCGTGACGTTGATCAGTCTGACCAGATCAGATTGACTAACCCTTTTCATTGCCTTTCAAGAATAATTTTTGAGATAAGCCTGATTCCTGATAATCCTGATAGAATTCATTGATTATTTAATGGCTCCTCTACACGATGGGTCATCATATTGGCCCACTAAGCTGAGCCAGCGTGTAGAGAGGGTATCCAGTGGTGTCGGATGTCATATGGCGCGGCGGGATGGCGATAGAATGGCCACGGTGTCCGTTTTTCGTCCACACATCAAAACCTTAATAAATTGTCAAATTAAAATAGACCTCATTGTCATGTTTGAAACTGCCGAATCTGATGGTGTTATTTAATCTGTAAACATTGCTCAGCGGTAAGTGGGCGTCGGACGTCCGTTTGACAAATGAGTTATTCTCTAAACACCTGAGATTATTTTACCGTAAATGTCATAATAATACAAGTCTATATTTATCGACAGGTCATGAATCATGATATCTTAAGGAGGACTCACGCGCCGCTAAACTGGGCCGGAGCTTCCGGCGCTTCGTTTTCTATGGAAAGCACCACGTGATCACCGATCAGCCGTCATACATATCAGACGCCTCGGCCCGGGGCGGGCCCGGTCTAGCAATGGTCATGGTCATCGTCATCACTACATTATTTGAGCAATAATATGGCACAAAAACGTCAAGGTAGTGAGTTCAAGACTCCTTGACCCTCAGTCCCTCAATAGTCCTTATGGTTCCGGTTAGGAACAAAATACAAAAAGAGGGTCAAAGATTGTTCGTCAGGACGAACAAAATTAAGGGTAAACCCTGATGAGGCTGATCTGTATTAGGTTGTTATGTTGTTACCTTTACCCGTAAGGGATGATTTTGGTGAAAAGGGAAAGATCCCTGTACCATAGAGATATCGTAAGAATAGGGTGCTCACTCCATACATCAGTTTTGAAACCAAAACGACTATTATTTTCGCAGGCGACATCTAGCATCGAGTAGCGGAATTATCAGTACCGCTACTTGATACTAGAATTCTCTAGTGACGCAACTCACGAAAATTTATTGAACGACAATTTACAACTAATATTAAAAGCAGAAGGAGTTGAAAATAGAGTTTGGTTAATCCGGCTGAAAATTGTTGAGCATTAGACTCGGTCGTCGGAATATCTACTGTCAAGTAGCCGTACTGATAATTCCGCTACTCGATGCTAGATGTCGACTACAAAAATAATAGTCGTTTTGGTACAGTCAACTGTAAAAATATGGATATAGCCAACTTATTCAAAAATATCCCATAGTTCTTAATCCGCTGATATAAGAGCTATGGGACATATTTTTGAGATGATTTGCGCACCCATATTTTTACAGTTAACTATACTGAAACTAATGTAATAGAGTGAGAACTCTATGTATTTTCGTCTCTATGCCTGTATATGGGGAATAAATAGCCACAAACACTATATAGTTGTTGTATTCATAATAAATACATATCCCCTACGGTTCCGCAAAGCAATCAGTTTTAGGGCTAAACAATTTTTACGATAAGGGGTTCCGTCCCTCGTAAACCCGAATAGTGTGAGCGTAGTGTGATCGACGCGTTCCTATAAATTCTATAAAACGTTATCTATAAACCGTATCTATAAAACTACAGAACCGTTGAATAGATCTATTGGAAAATATCCATGAAATAGATAGGTAAATGTACATATATAAAACACAGAGAAAATAAATCAGGCGATTTTTTACAAGTTTTAACTGACAAAAAAAATAAAACCATATTTTTCGTTTTTAAAATAGATACAATATGGCTCGAAGTAGGTATACGTACAGTCACCTGCAATAGAATGTCACACAACGAAGGCCGCAAAAATATCTGACACGATCTTATTTTGTAGAGCCATAAGAGCGTGTCACACATATTCTTGCGGCCTTCGAAGAGTAACATATTATTGCAGCTGACTGTACCTTACACCTACAAGTATTTTCAGAACCAGACCATCATACCTTTTAAATATAGACCCCGCAAAAGTTTCATCCATTACGAAATTAAATTAGCAAGCTTTTGCTAAATTAAAGGGGGAAGTTATTGAGTAAACAAGTTAGAGAAGTTTTGTCTCTGCGTCGCTAATTTGAGCAATTAGGTATTATTGATACAACACCGTGTTTAATGCATTACTTTTGATGAAAACGCATTGTAGGGGCTGGCTGGCAGCTGGGCCCTTAATAAAATGGAAGAAAATATTAAATTAAATTTTGGAAAAAAAATGTCAAAAATTAAAACTGAGAAGGATAATTATTTACACTAAGTATATCAAGGGATAGATATACATATAAATAGTCCGACAAGAAACTGTAGAAAATTATTGAGGGCGCTACTTCCTACGTAACTGTTACATTTTTTACGTAAAATGCTTCAACATGGAATTAATTTAGTATGGAAATTTATTAGATCCATTTTATTTATTTTCTACTATTTTATGTCGCACATGATAGCTAAAACTTATACACGTGGTGATAGAAACAATTCATAAGAAACAAAGTAAAAGATTTTTTTTTAATTTAATTTTTGATACATGCTTTTATCGCTGACTGTACTTTTCTTTCTCTAATCTGGATTATTACTTTTATCTCTTTAACGGGCAATTAAAATAAAATTACAAAGCCTGCAGAGGAAAACTGCCGCCTGGAGTACTTAATTTTAATATCATAACATTCAAAATCAATTAACCAGCACAAAATATTTATCCCCGATTAATTATAATATAAGGAATAATCGAACAAAATAGGTACTGAGCGGTTAAAATACTAACTCCGCGAAGACGAAGTAGTAGCTCAAGGCTATTAGCGTTATAAATCCTAACAAATAAGTCTAACCATGCCCAAGCCCATGGCAATCGAAAAAAGTAAAATGAAGGAGCATAATTAAAACTCCAACAAAAATTTATTACATTAAAACAATCATAAGTACATAGGCAAAGGGTTAGGTAATACATATGTGGGTAGGGTAGAAAAGTGGTTTCAATCGATGTGTGGAAGGGCACCGTCGTCGAACCCAAGCCACCTGGCGGTCGACTTAAAACGGTGGCGTGTGCCTCGGATACACATGCTGGTGGCGCGTATAACGGCGATACTGATCCTACATCTCAGCCAGCCCAGTATGGTGCTTAGAGAACGGTTTCACCGTTGAGATATGGTTTCTGCCATATGTTTTATAAAGGAGGACATTTGGGGTGCATAGACGCTGTCAACAGATGTTACAAGTGGGGTGAACGTTGCATGTCGCATTTCACAGGCCGTGGAATATTTTCTCTGCTTTTCGTCTTCAGCTGATTTTAGTACAGATGTGACGGGTCGTGAGAGGTAAGAAGGAACGTCAGTGTCGACGACACGGATATCAAACAACGCCTCCCTCTGCGCATCCCAAACGCCACGACAAGATAGATCTGCACGTAGGCCGCAGTCATTTTCCGAGATTAGTTATTGGTTCTTTTGTTACGTTGCCCCACGCGTGTTGACAAAGTTCACAGAATAAGTCTCTAATCTCATTGTGCCGCCTTGTGATTAGGCCTCCAGTTTTACAGCAGAGCGCGTGGTCGATGTTGAAGCTGCCGTTGCCACAGCCGTCGCATGATTGCGGCATGGCGTTTGGTGTTCTATGGTAGCGTATTGACAGCGCATCTCTGAATTCGTATGGGGATAGATCGAAGTGATCGAGGAGCATAATTACCTTCAGATGTAGTGCATAATTGTTTACCATCATATATTCTTGGTAAACGTTAGTATTTGTCATGCTATTTCAGTCAAATTCAGTACTTTTTGTACCGAGACTGAATGAAATAGCAAAACGCGTTCGTACGTTTCCGTGAAATACGATGGCAACATGGTATAATAACACGTTCGCAACGGCAAATAATTTTTAAGACTTTCCCTGGGCACGGCACAGGGTCTGTTAGATCCGATGCATGACTTTATTCTATGGCGTTAACGGGTCGATAATAACCGTTGGGTATTCTCTTAATTAATTGTTATTATCTACGTTTTTACGATGAATTATGCATATATTTTTTAAATAACATATTCTTTGATAGTCAACCTAGTCACTATTCAATTCGTAGGTAGATTCATTTTAAAATGAAATTGCTGGACAAAAAACAATTTGTCGGATCTCTTACACCCGATATCCGCACTGGCTGTTCAGATTGTCGATATTTTTGTAGTGTTGGGGGTAGAAATAAAACATCGATATCGAAAAATATTAATTTTAATATGGTAATAGACTTATGATGTGATACCTACTAAAGACAATATTGCAACTAGTGAACAATTTGATGGTAGGTAGGTGGTAGGTTGATGGGCTTGTGTAAATATTATTGGCAGAAATGTTACGCTTACCAATAATTATCCTCCTGGCAGTTACATCCTCTATTTTCTTTTTAACCGTTTCATGTTCGTTTTCTTGTTTTTCACTAAAAAACAATGTTTTTCTCGATCGCTTCATGATCGATAATTCACTAATTGTCACACCCACACACTTGGACTGCACTAGCTCAACTAGACTTTCATCTAGTACGGCTATCGGGTCATCGGGCATCGGATCTTGACGACCCAATGGCCGTACCAGATGAAAACATTTTTCGCCCTGGTCGGCATGGGGTCGAAAGTAACCGATACGTATTTTATTACCTATATTGGTTATATTCCAGTAGACATTGTTAAAACACTACCTATCCTTTTTTTACTCTTGCTACATCCAGAGATATCTATCCCGCACCAGCGTACGGAACAGCAAATTATCTCTCGCACCGAAGGAAAGTTCTACAACGGTTACATTCGACCCGATGCCGTAGTGAACGTGATAATATACTCCGCCTGGTACTGATAATATGCGATAGCGCTATATATAGCGGCCATGTTATTGTGACGTAGGCTTGTGTCACTCTGGGAAGAGAAGAACATGTTTTATTAGACTATGAATGGTAAATAATTATGCACTACATCTGTAACTAAAAAGACGCCCATTCATCGGAACGTTAATCAGCCAAACTTAAATTTTTTGTAACAATAAGGCCCACTTGCACCATTCCACAAGCCCGGGGTTAACCGGATAAACTTGGCGTTACCATGGTTACCAGTACAATTTGACATTAAGTTAAAGGTTTAACCGCTTAACTACGGGTTAGTGGAATGGTGCAAGTGGGCCTAACTGTATCTCTGAGCATTTAAGTAAGATAAATTTATTAAAAAAAAATCTCATCATTGTGGCATTTCCTGTTTCCTGCCGCCCGAACCCACTTCCTCGAAGCTCCTTCATTCCTATCACTAATGACGTCATTGATCTTTCAACTCCAAAGGTAATACGCAATTACGATTATACAACTTTACATCTGTCACTTGGTAAAGACTCTATTAGCCTTGGGAGAAGGGGCATATTTGAATAAAAAAATGGGGGTAAAATTGTAATTCTTTATTGTACTATTATCTTTCATGTGATTTGTTGAGGCAAAAACGTTTCCTGTTTAATAATAGGGTGGATATACAAAAATATAATCATGATATAGTAGCTGTTTTGGCAATGCCTTATCTGGTATATTTTTAAATTATAGTTATGGTCAGTTTTTAGGGTTCCGTACCCAAAGGGTAAAACGGGACCCTATTACTAAGACTTCGCTGTCCGTCCGTCCGTCCGTCCGTCCGTCTGTCACCAGGCTGTATCTCACGAACCGTGATAGCTAGACAGTTGAAATTTTCACAGATGATGTATTTCTGTTGCCGCTATAACAACAAATACTAAAAACAGAATAAAATAAAGATTTAAATGGGGCTCCCATACAACAAACGTGAACGTTTTTGACCAAAGTTAAGCAACGTCGGGAGTGGTCAGTACTTGGATGGGTGACCGTTTTTTTTTGCTTTTTTTTTTGTTTTTGCATTATGGTACGGAACCCTTCGTGCGCGAGTCCGACTCGCACTTGCCCGGTTTTTTTTCTTTGAGACACAATGTGTATCAAAAGACGTAAAGGTAGCTAAACACATACGAGTACGTAGAACATACAAAGCAGTTAAAGTATATTGGACACATTACAAAAAAAGCTACATTTAAAAATATTAAGTAGGTACATTTTTTAAAGATACCATGTGTGTGTGATTTATTTAATAATTGGTTCATCGGAAAACTATGACTATTATTTGTTCGAATTAAGCAATGGCAGAAGTTAACTTTTGTAAATACGTACTTGGACACAATTCATTCTTACATGATATTCGAGATGTCTTATACCTAAAGCTTTCTAATAATTAGTAGGGTCAGTAAGGAACACAAATGTATGGAAGTGCATGCACTTTAGTCTCAGGCGATGCCGCTTGGCACGATTGTTCCTTAGGTCAAACAAAGTTGATCTGGCCCGGTAGCCAGGAGATCGTACCATGCAGACCCCCCAAGAAGGGAGGGGGGGAAGGGTCGGCTCCCCAGGTCCAATCTATGCTATATTCCTTCCTAGTCTTAGCAACTAGGGCAAGTTATATATCATTTTCGTATAAATTAGGGACGAGGAATTCATTTCTGAAATAATTATTATGCCTTTCCATTAAAAAAAAAGATTTTTGTACAAAACATGAAAATGTTATGTCATTTTTTGTGACAATTTTGGATGTTACAATCACAGTGTGGCGATTTGCACTAAATAAAAAATTGGACGATGTAGCCCATGTATTCTTTATTCTGGAAAATATCACTTTATAGTAGGCATTCATACATTATTTTGTAATAAAAAAATAATTTATAGCGCGTGGTGGTAACAATTTCCATACAAATGGAACTATGCCCAAAATCAAAGATTAAAAATGTTTACTAAAACACTGAATTTGACATTTTAAAAGTTTAAATATAATGTTTTAATCATTTTTCCATGCGTTTTTGCCCTTTTTTGGTACAAATTTGTTGTTTTTATTTTTTTTCCACACAAACTTTCTCCCCCCCATTTCCCCCCCTTAAGCGTTGATTTTATAAAATTTTATTTTATTTTAAACTTAAACCTGTCGCATTTAATTGATGTTGAAAATTTCAGCTTTATATCTTCAGGGGTTTAGATTGTATGATGTCTGGAAGTAAGCAGAGTTTTGTTAGATATTATAATGTATGGGATATTATGAAATAAAATGTCTTTAGCTCAAACACATGTAGATCCCAAACTACTGAACATTTTAACCTGAACGTTTGAACATCGATTAATTACAAAAGGAATAATTTAGTTATAAAAACAAATTAAAAAATATCTACCCTTAAGGGGGGAAAGGGGGGGGGGAGAAAGTTTGTATGGAGAAAAATAAAAACAACAAATTTGTACCAAAAAAGGGCAAAAACGCATGGAAAAATTATTAAAACATAATGTTTATACTTTTAAAATGTCAAATTCAGTGTTTTAGTAAACATTTTTAATCTTTGACTTTGGGCACAGTTCCATTTGTATGGAAATCGTTACCGCCACGCGCTATAAATTATTATTTTTTTACAAAAAAATGTATGAATGCCTACTATAAAGTGATATTTTCCAGAATAAAGAATACATGGGCTACATCGTCCAATTTTTTATTTAGTGCAAATCGCCACACTGTGATTGTAACATCCAAAATTGTCACAAAAAATGACATAACATTTTCATGTTTTGTACAAAAATATTTTTTTTTGTATGGAAAGGCATAATAATTATTTCAAAAATGAATTCCTCGTCCCTAATTTATACGAAAATGATATATAACTTGCCCTAGTTGCTAAGACTAGGAAGGAATATAGCATAGATTGGACCTGGGGAGCCGACTCTTTCACCCCCCCTTTTTGGGGGGTCTGCATGGTACGATCTCCTGTCTACCGGGCCAGATCAACTTTGTTTGACCTAAGGAACAATCATGCCAAGCGGCATCGCCTGAGACTAAAGTGCATGCTAAATGACCTTACTGACCCTACTAAATGGGGTTAGTTAGTTTTTAATTTAATTTAATCAGTGCTTTTCTCGAAAAAGTGAAGCGTATACCTGAGTCCCTAAACCGCTTGCAGAGTTTTCCTTAATAAGTTTACGTTTTGAACTGAATGGTACCATTAAAATTGACAGACCATTACTTTAACTCTTTTTCGGGCCAAAATGTAACTTTTTACCCCCAAAATAAGCTGGGATTTGGCCATAAACCTTTCGTTGCGGATATTGAAAATCCGAGCCCAGTACGCATGAGCGGATCCCTTAATGTTTTCGCATTATCGGAACACATGAACCGTATCACTAATGTACTTGGGACGAAAATTGAAAAGCTTTTCTGTAGGTCATAGAATAGTTTGAACCTTCGATTCGTTTGATTTATATTTCAAAGTTTAATAATAGATAGAAATCACAACCAAAATGTATATTGGGATAGCTTAAACCGTTGAATGTGTGGCTAGCGTGTTATTTTGTCAGAATTACGAATAAATAGTGCTGTGCAAAATAGATAGAATTTTATGGAAATAGTTGCCCAAAGGACCCGAGGCTCTCATGAGTTGTAGTAATAAGACAGAACAACGTTAGGAAGATTATGATGGCGATTGGTGAGTACAGCACAAAATCTGTGAATTAAAAAAAGGCCTGACGAGTTTTTATTATTTAGTTTGACTTTGGTGATAATGATGATTATAAAACTAGAGCACCTTAGGTACTTCACGCAGTACCTTAGAAGAAAATGTGCCACGAGATATATGGAGTGTCATTCCGCTAAAATTGAGGACACAGTCCCCGTCAGCGCTGCTGGGGCCCTATTCAACTCGCGCTAATGACATGGAGTAAAGGTACTGATCTGTAAAAGTTTGATGTTTAAATTAGGTACGTTATAGGTAGCCGACCACTGACTAACAGGCTGCCGGACGATATCAGCCTGTCAGTTAGAACAAAAATTTGACAGCTCCGAACAACTGACCGGCCAATATCGTCCGGCGGACTGTTACTCAGTGGTCGGCTGCCCACAATTCCATACCGTCGGATGTGAACATGCAAATAAAATGACATTTTAACATAAAAGTAACTAGTTGCTGTGAGCTTGTAGACCTCGCCATAAGCTTAAAAAAATCAAAAATACTTATTTCGTTGAGTCATTATGACAGTGAACATGCAGTTGGCAGCAATGTCGCTCCCCATACCCGCAGCGGCCGCATCAATAATGCTAGTGCCGTCTTATTAATCCGAACTAGAGTTGTAACGTTCGAGAAAGTTCTCCGGTTTTATAAGGGAAATATTCTTGAGCGAGAACGTTTCCCATTCAAAACAGAGAAGGATAGAACTATAACTATAATCCGAACAATAGCTAAAGATTGTTTTAAATGTGTATGCACATACATCAACAGAGTATTTAATTACACAAACGGGTCTACCGCGATATAATTTCATTGTTTTTACCTTAAACACCCGCGGTAGACCCGTTTGTGTAATTAAATATGTGTACAAAATGCGAGAGCTTAGTGTTATATCAACAGAGTATACACATTCCCCGGTAAACCCAATCGAAATGCATTAAAGAGCCAATAATTTCTCTCAAGAGGGATTTGATCCACTTAAGCGGGGTTTGGGTAAATATTTTCCAGTTCCATTATTGTGTTTTAAGCTAGAGCAGTCTTTGTTGAAAGCAATCCCCGTAAAACGCGCACGTGCATTCGTGAAGAGACAACGTTGTGTTCCTCATGTCACTTGTGTTTTCAACCATGAGACTGTGCCTGTATCCAATAAGCCAAATCAACCTTAAATTTTGACATCCGCCCCCAACGCATCGGCAACAGCCTCCCAACCTATCGGTAGGTAGTACGAAGCGGGGAGGTCCCGGGTTCGAATCCTGGGCTATAACCGCGAAAATCGAAGTTCGCGAATTGCGGGGATTTTCTCTGTCACTCTAATTACGCCTTCGTTGGAGTAAAAGAGAAAGATCCCCGCAATTTGCGAATTTCGCTTTTCGCGGTAGCCGCTCTGGTAAGGGCATTTGAGTGTTTATCACGTCGGTTTCTAAGTTATGGGATCGATCGATTTGTGTAACATTTTCCCGTAATATCTTTTTATTTCTTATTTATTAACTAAACACTTACCTACTTGAATAACTACTTATTTTAAAATAGTGCCAATTTACAACTTTAGTTGTTGAAGTTTCGAGCGCTGGCAGACTCAACAAAACAGTTTAAACAAGTTAGCTAACTACTTAGTTACTTAACGATTCCCAGTTCTTAAATAAGTTTTTTAATACCTAGTTTTACCCTCTGGGTTGGAAGGTCAGGCAGTCGCTTTCGTAAAAACTAGTGCCTACGTCAAATCATGAGATTAGTTGTCAAGCGGACCCCAGGCTCTCATGAGCCGTGGCGAAATGCCGGGATAACGCGAGGAAGAAGAAGAAATAAGTTTTTTAATGATCGGCGGGGTTAATTTTGGTGGTTGAAACATAATTATATTTAAAATTTATTGGTTATAAATTTAGGCTCGATTTAACACAACAATAATGTTGCTTACAAACATTATTTGTCACGGTCCATACTTTATTTAATTAAAAGGCACTTTTAAAAAGTATATTTAATCTTATCTTCCCTAATCGTATCTTTTGTGAACTTCCTTGTGAAATCATTAAGATTGATAACATCCTCAGGCCAGTAAAAGTAGAACTGAAAATTTGTTTTTAAAAAACAGCCTTGTTTTCACTCGTGAGAGATTCGGTATCTGCACTGCATAAAAGAAATCATTGTATCTTGTTTCTTTTATGCATTATGCAGCGCGGCATCAACTAAACAGGTTAAGGCTTGAGCTGAAAAATCACCTCCGAAAATTTTAACTATACCCAAGCACGGTTGAATACTCTGACAAGTTGACAACCGACAGCACCGATTGTCGTGCGGCGAAGAGACAGTAAAACACCTGATGTGTAAATGTCATG
This sequence comes from Cydia fagiglandana, assembly GCF_963556715.1. Classification (NCBI taxonomy): domain Eukaryota; kingdom Metazoa; phylum Arthropoda; class Insecta; order Lepidoptera; family Tortricidae; genus Cydia; species Cydia fagiglandana. The sequence goes on from NC_085946.1 coordinate 1,479,508, forward strand.
CCCTTGCCAGACAAAGAGTAAAGGACTTTGGAGCAGGATATCTGGAAGCAAAGGACTTTAAAACGCTACCCATGAGCTCCATCATCCGGCAAATGGAGATGGTGGGAAAAGCTCTTGAGTAGTTGACGGATCCTAGGGGGTAATTGCACAAAAGATCCTTATCGAAGTGTATCCGCAAGGGCCCCCGAAAACCATAAGAAAAGATAATATAATATAAGATAAGATAAGCATGGTTGAAACCTGACGGTTGTAGGTGGAACAACCCGCGGTTTACTGCGTTCAGAGGCGCTCTCATATTCATACCCTTCTTCATCGGGCACCTTTCATATTTTGAAGTTAGGATACCGTTTCTTTGACGAGACTACGAGTAGGTATACTTATAGTACCTATTTTTATTACATTACATATTGTTATTATAGGTTTGGATAGCGCAAAGGTCGTGAGGTACTCATTAAAAATATATTTTTAATATTTTTGTAAATATTTATTAAAAAAGCAATGTGTTATAAGTGTAGGTACGTATCTAGCTTACGTACGCGTACGTATTTAACTTGCTTTGCCTACCTGCGTTGAAATAAGTACATAATTGGCCTTTTATTTTAGTTTAGAAGATCATTTCCTAGTTATTTTAATTGTAGTTAGTTTTAGTTTTATATTCCTGTTTATGTCTTTTAGTAATTTATGTAATTTAATATGTCCTAAGTTGTAAACTGATTTCGAACTGACTAACTTAGTCACGAAAGAATGGGCATTTTGGGATTCCACAAAATAATTTAGCTGGTTTAGGGCAAAATGTGTAAGGTAAAGCTGTAAATTATAAGGCAAATCATATTATGTATACCTACGTAGTCGTCGCTGGAGCAAAATCGAATAATGTCACCATCAATACCGTCATTTGTAACTCCATTTTGGATTTCACAGGCCTAAAAATCCCAATCTTTTAATAGGCTTGCGTGGGGATATAGATCCAACACACGTATAGTTATTATTAAGCCTTCTGCAGTAGTTTGTCGCACTAATGGAAACGCTGCCTTATTCAGTGTCGCCGCGCCGCGTCTAAATAATAAAGCCCCGTCTTGGAGACTTCACATACGTACTCATACCTACACATTATAATATACATATTACACACACACACACCATCGTTTTTCGGTAAGTAGCTTGTGTAGTATGTTGATTAGAAATAATAGGTTGTAGCAAAAGCATTTACACCGCAATTCGATAACTTAAACTAAGATCAAAAACTCATTAAAATACTGTCAGCATAAAAAAAAAAGAATAAAAAAAAAAATGTAGCAAAATAGCACCTATCAATTATCTCAAGTAAAAAATGTATCTACATAAGTTATTGTTCGTTATCATAATAATAAATAATACCTTTCTAAGCGCGTGTATGAGACAATGGACCACAGTCCTTCGTCAACCAGGAGGCGGGGATGAACACCCTGGCCCGCAGGATATTATAAGGATTGAGCGAGGAATATTTCAGGGTGATAGTCTGAGTCCTCTGTGGTTCTGCCTAGCTCTGAATCCTCTCAGTACCTTGCTGAAAGATTTAGAACTAGGTTGCTAATAATAAATAAATTCATTTATTCGTGACCAACTTGGATCAATTGTGTTAGTGACAATTTTATCTTAAGGCTAATGTTAGTCTATAATATACACAATTATTTACTTACTGGCTAAAATATAAGAGTATAGTAGTATATATAAGAGTCAAGTCATCATACTTATAAGTCGTCGCCCAGTAGTCATAGTGAAAGCAAACTTAGCTTACTAGGTAGGTAAGATTGTGCCCAAATATGTATTTAAAATTCCCATAGTAGCTATGTATAGAACCGCTCGAGTCTACAATTAATTTTAGTATATGCGCGGGGTAATTTCATCACATTTATATATATCTTGTATATATCTGTTTGATGCTATCATTGTCAGTCGAATGGAACGAGATAGGAATTTCTCATATTAATCGATCCGAAATCATGCGTCAAACAGATATATATTATAACTAGACCACCCAAGTTAAGCCATTATTTATACTTTGATGACGTTACGTAAACAATAATCTTGATTCGCAGAAAACACACCAATAACAATTTAAGACAATATGGTTTGTGGATCACTGAAATAATAATTTTCCTAGATCGAGTATTATATACACAAATATCTGAAAAGTTAAGTTGTAAATTGTACGTGGGTTACAGCTATCATCTTACCCAAGCTATGTCAAAAATACTTATATTGCCGTATTCCGAACTTCAAGATATTTACAAGAGACGACACGTATTAGATCTATTCTAAATACGTTATAGTTTAGATATCAACTAGTTCTCTTTTGCAGCGCTATTCGGGCAACCAATGTCACTTTTACGTTAGAGTAAGATATCTATTAGATGTGAATTGGATCTCTAAGTCATATCCTGTGGAAATCGTTCAAGAGTATCTCCAGAATCGCGCAAATGTCAAATTTGACAGGTTAGATCTTAAACATATCATTATCGTATCTTGGTGATGTCTAAAAGATATCTATTAGATATCTATTTCAAAATCCGAATCGGGCCCATATTATGTTGTTTATTGCCGTGTGACATTAAACAATTTAATTTAAAAGCAAAAATCATCAAACAGAAAGCTGTATAATGTATACAAAAATAATTATCTTTATTAGAAAAATGCCTAATTCATAATGATATGCCTTAAAATGTGCCACATTAGCAGTCTATTGACATGTAAATATCTGTAATGTTTACGTATTTACACGAGTAGCTTGTGTGATGTTTAATTCAGTATAATTAGTCATTAATTTGGTATGAGCTTATGTTGATTAGTTAAGCGAACCTTCAAGGTGATGTTTGTAGTGGTTGGAGCTGATATATCATTTACCTATATGAAGGGACGTGAATTTAAAATAAGACAGGTCTGTATTTGTCTGGGTACTAAGATTATCGAGATCAAGTATACAAACTTACTAACTAATATCTGAAACCCTAGTGTAAATTTAATTCGATAGTTTGACGTGCATTCACGTTTGCGTTGTATATTTTTGTATTGGATTTTAAACAGCGCGACAAGCGGGACATTTTGGAAACTCCAAATCCCATACGAAATGACACTTCACACGAGCGCTTACGTCACCTTATCGGATGAAATTCTCACGAGGGGTACTGACGTGATAAAATAAAACGTAAAGTCTTTGAGTAAAACTTATTGGATCTCTCGTTCGCGTCTTTCCTGAAGACCTCGCAAAGTTAAAGAGTTGAACACGCTGCACCCACAGAAAAGTGCTCGAGTGGAGACCACGGCCTAGCAAGCGCAGCAATTTTTTCAGTAGGGGAGACCGAGGTGAGTTGTGGCTGAGGAGAGTTGTGACATCGTTGATTTTTCGGAATCGAGACTCAAATAAGAAAAACGTTAGGGCAAAGTGTAATGTTAAGACTTACAGTTCCCCTCGCTCCAGCCTCCTCCAAATTTGAACGCCCCGTAAACTTAACAGGTGCTATAAGTATTCCGATCTTAATCTTTAACTAGGTTACTTATACTTAAGAACTTCACCTCTTCAATAATTCAGTTAATTGGCTTGCAACTAAAGAGTTTCAAACGGGGAGTTGAAACTTGAAAGGTAAGGACATTCTAAGTAATTTTATTCAGAAGGGCTTCTTAGAGGAAGTGCGATGGTTTGGAAATTAGTCTGCTGGTGGCTTTGAGAGGCGGTTTTAAAGGACGGTAGGACGGTACCGGGAAAAGCGCAATTTATAAGGCTTAAGGAGAAAAATCTTTTTAGTATGACTTTGCAACATTTCTCTGTAAAAAGTCAAGTTTTTTTATATGTTTATATTTATATTTGGAATGTAATGTTTATAGAAAGAAACACTGTATAAATAATAATTTTCAGGGAATGAATGGAATGGTGTCATATCTAGGTAAGTAATTGTTGGCGATACATCGATGTCATTGACTAGAATATATCTAAAGTTAGACCAAGAAAAGTCTGCAGCGATTTTGATAGCCTACGCAGTGCAATTGTCGTCATAATTACATAAATGTATTGTTCGTTGTGCCACGCCCTATGCTATCCAAATAAAACATTCAGGTCCATTTACCAATCCCTACGCCTTATGAAAACAGCGGTAAAACTCAATTTGCCGAATTAATCTGCTCTCATTCGGTTGAATATAAAAACGTGAATATGCAAAAGGCTCTCACTGTTTTACGGTCAGTTTTGCATAGTAAACGAACTTGTGACATCTACTCCGGTCATTATACGGATAGGTATTATAGCGGAATGTAAATAAGATATAAATAAATATTAACCATCAATTAAAACCAAAATGTTCCTGTGCTAATCTGCGGAAAGATAACGTGCTAGTCAATCAGTGCTAAACCGTTACTTGCCCAAGGAAAACGTAAAACTTGAGATTGTATACAGGGTGCTTCCTGTAACAGGAGCAATAAATTAAACTAAAGGCTGTACTCCTCAAACTGACCACTGACTGTTGTGACTGTTGGTCAGTTTGCGGAGAACAGCCTACAGTTTAATTTATTGCTCCTGTTACAGAAAACATACTGTAGATAATAATTGTGTTATTTCGAGATATCTCTCTCAGTTTACGTGCCTCTAAGGTGCGAGTACCTAACGTACATAGGTCTAATCAAGAAAGAAAGCGTATTAGTCCCAGTCAGTAATCATATTACCCGAAGTATATAGGGCTCCATTTCATCCACTTAGCGTAAATATGTAAAGGTTTTACACCGCAATACACTCACGGAATCAATTTGTGAAAATCAATGTCCGAACGTTTTTATCGCGATTGCCCGCGATTTGGGAAAATTGGATACGGTGGTTCGGTCTTAGTAAAGTTTAAAAATTTACTCAGGTTAAAAATCATGTATAGTTACAGGTTTACTCTTGTTACGGCTCGGTCACAACATTACGCGATTGGCGACGTCGCCAACGACAACCATAGGTGGGAACGAAAGGTTCGAACGCTGTGTCTCGCTCCAACCTATGGTTAACGCTTCCGCTGGCGCAAGTCGCGCAATGTCTTGGCCGAGCCGTTAGCTGTCCCCGACCACATTCTTTTCTACCAATATTACTAGTTTTAGTAGTATTATAGTGGTCAATTGCCAATGGTCATCATTGTCATCAAGAAAATTGAGTGTCGTCGCTCACGCGTCACCAACGCTGCAGGCAGTAAAGGTGTCATTTGTATGACAACTACAGTGGCATCGGCATTACTGCTGCAACGTTACTGTTGCAGAATAGCCGCAGGCTGTCACTGTTAATCTCCTTGATAAAATAATTGACGATTGTAGCAGTTTTTCGGTCACAATATTAAATTTTACTCCTTCATTCGTTTTACTGAGGAAATTGACAGTGAAAGCGCCCGCGATAAGGAAGCAGACCTTGAATGTACAGTACAGCTGCAGATATACTTAACCCCCCTTGCAAACTTTCTATGCAGGGGGGTCAGTTATATCTGCAGCTGTACATCGCCACACGCCGCATCCATTCTGATCTCTCCTTACTCCGTGCGCTCCTTGTTCCCAATGTAATGTAACCTGATAAAGGTTTTGGAATCCGTAACAGCTGCTCAATTTGCTCGGCCTTACTGGATTTGGCTTCGTAGTCTCAGTGGATATTGTTTCTAGAACTGTTGTTAGTAAATGTAATATAGACAGATCCCACTGGATCAGTATACACTGTATACAGGATGGCCCATTTAGAAGATGGGAAAATCTGAAACTATAAGACATAGGATGATCACTTCTTAGGAAACATGTTATCGATTTTAGTGACAGAAAAACTGTAGGTATTCATATATTAAAAAAATATGTACTCAGCTCGGGAATAGAACCTGGACGTTTTGAAAAATAAAACTACCACTATTTCTATTAAGGTATCGATTGTGTAGGTCTTAAGCAGAAAATGTTACTCTGAAATATGAAAAAATGGATTGTTTTCATATCGGGTGGAACAGAACGAGGGACTTTTAGGTAAACGGGGATTGTTTAGGCTACGTACTTTATTTTTCACTTATTAATCACGTTAATAATTCTAATCGTTTCTGAGATACAGTTTGTTAAACTTTAATGCAAAAATGTGTATCTTTTAACCCTAGTAAGAAGATCCCTCAAGAAGACCCTAGCATCCTATTAATGCCATAACAATTGACATGTGTCAATTGAAAATGTAAATAACTTTTCATCACACTTGCTCGGAAAAGATGTATTTACACGTAGGGCTTGCGGGCGGGAAATTGAAATTTTCGCCCTAGGGCGGAAAAAATCTTTTCCGAGCAAGTGTGATGAAAAACACTTATTTATACGTAGGGCTTGCGGGCGGGAAATTGAAATTTTCGCCCTAGGGCGGAAAAGTGTTTTATACAGAAGTTTGTTTTTATTAATTCTCCTTTTTTTCCTTACAAGTGTGATGAAAAACATTGTGTGTGCCACGGGCGGTAAAGAAATTCCGAACTCGTGAACATTTTAAGCCCTCGCTTCGCGTCGGGCTTAAAATTGACACTCGTTCGTAATTTCTTATTTCCCGCCCTTAATACACAATGTACTATTGTAGGATTGTTACTGAAATAAAAAATATTTTCATTTTATTGATTTTGCTTTACATTTTACTCTAGCTTTACAATTATAATAACTCGATTGTAGACCACTGAGATAACACTATCCTTTCAGCTCAGTTCCTAGAAATGTTCCTCCCTACAGATAAGGAAATAGAAAAAATGGGTCATTTTATTTAAAGCTGTTAAGTACCAACACTTTCTTATTGAAATTTTTATATTATTTCTTACTCGGAATCATGAGCTCTTTCGATTCTAAGACGCAAAGATTCTAAGAAATAAGTGAAAAATAGAAAAATTTGACCTGAAGTCCTCTCTCCTCCGGCTCAAGAGCTACGGCCGGGGACTTTTGATACGTTCACCTCCTAACTAGTCCATACAAAATTACGGAGTAAAAATTTTGTTCCAAGCATTTCCCTCTATGTCTTCTTGTTGCTTGGCCTACAGCCATAACACTGACAAAAACATTAATAAAATTTTTGTCTAAACAACGTTACAGTGACGCGACCAACACGTCACACACGAGTTTATGAAACAGTTTGTCTTTGCTCCAACATTGGCAACAATTAAAAACTTCGAGCCACTTGGTTCGTTGATTAACATTTGTTAGACAAGGAGGCCGATTTTAATTTAATAGTTTAATGCGGTTTTTATTTTGTTTTGATGCGAGTTTGAGTCAGCATTCGCCGCTGCGGCAACCAGCGTGAGGGGTCGCCCCAATAAATGTAATTGGCCACCCTAAACTAAAAAAGTTACTTTTGTTAAACTAGTTTATCACGAAAAATAAATGATTTATGATTTATTTAAATGAATTCTATTCACCTATAAACATAATTAGTAAAGGTGTCAATAACTGGCGAGCCTTCAATAACTAGCCGCCTTATACTAAAATGAATTCTGTTTATAGATGAAAAGAATTCATTTTTATTTTAATAAATTCAATAATATATATATTTTTTTAAATTAAGCTTTTAGGGTGGCCAATTACTAACAGTGGCCAGTTACTGGCGAATTACCCTACAACGCGACTACGACGCGATTATTTCCAGTTCGTGCGAATTTGACTCGTGCGAACGCGCGATCTAACTTATTGAACTCGAATAGGTGTCCTAATTGACAATCGCGCGACCCAAACGAGTTGCGCGTGTCATGGCTCCTCTACACGATGGGCCAACGCCGGCCATTAGATAAATGATATTGCTATCTCATTCTACCGAATGGCTGCGTCCTTTGAAATGGCCGGCGCTGGCCCATCGTGTAGAGGAGCCATCAGTCGCGTTGTAGTAGGTCGACCCCTGAATCATTGTTGCCAATTTGTGCTCACGAAATGCAATCAGTAAGTAATCGTCTCAAAAGGCACGTTAGCACTTATTCGTGTTATGTTACTTATAATGTTTTAATGCTTATTTGGGCACAAATGGTACCTTCTTCTTTATAGTATACTCTTTGTAGAGTGTCGTGGTCAACTGCTGACATCAGAAGGGCTACCGCGAAAACTGAAATTCGCAAATTGCGGGCATTTTGCTCTGTCACTCTAATTACGCCTTCATTGAAGTAAAAGAGAAGAACTTCGATGTTCGCGGTTATAGGCCTGGCACGGATGTTGCTTGCCGTACGATTTCTCGTCAGTCGTCGTCGTCGTCGCGGTTGAAGGTCATTCTGGCAAATGCGTTCAGAGGTCTCTATATAAATGGTACCTACATGATTCTAATAACTAATGTCTATACAAAATTCATAAACCAATGTTATAATTGCCACTACTTAATTAAATAGCTCATTAATGATCGATCGGAGTATAGATGCAACGGGTACGGGGTCCCTCAGGGAAGTATCCTTGGCCCACTGTTGTTTCTTTTATACATAAACGACCTACCTAAAGAAACACAGTGCCCGATGTCCCTGTTTGCTGATGATATAGCCGTAATAATACCTGCTGATGATGTAACAGTTTCTTATACAAACCAATTGAATGATACAATAAACGCAATAGACTCATGGTTAAGCAGAAATAACTTACAAACGAATACATCAAAAACATGTTACATTCAATTTCGGAACTATAAAACGGAACCAATGGACTTACAACTACACTGTCGCAATCAGAAAATTGAGCAAGTTAATGATATGAAGTTTTTAGGTATAACCTTAGATGAACACTGTACATGGAAAAATCATGTAAAACAGATATGTGACAAACTAGATAGATTTGTCTATGCTTTGAAACAGCTTAGAGCTGTAGCTGGAGAAAAAGCAGCATTACTTGCTTACAATGGTTATGTTGCATCAGTGTTAAGATATGGTATTTCAATATGGGGCAATTGTACAGACGTAAACCAAGCATTCTTAATTCAAAAAAAGTGTATTAGAGCGGTCTGCGGAGCTAAGCCGAGAGATTCTTGTCGGCCTTTGTTTAGGAGACTTAGACTGCTAACCTTATATGATATGTATATATTAGAATTAGGGCGTCTTGTACGCAAACTTCCACTGTATTTCAAACTAACGTCCACTAATAGTAAATTAAGAGCAAGGGATGAATTTAAGCTACAGATGCCACTATGTAAGACCTCTTTATTTAGGAAAAACTGTTACGTTATGAGTATTCTTGTGTACAATAATTTACCATATGAGATAAGACAATTACCCGACAAATTATTTACTACCAGATTACATAAATGGTTAAAAGATAAATGCTTTTATTCTTTAAAAGATTTTCTGGATTACTCTGTTAACTAAATGTATTTAATTATAGTGACTTTAAATTAATTGTTAAAGAAACTTATAAATATAATATATTCAATAATTAAACTCTACTTGACTGCATGTTATATTAATGATTTAGTATTAGTTTCATAGTTTTGACATTGTAATAAAGGTTGTTTTTTTTTTAGCTTTAAGTTTGCATGCCATATTTGGCTAAACATGTGATACTAAATTAATTTACTTTTGACATCTGTACGCATTTACCATGTTTAAGCAAATAAATATTTCTATTTCTATTTCTATTTCTAATGAAAAACAGAACACGGGATAGTTAAATTAAAAAGTAACAATAACAGTCGAACTTGAAGAAGTATAGAGGTATTTAATGTATATAACAAGTTTTGAAAATTATCAGTATTAAATCTGTAATATCGACATGCTCTAATAAAAAAGGAGTTTGATTTGTATTTCTTTTTAGTAAAAGGAATATATAAAAATTTGTTGCTACGTGTGATATCAGGACTCAAGATTGTATTAAAATAAGAGTTGTCACCTTATCAAATAATTAAAATCAGAATCGGCCCCAAGTTAAGATGGCGTCAGATGTTAACTTTCTGCTGAGTTTTACGTCAATTTAGCTTATTTCTTGGCAAGTTCGCCCGCTGAGGACTATTTGTACTGAATCCACAAGTTTATCACAATAACTGCCGGTTTTTTATTCAAGGTAGCAAAGGGGCTTCTTTGGTAAATTTGGTTTCGTGACTGAAGATACCTACATGTTTATTTCTAACAGTTAGAAAAAAGTACCGACTAATAAAGGAAGTAAGTACTTACTTGTTAATTTTATTACAAAGAAGAAGGGTAACATACTAATTGTTAGTTAACAGTCATACTTTATAGCTTTTAGGGAGTAGGTACTTGCATATATTATTTCGTGAATTTGCTGGGGCATAAGTATTACTATTTTACTTATTAGTGACATTGTTATAATTTAAAATAATTCCAAAAAGTTTGCTCAATAAAAAGACGAACCAAAAGCACATATTAAAATCCTGTTGGAATCAAGTTTAAAAAAATTAGAATACGCTGCGAGCCCTCTAATGAATAGCCTTTGAAACGCGGCAACCCTAACGAGTCACATCAAAATTTAACGGTGGAATTTAAACAAAATAAATCATTCAACCCTAAACGTAATCCGGGGCGTTCCGGTATCTCCCGAGTTTTTCCTTCGACACCGCACCGGCCCTAATATTTTAAAATTTCAGACAAAGCTCTTCAGATTTACGATGGGATTGTGTAAATTGGAAACTTTCGGGAGACATATTGCTTTCGTTGGTGAATTAATGCTGTTCCAGGGTAAAAACCGTCTCCAAATTAGTATGACAAAACGCCGGTTGAGCCCCGAGGACGTTCGCTATCGGTCATTCGGGTTTGAGTTATTGTTTCCCAATTTACTCCGCTAAAAGGTTCGGTGACATTTGTGATAAACGTCACGTATTTTATTACTTTTCGTATCATACGGGTGCGTTTCATTGGCTAAATTGAATAGGGTATGTCGTCGTGAAACATGGGATTTATTTTTTTATTTTTCGATTGTATACATTACATTTTTTGCGATTTTCTCAAATACGATACATTACTGTATATAAGATTTGATCACTAATGTAACAACTTTATTTTGTATAGTTAAAATATGTAAATTGATTAATGTAAATCTGAAAACATATACTCACATCGATTCATGGCTCACTAACTATCTTTTAGTACTTACGCGAAAAATGACCTTAATTCTAAAATGATCTAAAACAATCAAATAACCACTAATATGTGCTATAGAGTTTCAGCCAAACGTTTTCTATATGGTATACCCGGTGGAGCGATTTTCACATTCATATTTCTAAGTCCGGTATAAATGTCCGTAGTACTTTCATAATTTTTACGTCTATGTTTGTCAGAATTTTTCCTTGCTCTTAATATTTTATCCACTTCACTGTCTTCATGCTCCAAATCTTCATCCTCCAAATCTTCATATTCTTCAGGGTTCTTAATATCTGCGTTTACCCATCCGCCTTCAAGGTACCACTTGCATTTATCCATAGTTTCCAAACATTTGGCGTACTTAAAAGTTGTACAAACATGTTTCAGCGATTCTGGGTTGTGTTTGATATTTGAAGAAATCATGTATTGTTTCGTTTTTGATCGAAGGTAATTCTTTATTGGAATCTTTTTTTGGTTTGTATCCAAAATCGTTTTAAATTTATTCGAGTGTATGGGATTTTGCAGGTCTAAGTCATGGATACGAAGTTCTGGGTCAACACGTACTTCTACACTTGGTTTCTTCGCCAGATTACTAATAACGTCAAAGTATAAAAGCACCATAAGTGATTCAGGTAACATTGCTTCGTCTTCGATTCCACTTATCTAAATGACATTCTGTTGGACATTACTTGTTATAAGCATCAGATTTTGCTATTATTATTCATGTATATTGATTTATACGTGAGATTTTTCTCACGGTCAGTTGATCGCGATTATCGCGAAAGAATATCCATAATATTAATGAAGCTCAATGTTTGAGATAAAATTGTTTGCATAATAGTTCACGTATCTGTTCCTGTATTTCAATAACATTGTATTGCGTATAAATAATGTAATATTCTCATCCTGTGGCTCAATCTACGAGTATATGTCGATATTATTTTTCGGTTTTCCGTCGGACTAAAACTCGAGGTCATCATTTACTCTGCAGTAACTCTTTTAGAAAAAACTGGCACGAGAAAGTAACTTAGTACTTGTATTAAATAATAATTATAAAAATATATATAGTTATATACATATACAGCATAATTACCTAAGGATCTGTGATGTTAGTTGATTTTGTTTGTATTATTATTTCTCGGGCCTACATCAACATTGTTAGTCAAACGTGCTACTTTTTTTTCCACATCGGTGGCATACAAGTATATGCCCAGCTTGATAGTAAGCGGTCACCGTAGCCTATGGACACCTGCAACTGTACACTCCTTTTTTGTAGAACCCCGATACAACTTTGGCAAGGAGCGTTTCTACAGCCGGAGTGTCGTATGTATTTATATATAATAATTATGCCGTCATACTGGGTTTCTTTTCCGCACAAATTGTAAGTTTTGTTTGACCCTATAGTTGACTGGTAGAGAATGCCCGAAGGTATTAAATCCGTCACTTGTAATTTGTTATATTGTGCAATCAAGGTTAAATAAATACTTTTTTGAATCAATGAACAGTTTTAATTCTTTCAAACTAGCACGGGAGAATTTGAAGAAATACTTATTTCTTCGTACTAAAACAAAATCAATAAGACCTAGTTCGTAGTAGCCGTTTAAACTTCGGCGACCGCATTTGGTGAACATGCAGTTCGTCAATTCACAAAAAAATTGTACTCGTCTGTGAGTTTGATTTAATATAAATCCTTTACATCAATGATGTTGGTATGTACCTAGTATATTTACATGAGTTTGTATGGCCCAGTATAAACTCTGGTTGTATTAAACTAATTGTAATTCTTCTATACAGATGTCACATTTACAAATATGGCATTCTCTTCAGATTTTGGGAACTTTTTGGCAATTTTTTAGAATAGAAAGGTGAAAGGTTCGTTTTTCTATCTCTACAAGGTACACGGCAGCAGTCTCCGTCAGCACCAGAACCCTTCCTGTAAATTTCATTTGATTGAGCGTGACGAGCGTTCGCGTTTGCGTTATGTCTATTTTTGTATGGGATTTTAAACAAGTAGGACGTTTTTGGAAACTAAATCCTAAACATAATGACATTAAACGCAAATGCGTAAGTCACGCTATCTAATGTTTACACTAGGGATACAGATCTGGGGATATGTCCACAGAATTCATAAACTTTAGGTTTTAATAAGTTTTTGGCAAAAATTTCATTTTTGGTACAAGCTTTTATCGTTGACTGTACTTTTCTTACGACTGATAACTAATACTCATCGAGACAATTCTAAAAACCCCTAACACAATTAGGTTGCGTTTTTCATTACAGAGTTCCTATGGCCACCTCCGATCTCCATCATCAGATCAGCTCGATGACACCATAATATTGCATTGTCATCCGATTTATGCAAATTTTCAGCTCAATCGGAAACAGGGAAGTGGATCAAATTTAACCTGCAAGATTTTATTACAGACCGACAACGGGACAGGTGAAAGTAAAATAAAGTTAGACCGTAAAAAGTCTGCAGCGATTTTGATAGCCCACGCAGTGCAAGTGTCATTTTAAACGTCAAACTTCTATGAAATTATGACGTATAAATAACACTTAGGTACACTGCGTGGGCTATCAAATCCGCTGCAGACTTTTATTGGTGCGACTATAAAAGGAGTCATTATTTGATTTATAAATCTTAGAGCATTCCTAAAAGAGTCTTGAGTTATATATGTACTTGCTAAGTCGCTTGTTTCGTGAATGGCTCCCGGCTGGCAAGTATTAGCACTCTTCGTTGCAGGTAGGTACTTAGTTAGCGAACTTGTAAACAGTATGGCGGATTTCAGCGCTCACTGTCTCGGATAAAGGTTACAGCACTCTAAAGACAGCAATGCAAATTAATTCAGAGAATTCGGAATTAAATTTTTACTTCCTTTTTGGTACTGATTTTGTGTGCTGTGTTGTGTATTATCACTCATCAGCATAGCTTATTATTTTATTATTAGGTTTTTAATTATTTTGCAATCCAAAACTTTACTAATAAAAGTATTCAATATTTACGGAACATGAAATACTACCCCGCTTATGGTAAAATTCCATTTCTAACCGCAGCTGCACTACCGGTACTGAACGCGTCGCTGCAAGCTGTCATTGTCAATTTCCATAGTAAAATGAACAGTAGTGCAGCTGTCGTTGAAAATGGACTGTCACCTTTATTCATAAACGCGCTACTAAAGTCAATTAGCTAATAATCGTTTGTCTTTATCTGTCATTTTGACTTATGTATTCGTAAGAAAGGGATAAAACATTATTTGACTAAATCAAGAACGTAAAGTTTTATGAATAAGGGGATACGTCTGCGTGAAACACAACTGCGTGAAGGACAACTATCAAACTACCATTGATTCACCCTTTTCATCCATTTAAAAGATGATTTCCAGAATAAAAAAACTATCCTATGTTCTTTCTCACACCTTAAGCTATCTTCATACCAAATTTTATCAAAATCGGTTCAGCGCAAATAGGTAACAGACGGACAAAGTTAATTTTGCATTTATAATAATTACCTACCACTATAAGTAACGAGTAATTTAAGTCAGGGTAAATTTGATTAATTCAAGTAAGCAAAACTGTATGCGTTTATATGTGAAAATTAATCTCTTTCTTGTAATGTGTGCAAAGTGTGTCCTTTTTAAGTCTGTGCTTGGACAGAAGCGACGTAATGAAAAAGTTTGCAGTGGGAAGACTGAACCGGTAATCTGTTACAGTCCGTGCCTGGCGGATTACGCTCTCTGTACACGGACACGAGTTTAAACGATTTTTTAATTACTTACTTTTTATTATAAAAATATAATCTTATTTATAAGATTCATCTTATAATTTTAACAACCGAAGTCACTACTGGAGCTGGACAGTGGTATCTCAAAAAATAAAATCTGGGTTATTTATGTTTATATGCAACCAACAAATATGGAACATTTTAAAAAATTAATCGCACATAGTCAAAAATACACAAACTAGGAAAGATGCTTATTGCATATCCACATATAGGAAACATAATACTAGTGCTCGACATGCTAATGCCCAATAGATGACACATTGCTGACCTCACACCACCTCTATTGACAATGACTTAAGTTTCAAAATGATATGTACTGGAACCTAGTCGATCACCAGTAAGTTTACCTTAAGCATATTTAAAATGAAATAAATATATATATATTTATCGGTAATTTGTTTGTATACAATCAAATCGGTAATTTGTTTGTATACAAAGTTTTAAAGTTATACCGTAATACGAACATTGATGTCTGTTTGAAATATTATAAGTAGGTATTGAATGCGTTAATATACAGGTACCTATAACGGAAGTCATCAATCAAGCTTTCCTGATGGATGAACGTTTACTTTTGTCAATCAATCATCGATTCATACACGAGCGAGAGAGAATACACTCAAGTATAGACTGCTCACTCCATACATCAGTTTTCTTAACGAAATGCTTAATTTTCACAGTCGACATCTAGCTTTTAGTCTAGTTTGACGATCTTTTTGTGAAATTCTTATTTGTGTTTTTGCTGTATAATAATCCAATGTTATTATGGAATAATATTCATCATCATCATCATCATCATCATCCACATCATCATCATCATCATCATCATCATCATCATCATCATCATCATCATCTCAGCCATAAGATGCCATCTCCTGGACCTCCATACGTGCCGGTTGGAGCGGCCCGCATCCAGCGACTTCCGGCGACCTTAACAAGGAATAATATTAACATCAATAAATTGCTCTGATAATTAGATTAAGATAATATGTACCTAATAACTATTTATAAGTGCTTGTACCTAGGCCTACATGAATAAAGTATATTTTGACTTTGACTTTGACTAGCGTCAAGTAGCGGATTTATCAGTACCGCTACTGGACATTAGATGTCACGAGTGTCGCGACTGACGATAAGTGTATTGCTGACAATTTACAACTAATATTACAAGAAGGAGTTGAAAATAAAGTTCCGGTTAATCCGGTTAAAGTATTAATTGCAAAAGCATTAGAATTTTCGTTCGTCGCGACATCTATTGTCAAGGAGCAGTACTGATAAATCCGCTACATGATGCTAGATGTCGACTGTGAAAATAATAAGCATTTCGGTAAGAAAACTGATGTATGGAGTGAACATTCTATGCTTACTTATTTTATTTATCTACGACTCAAGGACTCAAGGAACTTGGTCCGCTTTAGGCTATTTTCTTGACTTGCTGGTGTTGGTATAAAGAAGGGAAGCGTGGCACAAGGAATTTCGTTCGTTGACCCGCTTTGTTTTTATCTCTATATATTAGGTACGCTTAATTATACTCATGGACAAATTTAGAGCAACCCAAACCAAACTAAGCAAGGCTCGTAGAGGTTATACTACGGGTGCTAGGTAAAGATATACATACTCATATAAGGTATAGATACATAGAAAGCGCCCATGACTCGTGAACAAATATTTTTGTTCATCACACAAATAAATGCCCTTACTGGGACCCAGGACCATCGGCTTCACAGGCAGGGTCACTACCCACTAGGCCAGACCGGTCGTCAATAT
The DNA here is from genome assembly GCF_963556715.1 of Cydia fagiglandana. Lineage (NCBI taxonomy): Eukaryota > Metazoa > Arthropoda > Insecta > Lepidoptera > Tortricidae > Cydia > Cydia fagiglandana. Next base: position 1,496,086 of record NC_085946.1, read on the forward strand.
TGAAAATTTACTTAGGCCCTTACCGGGTCACAGTGCATATGTATCTGCCTTGTCACAGAATCTGTTGGAAATTTTACATAATCTGCATATTGGAGAGTAGGTGCCCGAAACTGATCTTCTAAGTGAAGTGTACATAGATTGGACTAGATAAATAGTCCGATTCAAGAAATAAATGTACTTACAGGTTTTTAAGCTTAGCTATCGCGCATGAAATATGGACACGGAAGTTGCAAGCGTCCATAGGCTACTGTAATTGTTAAACGTCATGCGCTACGTAAATTTCTTTGTCACCGACGAGGTATAAAAAAAGTAAACATATGTAAACACCGATAAACGAGTAAAATATCGTCCGCCATCTTTTATCAACGACCGGAAATGGGAAGATTCAGTTCACAGGTGCGCTTTGAAAATATAAACGTCTGGGATAAGACATAGTCTTTCTAAGATGGTTCACTCTATACAAACATGGACGAGAGAACAACACAACAGACACTTTGCTTCAAAATTTAACTTTGCACGCTGATCGCGAGTAAGTACATCAGATTTCATGCAGTGTGTATAAAAATAACGAGTACAGACAGTGATTTTAAAATTGTTAGGTAAGCACTTATATTGTGGTAGAGTTTATTGAAAAAAAAACAATATCGATTTGAAGTAGACCATCGCGCTTATTAGGTCGTAACGCTTAAACTTTAAAAAATAGGTAATACATAATGTTTAAAATATCGTTTATTACTCTTCAATATCAGACTCAATGGGTACTCAAACATTAAATTGATAGCAAACTTACCCTACTTATGCAAATTCGTCAATTCAGGTCATTTGTATAAACTTTAAATGTCACAATACCCTCAGAGCGAGAGCTTATCTGTCAGTGAATATGAAATGCTATATGTTATTATATATTTTATTTTGCACGGTTATGTAATAAACGGTTGGTTTTAACAAAAGACAACAATTAGAGTTTGCACGACGGATCCGAAATATATGGGAAGATCCGCGGATCTGGATCCAGATCCGGATAATTTCATACACTTCGGATCCGGATTGCAAACCCTAACAACAATGTTATTCATCGCCAGACGTGCTCTCGATTGGATTAGGACATTTTATAATGTCTAAAACAACTAGTTGAAAAATTTAAAATTTTGAACCATCTTGTCGTATCAACTCTTGAATATTGGGACATTTAATAATACCCTCACTTCAACACATGTCGGTGATGTGTCGGCAGCGACAATATGCAGCGTCTTCGGCTGTTGTCGGAAAATTGGACGTCGTCGGGACATTGTTGGGAAAATTTCAAATCTTACCATGACGGCAGGCCGCTTTTCTCTCGCCTTTAAATCGAATGTTTTGTATTGGCATGACAAATGAAACTCTTAAATGTGAAAAAAATTAGAAGGCCTTGAGTGTTTGAATATTGAGTGCTTGAATGTTTACCCAGAAATCAAAATGGCTAGTGATTTTGTTTCAGAAAAAAATGCAAAAAATCGTCAAAGGTAATGTGCCTTCGTGTTGAGTTACCAATTTTAGAGTTAACGTATATCATGAATTACTTAAAAACTAGTGGTTCTGTGAGAAGTAGACGCCGCCGACATCCACAAATAAAATTTAAAAAAAAAGCTATAAACGAAATCGCAAAAAAATACATGTTATTATCGAACTTGCTGACTTATTTTACGATCAACGGCTGAAAAAGGCAACGATTTACCTCTAGCGGCCCACCATACAAGGTAAATTGGCAATCGAATTTGAATCAACGGTATTAAAAAATAGAGTTGAATTTGTTTTGTCTTAAATCGAACGAAACGAAATAAAAGAAACTCCATCCCATTTCGTTAAGATTTAAAATTCATTGGAGGTAATTTGTACTAGTATTTTTTTTATATTATGAATGGGCTTACTCATGGCCACAGACTAGCCGAGGCGTAGACGTGGCCTACGATGGAGCGAGCTCGCTCAGAAGGTGCCTGTTCACTCTTGATTTGAAGGTTGCCGGGTTATAAGAACACGGAAATATAGACGCCGGCAAGGAATTCCATTCCTTGGCAGTGCGCATAAGGAAAGTAGAAGCAAAGCGCTTCGTGCGAATTGGTGGAATATCTACCATGTAAGGATGGAAACCGGCCGTGCGTCTAAAAGTCCGATGGTAGAATGGGGACGGTGGAATAAGCTCGTGTAGCTCTTGGGCACACTCCCCGAAGTGCAGCCTGTAGAATTAGTATTAGGCCATTGAACCCCAAGAGGATACTAAAGCTCATAAACTTCGCTTTTCTTTTTCTTTTTGACGTTTCTTCTTACAAAAACGACACTTTTGACACTGACATATCCGATCCATATCATCGAATCAGGCCGTTGATCTAATTTTTAACCGACTTCCAAATCTCAAAGAAGGAGGTTATCAATTCGGTTGTATGTTTTTTTTTTTTTTTTAAAGTGACTGCTTCATCAGTCTTTCCATTATCCATCAATTTGGTCACAATCCTAAACGACTGCATTAGAAAGGGTCAGCAAAACAAACACTCTGACGTTATATGATTACGCATACTGTTATTGCATACATTTTTACTAGAAAAACTGTGTCATATAACGAAAGGATTGAAGATAAATTTCTGAGGGTTTTCCTTGTTTACCTTTAATTTTCTGCTCCGTTATCACAACATTACCGTCTGTGTAACGTAAACTTAGCATGAAAATATCCCGCCTACCAAAACCTGTGTCAAAGTAACGTTATAAGCCAGACTGTAATGAATATAATTTTAAAGGTATTTAAACTACTTAATCAATTTAATTGGATCAGATCTGTCGAATCAAGATTCCATTTTACTACTTTATGTTCTAGATTCAGCCAACTCAAGGTACTATAAAAGGTAAAATAAAAAAAGCAGTGGTGGCCGAGTGGATATGACGTCTGACTTTCAATCCGGATGTCGCGGGTTCAAATCCTGGCTCGTACCAATGAGTTTTTCGGAATTTATGTACGAAATATCATTTGATATTTACCACTAGATTTTCGGTGAAGGAAAACATCGTGAGGAAACCTGCATACATCTGCGAAGAAATTCAAAGGTGTATGTGAAGTCGCCAATCCGCATTGGGCTAGCGTGGGGACTATAGCCCAAGCCTCGCGCATGAGAGGAGGCCTGTGCTCAGCAGTGGGACGTATATAGGCTGAAATGATGATGATGATGATGAAGGTACTATAAACATCATTATTATAACATTATGTAAATACTAATAGTTGCTACTCAGCTGCCCATAAAAAAAACAATATAAACGGATTGTCTCGTAAAACTGTGTAAGAAGCGATATACATTATACATTTGAATATAAATATGTTAGACTAATCGCTTAAGTAGATATGAAACAAACATTCATTAGGGGCAAGCAATCACAAAGGAACTTTCTTTCATCACCTATAATAAATGTTATTACTCACTAACTGATGCATTAGAATTATCGTGGGCCGAAATATCGGCGTCTCCCGGGCCTTTGTAGCGGAATCCGGCTTCCACGCTAATGTGTTTATTTATAAACGCTATCCTGTATGAGAGACACACGGAAGGTAGGGGAAGTCCGGGTATAGTAAACACCTTAATTAAGGTTTGACTTGACATAGCAGAAAAAAAATACAATGAAGAAATGAAAGAAGTGTCAATAATAAGTCTTTATTTAATAAACTTTTAATTTAAAACAACACTAGCCTCCAATGTGTAATAATTGCTGCAATTTTGAACAAAACGTAAAAGCAGATATTTTATTCGCTTTGCCCAGGGTGCCGGGCAAAGTGAAACAGGCCTCCGGGCAAAGCAAATATCACTCATAAAATCTTAGTGAACTTAATAATTAAGTGAAAATTAATCAACATAAGATCATTTCAATAATAATAATTAGAAAAAGATGTAACAAGTACAAGTAACTTTTGATATATTTTCACTAATTTCATAAGCATAAGTCTTCACGGCATCTCTGAAGACATTTTAACACAGCTAATCCACGTTTTGATAGCCATTTCCATGACGTATGTTAGCCAGGAGCCATGATCGATCTTTTTTGATATTTATAAACCATCTGTAACAAAATATTATCATAAAAAAAATAACCTAATAAATTCAAAGTGAACACGCTATCCGCTTTGCCCGATCCACTTTGCCCATTCAGTCAGTTAAAGACATTAAGAATTAAAAAAAAATAACCGTGGGGTTGTTTTAAAAGAAATGCATTGCAAAAGGAAGATACTTTAATAAGCAATAGAAGCAAGTTGAATTAAAATTCGAGATAATTACTATGACAAAATAACATACAATATACTAACTTTACAAAATCTAATATTTTGCACTAAAAACACATTTTGACTCGTCACCAACGACGCTCGCAGCGACCGCTCCCTGTGACGCCTGCCGCTCATAGAGCGAAGGATCCTGAACATCATACATATAGGCGCGTGGTCCGACAAAGTCGAATAGTTTAGGATTGGGAGCCCGAATTCGCTTTGTGTTACCTGTGTGAATTATGTTACCTGTCGTGATTGTTTCACCGGATGCTCTTATCGGAAGATCAGCGCTGGAAGTCGCTAGCAACATGCTGAGGTGAGACCATTTCGTGGCACTTTCTCTTTTTTATGTTTCTCTGTTCAGTATAAGTTTTTTATTTTGTGTTTGTGCTTACGAATAAAATTATTTCTATTCTATTCTATTCTTTGCCTGGGGTGTTCGCTTTACCTGACCTTCCCCTAATACCTACAGAAGTATAGATGTGCAGCCAACATTATACAGTATGTGTTTGACTATGGGGCTTTAATTACAGGGCTTGATTTTACTCGATAAACTGAGCTTCTTTTACTATGGGACCAGCCCTAAAATCGGGGAAAAATTTTTAGCTTTTCCATAGAAAACGTCGACATCTGATCAGCCAAAATGTATGAAAAGGTAAAAAAAATCGGATTTCGGGGTTGGTGCCATAATAAAAGTAGCTCAGTTTAGCGAGTAGAATCGAGCTCTGGATTTAAAGCCCGATGGTCAGTAACACCATGTATGATAGAGAATGCCTCAAGGCATTAAGTCCGCCATTTGTACCTTCATGTATTGTACAATAAAGTGTAAATAAATTGTGGCGAGGCTCCTTGCCACCACCATAACATATGTATCCGTAGTATATAGGTATAGGATAAGTTAGAGCCGACTGCGCTCGGCGCGTAAGATTAGTCTCATAGTAAACACCAACTAATGAACACGCATCTTTTAATTTATTTACCGTACCTTCTGATCCCATAGTAGTACCCAATTACATATACTTACTTACATACGGTAAAGTGGTGACTCCCGACGTGTCTCAAGTGTTCCGCGCGCCAACTTAGAACTTTTGATTAAATCGGCTTCCGTACCTCGCATCACCATGACGCTGACGGAGGAAGTAACTCAAGACCAGCTGCAGCCCAACCAACAACCTGTCACCCAGCAGTTCCCGCAGCAGCTGACCGCCATCACCCTCTCGTCGCGCATCCCTGAGTTTTGGCGGCAACAGCCAAGGCTCTGGTTCCACCAGTTCGACGCCATAGTGGATCCACAAAAGGCAAGTGACCTTCATAAGAGTCAACTTTTAATTGCTAAGTTGGGGAGAGACGAGTTAAGGGACATTAGTGACATTTTAGAAAATATGCCTGAAACCAATAAGTTCGAAACAATTAAAGCCCGATTAATATCTGTGTATGAAGAGTCAGAGTCGAGGCAGTTAAATCAACTTTTGAACGAGATTGAGTTAGGAGATCAAAAGCCTTCGCAATTACTCAGACGTATGAGAGAGTTAGGTAAAACTCGCGTCCAAGACGACACATTAAAATTACTATTTGTCGGTCGTCTCCCTCAGTCAATACGTGCAGTGATAACGGCGTGTGACTCGGGGGAAGTAAAATTAGATACTTTAGCTGCGATGGCAGATAAAATAGTAGAAAGTACCAAACCATCGGAAATGGCCGCTATAGCATCATCTTCCACAACCTCTTTTAAATCCGATAACGACAAATTATTACGGGAAATAGCCAACCTAAAATTAGAAATACAGGCCATTACCAATAAATTAAACACGACAACGACTAGGAAATCGCGAGATCATGTCCGCCGCACGCGTTTTCAAAGAGATCCATCGCGAACACGTTCGAAAAGTAATAGCTCGAATAAAACCGCATTTATGTCCCAAGTAGCAAAACCAGGTGAATCTAATTATAAATGCTACTACCATTTCACCTACGGACAAGATGCTCGCAAATGCGGTGATCTTACTAATTGTCGTCATACTTCCGGGTCGGAAAACTAACTCTGACACCGGCACGCATATACCAAGTTGTCGGTGTCGAAAATACATACCGTTTATGCGTTACCGACCATAATACAGGCACGCGATTTTTGATAGACACTGGTGCTGATGTGTCTGTTTTAGCCGGAAAAAGGCAAAACACTCAGTCAGACTACACTTTATATGCTGCCAATGGCTCAAAAATTAAGACATACGGCGACAAAACTTTAGCAATTGATCTTGGCCTACGTCGTACATTTATTTGGAAATTTATATTAGCAGACGTCCAAAGATCAATCATAGGTGCCGACTTTCTAGTAGCTAACAAATTATTAGTAGATTTACATGGTAAGAAACTAATAGATAAAATTACTCTACTATCACGAGCTGCTAGCATCTGCAAAGATGTCGAGCCAACAACTATTCGGTCAATTGACGTCAATAATGAGTATCACAAATTATTAGAGAAATTCCCTGACATCACTAAAAAAGAGAATTTCAAATTAAATCCGAAACATGAGGTCCAACATCACATTTATACAACTGGTCCTCCAGTTTACGAAAAAGCACGCCCACTTAATCCAAAAAAATACAAATTAGCCAAAGCCGAATTCGAAAGAATGACGCAATTAGGCATTTGTAGACCATCTAATAGCCCTTGGGCAAATCCACTTGTGTGTGTCGATAAAAAGGACGGAAAGGAAACAAGACCTTGCGGTGATTATCGTAGGTTAAACGCACAAACAATTCCTGACCGTTATCCATTACCAAGACTTTTAGACTTTACATACACACTTAAAGGTAAATCAATATTTTCCAAAATCGATGTGCGCAAAGCCTACCATAATATACCCATGGCACCAGAGGATATTCCAAAAACAGCTGTAATCACGCCTTTTGGATTATTCGAGTATACTAGGATGAATTTTGGCTTACGTAACGCAGCGCAGGATTTCCAGAGGTTAATCAACACTGTACTCAAAAACCTCGATTTTGCATTCGCATACTTAGACGACATAATTATTAGCTCCGAGTCAAAAGAACAACACATTAAACACTTAGAGTTAGTCCTGGAACGACTCAACGACTACGGACTTACCATAAACACTAATAAATGCGAATTTGGGAAATCGGAATTAATTTTTCTCGGCTATCATATTAGTAAGGAAGGTATCAAACCAAGCGAAGAAAAAACGCAACTCATTTCAAACTTTCCCCTACCAAAAACAGTCGAGGAACTCCGGCGATTTCTAGGAATGATGAATTTCTATAGGCAAAGCATTCCAAAAGCCGCTGAAATTCAAGCACCATTAAACGCTTACTTACATAATGCTAGAAAAAACGACAAAACTAAAATTACATGGTCTGAAAGTGCATTAGAAGCGTTCAGCCAATGTAAGAAAAGCATTAATGAAGCTTTAGTTTTGTCACATCCGGAAGTGTCCGCACCCCTAGTTCTAATGACTGATGCTTCCGGAAACTGCGTAGGTGGCGCCTTACATCAACAGATAGGTGATAAATTAGAACCCCTAGCTTTCTTTTCAAAAAAACTTACCGAAACCCAATGTAGGTACAGTACTTTCGACAGAGAGTTATTAGCTATTTACATGGCTATAAGGCATTTTCGTCACATGGTAGAAGGCAAAGAATTAACTGTATTAACAGACCACAAACCATTAACATTCGCACTTACAAAAAAGGTCTCACCTTCAGATTCACCTAGACGCCTCAGACAATTAGACTTTATATCTCAATTTTGTGACAAAATCCAATACATCGAAGGTGATAGAAACACAGTAGCCGACGCCTTATCGAGGATAAATGAAATATCAATACCTAGTTTAATCGATTATAAATCGTTAGCCGAAGCACAAGAAAATGACGCTGAATTACAGAATCTGAAAACCCAAAATAATCTACAATTTAAATTAATCACAATGCCAGAATCCGGGATAAAAATAACTTGCGAAACATCAACTGATAACATCCGACCTTACTTACCATTACGTTTCAGAGAACTTGCGATTAAAACAATTCACAACGTGAGTCACCCCGGCATCTCTGCTACAAGGCATGCGGTTAAAAATAGATATTTCTGGCCTAGCATGAACACAGATATCAAAAATATTGTAAAATGTTGTATTCCGTGTCAGAAGTCAAAAATTCAGAGACATACCATCACACCAATAGGCGAGTTCGACAACGCTTCACGTTTCGAACATGTGCATATTGACATTATAGGTCCGTTGCCGCTATCTAACGATTTCAGATATTGCGTCACAATAATAGATAGGGTAACAAAATGGCCTGAAGTGATCCCTACAAAGGATATAACAGCCGAAACGGTTGCTAAAGTGTTCGTAGAACACTGGATAGCTCGTTTCGGTTGCCCCAAGCGAATCACTTCAGACCAAGGCCGACAATTCGAGTCCGATTTATTTACGCAATTGTTAAAAAGACTCGGCATCGAACGTGTTCGTACAACAGCGTACAATCCGAAAGCGAACGGCATGATCGAGAGATTTCATAGGACATTAAAGGCCGCCATTATCGCCAAATGTAAAGATAATACACAATGGTCACAGGAACTACCTTTAATCTTACTAGGTTTACGCTCAGCCATAAAGGAAGACCTAGGTTTTAGCCCATCTCAATTCTTATACGGCACAAACCTTAGATTACCAGGAGATTTATTTACCAAACATAATACAAACATAAATACTAATGAATATGTGAATAATCTCGCTCACATCCTCTCATCCGTTCCGAGTATTGCGAACGCTACTGGTTCTCACAACAAAAACAACATCTTCATACACAAGGACTTAAACTCTTGTACACATGTATTCCTGCGTAACGAAGCTCGAAAGTCCTTAGTACCTGCGTACGAAGGTCCATTTCAAGTTTTATCTCGCCATCCAAAGTTCTTTGTTATCACAGTCAACAATAAACATGTCACTGTGTCACTTGACCGTCTCAAGCCGGCTTATCTTTTAATGGCCGACGATATGACGGTTACGAGCTCCAGCGTTCAACGAAGTGATACAGTAGCCGCATCTCCGGGTGTCATAACATCACCAACACCGACACCGCAGCGGAATGACACTAATGGCACCACTTCAACCGAATCGCTGGTGAGAACAAGATCTGGTCGCACGGTAAAGAAGACCGTGCGATTCAACATTTAGCATTCCATCACTCACAGTCTACATCAGTACATATTCGGACGTCGAGCTGTACACATCCACTCTCAACCAAACATGGGGAACCCACCAAGCAAAACAATGATCGTGGCCCAGAATGGTGTCGCGTCGGACACCAAGCTGAGGACATCGGAGAAGGAGGACACATCAGGAGACAACACAAACTTTAAGATGTCTCTCGCAGCCGTGGTGCTGGTCAGCGCCTTAATAACGCTAGCCACCCTATACATTGGCTGGCGTTACTGCAAACAACGCATTAGAGCAACAGTGGACTATCGTATAGAGAAAACCATAAGAAAAAGGACCGCAGCCGCCGTGCAAACCGGCGCTATTGGAGCGCCGCCGCCGAAACAACAAACAATCAACCATGTGATAGTGTAAATAGTGTAAATACTTAGTGCAAACGTAAGATAGTGAAGTAAAAAGTGCGGGCCGGATTTTTAGCAATAGTTTTTTCTAGATTTTTCTAAGGGCGGAGGACTGTGGCGAGGCTCCTTGCCACCACCATAACATATGTATCCGTAGTATATAGGTATAGGATAAGTTAGAGCCGACTGCGCTCGGCGCGTAAGATTAGTCTCATAGTAAACACCAACTAATGAACACGCATCTTTTAATTTATTTACCGTACCTTCTGATCCCATAGTAGTACCCAATTACATATACTTACTTACATACGGTAAAAAATAAATAAATTATACTTACTGATAAGCTAATGCTGTGGCGCGACAACTCGAAACGGCCTTAAGCCTCCGACACCAAAGACAGCCATGCTTCTTTGTTCAAGTTACCCAACGTTGCGAATTTCCCTTAACTAGTAATGTACTATTTTCATCGATTTCTGCTAAGCAGAATTAAGGTCGTGATAAAACTGATGAAGTGTTATGTTATGCCAAAAATTATGGACGCATACCTGTACAAATTTCCACTCTCACTAAGTGCCTAATTATATCTATCTAATATAAGAGGTATTTATGGATGGTCATAAAATTGCTATAAATACGCAATAGACGTCCCCGCCCGTACTTTGACGCCATGAGTTTCCACGCCAAACGGGGGTGGGGGATCATAACACTATATCGGGAAATGGCTAATGTGGCGTGAGGGTGCATTTTTGTATGCATTTGTGATACTCGAAGCCACTTTCGTGGTAATACTCTCTTTGTATCAGCTTCCGTTAGGGTCCGGAAAGTAGCGGACTTTTTTGGTTTGGAGCTGTTTTTGTCTGGATTGTGAACCTTGTGACTTTTGGCACAGCCGTGAAAACTAGAAATTAGTGTTACGAGCACTGTTGCAATAATATAAATACAATGGAATGTGACCATAACAACAACATAGGTACCCATTTTAAAAATCACTATTAAATACGTATAAATCAAGTTAACTATTGTTACCCATATAGCAAGCGCAGCGTAGGACGTCCACCCACAAGATGGACAGACGACCTTGTTAAGGTCGCCGGAGGACGCTGGATACGGGTCGCTTCCAACCGGTACGAATGGAGGTCCAAGGGGGAGGCCTATGTTCAGCAGTAGGGTTTCTGGTTTCTCGACCTTTTTCATTTCTCGAGGCACGGGAATTCTCGACCTGGATTTCTCGAGTTTCTCGAGTACCTCGAGAAATTTTCAAAGTTTCAATAAAACACCATATATTTTTAAAATGTTTGCTTTATTTCTAATCAGACTCATAGGAAGCGTTGGTGAGATCATAATCAAGTAATGGTAAATTTTTAGTTAACATAAATTGCACGTAACGTAATAATAATAATCAACAAATCAACAAAAAATAAAACATATAAAATAAAATCTACCAATTATCAAACATTGTAGAGATAAATATATAACAATACTCTTTTGTAATGTTAAAATATTATGTTGATAACATCAAATCAAAGTCTTTCTATTCAACTAACCGGGAACCCGCAAAATAATCAACATACAAATCGAATTTTAAGAATTACCTTTTAACATTATTTTTTTCGTTAATTTTAAGCACAGTATAGTGCCTATATCAATTAAAACTTAATCAGTAACACGCAAAACGATCAACATAAAAAACAAATTTGAATCAATTTTTTTGCCTTATAAAATAGGCTTTTAGAAAAACAAGAGCATTAACAGCGTCATCTGATAGGCGGTTCCTTATTTTAGTTACAATGTGTCCCGATAAAGAGAAAACACGCTCATTCTCCGTCGATGTCGGTTTAATAGTCATTACAGCTTTGTACATTTTTTCCAGAGTAGGTGTTCGTTGCCCAGTAGACTCAAATAACTGAAATTCTTTTTTTATTAAATTTTTAGTTATTTGAGTGTTGCCGATCATATCTGTAGTTCCAGCTGTCTGAATAGCCTTTTTCAATTGATGTTCAAATAACTCACTGTCGAGCTCAAGGTCTTCATTATCTTGGTTTGCGATGTCGGAAACTTCGGTTAAACTAGAACTTGAATTTGGAAATAATCTGTTATATAATTCTTCGGTATATTTAATCAATGTCGTTTTATTGCAGCGTTGAAAATTCCTTTCATTTTCGTTATTATATGTTATTGGGTTGTGTAGATATTTAGCCAGAGAAATCAAGTTCACATTTCGTCTTTCAGTAATCTTGGCAATAAGGTGTTCCACAAATTGTCTGGCTAAATCATTTGGTATCGATCGCAATTTATTAATCAGCACATCTAGTATCGCCTCTGCAGTGAGAATTGTAGCATCTTTTCTGGATAACGCGTCAACGGACAATTTTACAGGACGTAAAACATTCAATATAGACTCCAAAGTTTTGGTATTACCATCATTCCACATCTCAGACATATGAGACATATTTAAATCAATTAACGCTTTTTTAATTGCATTTTTCAATTTCAAGAAACGTTCCACCATTTGCATCGTAGAGTTCCATCGTGTACGTACATCTAATAACAACTGCAATTCATGACCAATCTCTTCTTTTACGTATTTTTGCAGCGTTATATTTCTTAATGGACTCCTTCGAAACAATATTACCAATGCTCGTGTTTCCCTCAAAGCCTGCTGAATATTTTGTGCGTATCCTACATTTTCTGTGGAAGCAGATTTCTCCAGCTCGAAGTCATCAATACAATCAGCTTCATCTTCACTTTCCTCCTCAGAAGTATCAGAACTAGGTTGATTTTGATCTAAAGTTTGATTCCCTGACACATCAATAACATTTTCGTTGTTTTGTTTTTTACAGAAAGTGGCTATAACAGATAAATGAATGGCGTGATTCATACAGAGAACCATTTCTGTCGGACTTTCGCGTCCAAATTTGACCATCACACTAGGGCCGTCACTAGTTATAGCCACGATGTCTTGTGCAAAACATAGGCCAAACTCTTGCAATCTTTTTTCCACGATTTCTTTGGTTTCTGTGGCGCCGCATTTTCCGGGGATGTAGACAAGCCCCAAATTATAAAACATGCCATCCGTATGGTGTATACAAATATTAAAATATCTTCGATTTTTCAGGCTGGTCCACTCATCAACGCTTAGGCTAAATCGTGGAGATTCAGAATTTTTATCGTCACTTTGTTTAAAGTAATGGTTTCTTCTTTTTTTCTCTCGTAAAATTGTAATATAAGTCGCATAACATCGGATTCATTTTTAGGTAATTTAAACCCTTTTTGTTGAATGGCCTCTCGTATAAAATCGCTTCTTGTGATTTGACGAATTGTCAGACCGTCTTTTGCAGCTAATGTTGATACAATTTCTTCTAATGACTGGTTTTGTTTTGATTCGAAATGCAGAGTCTTTTGAACAGATTTAAATCGTTTTGGTTCCGGCGGATGATCAGTAACAGTAAAGTCGCTTGTTGATGTTGAAGGAGATTGCTCATCTGGTTCATTTGGTGGTTTCATACACATTTTATGGACGTGTTCAAGATGTCTTGCTAAGCCGGTTGTATTTGAACTTTTGATGGATATTTTTTTCGGACATTTTGTACATTGTGCGAAAGGTTGGTCTTTGATTTTAGTGAAATATTTCCACACCTTCTCCATGATAAATCTGAAACAAACGAATTAATAAAATGAAGTTTTCTAGTACCTATACGTTACTAACCTGTAACTATATCTTAAATCGACCATGAGCTACAATAAAGTTGACTTAAAATCATTTGTTGATCGTAAATTCAACTGATAAAATATAAACTATGTAATCAAGAACAATTGGTACTTACTTTGACTGTAACAACACAAATACAATGCACCCAAAGACAACTAACACACACCACGATAATGCTTAACGTTGAATAACACCACGCCACGCCGCTGACGCGTCTCTCCTCGTTCATTTCGAATCAGAGACTGAGCGGCCGCGGAGGGAAGGACGCGCGCGCGGGAAAGGCGAAGGTCGCGCGGGCAGCGGGGTGCAGACGTGCGCGCCGGCGATGCGATAAGCTAGACACATCACGTGTTATACGCGTGTTTATTTTTACTTATCACATGAAATTTATTTCTCGAGTTCTCGAGGCATTGAGTTTTTTTTCCCGTCTCGACTAAAGGCAGATTTCTCGAGAATTCCCGCCTCGAGAATTCTCGAGCAGAAACCCTATTCAGCAGTGGACGTCTTATGGCTGAGATGATGATGATGATGATGACCCATATAGGTTACCTATGGGTTATTCGCAGACAGAGTCCGTTCTAGACCGTTCGTGATGTAGACTAAAAGGGACATACGGCTCGATTCAGGAAATAAATTAGATCTCTACTAGATCTCAACAAGTTACGATATGGATAATTTAAAGATATTTGTAAGATAGGTATGTCAAATTTGACGTTTCCGCGATTCTGGAGGTCCTTTTGAACGATTTCGACAAGTTATGACTTAGATATCCAAGTCACATCTAGTCGATATCTAATGTAAATCTAGTTGATCTCTATATCGTCTCTAGATCTTGTGATTATCTCGTTTCCCGAATACGCGTGATAGGCAAAATATTCCACTAGTCATTTTCCGTTCTAGACCGTCTACGAATAAGGCCTACCCACCAATCTATTTAGTAATTGCTACACTATACGTAAGACGTTTTTACTCGTACTAAACCATCAAAACCAAAAGAATGAGTCGTACAATAGTTCTGCGTTATGAACAAAATGTATCATACCCATAGGTACTCGTAGATTATGAATTCCGTACACGGCGGGAAGAAGTTGATAACTCGAGATATTCTGCTGAAGGAATTTGAACTTAAAATAAAATTACATAAGGTTCAAATTTCTTCCATTTTTTCCCACCAGATATCAACTTCTTCCCGCCGTGTACGGAATTATCCAGGTCCAATATGATGGTTGCGATTTAATTATCTTTCATGGAACGTGTTTTTTAAAGCGCATCCATATTAAGTCCTCTTGTAATCATAGCCTACATGATTTTTTACCAATAGCTGATGAGTCCTGTGCTCTGAAGGATTAATATAACCACTTATCCAACATCAAACTGATCCAAGGAAGGCGTGCAAATTAAATTACGTAGGAAGAAAGGATGCTTTCCTTCATATTATTGGTAATTTGATGTGGAATGTTCACTTACGTCGATGAGGAACACGTATTTGTTTTTCGTGTTGTTTTGTGTAATTTTCCAAGTAGCATGATACAACACTACAACAAAAAAATATTTTTTATGAACATTTGAATTAAGTATGTACTTAGTCACATTACTATACCTACATATGATTTAATAATAAAGGGACCATGGCCTCCAATGTCCTCAAGATGTCTTTTACATTCGCGGGCTATCGCAGGTTTAGATAGTCGATATTTGATAGCCTGAAAATATAAAGTATAACATTAGCCCAAAAGTGATGATGATGATGATGCTCGCCCGACCGATTTCGGCCACAGCGACTGTGTGCTCTGGAGTAGGCAATTTTTAACTCGTGTTATTAGAGTGTAGGTGATCCACTCTCTGGTGCCCAAAAGTAGCAATCAGCCAACGGCACATGGACATCGAAAGATAATTAATCAGTTTTCTGCTAATCGATTGTTTGAGTTTTGTCAACTCCAGTTTTGAGATTAATTGAAAATAGCGTAGGTATCGACAGGTTGATTAATAGTAGCAAACTTGTACTTAAATGAAATAATGAAATTCTTGCAACAAAGAAATACAACAAAAGCTTTGAGTTTACGAGGAATTACAATTCATTACGAGAACCAGGTATTCAAAATGCTAATCCGCAAAAACAGCTTTCGGTATATCAGCTTTGTCATTGTGAATATGTAATATTTTCCAAAATATCCAAAG
Source organism: Cydia fagiglandana (assembly GCF_963556715.1). Lineage (NCBI taxonomy): Eukaryota > Metazoa > Arthropoda > Insecta > Lepidoptera > Tortricidae > Cydia > Cydia fagiglandana. The sequence continues at coordinate 1,511,838 of NC_085946.1, forward strand.
TACAAATTATACCAATTGATTGTAAATACCTATTTCTTTAGTTACAATCTGATTGCGGCTGTGGTAATATTACTACTTCAGCGATATATTATATAAATTATACACACTTACACACCGTAAAGTCGGGTTACTTTAGCCCTGGAGGGTAACTTTGGCCATTGAGATATCCTCGGTTCAGGTTATACTATTGCACTATTATAATGGAATTATGACATGAGATGGTGTTTTTTATTAGACCCTTTTAAATGAGGTTTTCATGTGGGTTAAAGTTACCCTCCATGGGGTCAAAGTAACCCGAGTTCACGGCATATAATTTTTGTGTTGAGTTTTATCTACACATATTGTTTCATATCACTTCACAACATATTCGTACCGACCAACAACCAGCTTATGTTTATCGAAAACAAGCGGCATACTAAATTATAACAACATTTTCTTCGTACACAGTCGGTCCCTAAACTGGATTATCTTATATCTCATGAAATTTTCCGACGTCGCGCCGCCCGAGTCACACCTGTGTCATTTCGTCAGTAAGGATGGTATTCTGTCCAATATCTTGGTTCAATATGTATTTGCGTCTCACATTTCGCTCAATGAGAGAGTGAGATGCAATGCACGTTGGAAAAAGAAATTGGAGAAGTGGAATACCAGCCTAACGGAACAATATTGCTGTCAAACAATCGTAGCTACTTTTATTATACTTACCTCCTTACATGTGATAGTGTGATGTTGATATTTCAATATTTCTGTCGCTGCGTGAAAATAATATTATTATTATAGTATACTCGTAATAGTAATATTAATATTAGTATAATAGTAGGTAATTAATACATTGAAAGAATTGTTTGCATAAAAGTAAGTAACAGAATATTAACACTCACAAAAAATATGAATTGTGAACTATCATAATCGCTTTAAATCATAATCATAATTGGGTCGGTTTGTAATAATAAATCGGTTTGTGGATATACATCAAAATATATTTCTTAATAATTAATTACCTACTTAAGTTCTGTTATTTTTTAAGTTCCGTGTGCATTGTGTAAAATATCTTTACACGTTGTAAAATGAAAGATGGAATTAATTATGAAGTAGCAACTTCGAGCTAAAAAAAGTGTAACTATGGCCCCATCTAATGAGCACAACTGCTCAATTCTTTGCCTACTATTGCCACACTATCAACTAACAATATAATTTTGATATCAGCAAACCCTCTTGACTCAAAATTATCGCAGGTGTGGCTTACTTCCGGACTGATATGCATACGTGAATCTAAATGTGTTCGATCAAGCTGCGCGGTGCGGCTTAAACTGTACAGAAGGCTTGGTACAGACTATTTTTGTGAACTTTCAGAAAGACTACTCGTTTAAAAAACGTTCAAGCTGAGTCAAAACATGGCATATTTGGCCTTGACCGAGCGTTAGCGGTCACTGTTTCAGCTTGGGCAAAAATACTTTCGTATGTCCGGATCTGAACCTTTTCTTCAGATCAGAAAGAAAAGAAAAGGTTCAGGTCGTATCAGACCAGAAGGATAAGGAGTTGAGTTGGCAGAAGACCAGACGAGTTGAAGATTGGTCCACCGACAGGAGCACGGCTCTTAAATATAAAGAAGAAGAAGATGTCCGGATGTTCTCCTCTACATGTCGTAATTCTCAACCGATTCTCGTATTGTGAGCATTCTGTCACTAATTTTATCAAGTAAATTAACAGAGACAGCGGCGGCAAGAACGACGCCGTAATAGTAATGCACCTGTAGTTGACATCCGAAACGCCAAGTTTATGGTGTTGGCCGCGAAAGCTGATCCCCAAATTTATCATTTTTCCTTTCTTATAATATCTAAATAGTTGTAGCACTTAAAAAAATACTAAATTCTTTGCATTTATAAGTACATACTTTCATACGAAGATGTTGCAGCGTTGTTTAAACATTGATCGCGCCGGAGACAACAGTTCTGTGTTCTTCCGAAGCGTATGTTAAGCGAGTCATAATATATTATGTATGCAACTGCATCACAAAGCTATTAGACTAATCAAGGCCGCACCAACCGTTGCATTTGATGCCGACTGATATACCACAGATGCAGCATAGAAGGCTCCCGACTAGGTTAAATAATAATCTTGTCAAGATAACAGTGAATCGTGAGGTGACGGCAGCGCACAAACAGTTGTAGGGGGCACTTTTTTAACGGTGTGGGAATGCAGTTACGCAGTTCAATCCCCCCCCCCCCAATCCCCCCAGGCCTGATATGTGGGAATCTCACTCACTCAGTCGAAACTTTTCAGCAGATACGATGAGGAGGATAAAATTAAGAACAGCATAGAAATGTATTTTAGCGAACTTGATGCCGCCGCCGTCGATTAGACAGAAAGGGCTTTGGACAGAGAACCATGGCGATCTTTGGTGATGAACGGTAACATCTACATTCCCCCAAATATGTCAACGTGGAATCGGCAAAATCCGATGGAAAAAAGCTTTATGTCTGCGCAAAAAGAGCGAAAAAGTCGTCGTTCGGCTCGGCTCGCATCGGCCGGCGCCGGCCGACGCGTCGACGGCTTATTCGCTCTTATTGCGTGGACATAAAGCTTTTTCCTATCGGCTTTTGCCGAATGCGCGTCGATATATCCGGGGAGACCCTAAGGAGATAAGAATATATATATTATAGCCCTATGCAACATTACTGCCAACTCAACTGTACTGCCGCAGGAATTTCTTTTATTGATTTTAATTTCTTTTCCTTTTGTAAGATTTGATATGTTTTCTGAAAGAGCTACGTATTTGTGATTTCATGTACATATATGTTTATTTTTTATATCAAATTCTATAAAGTTATGTACTCACTGAGTATAATTGCATGAATTCTATAGTAATTTAAATTGTATTTTTCTTAATTACTCGTAATGCATGTTAATTATAAGATGTAATAATGTTTTGAAAAGATGTGTCCCGCCGAGTTTGTTGCCGGTCCCATATTGGGATACCCTCCTCCAATTGAGGGGGGATTTAAATCTTCTCGGGGCAGAGGTGTACGGTTGGAGCCGGTAAAGGTTTATTTGACGTTCATAAGCGCATTGTAATATGCCTACTTGAATAAACTATTTTTTATCTTATCTTATCTTAATGTCAAAATCAATATCAATAACGTCCTGGCCTGGATAATAATTAGTGTCGTTTCTTGCAGCAGTGCAGTAAAAATGCTCCAGCGACGTTGCAACTTTACCTTACGCGTCTGCTATGGCAAATTGAATCTTTAGATCCATTTTTTGTGTTCATTGTTTTTAATAGATTTTACTTACTACAACTACATAACTGACCTTATTGTTTAGTTAGTGTACCTATAAGTACTTATACTAGTTAGGTGCCTATATAGACTTAAGTATTTCCGATGAAAATGGAATCTGATCTGTGTGTTAGAGTATAAATACAATAGTTAGGTGCCGATAGACTAAACTATTTCCGACGAAAATGGAACTCGGTTAATCAATAAACAGGCGAGTCGAGAAATAATTTGCTCTCTGTGACCTCCTAGTATAACTATAGGTACCTACTTGTGATTACGCCTACTTAAATATTCTACTCTATATTCTACCTGGAGTTTTGTCCCGCGATATAAAAGCTGCCTTTCAGCAATCGCAAAAGGGATTATTTTACGGAGAAAAATAAAAAGGAATGTCAAAAGAGGGATTTCTTACAGCCCTTTTTTTCATCAAATGAGCCGTAACACGAGTATGACATCTGCTAGAAGGTTGATTTTTTGGTACCTACACGTTTTTAAATATGTAGGGACAGAAATAATTCCTTTTCGGTGACGTCACTAAGTATAGTTGAAATTATTTAAACTGACCGTTTAGGATTATGAGAGCTCATAAACGGTCAGCTTAAAAAAATTCTATTATACATGTTCTTATTATGACGTAGTCCTCTGGGCACTGCAGAAGTCAAGCCAGAACAGAAGAAAGGCCAGGATATTAAAGGCTTAAAGACAAACTTGCGATGGAAGATATGGCAATACCACAGCACGGATAACATGGTCGCATGTCACCTGTCATATCATGCTCTTTTCGCCCATTCATACTTGTTAGATCGTGACAGGGCGACAAATGATAAAAAGGCGACCATCTTAGCCCTACTGCAGCGGTATCATGGTCGCATTTTTATCACCTGACATGCCAGGCGTCACTTTCGCACTTACATATTTGTTAGAACGTGACAGGCACGGTGAAAAATGATAAAAGGTCGACCGTCTTAGCCCTACAGGTTATTGTAAGGTAAAGTTTAAAAATGACCATCCCTACATTACGTTGCTACTTTTGGTGTCCGGATCCGATACTCGTCTCTCTGTTTGTTCGACTACCCTGCGTCCAAAGACCGATAGAAATAACCTCACACGCAAAAATAAAATAGGTCCCTATGCATTCACAAATTAATTCCAGCCGACCACAAAGCGCGTCTACCGAGGTTCCGCAAAACAAAACCACTGGATACGTGAAAAATTGACTTTGTCGATGAAAAAACAAATTTCAACTAAAAACTGTGATATTTTCGACAGCGAAAACAAACAAAGCGCAGTTGCCGCGCAAATGCAAAATGTAAATTCATTAAAAAACTGTAACAATAAAATACAAACGTTTGTTTGTTCATATGAAACGGGAATAATTTGATTTATTTTAATAATTACTCGTTATTTACGCGACTATTTGGTTTTATTACGAAATGTTTGCATGCTCTGGTCACCTTTGCAACTTACATTGTTTGAAATTTTAGCATTTATATACGGCCCCGACACTATCATGGATACTGACATTACTTTGACGGAATGACGTTTTTAGTGATAGTGTAGGGAGTGTCATGAAGGAATGACGGCAAGTAATGAAGTTTATTTTAATAATTTCCGTCAGTATTGGAGTTATGTCAAAGTAATGATACTAGAAATGACATTATACTGACAGTGAATTGGTTAGAATGATGGAATGAGAAATGACAGAAAGAATGATGGACGATAATGAAGTTATTAAACATTTTTAATATTTTTGAAGAAATGTCAAAATAATGACATTATACTGATAGTGAGTGGAGCGCATCACTCTAATCCCTCATTCCGTCATTTAAAGTACTTTAAAAGAAGGTTTTATACTAACAAGAGTCATTACTGGCATTTAAATCAATAAGTGAAGTATACCTACTCTATTATCGTTGTTCTAAAGTTTATTTTCACTTGACTCTTAAGAAAAAAGGAAAACATGCAGAATACGATGCACAAAGAAAATCTCTGTCCCTTTCTAAAAGTTTCCATACATGAAATAAAAATTAAAAACCTTTTATTTTATGTTGTTTACAACAATTTAATTATATTTTTACCGGGAAACCCGAAAATCTAAATTTAGTTATCTGCCTCTTTATCGTTCGAATATGCAAAAGTGAGGATGATGATGATGAAAAGTGATAGAGAGGTTAGAAAACGAAATTTCGTGTTTCGCGGTAGACCCCCAGATTGTGATGGATTGTGGTAGTGGCGCCCCCTACGCAGAGTTTCGAGTAATATTCCCTATTCAGGGAAATAGAATAATATTACGCAATACTCTGCGTAGGGGGCGCCTCTAGCACATACTGAGGGCTTACCGCGTAATTTCGTTTTCTGCCTCTTTAACACTCTTGCGTATTCGAGCGTTAGAGACTGATAACGAAATTTTGATTTTCGCATTTCGAAGTAGACCCTCTGAATTTGCTAGTGGACCCTACGCCGACTTTTGCGTAATATTCCCTTTTGCGTTTTATTTCGTGCATGGAATTCAATATATTTTTTAAAATATGGTCAACATCCCTATTTTGTATATTCTGTATATGGCCTTATATAATAACATGTTGTAAGTATGCATCTATCCCATAAGTAAACTCTCTGGTTTATGGCATTATTTATAAACGCGTTACTGGCCTGAATTAGCTATGAATAGTTTTGATCTTCTCGTTTTGGTCTTTATCTTTCATTTTGACCTATGTATTTGTAAGAAGGATAAAACATATTAACTAAATCAGGCCTGTAAAGCTTAAAAAGTTTTATGACTAATTGAGAATGAATAGTTAGTGTTTATGGTTGAATGTTCCATATAAGACTATCCCGTTCGAACTTGCTTTATGACGGACTCTTTTTTTATACCTCTTTACTTCGAACCTCCACAGATATTGTTTTTACTAAACGTCAGGTCAACCGCAGAAACCCCGACTAGTTTTAATCAGCAAAATCCTAACCACTTTTTTAATAATTAATATAATTATGTACAAGTATTAGTATTTCGGATACCCCAAAAACCTGTGTCTTAAAGTGGGCTATAATGGTTTGTACAAAATAAAACGAAAGAACATGTACATTAAATTACAATGAAACAACACAATAAATTGAATATAAACCAATCCAGTACTTACGGTGCACGGAAATCTCAACGCTACGACTAGGTACACATATTTCGTCGGCTAGAAGACTGGCGTCAACTAACAAACAAGTTGTTGTGTTGCTGTTTGCGAGCGAGAAAATTCGAATATTGGCGAGAACTTTTAAATTTTACCAGTGTTTTAAGCTGTTATTTTATATTTTAGCGCTTTGATTCACTTTACCGGATCCTAGACCGGATCCGGTGAATTTTGCCGGATCCGGTATCTTGAAAAATGTGCCGGATCCGGCCGGATTACCGGATCCGCCGGACCGGATTGCAATCCCTACCTTTACCTTACCTTTACCGTACCTTTTTTCTTAACCAAATACGTATACATTCTTACATAACAGAAGAATCCAGTAGGTACAGTCAGCGTCGTATAGTAGGTAGCATCCAAAGTATTCAAATAGTTCGGTACACCATATAATAGGTATGTATGGCGTACCGAACTATTTGAATAGGTACTTTGGATGCTACCTACTATATGATGCTGATTGTACTTTAAGAATAGTTTGATTCCCGGTTCGTGGTAAGAATAAAAAAAATATTTGGGTACATTTTTTAACTACCAATATTTCACACAGTCATGGCGCACGCACGCACGAAAAGGTTGAAACAAATAAATATTCTTTTTAATTAACTATTTCTTTTTCTGCATTTTTCTGGCTCATCGGGCATAGAGTTGCCACAGTACATAGTATAATTACGACAGGTTAGAAATATTTGAATCGATGATTGAATAATGTCTTGGTTTTGTGTTCTTCAAAACGTTCACTACAACATAACTAAGAACGGTTAGGAAAATAATAACTTAAAATTCCCCGTGAAAGGTAATGATGAAAATACTGATAGAAATACTGATAAGTGTGTGGGGAGATTTAGGAATGTCATGACCTGACTGGACCAAACGCTGGAGCGTGATGAAATTTTATGTCATTGCTAATGATAGTGTCGGGGCCGTAATTATGTAATTTTATTGTTGTTTTAAAGTATTTTGCCAAATAAAATAATTTGATTCTGATTCTGATATAGGGCACATCGTCAATTACTAGTCACCCTTCCAAAAACTGGCCACCTTATACGAAAAATAAATTATGTCTAGAATAAATTTAAAAGTAAATTTTAAATTTATTCTTTGGTATTACATATTTATATAATACATATTTAACACATACTATTCCCAGCTAACATGGGCCATAATTACCCTATATTTATCATGTTAAATTTAAAATAATATGTTCAAACTTTTTATCAAAAATGTCACAAATAAATATTATGTAAATAAATCAAGTTGAATTGTATTGGTATAAGTTTTTTGGCAAAAATTTCATTTCTGGTACAAGCCTTTATCGCCGATTGTACTTTTCTTACCACAGGCAACCTAATACTCGTGGAGACTATTCTAAAAACCTCAAATAAAATCGTTGCGTTGTTTCATCACAGAGTTCCTATGGCCACCTCTATCTCCATCATCAGATCAACTCGATGGTGATAATATTGCATTGTCACTAGACTTACATTTTGGACTTCACGGTTCACGGGTCTATAAATCCCGGTCTTTTGATAGGCTTACGCGCTTACCTTGGAGAGCTTTAATGTCATGTAGAACGCCTGCTGAAACCCGTTCACAGGTGCAACAATAGACACTGAACCGGTCTCAGCAGGCTTTGGGACTATTGTAGAAAAAGTGAACAGTATACCGGTCTATAGATTGATGTTTGGGTGGGCAATGAGACTGGGCTATTGTCGAGAGGTCGGACACCTGCCATAACAATGTTTTCACAAGTTATCGAGGCAGGCGGTGACTTGCCGCGGACTAGATGGGCCCCTGAAACTGCCGTCGCGAAGACGACGAGGCGCAACATCGGTGTGAGCGGCTCAGGGGTGTCGAGAGGTGTGTGCCGCTTTCTACCTAGTCGCTGTTACCAGCCACTGTGCCAACTCGCGTCTTATGCATCTTTCACTTCCACCCCTGGAGCATATAGCTCTAGCGACTCCTCTCTGGACAGCCAATGAAGGCAAGCCAGAGCTGAGAGTCCCCTTGGGGTTCACTCCGACCGACGAAGACACGCCGGAGACGGAGACCCTCAGAATCAGAATCAGAATCAGAATTTTATTGGTAAAAGTCATAGAATTTTACATGTCAGGCATAAAAATATATTATAACTAATATGTCAAAACACCCTGACCGACTCTTGGGAGCACTCGTGTCCGTGGGGTCATTTACTCCCTAAAGGGGCCCACTGATTAACAGTCCGCCGGACGGTATCGGTCTGTCAGTTGTTCGGAACTGTCAAAATTTTGTTCTAACTGACAGGCCGATACCGTCCGGCGGACTGTTAATCAGTGGGCCCCTTAACAGCTCGCCACAAGCTGCCCTGCCCATGTATGCAAATTTTCGGAAATCGGAAAATGGGTCAAATTTAGCTTCCAAGATTTTGACCCATACTAATAAACTTAGGTAGGTACCTACAGAAAGTTAAATAAGAGTTTATAAAAACAAATGTATACTATAGGGACCTATTTACTGGGTACGCTGTTTCTGCAAATTCGGGTTTTCCTTTCAAATAACACTAGTAATTCAGACATGTTTAATTAAACCAGTAGATACTTAATTATTCGATCACCGACTTGTTTAGAAGCACATTAGGCAGATCTATCAGCTTTAGGCATAGTACGCATCAGCCCGCTGGGGGTTTCTTCTTTATCCTCGTACGCGGTCTCATTTTAGTCAGTTGTTTACGCAACTATCTCGTAAATATAAATAAAATATTATAAGAAGATTATTTCAAATTTAAATGTACCTATTGTAGTAGGTAAATAAATAGATAATTATTCATTTAAATATTATTATATTGATTTATTTCTACCTACCTGCCCCAAAAGAAAACTGGTTATTTTCGTCATTTTTATTTATTTTATTATGTTCAACATTAAAAACTAGCAGTTTTGTCTATGGTACATGCTCTATGGACGCAAAATTTGAACCTGTAAAAGTATGAAATTATGAACATAGGGAAGCTTAATAACCCGGCCTTTGGCGCAGGTACCTCATAACGGAAACAAGCAAAAAGGCTTTAAAATCTTCGTATGATTCTCCATCATTATCTTCTCTCGCCAATTTCCCCATTAGAACAATATTGAGCCTTTTGTCCAATTTTACAAGTCGAATACCCCATGTGCAGTCTTGCGTTTACTCCGGCTCCGCGTAAGCAATTACGCACAAGGGAATCGTTAAAACTGGGGAAGGATCAAGATAATTAAACTTGGCCACATTCGGGTGCCCATTTCTGGCCGGAGGTCAACAATTTGCCTTAATAATTAAGTGGGGTAAGTAGGTTTATTAAGACGTCGGTCTTTAACAGTGAGGGAGTGAGTGAGTGAGGTGAGTGGTTTATAATGTACAGTCGCCATCAGATATATCGGAGCGGTCAAGGCGCTCACAAATATCTGAATACGCCTCTATTATCAAGGCGTTAGAGTGCGTGTTCAGATATTGTGAACACCTCGGCCGCTCCGATATATCTGATGGCGACTGTACATGGATAGATGTGTGGCTCATGTGATGCTTTTACCTGTAAACCCTGAAAAAATGTTAACAGTAAGAAAATATGTTGTTACTAAATACTTCTTACTTACCTACACAAGAATTGGGAGTTGCGAACTATGTTAATAATATATGTACGTTTTCTCAACATTGTTTTTTGTATTTACGGTGAAATTGCGCTTATATTCCTACTTCTTTATATATCCACCAAATTGATCGAAATGTTACAATATAAAAATCCGCCGTCAGAAATGAATACGCCATTACTTAGATTCTAAGTAATGGACCTCAACCTTACATGAACACAGGAAGGTACACAGACGTAATTTTAGAAGTAATAAGTAATTATAGTTACAGTCATACAAACAATTGAACAAACGATGTAAGGTTGATTCTAAGACTTAGACCTTACATCAACCTTACATCGTTTGTCTTAGAATCAACCTTAGATGGTTTGGCTTAGAATCAACCTTACATGGTTTGTCTTTGACATTCTAAGTCTTAGAATCAACCTTACATCGTTTGTTCAATTGTTTGTATGTATCTATAATTATTACTTCTAAAATTACGTCTATATGTACCTGAAAACTCACAAAAGCGTAATACATTTTGCTAAAAATCCTCAACAGAAACGGATTAGCAAAAGCAAAACAAATTTACGGACGGCGGACGGACCAAAGCCTCCTATCCCCGAAATGACAAAATCCTAATTCAAATCACAATAGGTAGCCTAACCACCGCCCCCGTAAGCCACAATACTAAGGGTCCATTGTCCAAATAATTTGGTCCGGTTTTTGGCGTCTGCTGCTGACTTTTGACCACCGGCTTAATGGGGTAATGATTCTTGGGAACTTTCATTTCCACGCGCAATAAATTGAATTTGTGAGATATTAGCTTTTGCTTTGTTTTGTGGAAATCGTTTGCGTTTGTGTTGTGTATATGGCAAAATGAGATGAAGTATGTCTGGAAAGTGAACGTCAAACTTCGATGAAATTATGACGTACTTACAAATAACACTTGCACTGCGTGTGCTATCAAAATCGTAGCACACTTAGGTTGGTCTAAATCTTAATATTTTTTAATATTATTTTGTATTAACCAATAGATGCCAGACAGTACTCGAATCTACTCGTATTTAGCAGTTTATTTTATCTTAAGTGGGGTAAAAGTAAAGTGCTACTATTTTTAGGTTTCCGTACCTCAAAAGGAAAAAACGGAACCCTTATAGGATCACTCTGTCTGTCTGTCCGTCTGTCACAGCCTATTTTCTCGGAAACTACTGGACCAATTAAGTTGAAATTTGGTACACATATGTAAATTAGTGACCCAAAGATGGACGTATTTTTATCCCCTTTATCTCCGAAACTACTGGTCGTAAAATTTTGTAAAAATACACAATATAGTTCTTTACCTATAGATAACAGAAAAACCTATTAGAAATGTCCAGTCACACGCTTGACTGTGCTGAGTCAGGCTTATGTGCGGAACCGTAGAAACCGACTCGCACTTTGCCGTTTTTTTTTTACTAAGTTGATAGGTACAACGTACAACTAATTGCAAAATGATAATAGAGATGACTCCTGCATTTAAAACAAAGTTATTTCACACCATGCACGAAATAATTGAAATAAAGCACAGTTATTTAGATGAAGGTATACGAGACGACGGTTTAGAATAGTTAACTTGTGTTTCTATAATTGTATTCTTCTTGAACAAAACTAGGTCTGCGGGTTTATTATTAGAAAACTTTAGGTATTTACGTCAAACGGTTTCTGAGAAAAACGCATTTAACTGATTTGCAAGACCGAAGTGATCCCATAAGTGTTCCGTAAACAAAGTTTTGTACGGAACACTAAAAACTTTGACTGAAGTTATTTTTAACACAATTGATAAAAAATGATAGTTAAAAAGTCCACACTTTCAGTAAAGAGTACGTGATTTATATTTAATAAATCAGAAAAAAGTAAGAAGAGTAGGTAAAGTGGCCGCGACGTCACTTGTTTAGTTCTTCATATTCTTCTCTTCTTCTAAGTCGGTCCCTCACTGCTGAGGATCGTGACTCCGCTTACTAATTTTTCCTATGGCAGCTCTCCACTTCTCCCTGTCGGTTGCTTTGTGGAAAGCGTTGCTTAGTGTGATGTCCATCTGGGCGGATATTTGGTCACACCATCTCGTTGGACTTGGTCCTCTAGGCCGTCTGCCGTCCACCTTTCCCATCACCACAAGTCTCTCCAAGTTGTCAGGGTCTCTGCGAGCTATGTGACCGAAGTATCTTAGTACTCGTTGAAGACAGATGGTGGATAGTCTAGGTTCCTTTTTGAGCTGCGCTAATATGGATACATTAGTGCGGCATGCCGTCCAGGGTATTCGGAGCATGCGCCGCCACACCCACATCTCAAATGCGTCGACTTTTTTCCGAAGATCCGCTTTCAGTGTCCAGGTTTCCGCCCCGTAGAGGAATATGGGAAAGACAAGGGTCCTAACTATTCTGATCTTGGTTTTGTTGAGAATATTCCTGTCTTTCCATATTCTCTGCAGCTGAGACATTGCCGATTTTGCCATACCGGTTCTTCATATAGACTATATATATTATATGCATAGCGGCTAACTTTACTGGCTAATCGTTTTGAATAAAAAATAAGTTCAAAAACTAAAACCCGACTACTGCAAATCGCGCTCTAAAAAGTATGAAACAAGATAGAATTCTTATCTAAAATTATCAAGCAGAAAATATTATATATGTTACCATTTTTTTATATAAAAATACAACGTAATATAATTTACTGAATTTTTAAAATATTTACAGAGATTCAGAGGATCGCCGTGGTCGTATGCCACGATTATAAACTTAAAAGTAATGTGGCATACGACCACGGCTATCCTCTGAATCTCTGTAAATATATAAAAAATTCAGTAAATTATATTACGTTGTATTTTTATATATAAAAAAAATGGTAACATATATAATATTTTCTGCTTGATAATTTTAGATAAGAATTCTATCTTGTTTCATACTTTTTAGAGCGCGATTTGCAGTAGTCGGGTTTTAGTTTTTGAACTTATTTTTTTGTTTAATTAATTTTGGGGTCATGATTTCGTTACTAACTTTTTGAAGTCACTTTATATTACTTTTGCGAGGGCGTCCTCAGTACAGAAATACACGCAGAGCGCCGCCTATATCGGGCTACGCCCGACTTATTTAGTGCCTATGAGGGCGCCGATGGCGGCAGTCTTTGGACCGCGTACGTCGGGTTACGCTCGACACTTTTAGTATGAGGGCGCCAAAGGCGCCCGGTTTTGGAACGCGTACGTCGGGCTACGCCCGACTCTTTTAGTATGAGGGCGCCGAAGGCGCCCGGCTCTGGAACGCGTACGTCGGGCTACGCCCGAGTCTTTTAGTATGAGGGCGCCGAAGGCGCCCGGCTCTGGAACGCGTACGTCGGGCTACGCCCGAGTCTTTTAGTATGAGGGCGCCGAAGGCGCCCGGCTTTGGAACGCGTACGTCGGGTTACGCTCGACACTTTTGGTATGAGGGCGCCGAAGGCGCCCGGCTTTGGAACGCGTATGTCGGGCTACGCCCGACTCTTTTAGTATGGGGGCGCCGAAGGCGCCCGGCTTTGGAACGCGTACGTCGGGCAACGCTCGACACTTTTAGTGTGAGAGCGCCGAAGGCGCCCGGCTTTGGAACGCGTACGTCGGGCCACGCCCGACACTTTTAGTGTGAGGGCGCCGAAGGCGCCCGGCTTTGGAACGCGTATGTCGGACTACGCTCGACTCTTTTAGTATGAGGGCGCCGAAGGCGCCCGGATTTGGAACGCGTACGTCGGGCTACGCCCGACACTTTTAGTGTGAGGGCGCCGAAAGCGCCCGGCTTTGGAACGCGTATGTCGGGCTACGCCCGACTCTTTTAGTATGGGGGCGCCGAAGGTGCCTGGCTTTGGAACGCGTACGTCGGGCTACGCCCGACACTTTTAGTGTGAGGGCGCCGAAGGCGCCCGGCTTTGGAACGCGTACGTCGGGCTACGCCCGACACTTTTAGTATGAGGGCGCCGAAGGCGCCCGGCTTTGGAACGCGTATGTCGGGCTACGCCCGACTCTTTTAGTATGAGGGCGGCGAAGGCGCCCGGCTTTGGAACGCGTACGTCGGGCTACGCCCGACACTTTTAGTATGAGGGCGCCGAAGGCGCCCAGCTTTGCAACGCGTACGTCGGGCTCCGTCCGACTCTTTTAGTATGAGGGCGCCGAAGGCGCCCGGCTTTGGAACGCGTACGTCGGGCTACGCCCGACACATTTAGTATGAGGGCGCCGAAGGCGCCCGGCTTTGGAACGCGTACGTCGGGCTCCGCCCGACTCTTTTAGTATGAGGGCGCCTGGCTTTGGAACGCGTATGTCGGGCTACGCCCGACTCTTTTGGTATGAGGGCGCCGAAGGCGCCCGGCTTTGGAACGCGTACGTCGGGCTACGCCCGACAATTTTAGTACGATGGCGCCGAAGGCGCCCGGCTTCGGAACGCGTACGTATCTTGTAAAAAAATTGACTGTTTCATACATTTTGGCTGATCAGGACTTCTATACCTATTCACGCTATAAAATGTTGCAGCACATTAAAAAAACACCAAGTATAGCGGCCAAACAAATTTCTTTTGCAAAAACCTTCTTGTATCGCCGTAGTCGCGTAACACGCGGATAGAATCCAGAGCGCTTGTAGATTCATAGTTCGAATCACCTAACCGATAAATTAATGTTTTATCTGGCGCATGCAAGCAAAGCCGGGTGCAAAAGCTAACAATATTTATATATTTGAAATGTGCTATTTGAGCTCTTTCCAATGATGTATAACACATCATCATTACTTAATTTTAGTTTTTTGGTTCGTGACTTTATGACCTCTAGAGGGCGCAGTGTTTATTTTTTTGTGACGCCATATAGCCTATAACCAGCGGACGATTAAGACGATTCGAATGACACATCGTTTGTTAAATTATAATAAGTACTTTAGAAGTTATGAGGGAACAGATGAACATACATACATACATACCCACATACATACCGGTCAAAATCATAACCCTCCTTTTGCGTTGCCGTAGTCGGGTAAAAAAGAAACTGATTTGATTTCTCATACGTCATATCACTAAATCTTATAAAACAAATTCCCCGCCGCGTCTGTCTGTTTATTCACGATAAACTCAAAACTACTGAACGGATTTTCATGCAGTTTTCATCTATCAATAGAGTGGTTCTTGAGTAAGGTTTAGGTGTATAATTTGTTAAAGGTAACCTGTGCGAAGCAGAGGTGGGTCGCTATATGTAGTACCTACTCTAATAATTCAATTTTCATATATTGATACCCTTGACTTGATATACCGGGTGTGGCCTGTAATGTGAGCAAAAAATTAAACTGTAGGCTGTACTCCTCATACTGACCAACATTTGTTCAGCGACTTTTAAAAATAACTTGTGGTTTGATTTATAATAGTACTCTTTAAAGTTTATTCTAAGACGCAATGTATTTAGAATTTTGTTATGTTTAAGGCATGACAAGCAACGTCAATCACAATGATATGGCGTGGCGATGGCGTCCATTGAAGATAATATTTATTTTGTATGAAAAATAGGGAGTATAAATACTTCATAATTTTTAAAAGCTGTTGAACAAAAGTGTCACCGTTTGAGGAGTACAATCTATGTTTTAATTATTTGCTCGTGTTACAGGTCACACCCGGTATATTATATTATTATTTAGGTGTATATACTCGTAGAGTACAAATTTCCTAGAACAGAAATGAAGCTGACATATGTAATCTGCACCTAACGTATTGAATTTTGTGTGGAAATTGGCGCTGCCTTCCCATCCTAATAAATCTTATGTGAGCATTAATTCCTAGAAGCCAGTTCAGGAATATCGCATTCACTCAGAAATACCAGGAAATGATAATACGTGGAGAACACAGGTACAGTCGCCACCAGATATATCGGAATAGCCGATGTGCTCAAAAATATCTGCCAATGGAGGTTTTCACATATTTGTGAGCACCTTGGCCGCTCCGATATATCTGATGACGACGATCCAGATAAGGTCCGGAATACGGTAAAGCTACCGAGCAAATAAGAGAACTTGGCACGTAATACATTAATTGCCACTAAGTGCAACGGGTTACGCTCGTAGCGCGTAGCCACGGTTTCGCCGTATGTAGCGCGTAGTCGTTACAAACAGTGTACCCGACACTGCGTTCTTGGCCCTGAATGTGTTAAACATACTTAATTTTACTTAGTGGCTCATACGACATCATCATTATCCAGTGCGCCGACTTCTGGCCGAAAAGTGTCGTGTTTTGACGTTGACATAACGTATCTTGACGTATCTTAAAGTTCGAATCGGGCTGTCAGTCAAGTTGTAACCCTCTTCATTTATCTAACGTTCGGAAAATCTAAAAGAAAGGTAAGTAATTGAACAAAAATCGACGTAGACACATCAGTGCAAATAAAGCGTTCGCATGCAAATATATTGTACGAGTGACATTTTGCTAAGTGTTCGCGCCGGGCCAAATCGCCTCTTCTCGATATCAGTTGCTTATTCAATCGCGCCGATTTGAGCGAGTGGGCGAAAATACAGTTGGGTGCACCGAACAATTTACAATTCACTTGCCGCTCGGTTCAGACTCCAGTGCCGTGCACGTCGTGGTAAAAAATATGATAAACCTTTAAAAAGCTTTTGAAGAATACGAAGACGGAGCAGGAATCCTCTACTGAACATTAAACTGAAGAGTGAAGATTCCTAAAGAAATGTATAATATATGTATCCCAATCCTGGCGTTATCCCGGCATTTTGCCACGGCTCATGGGAGCCTGGGGTCTGCTTGACAACTAATCCCATGATCTGACGTAGGCACTAGGTTTTACGAAAGCGACTGCTATCTGACCTTCCAACCCAGAGGGGAAACTAGGTCTTATTGGGATTAGTCCGGTTTCCTCACGATGTTTTCCTTCACCGGAAAGCGACTGGCAAATATCAAATGATATTTCGTACATAAGTTCCGAAAAACTCATTGATACGAGCCGGGGTTTGAACCCGCGATCTCCGGATTGAAAGTCGCACGCTCTTACCGCTAGGCCACCAGCGCTTGTATAATATATGTATATTATCTATATTTTTTTATGTAATTCCTACTGCCTCCTCCATATATTGTATATTGTTTACATCGAAATAAAATATAATTCTATTATTATGTAAAATGTTATATTAGCATTTTATATTCTGTACTAGTTTTATATTATTCCAAGCTTAACAACGTAACGGCTTAATAAAACAATATGGCTAGTACAGTGTACCAACGTCAGATGATTGTAATATTAGTTCTAATGACAGTGCGTAGGGCTGATAAATGTTATCTGTGACACTAGACTTTGCCTGTCAATTGCTGAAAGATTACCGCTAATATGAGTAACCAACCTTGTAAAACTAATATTAATTATAAACCTGTCAAGAAGAACATCATCTTTATATTTGAGAGCACCATAAGAATCCCCAGGACCAGGCCCACAGGGTGGGCTAACATTTCAGAAGCCGGGATAAGTTGGAGCAGCTTGCTTTAAAACCGACGCCCGCCAGTGGAAAAGACGCTATTTCTATAAATTGGGAGCCAGAGGTCTGATAATTCCAGTTATTTTCATCTGTTTTCACCGTGTTTTGGCAGTCAGAGAAGTGATTAGTGATTACTCACTAACAAATCTGGGAGTTGGAGAAAGTGATATCCGTTTAAGGAAAACTAACCTATTGAAACAAACTGACGTCCACATAATAAAAGAATAAGATAACATAGCGTGTTTTGTGTCGTGAATGTACTAACAAGAGCATGTTTCATGTGTTTAGCTTTTGTTCGTGTGCGTAATTTCTTTTTTTTTTTGGTTATTGAAATGCTTACAGTAACTCCAATAGCTGTAATAGTACCAAGCGATTAATAGTATGTGTTTGGCTTCTCGCGAGCGTATTGATTGTGAATGGAAATCAATTTTAAGGAAATTCTGGTACATAATTGTTACTTTTGAATTTCACTCTGAATTACTGGTTGTAACTATCATGTTATGTGTATGTGGATTTGTTTTCATATAGTCGGTTTAAACAGTAAAAATGAAAAATGGGAAGACTCCATGGTTGTAGTAGAAAGTGTGACAGAAGAAGTAAGGAAAAGTCAAGTGCAAGGCAGTCAGTGTCAAGTCAGTCAGTACTATATCACATATCAGTATGCACCATAATATAGACAAGTGAGTGTCTCTTGATATGGATTGTTGTAATAGTCATTCATCTTATTCACATATATGGTAGCGAGGCCTGCCATCAGTTATTTTCACATGGCATAGAAAATTATTATCATGATAAAATGGCATTAGGTAATAAGTGAGATAAAAATAAGAATAAGAATAAATTTTATTATCAATAAAAACACACAACAGAATATGTCACGGGTCTCCGCACTAGGCTAAGTCTCTATCGCGGGGAACCAGGTACAGTTAATATTATTGAACTAGTTACACCATAAAGTTACAATTACAAATAACAAACTTAAAGTGAAGCACTTAAATACAAGTATGAGAAAAAAAATACAATCTTATTGCAAGGTATGGAAACTAAACTTAAAGTATTTTAACTACAATATCTTCTGTCTCTGCATAAGTAAGTGAATGTAAAAATTTAAATAAGAGTATTTTAGCTTCTATAATGGTAAATCTTAATTGCAGTGTTTAAGCAAAGTGTTGTAAGTAGTCACTCCGTCTCTTTCCCCAAAACGTTTCCCAAAGGCGGAGCGAACTTCTGGAATTGGTAAGATAAAGATGCGTTTATTGATGAAAGAACTATAGCAAGGCAACAATTTTGAGAATTGTGTGTAAAGAGATTTTCATTAAAAATAGTTGACATAGGGTTGGAAATCAAAAGCATAACTTTTAAAACAGAGCGTTGAGCCCTTTCAATTTTCAGCATAGAGGTCTTTGCCGCACTTCTCCAAACTGTCATGCAGTAGCTAATCACAGATTGACAGAGCGCGGTGTCAACTAATTTAAGCACAGAATCATCGGCAGTGTTACGAAGCTTTTTGAAAATAAATATGGATTTTCTTATTCTAGCAGAGAGTTTGTGAATGTGGTTTTTGAAGTTCAGTTTTCATCTACTAATAGGCCAAGATATTTTATTACATCAGTATTTTGTATTGAATCACAGTTACAGGAGTTAGAAATAGGGTAGTCTGTGCATGAATGGAATTTTATAATGGGAAGAAAGGATGGTTTTGACAAGGTGGTATTTTTATGGGGCATTTGGAACAGGAGATCGCATCCCCCTCAGCGCTCGATTTCCCTTTCAAGTGCAGATCGCAGCAGCCGCAAAGCATCTTGGTTGATAGTTGTCTTGCGAGTTATATGTAGTTGTATTGAAATATCCTGAGCTATCTACAGAATCTTGAGCAGTTGGGGTGGAAAGTAAGCACTTAAATGTCAAAAACACTTTGGTTCAGATATCACAAGTTTCGGCAAGTTTATACCACAAATAGTAGTAGTAGTAGTAGTAAACTCTTTATTGTACAAAAAGACATATTAAAAATAACATACAATAGCAAGAAGTACAAAGGCGAACTTATCCCTTTGAGGGATCTCTTCCAGTTAACCTTTGAGTAGATGAGAGGAGAGAGTGAAAAGAGGGTGACAAATGCAGCAAAATGTACAACAAGGTACCAGAAAGATAAAGGATATAAATACATAGAAAATTTATAGGATAAACATACATATATCACGAGATTCACTATAATAACACTTGTGCATAAAGTTTGTTTGATAATAATTCACTGACGTTGATATTTCATGATCGAATCATTGTAGTTTTTTTTAAATATCAAAGTAGAAATTCGAGACGTAATTTTGGATGATGGCGGTAGCAGAGCCACCTAGCGAAAAAAAAGAAAGATATTCAGTAAAAAAAAAAGACTGACTCAAAACCTGAAGTCTGAAGACTGGTTCAGGTAACAGGTAGAAAAAAAAATAGGTAATAATTTCAAGTTAATTTATATCAGCAGGGTACAATACTAGGAATAGGTTGATTTTGAAAACCCGAGCATTCAAGCATCCTGAGAGAGAGAGAGATAGAGAGAACTGATGTTTGAAATTTACTCATGAACCCGGTCAGTCCATGTCACCTTAATAACTTTATTGTGGGGTTTTTTGCAATTTGTTAGTCCATGTATTGATGTAACAAGTACCTGAGTCAATGATAAATGTGAATCCATTTGTGAGTGAATGTATTTTGTATTAAATGAGTAATAGTGAGTCTATGTAATGATGCATTAAGTGATTAACAGTGAGTCAATGATATGTGAATCCATGTAATGATGTATTAAGTATCAGTAAGTCATTGACTAGTGAACCCATGTATTGATGTATTATATGAGTAACAGTGAGTCCATGTAATGATGCATGAAGTGATTTAAAGTGAGTCAATGACATGTGTATCCATTTATTAAGTATCAGTGAGTCAATGACATGTGAACCCATGTATTGATGTATTCAGTGAGTAACAGTCCATGTAATGATGCATTAAGTGATTTAAAGTGAGTCAATGACATGTGAATCCATGTATTAAGTATCAGTGAGTCATTCACATGTGAACCCATGTATCGATGTATCAAATGAGTAACAGTGAGTCAATGACATGTGAATCTAAATCCATGTATTGATGTCGTTTATAAGTAGGTAACAGTGAGTCAATAACATGTGAATGCGTGTATTGATGTAACAGTGAGTCAATGACATGTAAAAGCATGCATTGATGTAGTTTGTAAGAGTGAGTCGTTGCAGGCATTGGAAGAATGCCTGTAGTGATGTAGTTCATAAGTTGAGTAATATTGATTCTATTGTTTTGTTGTGCATTAAGTGTGTATAATGTGGATTATTTATGTTTAACTCTTTAAAACGCAGAGACGCGTTGTACTTCAGGATTGGCCGAATATTAGCATTTTATATTCTGTACTAGTTTTATATTATTCCAAGCTTAACAACGTGACGGCTTAATAAAACAATATGGCTAGTACAGTGTACCAACGTCAGATGATTGTAATATTAGTTCTAATGACAGTGCGTAGGGCTGATATATGTTATCTGTGACACTAGACTTTGCCTGTCAATTGCTGAAAGATTACCGCTAATATGAGAAACCAACCTTGTAAAACTAATATTAATTATAAACCTGTCAAGAAGAACATCATCTTTATATTTGAGAGCACCATAAGAATCCCCAGGACCAGGCCCACAGGGTGGGCTAACAGTTACAAATCATGTTTTGTTTATAATTTATTTTAAATAATAGTGTGACATATACTAACTTAATAAGTAAATAATTGTGTGAATAATTGAACATGAATTTGAGTTTGAATATACAATAATAAAAAATATTGAAAGCTTAAAATAATTTTAGCGACACAGTTTTCGGTTGCGTCACCTTGGTGTAGGAGACATCAGATTTCCACGGAACCGCCGAAATACCACACCTTTCGGCCAAAAATCTGCGCTTGCGATTGTTTTCAGCAGTGGCCGCGGCACGCGCACCACGAAAGAGCTGAAGTGCACAATAACTTCTGGCGCGATCGCAGCTGGAACACTTTCAGTCCGTAACGGTTCTTGTTTCGAACATATTCTACCACATAATGGTAGGTACCATGTTTACGTCGAAATAAAATATAATTATATGTAAAATGTTACAAATCATGTTTTGTTTATAATTTATTTTAAATAATAGTGTGACATATACAAACTTAATAAGTAAATAATTGTGTGAATAATTGAACATGAATTTGAGTTTGAATATACAATAATAAAAAATATTGAAAGCTTAAAATAATTTTAGCGACACAGTTTTCGGTTGCGTCACCTTGGTGTAGGAGTCATCAGATTTCCACGGAACCGCCGAAATACCACACCTTTCGGCCAAAAATCTGCGCTTGCGATTGTTTTCAGCAGTGGCCGCGGCACGCGCACCGCGAAAGAGCTGAAGTGCACAATAACTTCTGGCGCGATCGCAGCTGGAACACTTTCAGTCCGTAACGGTTCTTGTTTCGAACATATTCTACCACATAATGGTACCTACCTAGTTACTTTAAAGGATCGGTAATGTGACACTTTTGAGAGCACCGATTTCATTTCCACGGTCAAGATGTCTTTGTTGTCGGTGACCCGGGTATAACCTACTCCAGTGTTTAGGTTATTAATAACTTGATCTAAAGTTTTCCTTGGAGATAAGTCGGTGATATTTCAATTAGCAAAGGAAAATGATATGAATCCTTAATAAGAGTGAATTATTATTGGTTAAGATTGCTGACAGTCAAACCAAACTTCAACTTCTGAAATTACGATATTGTTACTTATTTACCTAAATATTCTGTCAATTGTGTCAAAATTCTAGCATGAATCAAGTTGAAAATTATTGATTATAAAACATAATAAGTCCCGGAAAAAAGTTACCATAAAACTGTTTACATCCTTTTCATTGCACTGACGTTGAATCGTATGAAATGTATTTTAGCGAAGCGTTTTCCAGTCCCGCGCTGAAAATGATGTAACCTAGTGTCACGAAAGGCACGGAATAGACGACCTTATATTAACTATAATACGTTTTATTCTTGAACGTCTTCGTGATTACTGTCACTAGCATTCGACAGTGGTCTGGCCATTGTGGTCTTTTGACTTAGTGCTGATTTCGAAGTGGATTGTTTAGAACTTTAATTGATAGGGATTTAACTGTGTAGCAAATAATTTGAGTACATACCTACTCTATTCATGGTACGATTTTGTTTAGATCAAATATTTTGATATACTGTTACTTTGTACGTAATGAATGATAGCTTGTTATAAGTAATATTCTAATATTATGTCACCTAGCTAATCTCCATTCGCGACAGAAGTTGTTCAAACCTTTCAACACTACTAATTGAAGCTAAATTTCAGAAAATCCTTTTTATAGTGCAAATTTAAAATATATGAAGAATATAATAATTCTATTTAAAATAAAATACAAATACTCTTTATAAAAAAAAACAATACAGTACGAAGACTGCAATATTACTTACCTATACAAGTAGATGTAAACAACACGGTGGTCTTATCACTTATTATAACCTACCTTCAACGATTTAGGCTGTGCTTTTTCCAGTAGTACCTACATACCTATAGATATCTACACTGAAAAAAAGAATGAACCGAACTCATTGAGTTATTCAAAAAATAACTGATTTTGTAGTTACAAACCTACCTGTTGGACGGTGTTACACATTATGGTTCGCATTCCCAATTTTTGTGTACGTAGCAACAAAATATTTTGTTACTGTTATGTAAACATTTCTTTCAGTTTATATAATGCGAACTGTAAGTTCTAAAATATTTTCCTTTCAGTAAAGCATGAGTGCACTCGAACAAAATGTGACGTACAGTTTACCGACAGCCATTGGAGGAGTGAGGAGTGGGAGCGAGAAGAGCTTTATTTGAGTACCTTCAAGCTTAGTCAGTACCGTCTTTAACATAAAGGCACACGGGGCCCATCCTCAGGGGGCCCCGAAGGACATACAGTAACAGTATACTTGGTTTGTAACAATTTTGGCTAACTATAATGTTAATAATGCATAATAATCACCATAATGCCAATCACATTATCTAGGCGGACTCGCGCACGAAGGGTTCCGTACCATCCCGCCTCTTACCTACACTGAACTTCACCATTGATCTAAAACAAATTTGCAGTGTACAGATATTTATGACGATCACTGCCACCTCATCTTCCCTGCTTCGCTCTAGAAACAATGTCAAAGCCACACACTGAATCCTCTTAAAGTTTTTGTAAGTCAGGCTATTTGCATGTTTGCCTAGGTACTACTTTTATCAAACTTAAAAGCCTTAAACCCTTAACATCAAAGTTCAATTTTGAACGGCACGTGTTTTACTTGAGTAAGAAAACCTTGTCTTTACTGTCTTGGAAATAAAGTGCAGTTTCGTTTCCATGTTTTTGTTGGATAGACGTGTCTCAGAACTCGCGACAGTTTGGTAAAAGGGCTGAAGTGTATAGGAAGTTTATGGCGCTTAAGACCTTTTAGGGGATGATATTTGGACTCGCCTTCTATGTAAATGCAGGGCAATGAGTATTCCGAATCTGCTACAAGCTTCAGAGTTCAGTAGTTCCGGGACGTTGTTGCAAGAATTATTGCATTTGAATTGAAAGTTTTTAAATTTATTGTCTAAGTCGATAAGTCGAATAGTTTGAACGAGTGAAGAATACAGTGTGTCGTGTGCCTAATGCCGGGGCCAGACTAACGGGAAACCGGCCGTTGATTTTCGCGATAGGTAATTGACACTTTTCATACGACCACATTGGGATAATGTTATTATTATTTACTTAATTTATTTTTCGTCTTAAGTTAGGTTATTTATAATATGAATATAAAAGTAAAATATAAAAACACTTACAAAACAATAAAAAATGCATATAAACACATTATAAAAAACCTAACCTAGGGTGCCGCCGGCAGCGGGGCAGGGCCCAAGCTGCCGGCGGTCAGGGCTGCAGAGTGAGGAACCGACGTACCATACGCGCCGTGCCCAAAATTACCGCCTTCTGCATCTGACCCTTGATCCAACCACCCAGCGAGAGTACTTATTATTATTATGTGTTAGTGCGGCCTCGGAATAAGGGCCACCCCACATCTAGCGTCTTTCGAGCGTCGGCGTCTACAACTCTATGGCCGCTGCTCGACGCAGCGTCGACGCAACTGCGCAGCGACGTCATTTTCCATAGCGCTGACCAGACGCCGACGCTCCAAAGACGCTAGATGTGGGGGTGGCCCTAAAAGGTGACATTCGAATGGCAAATGCAGTCACATTACTGCTGCGTCGCGCGGGCGCTCTTTTTCACAATGAGTGACGAATTGAACGTTGGATTTAAATGTCACCTTTATAATACGAGTATAGTTAATAAGGATTAAATAGTTAAAAATGCATTAATCCGTGCATAAGTGATACAATATCTCTCAATACAACTAATTTTTAATATGTAAGCTTGTAAGGAATTCCATGTATGGAACACTGAGCACTCTTAAGCTTACTTCTTTCTCTATATATAAGCGCGACACACGGACGTTAAAATCATATTAATATTATATTTTATGTCTCTGAACACACTTCTAGTTTTCTTAAGAAAACGTGTGTTAAACTTTGCTTTTCCTCCGTTTTCTTGAAATTTAAAATCCGGTGGAATATTTTTTGGTTTAAGTATTTTCTCACGAGTCTTTTGTGAGTTAGTTTTAAAAGAGTATTAATGTCACATCCAGAAATTCTTGCTTAGAAATGTACCGTATTGTACGAATGCCGGTAAATTTAGAATATCAAACACGTTGATATTTTCCCTTCATAAAATATCGTAAAGCAACTAATGCACAAAGAATATACTGTGACAAAAATATGTTGTACTTATGAAAATATTTTCTTCTAAGAATGTTTTTGTTATCTGACGATACAACTATCGTGGTTGTTCACAAATGAGGTTGTGAACTATATAGGTATTCAAAAGCTTAAGCGTAAAGTTGGATGACGACTGCAATAGTATTACGGTTGCAACGTTAGAAATCATCCTAATAGGGTAATTCGCCAGGAACTGGCCACTTTTAGTAACTAGGGTGGCCAGTTACAAAAGCGTTACTAAAGCACGTTACATATAAAAGTAAAAGTGGCGCGCCCCGCTCACGCCCCGCCCGGAAAACTCGCCTGTGTAACGAAGCCTTTAAAGTGGCCAGTTAATTACCCTACAAAGTGATTATGCGATTATAGCACTCGCGAATTTTACTCGCGCAAACGCTTGTTCAAACATAGGTATTGAACTCAAAGAGATGTTCTAACTATGTAATTGACAATCGTGCGACTTGCCTATTCTAATCGCTATTAATGGCCTCACTTTTTCCTCAGTTTTTCAACATTGCAAAGTATAGACTAAGTACAGATTTAAACCCCCTAATTTGCTTCGAGGGTTAAAAACGAGCCTAGCCTGGCTTACCTGGAATAATGGACCATCTAAAAATGCCCGAAAACCTTGAAATAAAAAGGCTTTACAAAATCCAAAGCAAAAAACACAGCCTAAAGTTAAAAGGCTTACATTAATTAACGCCCGTTCCTGTTTCGAATCAATTTACCTTTAAAACTAAACTTATAGGTCGTTAATGGAAACAGATAGCAACCCTTAAACTTAGTGTTATTGGGGCTTGGAATTTCCGATGCCAGGGAGGACAGACTGCTCACTTTATAGTCTAGAGTTCTTGGTTTAATTCTATAGTTTTCGACTGAGATTTTTCTGGAATGTGGGTTAGATAAATACAATAAAAATAAAAATAATGCTTCTTTTTTTCACGTTATCACTACACAAAGTCCCTTGCCGCGCGTCTGTCTGTCTGCATGTTCGCGATAAGCTCGAAAACTACTAAACACATTTTCATGAGGTTTCCACTTATATGTAGTTAGACTGATTCTTGAGGATGGTTTAGGTATATTATTTGCTAAGTTTTTGTGGAAATTGGTTGAACTTTGACACTGCCCATGCGAAGCTGGGGCAGGTCGCTTCTTGGTGTAAGATAGTCTCTTTTTGGTGCGAAATACAGCATCCAAGGTACTAGTCAATTTGCGTTTAAAGTATCTGTCATAATCTAATTATTCTACACATGGATACATATTTGTGGACACATGGACACACATTACATGGACACATACCTATCTCTTTTTGTTAAGCTATTTGGAATAATACCTTTTACGAATAATCTGATCCGCTTCGTTTATGTTGACTTTACATAACAAACTCTTAACATTTTCTGTATCGGGCGCTCCGTTTCCAGTACAAAATGAACACACATACGTGTTCTTGGCAGTGAACGTGTTAATTGACTGGGCTGACTCCCGTGCAGTTTAGAGTTGAGTCCAATTAATCCCATACTGTTCGCTGTGTCATTAGCTGGCGGTGGAAGTAAGAGGCGATTGCGCGGAGTTTTGGCGAACTTCTGTCAAAATACACCTGCTTACTCGGACTAGCACGGACGGAGTTAGGACGTGCAAGTGGTAGTGCAGTTACTAAACTACTTATGATCAATGCTATCCTAGCTTAGAGATTATCCCGATGGGGTGCGCTTTGCTGATTTCTGATTGTGCTCTAAAAACGGACTTATTCAAATTATATCAAAGTATTTCTTTGTACAGTTGCTTTTCGGTGAAGGGAAACGTCGTGAGGAAATCAGACTAACCTAAATAAGGCCTAGTTTCCCCCCTGCTTTGGAAGTTCAAATGGCAGTTTCGTAACAACTAGTGTTTACGTTAAATCATGGGATTAGTTGTCAAGCGGACCCCAGGCTCCTAATGAGCCGTGGAAAAATACCGGGATAACGCGAAGATGAGATTTTTTTGTAGAAATTCTAGCAGCAGTAACGCTGCTGCGGTTATAATCCGAATGTAACCTTAATTCCAATTAATCCGATGCTGTTAATATTATGTTGCTATTATGTAGTGGCGGAAGTGAGGCGATTTGGCAGAGTTATGGGCGCGCTGCCGTCGCGGCGCACCTGCGTTCCATCCGGGGAATACAAGGGGGTAAGTATTAACGTAGTGATGTGAGGCTAAAGTAATGACTCCTCTACACGATGGGCCATCGCCGGCCACTCCAAGGGACGCAGCCATGCGGTAGAATTAGACAGCAATATCACTTGCTCCCTCTAACGCATAAATGCGTCCCTTGGAGTGGCCGGTGGTGGCCCATCGTGTAGAGGAGCTATAAGATGGTAAATACTGGATAGGGTAGAGGGATAAAGTAAGGATGCTTAGCACGAAGAATTTAGAACATTGACTCGCCTGTTCCTATCTCTGTCGCACGTAGTATCGCAACGTGGGTTGGGGACTTCACGTACACCTTTGATGTTCTTCGCAGATACAGGTTTCCTCGCGATGTTTCAGATATGATATTTCGTACATAGGTTCCGAACAGATCATTGATAGGTCCGAGCCAGGATTTGAACCCGCGCACTCGGAAAGTCAGACGTACGTGAACAACTCGGCCACCGGCTGTGGCCACACGGAACAATCGGAACATTATTACAAGCAAATCAACAATTAAAGTTAACTAACATTCTGCTTTTGACTGCCACTGCGAAGGAAATAATCAATGATGTTAAACATTTTTAAACCCATTTTTATCGTATTCAAATTCAATTGGTACTTGGCCGACTTTAAATATCTCAAGAACCCTCGGTTGACCACTTGTCCGAGATTAACCGGCGCCGGCCAAAGGGCAAGGTCTCTCGGAATACGCCCTCTCTCCTGTTTAGAAACTGTTTAATGTCTTAAACCCTTGAAGGTTTCTGAAGTTCAAAGGTTGTAGGTCATGCTGACATTGCTGACCTACATAGATGCTAATGTTGGAAGTTTGAAACTATAAACTGCCCGCAATTAAATAATAAGTTAATAGACAAGGTAATCTTATACAAGAAAACAAATGTAAATAGTTGTAGTAGTTTTGATTATCGTTTTAATTTTTCTATTATAAAACCTGCACCTAACAACAGTCTCTTTTTGGCCCAGTGGTTGACTGGTAGAGAATGCCTTATAGCATTAAGTCCGCCATTCGTACTTATAATTAAAGTAATTATCTTTTAAGCATATTTGCTACCATATAATAATGAGGATCACTTACAGAGTCAGAAAAAGTGGTTCTGGATCACGACCCAGAAATCACCCTGTATTATTGAATAATATCATTTAAATATCGGTGATTTAAAAATTCTCCAATTATTTTCAATGGAAATATAAAGCAAACTCAGTATCTAGCATGAAATTGACAATTTGCACGATAAAAACCTGCATTAAATTTTCACCGTATATCAGAATAGCGACAAGAACGAATTGTATTTTAATGATAGTGGTTTAGTTCACGAAAGTTTTTACAAGCATTTATTAACTTGCTATGTCTGTACATACAGAATACATACTGTTCATATGTCTGTACGCCACTCTATGTACATAGAGTGGCGTTCAAAAGTGCATGGATAGATGTTGACCGTAATGCCTTAATGTGACGGTTAAAACCTGTCCATGCACTTTTGAACGCCACTGTACCTATGTATATTCGGTCAAATCTTGCAAGCAAAATATAATTAGACCTACTTCTCATTATTCGACTGAGCTGAAACTTCACATAATACGTTGGGTGACAATACCACGTTATGGTACCAACATTTTCATTTCATTTTCATTTATTCACCATAAAGTAATATGTGCATTACATGGTATGTCGTTACAGGCAATCGAATACTTAAATTAAGTACAATACATTACAATAAATAGAAATGAATATAAAAGCAATTGTTGTCAATCAAAATTATTATAAAATTTCCCTTCAATCGCCTATTTAACATTATGCAAAGTTATTCATGTCAATATCACAGTTTAAATATTCGGTCACAGAGTAGAAGGCATGCTTCCTGAAATAATTAGATATTTTAAACGATGATTTAAATAAATAAATAATAGGTCGATTTGTGTAAAAGTTTCCAGTTATTATTTAAGTACCTAGCTTAAATAATAACTGGAAACTTTTACACAAATCGACCTAGTTCCAAAAAGTATCAAATATCTTTATTCATAGTAAGCTCAATTAAGGCTTGTGTTTTGGGTACTTGCCAGGTACTGAAAAGGTCCTTTCAAAACAGTTTGACTTGACCTGTCTTTTTAAAGGTACCCGATCGTTAAAGTAGCATTTTGGTACCGATATCAATACTTAAGGTATCTAAACAAGCTTCCGTTCATGTGCGTGTGTGTTCCGGCTTGTGTTTTGGGTACTTACTAATAGATATTGGCAAATACATATAAATAGCATCCATCACCCAGGAACAAATATCTGTGATAACCCTCATGTTCCCTAAGCAGGGTCACTACCGACTAGGCTAGGTGGCCGTTGAAAATAAGGTTATTCTATTTTTAAATACTGAACCCCAAAAATCTCAAAGCCCGTGGCCGCCATTAAAAATCTGTCCAAGCCCGTATTGCCGTTGACTTCGCAAGCGTGGGCTAATACAGTAAGCGAAGAACCACTACAATAAGATCCCCAGATCCATAAAATCTTTGAGCAATCGAACAGTGCAATTATATTGGTTTATTCAACTTCTACTTACTCATACTTAACAAGCAACTGAAATGACACTAGCTCCGAACGTCAGTCCGGTAGCAATTACTGTCAATCATGCCAATGCAAGGACTATTATCGTATCTTTTTTAACGGAGCAAGTTGCACTTTGAGCTGTATATGGATAAATGTGATGTCATAAAACGCAGAGCGAATACGAATAAGGGGAAAGAAAATGGGGCTTACGGTATTTTGTGGAGATTAACAAAAATACTGTGAAAAATGCGCTGCTGGTGGCCTAGCGATAAGAGCGTGCGACTTGCAAACTGGAGGTCGTGGGTTCTAACCGGGTTGGGAAGAGACCAATGAGTTTTTCGGAAGTTATGTACGAAATCTTCTTCTTGGTATCTTTATTTTGGTGTCTGAGATAAAGTTTGCATTGTAAACAGACGAAGATTTGAGGGAAGACCGCGCAGTCTGGAGGGCGTACTCTGGAGTACCAAGTGGCCGAAGGCCGTCTGGATGCCCTAGGTACCGCTGGAGAGACGAAGTGCAGAAAGACCTTAGCGAACTCGGCGCCGTCGACTGGACAGAAACGGCTTTGGACAGAGTAGCATGGCGGTCTTTGGTGTCGGAGGTCAAGATCCACTTTGGGTTATTGCGCCACAGCAGTAAGTAATTATTTCCTAAACAAATGGGGATGGAAAGATTCCGCCTTGTGTGAATGCGGCGAGGACATCCAAACAATTGAACACATCATCGAACGCTGCCCTCTGCACTCATACACTGGAGCTAGAGAAGACCTGCTGCAACTCACACCCGGTGCAACAGCGTGGCTCAACTGTTTAAATGTTGACTTATAAACTTTTAGAATTGTATTCCTCTGGACCCGTTTTATTATTTCGCGATAAAACTGTCAAATTGTATATTGCCTATTTTGTAAAAACATATATGACGTACGATTAAATAAATAAAGCAGTAAGTAAGTTGTAAATAGACGGGTGTTTGTTCAAATCGTTTGATGTTTCGTTTCCCTATTTTATTCTGAATATTGGACGCAGTTCAAGCCTATTGGTTTCAAGTGTCAATTTCCCTATTTTATTTCACGCTAAATATTAGACGCGATGCAAGAAATCGATCTTTAATTTTAGACACACTATGGTAATTGATTTTTGTAGGTTATGTATTGACCCCTATATTATTTATGTAGCTAGGAACTATCGTTTAGCTAACGAATCCATAACTGTCAAAAACCGATTCTTACGTTACGCCGAAGCAAATACCTAGTCGTTTCGATATTGTGAGATTGTAACCCTAACCTAACCTTGAACCATTTCTACGAATACTAATAGCTAATTCGTTAATTACCTACAGTATTATGAAGCGAGTGATTTGAAATACATACATTGATCCGTAAACTGAATATCACCGAGTCTCACGTAACCCTTGAAGGACTACAGGGGGCCGATTTTTGAATTTCGATCGATCGATTTCGTCACTCGAAAATCGGTGGAAAACGGCGAAATGCTAATTTTTGAAATACAAGCAATCGAAATTTGGAATCTAGTGGTTTTCTCCACTCGATTTCAATTATATTAGTAAAATTTAAACGCCTAGTAATGGAGATATCATTTAACGAAATACACGAAATCGAGTGGTCGAATTTCAAAAATCGGCCCCCTGGGCACAGTTGTTGCGACACAGTACGGACGACACATAATAACTATAGCGGCTCTGTGAGGTGTTGATAAACACTAAAAGTGGACATTTACCACATTACACCGCGAGCACAACTCGTAGTCTTGAACTCTCGACAGTTCGCGTTCATAAAAATTATATCTACTTACTAAATTGGGCAAAATTCGCAGATTGTCACATTTATGTAGGTACTGGGCTTCATTTTCTAGATAGATTTTAAAATATACTTTTCAATTTGGTTTCTGACGTTCTAGACGCGACTACGCCTACAGTAGGGTGGTTCAAAATACATTTTTTTTTATTTTCCGACGGGCCACCCCCTTATTTTGTTACACTTATTATGCTGATAAAATACACCAAGTTTCGTAATTTTATCTCAACTACAAGGGGGTGCTCAACCACTTTGAAAATTTTGTATGTTGTATGAAAACCAAAAAAAACAAGTATTTATTATTCAAAATTTTATTTAAGTATCTGTTTTCACATTATTTGCACATGTGATTTATAAGTTTTTAAGTAGAAAAACATTTTTATGTCAATTTTTTATAATTTTTCAAAAGTAAGATTTTTTGAATTTCACCTAAAAAAATCATAAAAAATAGAAATAAAAATGGTTTTTCACCAAATAACTTTTAAATCACACTTTCAAATAATGTGAAAACTACTACTTTCATAAAACTCAAAAAAATAATAACTTAATTTTTTTGGATTTCATACAACTTTGAAAAATTTCAAAGTGTTTGAGCACCCCCTTGTAGTTGAGATAAGATTACAAAACTTGGCATATTTAGTCAACAGAACAAGTGTAACAAAATGAGAGGGTGGCGCTTCTTCTAGCTAGAGTTTGAATTTTTCCCATACAAACGTGAACCACCCTAGCCTACAGCCTCGAGTTACAGCTAAGAAATTGAATGAAAAATGCAAAAGAAATAGTTTTACGAATTCTTTAACTCCTCTTCAAATCATATCCACCGAGACGTCCTGTCATTTAGCAGGCATATACCGGGAGTGGCCTGTAATATGAGCAAAAAATTAAACTGTAGGCTGTACTCCTCATACTGACTAACATTTGTTCAGCGACTTTTAAAAATAACTTGTGGTTTGATTTTTAATACACTTTAAAGTTTATTCCAAGACGCAATGTATTGCGAATTTTGTTATGTTTAAGGCGTGACAAGCAACGTCAATCAAAATGATATGGCGTAGCGATGGCGTCCATTGAAAGTAATATTTATTTTGTATGAAAAATAGGGAGTCTAAATACTTCATAATTTTTTAAAGTTGTTGAACAAAAGTGTCACCGTTTGAGTAGTCCAATCTATGTTAGTTCTATCTAATCCCTCACATGATAACCATCTCTGTAGCCTTACGCCTTACACACACTTGCACTCACACACGCACACACACATACACACGCACCATCTTTTTCATTCCTTATTTCATTCTTTGAATTTCAAAATTTCCTTTATTATTAGTTTATTAGATTAGTTTCTTCTTAACCTTACAAATTGAAAACCCGGCTGCCACATCACAGGCGTAGCCTAGTGTGGGGCCACATGATATATAAATATTGTCAACAAGGTTATTTGAAATAAATCTTATTCTTATTCTTATTCTTATTCTTATGTTTTCATTATTTGCTCATGTTACAGGCCACACCCGGTATATCACTCTACCCCTTGTCCAATAGTCTTGTTCACCATTTAGTAACATATTTTTACAACACCAGCTCGGAAAGGCTCCCTTTGTTATGCAAACACGAATAAGTAAGTTGCATTTTATCCAAATAACAAATTAAAATAATTAAGTACACTACTATGGACAATGCGCTCAGATTTGGCAGCTTTTAAAACCATTAAAGGCTTTATAAAGTCGACTATCGTGTTGATAAATTTAACTGTTATAGTTATTTTACTGCCACATAGTTTGGGGTTGATAACGCTTTAAAAGCTATTTAAACCCGATAAATGAATTTGCGAACGAGGTTGTATTATCCCTTACTTGATTTTCCAAAAAGGTTTATTCGTTTTTTTCACAACTTTTAGTGATGATTAGCGAGTATTATGTAGGAGTAGGACTAATGACTCTAATGAGCTATTGACAAACGGGTAATAATGGAATAGGTAGCTATAGGTACTGAAAATGATAGATAGATAATATTTATTTCTAATTGAAAATTTACAAGGAATAATTCCTTAAAAATAACAGAAATTCACTAAAAGATCGTCAAATGTATACAAACATATATTATGATCACGAAGGGACCACGATCATTTCATAGAAGCTGATCCGGGCATCAACACTTATTTTGAGAAATGCCAAAACACAGCAATTGCTTGGTGAAATAGAAAGATTCACTGATTCCTACGTAAAGTCAAACCTTTTTGAAAGCCGGTTGAAAAACAATATACTTAATTTAAATATTCTCACATCCATTAAATAACAATGATTTATAAACGAAACCGCAAAGTTTCGAGCCAAATGTTATTGTTGAAACTAGTTTTGTTTTATCCGGTATTGTTTTCAAATTCAAATATTGAGAGTTGAAGTCTATTTGCGAATTTTGTTTGCAACTTTCAACGGTTTTAACTGAAACTGAATTGGGAACTTTGAAAGGGTTTCTATGTCTTGTTATGAGAAAGTTGCAGTTATTGTTTACGTAACAGGAAGTTTAGGAGATTATTGTTATTGGAATTTATAATCTTGGTATACCGGAAGATAATTAGGTATCTAATTTTTTTTTTTAAGGATGACTCGCACTAGACCGGGCAGGCGGGGTCACTTTATATGACGGCTGATCGGCGATCACGTATAGTCATTCCAAAGAAAACGAAGTGCCGGAAGCTCTGGCCCCGGCCCGGTCACTAACGTGAGTCATGCTTTAAAGGTATGTTGAAATATTTGTGTTTTCTTTAGATAACTCGTATAGATTTTACTCATTCCATACGAATTTTGCCTAAGTATCCAAAACAAAATTGGAAAAGCGCGTGGAAAAATCTTACCTGCTTGGGGAATTTGTTTGTACCATCACGCTCCGCGTATGTTGCGCCATTTAGGGTCCTAGCTAAATTGGTTATCCAATACTTACGCTATAGAATCTCCAATGTAGCAAGAACCCTAAATGGCATAACAATCCCGTGTGGTGACTGTACTTAACCCGTCGAATGATCTACCTATTAAACAAAAAAGGAAAACAATTTGACTCATATTGATATGTAGTACCTAACACACGACACAAATTTAGTTAGTATCACAGATAAGATACTAGGTAGAGCGCTCCACGGGTAAAAAGGCTAGTGACTACGGGCTCGATTCGGATTTTGAAATAGATATCTATTAGATATCTTTTAGACATCACCAAGATACGATAACGATATGTTTAAGATCTAACCTGCCAAATTTGACATTTGCGCGATTCTGGAGATACTCTTGAACGATTTCCACAGGATATGACTTAGAGATCCAATTCACATCTAATAGATATCTTACTCTATCTTACGTAAAAGTGACATTGGTTGCCCGAATTGCGCTGCAAAATAGAATTAGTTGATATCTAAACTATAACGTATCTAGAATGGATCTAGTACGTGTCGTAACGTCTCTTATGAATATCTTGAAGTTCGAATACAGCAGTATGAAAAGATATGTTAAATAAAAGCATGTAAAAAAATGGATCCTTTTCTTCCACTTGCTTACAAAGGATTTCAAAGAGCATCAGAAGTGCTAATAAATCCTTACCGCCTTGGCTACTCCAATAAGTCGTCATAAGTTAGTCGCTGTCGTGGCCAGGCTGCAGTGCGCCTAGCCGCTACTTGTTATTAAATTTCAATGGGAAAAAGTTAAGTTAGAATTAAGTATTTGTAATAACAATAGAGATATATCTAGTTTTGTTAAGCTATTACTTTTAGAGAAATGGTAGATCTATAATTTTAACCCATACATACAATTGAGGAACAAGTGTGATTTAGATAAGTGTACCCATACCAGGCTCTTACGCTGCCGCTGTAGTATTTTAAGTATAATATTTACTTTATTTAAGGTACTAATGCTCGATATGCTAATGCTCAATAGATGACACCCTGCTGTCACCTCTATTGACAATGACTTAAGTTTCAAGATGACATGTACTGGGACCGCGTCGAGCACCAGTACCACCACCTTACCTATGTATACGTTCCTTTTGCATACAAATCTCGCCCTTAGTAGGTAGTACTATTCCCAGAAATAATATCCAATTTAAGCGCATTGAAATGATATTGAGAAAATTAATCTGAAATTCAAATGAGGCCGGAGTTTTAGTGAAAACCTCTGCTTTTCCAATTCGCTATTGCAACTAATTAAAACTTTTGGTTAATTCGAGATTCCCATTATACTTTAAGAAACGTTTGCTTAACCTAGAAGTGTAAGGAGTATGGGAATATGTCACACCGATGTAAGTCGAAACTGAGGGTCTACTGCGAACCACGTTAGACGTATTGCCTTCCTTTCAGACTTACGTAGGAATGTACAAGTGCGATAGAGAGGCAACACGTCGAAAGTGGTTCGCGGTAGGCCTTCTGTTCAACTAAATGTTGAAACCAACAGCACCCTCGCGTTTACGAGTGCATGCCGAATCGGCTTGGTATGAGTCGAGCGGCCTGATTTGAACTTTAGTTTACGACAAAAATTTGCTCTAGATACGATATGGACCGGATATGTCAGTGTCAAAAATGACGTTTCTTAAAATATTTTGGTCATCGATTATCGTCTTAACTCTGTGCAATTGTGCATAATCTGCTTCTGCTTCTGCTTCTCTGCTTTTAAGCTAAAATCATAACCTGGCTAAAAATGGGACGACGGGCCAATTCGGTGTAACATAAAGTTAAACCTAAGACGTCGGAAACACTGACTTAAATTGCTCCTCCTTTGTCCCGAAACTGGCTTGTCTCTGTTGACAATAATGATTGAACTAGCTGAAATAGCTGCAAGTAGATATTGCACTTAATTAAGTTTGCGTATAGGTATTGAGTTGTTTGATTTGTGTTAAAAACTTTTAAAGGGTAAATTGGTGAGAATGAATTGACAAAGTACCTACCTACCTCTATATCCTACGTTCGCTCGGAAAGGATCAGCCGGCCTAGCCAAGGTTACAATCGCTATCGCTTCGATAACGAAAAGCATTATGTCTCTCTATCACTCTTCCATATTAGTGCGACAGTGACAGTTGCGTTTCGATCGCTATGGAGCGTAAGCGATCGGCATCTTGGCTACGCGGCCTGTGTCGTTTAAGCTTGACCAGGGCTTGCAACTATGGGATTACTAGCTTTTGCCCGCGACTTCGTCAGCGTGGAATTAGTACCAGCAGCTAGAGTAAGAACAGCGCCTGGATAAAATCTAATAGCAATTCGAGCATAATATGTTTAATAGTTTACTCCAATTAACAGGCACTTCATTAATTTTCTCATTTCCACCCCCCTTTCCACCCTCTTTAGGGATGACTTCTGACATAAAAACTATCCTATGTCCTTCCCCGGGACTTAAAGTATCTCTATGCCAAATTTAAACTAAATCCGTTCAGCGCTTTAAGCGTGAAGAGGTAACAGACAGACAGACAGACACACTTTCGCATTTATAATATAATAATAATAATAATAAAGTATGGATTTATAATTGTATATATTTGATTTTTTTTAGGGTTCATTTTAAGAATATGAATCGAGCTCTATTTAGTACTACAACTGAAGATAAGGATGAAAAGAAGAAGATGTCAGATGTGATGCTTGTATGTATGTTAGTCTGAAAGTTTTGTATTTAAATTGGCCTTTTTTGCCTAAAAATTGTCTAAAGATAATAAGATTTGATAGAAATGTTCTTCAATATAACGATTAAATCTTATCTAAAGATAGCCAGTGCAGTCATTAAGTTCAACTCCATTAAGCGTCAAGTTCTCAACTATTCGTGCCACTTCCTTGCCAGAACTTCGCTTAGACCGCGACCGGTCCTATTTGCATCCATTAATTATAAATTGGTAAGTCAATGAAAAAACGTTAAATCTAGTCATTAAAGTTTATGTTAACATTACTAAAGCTGATGTTAAAATAAATGAAATTAAAAAATGATAAAATGACAATGGCGCCAAAAATCTTATATCCAAGATATTCCGTACACGAGTGTATTTTTTTCAACTGTCAGCTACAGAGCACACCGATGCTTTTGACTGCTGGAACTAAAAGCAATCATTTCTTATCCATTAAGTTCATAATAGTGTATGGCCTGTACGATTTCTAAGATCTAGTTCGCTATACATTTACTATGGCGTACTTGATCTTAGAAAAGCGGACGGACTATTCATAACAGTTATTTGAGGTACGCGGTCGTGTAGGTACGGAATTTCCCGAAAGCGGATTTATCTCAATAATAATTACTTATTTTTACAAGCACATAAATAAATGTTTTCGTTTAATCTATCTGTTTAAGCAGGCTTTAGACATCGATAAGCCTATCAATTAATTTTAATTGAAATTGAACTCTTACTAGTATTGTCAGAGATCCAAGAAATCTATTTAAAGAAAAGAGTCTAAAACAGTGAGTACCTATCAAAAATAAAACAGAAAAAGTAGCGCGGGAGGATATTTTGTACCTATTGTATTTTTATTGAAAAACGCTATTTACATAAATAGTAACTATTACTTATGAAACCAAAAGAATGCAAATGACCATATATGATTATATAATTGTTACATATCATTGCTATTTATACTCATAATGGATTTTACTAGCTGCAGTTTGGCAGAAGAAAAATGTTTGTAAAATAGGGTTTATTTCATCTGAATAAATTATTATTATTTTTTTACTTCACGCGCATTTTTAGTAGCTGTATTCTAGTATCAAAATCAAGTTTAGTATTTGTCCCAAAAGTGAATGAATATTTTATTTAAATTTAGTTTGACAATGTTAAGGCCAAATCTCTGACTGAAATTGGATTGAAATGAAGGATTATTATGTCAGTCACAGCGTTATCTCGGCGTTATTAAATTGCCCATTCAATATCAAATAATGTGTCTAACGATACTTTGTTTATTTATTTCTAGTAATCCAGAGACTAATTTAAACATCGTGATCGTGACATCAAAATTATATCTAAGGGCTGATTTAGACGGCGCGCGAACTCGTATGCGATTTTAGTTACATTGCGGACTGTTGGTTACGTCCAATTCAACCGACCGATCTAAACCCGCAATGGTATGAAACTCGCATGCGAGTTCTCGCATCGTCTAAATCGGGCTTAAGTTGCACATTTGGCTCGTAAGTATACATGTAGGTACTTGTCGCACGGGCGACTGATATTATTTAGATTAGATACCATTTTGATGTCACAATGTAAAATTGAACTGGCCTGGCCTCGTAGTTTTGCCGTATATTGTCTTTTGTAACAATGTACACGACATTATCGTTTGTACAAACAGCAAACTCCTAACTGTACATCGGTGGACCTTATTACAAAAGGCATAAGGTCCACCGGTGTATAGTAAACAGTATGGGCGATGGTGAGGTATCAACCATTGTTTGATGTAAATATATAAATTCTGTTTGTATTTACTCGTAATTAAAAGTCAATCAGCTGGTCGTTCGAGTTGTTGTGATGTTGTATTTAGAAGAACCATCTTATCTTATGTATCTTGTGGTTTTGGGGGCCTTTGCGGATGCACTTTGACCTAATAGACATCTTTAAATTTGTGCAATTACCCCCTTAGAAAAAAGATCCGTCAACTACACAAGAGCTTTTTCAGTGTACGGGTGAAGCAATAAGCCCATATTATCTTTAAACCTTTTCTATAAGTCATACCATACCTAATTAATTTATTAAACAAACTCGTCCACACTAACCCCGCAAATGAGTAAATAAGCAAGATCTTAAAATTTAATTATGCCCCTTGTTTGCAATGATCCAAGTTTCGCGGGAAACTTAAGTTGTTAAAGACGCACGTGACTTGTCCTGGGGCGATTCAGAACGGGGTACGTGGCCGAATTAAACTTCTGTAACGCACGGGTAAATGATTCATGTGAGTAAATATTATAGTAGGTATTAGACTAATGTAACTAACTTTATCTGACATTAAGTTACTAATATACCTTTCTTTTCTTACATTAAGTGTTTACTTTAGTTAGTTATTGGTTTTACAAGGGGCAAAGTTGTTGTTTAACCGCTCGTGCTAATATTGATACCCGAGCAAGCGAAAGATTCCAAAATTGAACCACGAGCTTAGCGAGTGGCATGATAATGGAATCTTGAGCATTGCGAGGGTTTCAAAGCACGAGG
Organism: Cydia fagiglandana; assembly: GCF_963556715.1. Lineage (NCBI taxonomy): Eukaryota > Metazoa > Arthropoda > Insecta > Lepidoptera > Tortricidae > Cydia > Cydia fagiglandana. The sequence continues at coordinate 1,551,974 of NC_085946.1, forward strand.
GTTAAACAAAATTTGCCACCAATGAAAACCAAATCAAATCCAAATGAATGTTATTGATTATTTATCATCCAAAGTCATCATTTAAAAGTCAATTCTACCGGCAAACATAAGAAAACAACTCAAAATTTGCATTTGATTACTTTGCCTCACATGTGAATAAAATGCAACTTTGCTATCAGTTTTTGAAGTGCAAAGTAAGCTTTTCCGAGCTGGTGTGGTGAAAACTTACTTACTTACTTGTAAGGTAAGGTGGGGTAAGACTATCAAGGGTACACTTGTATGGAATCCTCATATTGTTTGTCTTGCCCAAAATAAACTATGTTCGTCTTACCCCACCTTACCTTAAATATCGTTGTCTAAGTACCCACAACATAAGCCTTAGAGCTTATTATGCTACTTATTCAATTGTGTAATAATTTCCTACACTATACATTTATTTATTATTTATTGTACGTATACCAAAACAAATCATTGAATAGAAATTGTTGGTGGAACTAAGCAATTTTATTGGGTAAAAGCCAACACGAGATAATTGAACAAGATTTTGAATGGGTGCTGTACTAAGTACCTAAGATAGGGGGGTTAGAATTTAATGCATAATGTATTAAGCTACGTCTACACAATTAAATTAATGTTTAATTTTTTTTCAACTAGCTTCTCGAAGAATGCATGGTGCTTTGATACTTAAAATCAGGGAGAAAAACCGTTTTTTATTATTAAACATTAATAATATGATATGCTAAGTTATACATTTGACCAATCCAATCCCAACTAACATTAGGCGCTAAATTTAAGGGTTAGAAGAGATTTATATAAGCGCCTATTTACTCTTTAGGTGTAGTTAGTGCTCTAAAAATAGGAGTTATAGCCGGCTATAACCCCGTTTTAACCCCGGATTGGGCACAAATTTTATCACCATAAGATTTATAACAGTGCTACAGTAGGATTAGCGGATAAAAAAAGAGACATAAGAGCGGTATAGTGGATCTACAATAGTGTTAATTAATTCTTTAGGAGCTATATGGGTTGCATATAGGTGACTACAAACTGTTGTAGTAGAAGAGCGCTAAAGTAGTGCTGTAATAGCGTTGATTAACAACTTAGGATTTAAAAGGGTGCCAAATAAGCGACTGCTAACTGTTTGAGTAGTAGTGTAGAGCTATATAGATGATACTTTCAGCTTTAGATGGTATATTAGCATTTAAAGTCAATATTTGTAACACTCAAGAAGGTAATTGCACATTTTTTCCTTAGCCCTGCCTGCTTTGGTTGCAGATGTTTCCATTTTGTATTATTATTTGTAAGCTTGCACTGTGACAGCTTGAAGTGAAATGTAATGGCGGATAAATAAAAGCAAATAATTATTTTAGTTCACTGATGCCGGTGTTATCTGCGGATTTATGATGGCGAAATTAATTACACTGTCAATAACTATATGTATTACTAACAAAATTTTAAAGGGCCTCTGATCCTTTGCATATTTATCTGAATATAATATTTTTTAAATTGTGGTCCACCGTATTTAATTTTCGCAAAATTACACAATATACGTGAAGTCCGGTTTTAAATACAACAATACTAACATTATGTCTATATTGAGTAAAAGTATCGATTTTTATTAAGTATTTACGTTCTAATTAACAGTTTTTGTTTTGCTTATTGATTCATCGGTCATATTAACATGGCGCTATAGGCTTAGGTTGTAAGTAAGACTCTAATAACACTATAAGATGTACTAAGGTATTGAATAACGCCCGTCTGCGACTACATGATCTATAAAAGTGACTCATAACTTCTCTTTTCGACTGTAAGTGAGACAAGAGAGTTAAGAGAGTTAAGAAGCGATTGCGAGTAACGGAGCTATAAAAGAGTTTTTATCGCCTGTTTAGAACCTTCAGTGAAAATTGCAGCTGCTTATTACTCTTATAGATGTTAAGGTGATAGAATTCACTTTGAGCTATAACACTAGCTGCTTAAGATCCATTATAGCGGCCAAAACGGCTACTGTGGATCTTAAAGCTATACATGGACCTCTTAAAGACCTTGATGTCACCAGAGCTTGTAAGCTTAGAGTATATAGCTATTCTACAGCCGTTATATGTCTTTAGGTGATAAAATAAGTGCTGTGTCGCCTAATTGTTTGTTGGGATGCAAGCAATTATGCAGTAGGTAGTAATGTCAATTACATTAACAAAAGAACTAATAAAAGAACTGCTATTTAAACTAAAAAGTACCACTGTTTAAATGAGGTTTCATTTAACTTGTTTAATTGTTAGTTAAGTAGTTTCTTTGAGCCAAATGTTATAAGCAAAGTTTGAGTTCCTTGTGTCGGATTAATCTGCAACTTTGCATACTAGACGAGACTAGGGAAAATTGAGGTATGAGGTTGAATAGAAAATATGAAACGTTTGTGACTTAATAGTTACACTAGTAACAAGGGTCTACGCTATGCCACTGATTCACCTATACAGGGTGGAAAGATAAGTCGGGCCCTGGAGGGAAACTGCCTTAAATCCTTAAGCTGGCTCATTTTACTTAAAGGAAACATTCCTTTATTTTTAAAAAGAAACAAAACTGCATTCAAAGATTTTATCTTTTTTTCTTCAATTTCGCTTGTCTAAAAAAATCTTGAATACTAAATATTAGATTTTATGGATATTTTGTACGACAGACGAGTGTAAGACCTAATGTTTCTTGTAGAAATGTTATCATTAACATTAACTGTATCGAATAGTACAATGAAATTGCGAGTTTTTATTTTTTGGAATTTTTAGTCGGTTCGAGTCCCGGGGGCGAGGAAAGCGAGTTTTAGAAAATCTTTGAATGCAGTTTTGTTTCTTTTTAAAAATAAAGGAATGTCTCCTTTAAGTAAAATGAGCCAGGTTAAGGATTTAAGGTAGTTTCCCTCCAGGGCCCGACTTATCTTTCCACACTGTATATTATGTAGTGTTATTGTTTTTAAGGGTCACGCAAACCTAGCCGCCTGCCATACAATCAAAATTACGCTCTCATTTTAAAACGATACTTATCACGCTACATCACGTAAATAAATACGGCCGTATAGAACCTTAAAATAATTTATGGTTATGTTTTTTCCTAATAAAATAAAAGCACAACCTAATGAAAGCATGAAGTTAAGTCATTTAACAGTATGTAATATATTAAAACTTTTGTGTTGCTAAAGCGATACATTGCCAAACATCTACTGAATCCACATTAACTTCGATAACAAAGACATATATCTCAGTAGCAGTAGTAGTAAAAGCAGTGGTGGCCGAGTGGATATGACGCCCGACTTTCAATCCGGAGGTCGCGGGTTCAAATCCCGGCTCGTACCAATGAGTTTTTCGGAACTTATGTACGAAATATCATTTGATATTTACCACTAGCTTTTCGGTGAAGGAAAACATCGTGAGGAAACCTGCATACATCTGCGAAGAAATTCAAAGGTGTATGTGAAGTCCCCAATCCGCATTGGGCTAGCGTGGGGACTTAGCCCAAGCCCTCTCGCGCATGAGAGGAGGCCTGTGCTCAGCAGTGGGACGTATATAGGCTGAAATGATGATGATGATGATATCTCAGTAGACCATACACAAGTACTTTGTGTGCAAAAACCATGTTCTGATTTTTTATGATATAGGAGGCCAACGAGCAAACGAATTGCCTGATGGTAAGCGATTACCGTCGCCCATAGACACCCGCCACACCAAAGGGGTTGCACGTGCGTTGCCGGCCTTTAAGATGGAATATTTTTCATACTTCTTGTTAGTTTGAAACAATTTATTTTATTTCTTAATTTGCCTATGGTTTTAATTTTATTATATTTGTAGTCACAAGATGCTTAATACAACACATACATTTTATTGAACGTTTACTTTATCACTATGAAATAAATAAACGAATCTATCCAGAATTTACCGTATCAACATTTCGACACAAATGCTTTTACCGGCAGACAGTTTGATTTCTCCACCAGCGACTTCTATCCAGACATATGTCTGTGTCCGATAGCGACCTATATCTGCTCAACACAACTGACTTACCCGATTACGAGGCCAATCGTCTTCGCGGTACATTTAGCAATTGCCAAGCGTTCGAGTTAAGCGTGGCTTCTTTAACGGGAAGTATTTAAGTATCTGGAGATGCAGAATAAAATTTACGATGGAAACTTGACTTAAGCTTCAACCTTGCAGAAAAATATATCTGACTATGCGTCAAAAGTATCTGCCAATCTCTAATAGCTTAATTAAAAGAGATACCGTAAAATGGGGTGAGTAGGGATTACGAGGGCAGTTGGGGTGAGTAGGGATGGTAGGGGGTGAGATGGTATTTTTAGATCAGAGTTATCACATTGTTACGTAAATATTTTATTCTCTTAAGAAGTCAAGCTATTGTAATATTGTATCAATTCTAGAAATTGTCCATCACACTCAATTCCTATGCCCTCTAACCCTGACTATGGTGTGAGCTGGAATTTCCTACTATTTTGTGTTTATCGTGAATCTATGAAATGAAACGGCAGATTATCATTGAAAAACTAAAGTTCATACTCGTACTACCGGAACACTTTTCAAGTATATAAATCAACGTGCCACATATAAAAATAAACTTTTATTAAGGTTTGAACTTCGGATTTGTCCCAACTCACCCCATGTTACGGTATGTTTACATTTATATAGAACAATTCAACTGTTACAAATACCTTTTAAGGCAAACTGTCGAGATATATTTCTAATTGGAAAAGTAATTGAGGGTGGCAGATGATTTTGACGCGTTGTTTCATCGGCTACTATTGATGCTGACTGTATTTATTTAACCCTTAAATTCGTCTTGTTGATTTCCTTGATAGTTTCCTCACTGCTTAGGACTCTTAACCGATTGCCGCCATCGGCTGGGGTTATGGTGATTCATCATTGTTTCGTGCATATGTCGGAGGCCGATTGTAAGATCAGGCATATCGTGAAATTCCTAGGCATATCGTGAAACGTGAAAATCTTTGACTCGATCCCTGAGTCGACGGAGCCCCGCTACGCGGGGCTCCTATTTCTGGGCAGTTTGCCCTTCGGGCATCTGAAGCAACCTAACGAACCTATCCTGCCTATATATTGGTTTAATGTGACTATCGTCAAAACATTACACAGGAACAATACGATCTGCCTGATCTTACGATCGGCCGCCGATACATACACCCAGTGACTGCAAAATGTGTCGAGGTCGTTCCGCCATCTATTTTTTGGTCTGTGTCTGCCCCGGCTAACTTGCGGTGTCCAATCATTAGTCAATTTGACCCACCGATCTGGGTGCATAAGACGGTCCCGCCCAATCTGGAAATATAAATAAAAAAACCGGGCAAGTGCGAGTCGGACTCGCGCACGAAGGGTTCCGTACCATAATGCAAAAAAAAAAAACAAAAAAAAGCAAAAAAAACGGTCACCCATCCAAGTACTGACCCCTCCCGACGTTGCTTAACTTTGGTCAAAAATCACGTTTGTTGTATGGGAGCCCCATTTAAATCTTTATTTTATTCTGTTTTTAGTATTTGTTGTTATAGCGGCAACAGAAATACATCATCTGTGAAAATTTCAACTGTCTAGCTATCACGGTTCGTAAGATACAGCCTGGTGACAGACGGACGGACGGACGGACGGACGGACGGACAGCGAAGTCTTAGTAATAGGGTCCCGTTTTACCCTTTGGGTACGGAACCCTAAAAATATAGCATATTTATACATAGAAAATTCTCGCTCTCTATAAGTTACAAAAGAATTCAAGCGCAGAATTTTATCAATATCGCCAATTCGACGCGGCACTCCAAATATTCCTTCACGGGTCGGTTACTCTACTGCCTCCGGCGACTCCGCGAATTCCGCGGAATACTGGATCTACATATTGCGATATCCCAGAGTTTTGTAACGTACAGTTATTTTGTAAAAAGGTCAAATTCGGTTATGTAGCATAGTTTCTAAAATCAAAAATATTCTAATAAGTACGAAATTTCTAAAGACAGAACCTCGAAAATCAAAATGTCTAATGTACGTACACCTTTCTAATTTAATTTTAGTTATGTGTCGCCGTTCGCAAATTGCGAACTTCGGTGTTCGCGGTAGGGCCTCGGAAACTATACGAGATACCGCAACAAATAAGATTAAAAAATCGCTTTGCAAGATTCCATTAAAGTGACATTAGAACTGCTTATAAATATTTAAAATGTTCATCCATTTTGCCATACATACAATAATAGGCAAAATCTTTGGCACTATTAATAATTTCATATTAATAACTCCACGGCCAATACGGCCACGGCGAGTGCTATCAACTCCGTTGCTGTAGCTGGTGTGCTTGCAAGTGGCTGATGTAGCTGATCTTGTTGGTAAAAGTTTGCGAACATTGCGAGCATGTGAGCACTAAAGACACATTATAATCACATACAGCTTATCGATAGCCCATTTCGACAGCCAGAGCCCTTCATTCGACCGAACCCCAATCCACCCTCAGAAGCTTAACATTTTAACATCATTTAGATTTCCTTAATCCGTATTCAGTTGTAACAAAAGCACTCAAAAGTATTCAGTTGTAACAAAGTAGGGAGACTCGACAATACGTTAGGGTGAGAGTCTTATTGACACGGCCGATTTATTACTGTTTATTATATGCATTGTGGATGTGTTAGGTGTGGTTAGAATGTCGAGTACCTACTTTAGGAGTCATTATATTGTGACTTTTATAAAATGAAATGCGTTGAAAAGAGAAACACAGAAAACACTGCGCACTTTTCTCTGCCACAATTGTATGTACCTATATTCTATGTTCTGGCCCTATTATTGTAAAATTATTATTGTTTGTACAGTTATCATTGTTTGTACAATTATATTGTTTGTACGATTATCATTGTTTGTACAATAAAGTCTAAATAAATAAAATACATTTTAATTATCTTGGTCTCAAACACCAAAATTTACAAGATGAAAACATTGATGAAAACTTGCATACTTTAAATTGGCCGTAAGGATAACATGGAGATCTGTCCACAACGTTACCATGGCGATCTGTCCATAACGTGACACTTTTTCGTGCATGCTACCAGTGTTCATCGATTTATAAGACGTTATCACGTCAAAATATTTCACGAAAACGGACGCATCTGCGTTCAGAACTTGTTGTTAATACCTAAGCGATGTCATAGCTATATACCACAGTTACCTAGCCCTAAGTATTCACTCATTAAATAGGGTAATTACAGCCGTATCAAATGCGTTAATCCTTGGAAAATCCACGGTAAGGACCGTAATGACAGGTAGCATTACGTAACGTTAATTATACAGTAATTTCGTCCTTCGCCGTTGCTTCCAGTTCATCTATTTCTTATGAGCTTGGCTTGAGTTTAAAGCGGGGTATCTACGTTGTAAAATGACATGAGAAATTTTAATACTAATGACAGTAAGGAACCGCAAAAAACAAGTTAATATTATGTATTAAAAACTATATAGTTATAAAAAGTGGTAAGGCTTGTGAGTTCTTAAGAGGATGTCATGGGTTCTACTCGTATAACCATCACCATTTTACCATTGTACACAATATTAGTTGATATCTTCCGGTTGCCTTTTAGTAAAGGCAAAAATCTTTCATAAGCCTCCTTACATCTGCGAAAAATATGTACTATTGCGTAATTAAATTAACCAAAAATTTAATATGAAATGAAATATTTATTGTGTGTTACTCAACACACAATAGGTTGACATAATAGTTTGCAGTCTTGTCGCTTACGAGTATAATCTAATTCTTAAAACCCTCGTAGGGTTTGAAGGATTAGATGTTGATCTGATGGTATACATTGGTACTATCGGCTAGCATAGGTCCCTATTTGCCTAAGCCCTATTGACACGTTTTTTAGGGTTCCGTACCCAAAGGGTAAAACGGGACCCTATTACTAAGACTTCGCTGTCCGTCCGTCCGTCCGTCCGTCTGTCTGTCACCAGGCTGTATCTCACGAACCGTGATAGTGTAAAGAGGGCGACCTAGCAGGAGGACACCATGGGCAATGGAAACACCTTCTTAGATTGCTCTTTTAATAAGCTTTTTAAAGAATTTACATGTTACACATCAACAACTATTCTAGGTAGCTGCCTCCCATCGAATGCCGAATCCGCACCGCGTTCTCTTTGACAGCGGGCTGATATTCTAAATTTAAATATCATAACTAACCAGTTACCGATTAAAAAGGCTGTAAAGGTTGCAAACCTTTACAATAGCTAGACAGTTGAAATTTTCACAGATGATGTATTTCTGTTGCCGCTATAACAACAAATACTAAAAACAGAATAAAATAAATATTTAAGTGGGGCTCCCATACAGCAAACGTGATTTTTGAGCAAAGTTAAGCAACGTCGGGCGTGGTCAGTACTTGGATGGGTGACTGTTTTCTTTTTGCATTTTTTTCTGTTTTTTTTTTGCTTTATAGAATAGAATAGAATAGAAATGGTTTATTTGGTGTTGAAATACATGCTTAACCTATAATACATCTTATTCTAGTACAAGACACCAAAATGGATGCCACTCAGCATATGCCGATGACTAATGTCCTTAGCCATGGCGCTGGTTTTCAGGGCAACCAATTTAAATACACATAACAAATATAAAATAAAGCAAAACAAAACTTAATGCAACATATGGGAGAAGAGATGACAGTTGAGTTAATTTATGGTACGGAACCCTTCGTGCGCGAGTCCGACTCGCACTTGCCCGGTTTTTTAAATACTACATCGGTGGCAAACAAGCATACGACCCGCTTGATGGTAAGCACCGTAGCCTATGGACGCCTGCAGCTCCAGGATATGGATACTCAACTTTTGTGGATATGACGGTTATAAGTTTGTCACGTCAAACTCCCCAAACAATTTTCATATCACGAGTTGTGAATTCGGCCCCTGACAAACGGCACATAACCGCGCCGTCTTCTAACTTGCTTAGCTTGCAACTAATATAAGCCTTTGAGGAAATTTCACTGTAGTTACTAGGAATAGCAGCGCTATATTCTATATGGTTGTGGTATTATATTTTCAGGATTTTCACACGTTAATTTCTAAAATTAATGTTTGATGTTCTGTCTTTAGGAATTTCGTACTTAGGATATTTGATTTTAGAAATTATGCTACATAACATTAGGGTGGTAATATTAAATGGGACTAAAATAAATTTGAAACATATTTACATGTAGCTGAAACAACTCTTTATAATTTCTGAATATGAAGATTTCTTGTAGTAGGTACCTATGAGGGGTTTAAAATTTAAGACCATTTAAGTGCCCTACATGAGCACCTGAAGCACTATGAACTGGAATTGATTAAAACTTTGCCGAAGGCACCATCATTACCCGTATCTCGCCCGTCCTCTTTCTTTTACAGTTTTTTTATGGCTTCGGCATTGCTGTCCATGCGATGAAAGAATCCTAAGGGCTACTACGAGACCACAACATTTTTATATAAAACCCGGACAAGTGCGAGTCGGACTCACCCACCGAGGGTTACGTACGTTGCCGCTATAACAACAAATACTAAAATTGTTGTTATAGCGGTAACAGAAATACATCATCTGTGAAAATTTGAACTGCCTAGCTATCACGGTTCATGAGATACAGCCTGGTGTCATATACAGACGGACAGACAGACAGACGCATAGACAAACGGACAGCGAAGTCTTAGTAATAGGATCCCGTTTTTACCCTTTGGGTACCTACGGAACCCTAAAAACTAAGAGAGTTGCTGTTCAGATATTGTGAACACTATTACCGCTCCAATATATCTGATGGCGACTAGTTTCAAGGTGATAGAGGCATGTTCAGATATTTGTGAGCGTCTTAGCCGCTCCAATATAATATATCTGAGGGTGATAGTACATATAATCTGAACACAATACAATTCTTTCCTCAATCGTGTAACAGATACCTCAACAAGACATCAAGGTTCCTCCATATTTCAATCACCCTCGAAAATAAATTGCGTTCCTCAGAAGAACGACGCATAAAACCCAGTTAAAACCGCCAAAAGGTGACAAAATAAGTTATTTCAGAACTCATCTCTGCGCCGATAGAGCCTGAAGGAACGTAATAACGGCAAATGGTGCCCATCTCCAAACGGCACATTAACATCGGCTGAGATGACTCGTCATTTTGGCCCTTACCAATGGCGACTCGTGATTTTATTAATACTTTTTACCGCACCAGCTCGCAGAGGCTCTTTTTATACTTTTTAAAACTAAGAAAGTTGAACTTTGTTCACAAGAGTGGCTTTTTATAAGTAATTTTATGCAAATTTGAGTTGATTCGTACTGCTGGCTGGTTGATTTATTAATACCTATTTAATTGCGTTTCTTATGATTTGGGATTTGTCATCAAGTCATCATCATCTCAGCCATAAGACGCCCACTGCTGAACATAGGTCTCCCCCTGGGATTTGTAATGTGTTACATTTTTCTTGGTGTTAGTGTCATGAACAATTTTGTATTTCACTTGGTATCAAAGTTTATTTAATTCTCGTTTGAAACCCTCGCAACGCTCACATTCTACTTTCGTAAACACGAGCGTAGCGAGCACAGATTGACTAAATAGCACGTTTTTATTTCGCGTATTAATATTTTTGTATTAATTAATATGGATTTCCGCATAGTAACGCCTGATTATATTAACTATTTGTCACTATTTAGATGCTGTTTGTATCATCGTCTAGCGTTGATCTTATAATGTCCAACAGGAGTGGTCATTTTTCCATACAAACGTACTCGACTGTTTCCTCCGTAGGTTTTGATGATAAAGCAATGATTTTTTCAACACAGATTAATATTGTCAAACCGTTTTGCTTCGTTTGATATTTTTGTTTTTTTAAGGCGCTAGAGTCCTTCAAAAATGGCCAAAATGGCCTCACTGACTATGCCGCAATGAGAGGCGTAGTATTCAAAACTGATATCAATTAGCCAAAAAAGCAAAACGGTTCGACACAGATAATTTCATAATCATTTAGATTTCTAAATTTGGTTACGATTGGTTAAGTTTTGGAGGAGGAAACAGTCGAGTAAAAAACCTCGATTTTTGAGATTTTTAAGCGGGATTTTTCGCCTTGTCCTTATCGCACTAGTTTTAGGAGCCGCTTCCGTTAGCGAGACGGGTATACTTACCTAAAATGTTTAAAACTCAGCTCCTGTTTCGTCTTAACTTGTACTTGTTGTATTTTATGATTTGTGATAAATCAACGTCGGCACTGCCAACTTTGAAACTTATTACAACGACGTATACTACGTATAGCCTACCAACCTACTTATGGCCTATTAGGGGGAGGCCTATGTTCAGCAGTGGACGTCTTATGGATGAGATGATGATGATGATGATGGCCTACAAATGATCACTAATAGTATGTTAGCACTTTACACTGATTTATGAGTAAAATCATACAATTAAACTATTTTGCTGGTCTAGAATTTCCTTCTACCCTACTCGCGTGTTAAAGAAGGGTGTGAAGGGAACCAATTATCAGAGCTATTATTCAGCCATTATATAACCAGGCATTCGTCATTAACAACGTCGGATTGACGTACTAATAGCCCGATTATAAGCTTTATTAATAGCCTGTACCTAGGAGTTTATGGACTCTTTACTTTATAACAAAACTTCCGTGGGACTCGGATACATTATTTATTATAATTAGGAGCCTATAATGTTCCACTGCTGAACAAAAGCCTCCCCCCACTTTTTTCAGTCTTCCCGATCCTGTGCAATATCTGGCTATTCCTTTAAAAATGAGTCTAACTCGTCTCGCCATCGCCGACGTGGTCTGCCGTCCTCGTCCAAAATCCTCGTTTTGAGCTGGGCTGCCACTCTGTGGCGATCTTGGCCCACAGCTCACTCGGTATTCGGTAAACATGACCAGCCCAGTCCCACTTTAGCTTGGCCGCTTTCCGAGCTACATCGACTATTACAGACATATTAAATATATTAAAAACGGGACACTCGCGTACGGAGTACAACATGAAAGGAGGGTACGGAGAATAATTAAAGAATAGGTCCAAAACAGGCATTGTGGACGATGAGGACAAAACCGTCAGGCTGAAGTGGGAATGGCCGGCCAAATCCTATGTTTTTTTTTTATTATGAATGGGCTTACTCATGGCCACAGACTAGCCGAGGCGTAGACGTGGCCTACGATGGAGCGAGCTCGCCCAGAAGGTGCCTGTTCACTCTTGATTTGAAGGTTGCCGGGTTATAAGAACACGGAAATATAGACGCCGGCAGGGAATTCCATTCCTTGGCAGTGCGCATAAGGAAAGTAGAAGCAAAGCGCTTCGTGCGAATTGGTGTTCCACGTAACGCAACGTATGCACCTACAGTGGTGGGTTAAACTAGCCATAGAGTGGGCGCTACCACGTAAACGCCAGAGTGGTCGGCCTGGGAGGAAAAGGCGGGACGACCTGGACGCATTTCACAGCAACTAGGGGGAGACCCTTGCCCAGCAGTGGGACAAGGACTTTGTAGTCCTTCCATCCAGTCGTTGTACGTTGTTTATAGAGATCTGTAGAGAAGTCCTAAGCCAAGCATCGAATGACTTTTACCTAGAATATTATGATAATAATAAGTCAGTTTTCTCAAACTATTTATAAGTCGTGGGTTCGCATCTAAGTTTCCCGGAACTTATCATTAATTTATGAGCAGCTATTATTAAATGATATATTCTTAAGGAAAATGAACTATTTATACGTATAAAGTCTACTGTTAGCGTAGATAAATAAGTAAGACAAAAGTAATCAAGCCCGCCCGTGCGTGGTGCCGGATTACACAAATCAATTAATCAATCCATTATTTATTTGCAAAAATACAGTACCTAACAAAAGGTAAGATAAGATAAGATAATGTTGTATTGTCAAAATTGTGTAAAAAGTATAACATGTTATGAATTATAAAGGTATCAACAATTTTGCCCATTTCGAGCGTACAATAAATCTTATATAACTAAATTCAATGTCTAAGAAATACTTAAATAAAGTTAGTCTAAATTACAAAAAATATTCATTTAAATCATAATAACATTTATACAGCAGCCAATCTTTCAACTTGCGTTTAAATTGAACTCCATCCAACGACTTAATACTCTCAGGCAAGTGATTGTAAATTTTTATTCCATTAACATAAGTGCTCTTCTTTAGAATATAACTTGACACAACTACAGAAGGTGATACAACTATTGAGGTATAATGTGTATTTTGCTTGCAAGCAAGCGTGCAAATATTTTATAATGTCAACTCTGAGCATTAAAATTATTGATTTATTCCCAAAGGTGATGATTTTTCTTACTAAGTAACAATATGTATGGGAGGCAGACTGCCTCTCACTCATCTCACTCATGTTCAAATTGGCCTAATGGGCCAGTGTATATACATATGTACGTACTCGTAAGTTATAGCTATAGCCCATATAATCTCTAGTCTGTCTAAGGGGTGATGTCTAAAATAATGCAGATATATGTATCTGTATTATTAGCCGGATATGCATGGTAGGGATATCAATAACTATCAATATTAATGATACAATTTATGTGTATGATGTATTATCATAAGACATAAATTTTAGGGCAGTTCGAGGGGCAAACTGAAAGGTTTTGGAATCGGAAACACTGTAGTAACTAGGCCGTTACTCTTTATTTTAATGCGCGCTTTACGTTTGTCTTATAACTTGCTTAGTGCACTTTAGTTTTTGTTAGGATATGATCAAGCTGAAATGCTTGCTGCTCATTCTCCCAAAGCCTTTTTTTGTGATTTTTGGGTCCTCAGAGGTCTGTATAAAACTCATCGAGTGTTTCATTAACAACTAACTACACAACCATCATAGTTGCGTAGTTACTTGTTAATTAAAAACTTAAACTTTTGACGACGCTGTTGTACTTATGAGATGCTTCCCTATTTTGAATTAACTACTAAAGAACTACAAAAGCAATTAAATTTAAAATTATAAATGTAAACTGTCTTACAAGAACTAGGCAACATTAAAAATGCATAACGAATGCCTATTCTTACTCTGTTGCTGGGTGAGCCCACAATAAAAATCCCAAAAAATTATAACACAAAAAATTATATAACGCTTCATTCACATACAATTTTCAAATAGCCACAAATATAAATTATATACCTCAAAAAAATTATAAGGAGTACATTTTTCATCAATTATAGGTATGCGTAGTTTTGTTATAATGATATACATACATACATATTATGATATCAAACTGACACTTTCTGAATACTTTCAGTGCTACCTGTTTAGTAATACGCCTGTACAAAGAGCTTTCATTTCCATTCATAATTCATCATTTATTTATCTGCGTAAGATAGTAGGTACATATTATTATGCAGGTTTATTCAGTACCATTTCCTTAGTAAGGGCGACTACGTGACATGGCGCCGAGTTAAAAATACTCTTACTTATTACCTGGCCGAATGTTCAAGGCAAGGAATAACGTCTTCATTACATTTCCACGTTTATCCGAGGTTTTTCCTTTTAATGCCTGGCCTGTTTCAACTCGCGCGTTTTTTGACGGAAAAGTCTTAACGTCGTAGTTTTTTTTTTGTAAAAAAAGTCGTGGTTAGGTCTTATTGCTCTTACATTTACGTCGTTGCTGACGTGAGTATAGAGGTGTTAGTGAAATAGCTAACACTTTATTTTAGTTGGATATACTTACGAGTCCCCAGCAAGCTCAGTTGAATTTCACCTTCCCATACAAACCGAGTTTCGTTCTCATTTTAAAACAAAGTTGGAGGGTAGTGAAACTTTGCACATACAATAACATGAGGTAGTCCTGTAATTAGTTTATATAGCTCAAGTTTATAAAACAAACGAAATAAAGCAAAATCAAGTTTTGTATGAACTTAAATTCGCTGTAATTTTTTAACTATGGCATCTGAAGCTACATAAACGAATTACAGCCGCATAGCCAAGATGCCAATCGCCTACGCTCCGTAGCGATCGAAACGCAACTGTCACTTTCGCTCTAATATGGAAGAGTGATAGAGAGACATAAAGTTTTTCGAAGCGCTAGCGATTGTAACCTTGGCTAGCCCGGCAGGACTAGATATACCATATTCTATTGTAAGTAGATAGAAGTACATAGTTTCAGAGAAATCTAGCTAGTCGTTTTGAAATGAGAGCGTAACTACGTTTGTATGGAGAACCGAGCTTGCTGGTCTAACTCTAATAAGAGTTGTAGGCCGCCCGTAGTGGAAGCGTGGACCTAAAATTTAAAAAAAAGAAATAAATATCATATAAGTGGCTTGATAAGTAAAAAGCACGGTTTGATGTTTGCGCGGAAAATTGACAGTTACGTGTGAAATTCGTGTAACTTATTATCACAAGTATATTTCTTCTTCTTCTAACTTGTTGTATATAATACGAATACATCCATAGCCATCCAGCAGGGTCCAGCCTCATGGGCACCCTTCCGCAGGGGACAGACCTGGGAGATATTTCCGACTGACTGTTTCGATATAAGATATATTTCGACCAACGTACAGTACTTACGCTACGCCTTTCCTGGTTGGTATCTAAGCATGAATTACCAGGTGACGGTGATGAGGCATCTTTCAACCAAATTCGAACAAGTCATTAGGAAAGACGCCAAAGCAGTAAACCGATATGGCCACTAGTAACATCTTGTAGAAAGCAAACTAACAAAGTACAACTCGCCTAACTACTCAACTCAATTTCCACCGAACTGTCGCCTTTTTCGGCACTTCTCCTCATTGGTCGTTAGACACTTATATAAAAGTGGTTGGATACGCGAAACTTTCGCACCCCGGGGTATCGGAACTCCATTATAATTTCGATGTCATTAGCGAACTTGGAAAATCAGCTTCCAATAGTTACGGAGCTTTTGGAACACTTTCGTTATTTATTTGATTTTAAGGTTAGGACCTATTTCAGGAACGAGAAAATGTTGCGTTTAGGTTGTAATTGTACAGTCGAATTCACAATCATCTTTCTAAGCCGACTTTTCTAAATAGTACGTACATTACGATACAAGTGCGAAAAGGAGGAAATTCGCAACGAGTGGATCGCCATTTATCGAAATTGAAACACGACCGAAGGGAGTGTTTTATATCGATACGAGTTTTAGTTACCTTTTAGCACGTGTATTGTACAACGTTTTACAGTACATTATTACGGCCCCGACTCTATCATTAGTAATGACATGACTTGTCATGACGCTCCAGCGTTTGGTCCACTCAGGTCATGATATTCTTAAATTAACCCACACACTTTTATCAGTAAGTATTTTTATCAGTATTTTATATCATTACTTTTCACGGGAAATTTTAAGTTATTATTTTCCTAACCGTTCTTAGTTATGTTGTTGCCCTATACATTTTTGACATAGCCACAGACACATATTGTCCCTTAATCCCGCCCTAGCACCCTAGGTAATATAGCACCATATGTAACTGTAAACTGCATTTTGATACTTTTTTTTTTCAAACTCGTTTTTCTCTTACTTAATCCTTATCAGTTAAAGCATCGAAAGAAAACCACAGCTACCTACGTAAATTGAGTGGGAGAATACACTACAATTTTATCAATATTTTATACGTGAAAATAAAAGAAATAAATGTCAAAAGATATTCTCAAAGTCACATTCGTTAGGTACTTGTTAATGTTCTGAGCTAACATTTTAACGAAATATTATCATACTTAAAACAATAAGTATTTGTTACAAGACCCAGGTGCTCATTATATCAATTTCAACTTTCAAAGTTCATCAAATCTTAAAGTCACCTTTCTAACTTCATTGTCTTTAGCTTGGAGGCCTATTCTTACATTATGATGTCAAAATGAAGTCATTTTGGTATCATTCGGCCTTACGTCTCGCTCGCGCCAACACATGTACGTACTACCATCAAGTGAAATTCACACGCGAATGATAACAAGATGACATCATTTTGATATCGCAATGCTATTTAGAGTTGTCCTCTTGGTGTGACTTAGTTAGTTTAGTAACAAATCTATCTAAATGCGATTCATTATTTTGTGCTAAGAATTACACACAAGATAATCTGATTTTAATTGTAGAGCTTAATGATTTACACTGATACTACTAATTTTGTCTGGTAACACATTGGTCACATTGTATTTTATCATTTTATGTCAGGTATGAATTTATTTATAACATATACAGTATAATAATAAATTTCATACCTAATTTAAAATCCAATATCGTACGTCAAGGACTAATCAGACAAAATTAAACATTTTATGCACAAGTTTGTAATGAATTATTTCATCATACTTATCCTCACTTACCGTTTCATTAGCTGCATCACCAAAACGCCCGCGGGCTTGAGGTTTTACCTATAAATTCTCGTAATAATTAAATTGTGTAATAATATTGAAATTAAGCTTAGAATAAATTTTAAAAGTGGAAAAATTACTGTCTTGGGTGAGACTTGAACTCACGGCCTCTGGATCGATACTCCAGCGCTCTGCCATCTGAGCCACCAAGACCTCATCCCCAGCCAGCAAATCTTTCCACCATATTATAGGTCAAGGGGACCCTTAGCGACATCTACCGTAAGAGTGTTACACTTCTTAAACGGCTACCGGAGTTCCAAGTCATATTGGAAATTCACCAGTTACGATGTGCTACCCATACTAATTTTAATTTTTAACAAGCAGAAACGTCTGCGAACGATGCTATTAAGCTTAGAATAAATTTTAAAAGTGGAAAAATTACTGCAAATAATAAAATAAAATTAAATTATTAATAAAATTATTAATTATTAAATTATTAATTAAATTAATAGCATCGTTCGCAGACGTTTCTGCTTGTTAAAAATTAAAATATTGAAATTGCTTTACATTTAACACAATTTGGTTAATTTTACAGTAATTGATCAATACATTTATTATCATCATTATTATTGCACGATTCGTAATGTAAATCGTATGACGTAGTAATTTAGAAGCATTTAATGTCTCATGTAAAGTGAAGGTACTTTCAACATTTAAAATCTGCTATAATATCAACATAACAGAATCACATCTCCACATGATCACATGAGCAACTGTTAGTATGGGACCAACCCCAATAACGCGAAAACAAAATTACAGTCCCATAGAAAATGGGCCAGCCAAATTGTATGAGTCTGCCAATTTTTATTCACGATTTCGGGGTTAGTCCCATAGTAAACGTTGCTCAGTATAATCCCAAAACCTCCCTGGCAACGGGAATGCACTTATTTTTTGGTCAACCTGTATATTATTTGTTTATTTTATTTTAAACTTTATTGCACAATATACAAATAAAAATAACCAAATAAACAAATGGCGGCTAAAGGCATTAACCTACCAGTATATCTATTCTAGCATGAACTTGCACTCTGTTGGCGACTGTTAGATGGACGGTAGTTACGCGGTTGCGTACCAAGGGCCTACCGCGAACACCGAAGTTCGCAAATTGCGGGCATCTTTTATTATGTGCTTCGGTGTTTGTGGTGTTTATTTTTGCGCTACCACAACAGTGTACATTACAATACAAAACGATTCATGTGGCGAGGTTCGCTAGATAAACTAGATTTTTATGCCATCCGCCTATTTCACAAAATTTTTCGTAGTTGAGCTTAACCCCACTTTAACTTGGCTTAGGAATCCATGCTAAATATACGTTATCGGAGGTCAAATTTATATTGGTCCTTCTGTGATTTCCCGTATGCATAGGGAATAGTCCAGCACAGTCCATCGCACAAGGCAAATAAATGGGTTGAGGCCGTTCTATGCCACAATTGAAGTAAATTTTTGGAAATGCAACACAGTTTTCCGCTGCGTTATCATACTTACTGATGCACTTTAACTTGTACTCGTATTAATGCATAATTGTAGCTAATGTACACATGTGTGTGTCAAAATTATAATGAACTAATATAATTACCTCTAAAGTCGGATGAAGCTAAAGGTACCGTTCGGATTTAGTCTAATGCTGGTGATTACTGTGGACTGTGGAGTATATTATTTAAGTACTGCACAGTATTGCAGCACGAAATTTACTGCCAATTGCATTGTTGCCGCAAATGTCAAAAATGCGAGCACGACGACAGAGAGTGAAAGAAGTGATTTCTTGATATCAAAATTTAAAATCCCATGGCTTACCGTCCCGTACTACTACGTAACCGTAATACCGTCGATATCTTTAGGTACATTGGCCTTGATTGCCTGAAAAAACCTTTAATAGTTTATAAAGCCACCCACCCACCCACTATTGACCCACTTGCGAGATGCCTGGAACACTTGATGGCAAACCACTCAACTACAGATTGCTCTTGCGTCTTGTTACCCCTTTATATGACATTCTCCCCCCTAAAATTCCCCGTCCGGTTAACATTAATTTTCTTCTTACACTAGTTACCTCTCCTTTTGTGAACGTCTTAGCTAAACACATAAAAAACAATAACTTGTATTTGTAGTAGTTAGTTTTAATAATATATGTTTGTTTTGTCCTGGTTGTAGGTGGATCTACATTCGATTCTCATCTGATTGAACTGCGTCGTGGATATTCACCGGCCAACTGTCTTCATAAAGCACGTGCCTTCCTAAACCTTGACGTTGGCGGAATCATCGACAATATCGATGGAGCCATAATACCCAAAAATTGATTGATTGATTATTATTTGTATGTCTTTTCCATATCTGGGGACCATGGGGTCCCGGACCTTTGGGAGGCGTACTTGGGGCCGAATCCAACAGCGCAGAGGCCCTTTAAGACACTTTAATCTAAAAGCAAGGGATACCACGTGGCGGATCCTTAAGGTCATGGGCTATAGATTTGAAAGATGGATGGACTGGATAATGGGCTATGGGAGAGACTAGCGGACACCTACCGTGACAATCAGTCTCAACATTGTAAATGACAGGTGGTGACTCGCCAAGTCATTGAGTGGGGCCCTTATTATTATAGTTTATAAAATGTCGACAACCTAACAAGTAGAATCACACGGACACCTCTTTGTTCAAAACGCAAAATCTCATATCGACAATCGCAAACCGTGGTGAGCCGTCCGTCGACATTGAGTGACGCTTCAAAGGTTGGAGGGTAGCGTTTTGAATGAGTGCAGTGGCCGGTTAGATTGAGTTCAGCTCAATTGAAACATTTCCTCTTTTGTGGTAGATGAAAAGCACAAATCTACTTTATTTTCCATGAATCCTGCAGTAGTTTCATACGGGCCATTTTAAAGTTGTACTCTACACAACAGAAGGAAAAGTGTCCCAAGATTTTTACCATTCCGTTACCATTACTCATAGACTTTGTAAGACAGTAACAGAATGAAAGAAACTGAAAATGTATGGAAATTTTGGGACACTTTTTTCTCCTACTATAGGATCAAAAGGGCTCGTGAATCTTGACATTCATCATTATTCGATGCGAGTGATATACCCAAGTATAGGTAAGTTTGCAATTTAAAATTCTGGGTCGATTTAATTAATTACTTTATTTTCTCAATCCAAATTTGATGGTTATTTTAAATTTAAATCTAAGTAATATATTTACAGCTCTTAAACTAAATTGAGTCAGTAAAGCTTCTATTTTATTTAATGATATACACAAAGGGTCTAATAATTAAAACCGATCACTGGTAATCTATTAGTATGGCAAAATCTAGGTCTGAATAATTATTTCCTACACTATGACTTATACAGACAGATATCAGCAGCACAAAATAATACAAAATATACAATAAATATAAGAAATGCAAGTAGTTAAAAAAATTGATAATTCTTTTCAAGCTTATATATTACAACATTCATCATCATCGGATTACGGGGTAACCTTGTGACTATTTTGTGACGATGACACTGCCAAATATCGGGAACTCACAATCGTATTTTATACAGTGTAGTCATATAAATAACAGATATCTTTTCAGTCAAGTGTCGTTTTTTTGATACGAACGATAGGGACCAAATACATAATTAAAATTCGAAATAATGATTTAATTAGAATAAAAATTATTAGATTTAAATGTTCTTGGTTTAATTTTGATAGCAGATTACTGATTTGGACACAATTAATGTTTTTCTATCAATTACGAATAGAATGTATTTTTTCATTACCGTTAGGGGAGACCGAGGTGAGTTGTGACAGAGGAGAGTTGTGACATTGTCGATTTTTTGGAATCTAATAACTGTTAGTGAGCTCGCAACAGTGTGCGTTTGTTAGCTCACAACTTATAATAGATTCCAAAAAATCGACAATGTCACAACTCTCCTCTGTCACAACTCACCTTGGTCTCCCCTACTACTTACCATTTTCCTTAAAGAAATATATGATAGCATTCTCAAAACATTGTTTATGTATAGTATTTGCCTCATATTGGGTTAATCAAGTTAATGTATGCCAAAGCCAGGCTTTAGAAATTAGTTTCCTAGTTTCTGTGTAAAGCTCCGTCACAGTTTCTCAACTTAAGCGGTAACTCTGCATGTAACTAAGTATAGCTACCAAGTTTCATTATTATACTAAGGAGAACAAATTAAAATGTAACCGATACAAAAATTAGTCCTATGATGGTAAATGCTTCAGCTTTTCAAATTTATATTTAACTTTTCCTTTTTATTTTATGATTTTCTGTGCCGGTTAATTTTAAAACGCATTAATTACATTTTCTAATTGTATACTTAAGCGGAGGGCTTTAAAATAACTGCATAACATTTTCACTGTCTTAATTTCAATTATAAATTGACCAACACTACTGTTTTAAGACTTCCGAGCAAGCCGACTCACAACCACCAAAGTTATCGCTACAAAATAATTTAATTAAATACAATTAACCAGTCTTCATCCTTACGAACTACAGAAGAAACGGCAGACTTACAAATTCTCACAAAACAAGCGCAACACATTGTTCCCTTAAAGTCCAGTTTCGCTTGCGTTTAATTTAAAAAACTTATAGTGACTAGAGTGAGCACTAATGAGAGATTTGAAAGGATTTTGAAGCTTGAGCTCGGTCGCCAGTAGCTCTCGTCCTTTGAGGACAACATTAACGAGTCTTCTCCGTTTTGTGGCATATCTTGCAAGCACTTTAACGCTTGTACAGGGATATCTAATACCACAACTTGTTCAACTGTTGGTGGAGCGGTAGCTTCGAGCTTGTACGCTGGACTGGCTTCTTCGTAGATTTCCTCCTCATCCTGCTGGAATACCTCAGCGTTAGTTTCTATTTCGAAACTGTGTTTCTGGTCGTAAGTTTGTGAGATGTCGTTGGGTACTTCTTTACTTAGTTTCTGCACGCAGGTCACGTCGTCTAGCGCGCTTATGAGCGGTTCGCTCTTAGTCTCGTTCCGCAGTACGTGGATCCACGACAAGCGACAGTCGCAAGTTAATTGGTTACCTGTGGAGAGAGACGTTCATTAAATTGTTAAACTTGTGCAGATTATTTCGTGTGTTACACAGCAGCGACGAGTGCGATCCAGTTCACAAACATCTTTACAAGCTAACGTTCCAAAAATATGTTTACATGACTTTTTTGTCTGTGTCTTAAAGGCGTGTAAATATATTTTCAGAACGTTGGCTTGTAAAGGTGTTTGTGAACTCGACTGTACAAGCCGCAAAAATGCATGGCCACTTTATGAATGAATTTCATTCATAATGTGTCCAGACAATCTTGCAGCTCGCTGCACCGCAGAAATTAGTAGTACGTAGTAGTTATTTAAGTAGGTAGTAGTAATTGTTATTAACTAGTTTTATTAATGTACTTATTAAGCTTTAACTTTACCTCTATTCTAATATATACTACAGTAATCTGTCATATATGTATATTAATAATAATGTACCAAAATATACTCGTGTAGATAAAATTGACTATCAATTTATATTATTATGTATTATTAAGGTTTCAAGTGTGTCTACATATATTTTTAATAATCTATTTTGATATCGCACAAATGGACTATAATCTTTCCTTTTTGCTCTATTTAAACAGATATTTTTCATGACCTTAATCTTTCTTAAGACGTTTTTTATGTTATAAAATCCAAAGGTTTGGGATAAATACAGCCTTAGGAATACGAAAGATCAAGATTTCCAAGCTACCACTGCTACCAGCTTAGTTTTGTTATAAATATAGTTAATTTTCCTGGCCAACAGTTTATAAAAAGAGTTCTTTAAATAAATTTAACTGAAAAATTTTAGCGAAATTAATGGAAGGCATAACTTTCAATTAAACTACTGTGCCTCTCGGGCATTCTCCGTTGAACCGGTGTGGCGCGTGGCGAAAAAAAGTAATGAAGTTATCGTTTTTATCAAATTCTGTTTGTTGACTGAATTAAACACATTGCATTGTGTACACGCTGTTATTATGGCTTTGTTGGCTTGCTAAAGGGAGAGTTGTTACACTCATTAATTGTCTTTAATATGGAGGGTGCTTTTGTAGGGGATTAGAGCTCTACAGGGACTGCGCCATTGTTCGGCCGAAATAATAGTTGTTTATCTTCCCATGAGCGCGCTAAGCACTCGTGTGTGCGTCATTTTCTCCTAAATAACACGTTTGCGCCAAATATAAGATTCGTATGATTTGATTACAATAAACTTATTGTTGTTTGCTTCATTGTGCTTTGTGTTAGAAAAAAATCATATTACATTATTACGACGAGAAATATTTTCTGTCTTTGTTACAGCGCCAAATACGTTACAATAGTCACTCCATCAACGCTAACAGACCAAATTGAAAGGTAAACCAATGGAATCAAATTAAAGCAAATTATCTTGTAGAATAAACTCCCAAATTGGATCAGATCGAATTATGAATACCATTCTATAAAATGTTATTCGAGAAAGGAATTAAATTAAATCGTTATCACTCACCGCTCAGATAAAGGACCGCAGTCTTCGCTTTCAAGTTGTCGAGTATCGGTTTAACCGTATCTAACGTAAAGAACTCAAGCTCATTGTTCCTCAAATCTAATAACTCAAGTCCCCTAACGCCTTCTAAAAGCCGATCATTTATGGACCTTAATTTATTCCCGGTCATAGACAATTTCTGAAGCAGAGCGAGCCCGTCGAAAGCTCTTTCACGTAAATATTCCAACTCATTATTATCCAACAGGAGCTCATTCAAATTCCACAATTCGGCGAAAGTGAAATCTCCGATCATTGTTAACTTGTTAGATCTGAGATCTAATCGCGTCAAATTAGCTAACCCTCGGAAAGTCTCTCTGCTGAGAACGGTAATCGAATTGCCTTCTAGGATTAGATCACTCAGCACCGTGAGATGTTCGAAACAACCTTCGTGAGCCAGATTTATGTTGTTGAACGATAAATCCAGGTATCGCAAAGCCGGCAAATCCACAAACACGTCGCGTTGAATCTCAGTCACTTTGTTATTTTTTATAGTTAAGTTTACAAGCACCGGTAAGTTGGTGAAGGAAGAAAAATCTAGCTCGGTTATTTTGTCGTTCGTCAGCATTATCTCTTTTAAAATAGTCATGTTTGAGAATGTCCTCTTCTCTATTTTGCTGATAGTTGCGTAATGAATGTACAGCTTTTGGAGTTTCTTCAAGTGGTGTATTACGTGTAGTGGGATGAATTTCAAAGCGCCATTCGATCTGACGTTGAAGTTGAGTTTTTCTAGATGTGGTTGTGAATTGAAGCTTGACCAAATCGGATCAGTTTCGTTAATTCCTCCGTTGAAGACCCAACAATCAGCTTTGGTTGCAGTTTTTACTTCATTATTATCACAATAGCAGTGCACTTTGGATTCTCTGTCGGATATGTCGCAGATGTTATCGTTGAGCTGGGCCGTGTGGTGTCTCCTTTCTGTTTTATCGCGGCGTTTCTCATTTAGCCTGCTCTCGGTGAAGGATATTTGCACGGAGGTCAGAGCCAGAGCTAGGAGTAAATATTGGACTACGGACTCCATAACCCTCGCCTTTCACAACCTGTAACAAATGGAAAAAAACGGTTGAAAGAAAGTTTATTTTTGAGCTAGAAAATGAAAGGCCGGTTTTAACTTAAATCATTGGAACATATATCATTTACTAATCTTCAAAGAAGTAGGTACTTGAAGTTAAAAGTTTTATTTTTTATTTTTCTGGGGTCATGTGGGGTAAATATAAGACACGGGTAATAATAACACTAAGTTTTTAACACTCAAAAACTCATTCTCCTTCAAGCCTTGAAGCGTTAAAAAGAAGTCTTGTATTTTGACTTCTTTTTAAAAGGAATAAAAATGAAGTATAACAATTTACGAGTGTCAAAAAACTTAGTCTTATTTTTACCAGTGTCTGAAGTATATTTATCCGACCTTTCACAAACCCCTGCTTGACTTGTACATAAGCAAGTAAGTAAATCATCTATGTTAGGTACACACTATTAATTACATAAACTATGTAGTATGTACGTCTAGCTACATCAAACATCAAACCCTCAAAACAAATAGTGCAGGAATATTAAAACGCCATGAGCCGTTCGCAATTACGGTAATTCAGTCTATTATTGCTAGTCATTAATAGAAAATTACGGTTATTACAGGGCTTGCATACATTCTAAGTATAATTATTGTAGTAAGTATATTGCACTTAGTAAAAGTGGGGTGTTTTCCCGAGTTCACGTTACTTTGACTATAGAGAAATATAGTAAGAATAGAGTGCTCACTCCATACATCAGTTTTGGTACCAAAAAGACTATTATTTTCATAGTCGACATCTAGCATCGAGTAGCGGAATTATCAGTACCGATACTCTAGATGTTTCGTAAGTTGCGTCTCACGAAAATTGTATTGAACAATAATTTACAACTAACATTAAAGCAGAAGGATTGTCCATTGTTAAATAGGTATTTGTTTGAATCATCAAAAATGTATAAATTTATGTAATGAAAACTCCAAAATGTATTTGCATGCTGTTGCAAGTTGCAAGTTAAAACATCTAGAGTATCGGTACTGATAAGTACGCTACTCGATGCTATGTTGACTATGAAAATAATAGTCTTTTCGGTACCACAACTACAGCACTCAGATATGCAGTGAGCACTCTCTCTGTATTTTTTTCTCTATGCTTTGACTAATAATCAACATTAACGTTTGACCCCTTGTTTCAACGTCCACACAGTGAGTCACGAATGTGCCGCCAAAATGCCACTCCCGTACAAACGAAGCTACGTTTTCATTTTAAAGCTACTCTGGATAGAGAGGAAAATCGGGACTAAATTTGTATGGAGAACGATCGTCTTTCCTCTTAACGTTTGACTTTGCACGTTTGTTCAGTTGTCCACACAGTTAACTGGCAATTAGAACCCTAATGCAATGAGATAATGTCTACTTTTGGGTAGTAAAGTGTTGCTGTCTAGTCCAGTAAAGATTCGATTGCGCAAAACATTAAATTATAAAGTCTATTTATATCAGTCAAAATTTCTTTTTACTGATAATGTATGCAGAAATCATACAAACATGTTAACCAAAAGTTGGTAAATATGAACTTCTTTTTCTTTTAATTATCATTAAAAACGAATGCATAGAAAATGTATGATGTAAAATAAATCTACAAATAATGTACGACGGGAATGATATATTATGTATTAATTTGCTAGAAATAAATAGTAATAAGTAGTACATTGTTTAGATTCTTATTAAACGAACTAGAAAACATATTTTCAAAAAAATTCTACAGTTTATACTACTGTAACATTTGTAATAGGTGCATACATTATTTTACCGAAAAACATTTTACGAAATTTTGTTGGATTCTAATTTGTATTGTAGGTACATAATGGTAACATTCCATTTCTAACCGCAGCTGCACTCCTAGCACTGAACGCGTCGCTGTTATTGTCAATTTCCATAGTAAAATGAACAGTAATGCAGCTGTCGTTGGAAATTGACTGTCACCTTAATACTCATCTCATCTGGCATAAAGTTAGCCTTCTATACACTGAGTTTTTCTTTTGCGCATTAAAGTATAAATAAATAAGTATCCATAAAACTAAAATACAAACAAGTTTATTTGCATTCCATAAAAGATATCAGAAACATTAGCTTTTATAATTATAATAAAGTTCCAATTCACCATACTTCCGTTCCGTATAATGACTGGAGTAGGTCCATTGGTGTGTAAACATATGGCGTGTAAATGAGCCTAAACATATTTATGGCGGCATATGCGTTAGTTAGTCATGTTTCTTGTCCAATTAAAAGTAATTATATCCATTAAAATCTACGATGATAATGTCATAAAGTGGGTTCGAATTAAGTAACAAAGAAACGGCTTGTTTAACTCTTTTTAACCATTTTGTCCGGTCATTGACGGTGTATTGCGGTGTGTTACTTAAAGTTTACTGTCAATTTCCTTGGTGATTCACGGATTAATGCAGTAATGCGGCGGCAAAAGTCACTTATTTTAAGACAGACTCCACTCCACATTAATTTAGCGTCTTTTGAGCGTCGGCGTCTAGTCAGTGCTATGGAAAATGGCGGCCAACGTTTTAGAGCGGCAGCCACAGAGTTGGCTAGAGGCCGACGCTCGGGAGACGCTAGTGTGGTGTGGAACTAAAATGCTCATTAATTTCATCAAGGAAATTGACCCGCGTCAAGGCCACTCACAAGGCACTCACAGCAGTAATGTCAGTTGCAGTTGCTATCCAAATGTCACCTTTATGTAACCATGATGTAACCTATAAGTACGTAACATCATAAAAAATACCACTATTCATTATTTTTACCCAATATACCTACTTAACAAACATCAAGTTAACGAATACAATAATATAAGATCTCATTATTTTCTCTACATAAATATTCCACAAAAAATCTAAATACAGTATGATTGTGTCAATTTAAAATCCCTTACGAAAATCGTAACAAAAATGGAAACAAAAGTCACAAAAGTCCCGAAATTATTATTACTAAGAGAAAACGCAACAGTGACAATACGTTGCTGTTAATTAAACATCTGTCCTTGTCCATTGTTTAAATGAGCTCCCTAATCAGAGAGAGACAAAAAAGGCAATAGCTTTGTCTAAATGATTATTAGGGATTGAATTCTGTGATCCCTTTGTTTAATTAAAAAGGAAGGACAGTGAGTTCTGTCTTTATTCATTATTAACCAATTCTAAATAATTAACCTTAAAATTAACTTGGAGAAACGACTTTTTACTTTGTTTTTCGCCTTTGAAATTTAAATATATATTCTTTTTTCGCGATATTTTCTTAGTTAACAGCGTATATCTTTGCCTAGACTTTTAAAGTATCTACTTATTTCTTTTGGTTCTTCATTGTAATTTTATTTTGAAGTAAAGAAGTATAAACAAAGCAAAGGAACTTAATATGTCGATTTTATAGAGAGACTCAAATTTAAATGAACTTGCAAAGGTGAAGTAAATATATTTAAACTCGAACTATAAGAAAATTTACACTCGGATGACATAAATATATATCTGCTTAGCGCCATTTGTATTGGCGTCAAACGTATAACACCCCTCTTTTTGCGTCGGGAGTAAAGGCTCATTTAGACGATGCGAGAACTCGCATGCGAGTTTCATTACATTGCGGGTTTTGATTGGTAGGTTGAATTGCGCGTAACCATCAGTCCGCAATATAGCTAAAATCGCATGCGAGTTCGCACGCCGTCTAAATGAGCCTTAAAAAACACAATTGCCATGTCAGTTTCAAAAACAAAACATGCGTTAGACAAGGAACCTTAAAAACTTTTAAGGAAGTGTGGAAAGAAAACAGAAGAGAGATTAACGAATTGTATCCGTCTTTTGTTTTTAAATTTAATTTCGCCACTGGGAGCGTGCCTGCAATTTCAATCCGAGCAAGTTCTTAAGGCGCAGTGAATCCAAGGAGCCAAGATAACAATCGACAAATGCCAAACGAAGAGAAAAAATGTATGGAGATGACAGGTGCTACGAAAAGTCACGTGATTATTTCCATACATTATTTGAGTTTCGATTGGAGTTTTCTGTCAACGATTGTCAGAAGTTGGTGTAAGACATTATCACATTACACCGCCTGGGACGGAATTAAGGAAACGCAGTGATGCCACTGATGCCCAGCACCTACATTAACCTGTCGGCTTCATTGTCTTATCCTACAGAAAAGGCGAGCCAATTGTGTGTGGAGACAGGTCGGCTGCAGGAATCTGCAGCTTATTTCAGGTTGGACCCTACTCACGCCTTACGGAAACTCTATTCTTGATTTTATTTTGGAGTATCCTTCTCCTTGATAGACCATCTCCTCTCCTGTGATGAAATAGCTTCTCCTTCGTTTGTGGACTTAGTCGTACGACACCTTATCCTATGTGAGGGTTGGCGCTATTCTAAGGCCGGCCACCACACAGCCAAAAAAAGCGCTACGGGTTTTTGAAAACTCTGCTGGCTGAACCGACTGGATCTTAAGAGACAACGCTCAAAAGTAGCTAGAGTCGTTTTGGCCCAAGTTTTCTTAACGTTCTCCCATTTTTGACGTTTTTATTTAAGCAATGAGACTTTGGAAGGGCAATTGGCCGCCCAGTGACTTTTGTTCTAATGATATTAAAGGATTTTCGTCGGTTTCGTTTGACGCATTATATTTGATGTGTATTTAAGAAAGAAAATAACAGTGAAAGTGAATTAAAAAAACATTGTTTGTTAAATGCTTAAAACAATATTTCTTGCGTTTTTGATGTTAACTAAGAATATTTTAAAGGAAAATAATTGGCAAAAGTTTAACATACCTACATACTTACTATTGTACTTACCTAATGAAAAAACAATGACTCTTACGCCAGACGTTCAATAACCTTTAAAATGATCTAAGCATATTTTTGTTGTAGTCACAAATAATATTTTATGCTTGTCTTTATCAACATTTCTTTCTATTTGTTTATTTTAAATTCATGGATGAATATTTACAAGTAAATACTTAAGTATGCAAGTCAAAAGAGTAAACACAATGTACGGATAAATTGTTCAAACGTACTCAATGAATAAAAGATTACGATTATGATTATAAAAAGATTTATTGTATATCCAATATCAAGAAAACTAAAATTTTTGAATTTTTCGTTAATAGGAACGCTCGATTACTACAAAAATCCCCTCTTAGGCTCCTTGTACCATTAAAATTTTGGGGCATAATTATTTTGGAGCAGAGTAAGCACATTTTGCCATATAGCCGTTGTCTTACGCCACTTAATCAATATTTTCCTTGTAATAATTACAAATGAGAATATTTTCTTGTTTCATACTTTTTTAAGCCGGATTTTTCAAAAGTCAGTCTTTAGCTTTAGAGTCAATTTTATACAAATCACAATGTCGATAATGTTTTGTCTCCGAAAGTAGAGGTTCCCATAAATTTCCTCATAACATACAGTCAGGTCGGCAAAGTCCTCTGTAATTCACATTCGTTTAATTTGCCGGAAACGTGATGTCCCTGTATAATAAGGTACCTTTTTCTTGATGTCAAATCAGAGGGCGCAGTGCCAAATAGATTTTTACGGGTAAATGATAGGTTGTACACATTTGTTACATGGCTATTCTGCCGTGCTAACAACATATGCAGTAATCGCAATTGAAAAGTCATGCAATTGTTTATCTTGTTCTCTTTGAATAAGTTCTTATTTTAAACGATGATTTTCATGCAAGTACTGCACTTACAAAATAAGCAGGGCAGTATTATTAAGGTACGGTTCGGATTCTGACTACACTCCAGCATTACTTAACTGCTGGTGTCTTTCGTTTGCAATGTTTCTGTTACCCCCGTTCGTTGCCTAATAGGTGCTGTATTATCAAGTTACGTATGATATTGAAATGTATTATAAAAGTACATTTAAACAAATAAGTTAAAAAAATCTTAAAATAAATAACTAAAAACTATTCCCCTGCGGAATGGTGCCATAGATGCTGGCAGCATTTCCTCGCTGTATCGCAATATTTATTATTTGTGCGAGGAAGCTGCCAGCTCTACGATCACAAGTGACCAGTCAAGTGGCCCACGGGCCAAGGATCACGACGAATAACAATTTATAATATTTAAAATATACACAGTAATAAAAACTAATTAATGACATAATGGTTCACAATCCTTGGACTACGATTCCGGCTTGACTGGGATATTTTTTCTGTATATTTCTTTTATTAATTTCTGTGAAATACCGATTTATCTCGTCTCAACCAAAGGCAGCCTATTCATTAATATAAAGGCCGGAATTCTGTTCGAATTATAAAAGCTGTAAGCTGTGTCCGTACATTTCCGCTAAGAGCTCTTAATTGGCGCTCTTGTTAGCGTTCAACTTCGGGATTTCTGAAAATATCCGTTACAACAAATATTTACTTTAACGTGCAGTTGATTTAGCCAACAGAGTGTTTGAAAAATCGGGTGTCATTCTGAATCCCTAACAACGTTTGACCTAAAGTCACTTGCCCTATCTGGTTTGTCCTAATGGGCACATGCCCTAACGATCAATTTTATTGTCATAACGATTATTTTCCATAATGTAAGGTTCTGAAAAATGGTTAGGTTTTAGAACTTAGAACAAAAAAGTGGGTTAGGTTAGGGTTTGAACTGCGACCCTCGCAAAAAAGAAAATATGCTTAATAACATTAGGATAGGTAATCAATAATTAGGGAAACCAAAATTAGGGTTTTTAACTGATCATTATGACAAACAATATTAGGGAATGCAAAGATAGGAGAAAAGACTTTAGGGATTCAGATATAGATCCGAAAAATCGTGGCGCTTTTTACAACCTTTTTATTAACTTGGCTATGTATCTATGTTTGAACCGGTCTAATCTTACAAGTTCAATTTGACCCATTTGCCGACATCCAATGAAGCTGAAAATTTTCATACATAATTACATATGTTAGTCGGGTGACAATGCAATATTATGGTACCATTGAGCTAATCGGATGATGGAGACAGAAGGTGACTATAGAAATTCTTTGATAAAACAACGAAACCAAATTGTGTTTGGGTTTTTTAGAATTGTATCTATGAGTATTAGTTTGCAAAGTTATGTAAAGAAATAATAAAGTCAGCGATAAACAAAAGCTTTTACCAAAAATGAATTTTTAGCGAAAAACTTTTTAGTATCACTTTGGTTTTGATCGAAATCTGCACTTGGATATAATTACAGTTTTTGAGTAATTATTTATGGCATTTGCCCTTGGTTTAAACGAGTACAAATTTTGTATAAAAATAACAATTTAGCATTATATATTTACACAAACGGGTCTACCGCGATAGACCCGTTTGTGTAATTAAATATGTGTACAAAACGCGAGAGTTTAAAGTGTTAATTTAGCATTGGCCCCCTCTTAAAAGTCCATATCATTTTGCCCGAAACTGAGAATGTAACCGAGATAAAATTACCTGTGCCCAAATAACAGCGTAAACTCCAGTCAAAAGACCAATTACCTCAAATGCCTTCGTGACAAAAATCCCAATTCACAGTCCACAAAATGATTACTTTTCTACCTGCGTGCATTGTCGCAATCTACCTGAGGACCCTTTGTGGGCTTAGGAATATTTCTTCAAATACTTCGGACTCTCCCGTCGCGATCGAAAAAGAGAGTAAATCTATAGGAACCTTTAATATTGTACTTCGTTTTGTATTCGATTTAACTATGTCCTTTCCTTGTTCTGGTTAAAGCGGCTTTGAATTTCTGTTTTAAACTTTGTTATCGTGTTAGTAAGAATTTAGCGTTTCTTGTCACGGTGTTCCGCGAAAAGTTTTTTGCGTGCAGTGCACTTCCCTGTGTAGATACGTCAAAAAAGGGATCGCTAGGTAATCGATGCTTACGTCGTGAATGACGTCATGTCATGTACTTATTGCAGCATCTTCACTAGTGGTGGTCCCTTTTTTAACGAACTACACATTTAAGGATGACTCACACTAGAACGGTCCGGGCCCGGGCCGACGCGTCCGGCACTTAATTTTCTACGATGGGTGACCACGTGATGCTTTCTATAGAAAACAAAGTGTCGGGCGCCCGGAGGACTGTTTAAGTGTTTAAGCATGGGTCACCTTCATTGTACGAGTACGTGACATTACAATATACGGTCAAAATTTGATGAAATAATAGACTTTAAAAAAACGGTACTTGTAATACGTATTCAAATGTTGTATAAGACCTCTTTAAACAACAGGTTGAATTTCGTTTTGTCAAGTGTAAGATTTTGAAGCAGGTAAATGATTTTTTTGTTAGTTCAAATTGAGCAGTTTATTGTTTGTTTTATAAGGAATCAAGTTTGGCTGTTCATTTTTAGTAGGGTTCCGTACCCAAAGTGTAAAATTGGGACCCTATAACAAAGACTGTATTTCTGATTGCCGCTATAACAACAAATACTAAAAACAGAAGAAAATAAATATTTATTTATTTATTTGACGACCGGTCTGGCCTAGTGGGTAGTGACCCTGCCTATGAAGCCGATGGTCCCGGGTTCGAATCCTGGTAAGGGCATTTATTTGTATGATGATACAGATATTTGTTCCTGAGTCATGGTTGTTTTCTATGTATTTAAAAAAGTATTTGTATAATATATATATCGTTGTCTGAGTACCCACAACACAAGCCTTCTTGAGCTTACCGTGGGGCAGTCAATTTGTGTAAAAAATGTCCTATAATATTTATTTATTTATTTATTGTTATATTGTTATAACTTGTTGTTATCTTAGTTGTTATGTTATTGAAATAAAGAAATTTATTATTATGTCTGTCTTTTACAAATTCTCGGGACCATGGGGTCCCGGGCATTTGGAAGGCGTGCGTGGGGCCGAAGCCAACACGTAGAGGCCCCTTGTAATAAGACAATTTACTCTAAATGTAATGTGACACCAACCGACGATTATCCCTGTTTGCACTATAGTATATTATTATTATTATTTATATCTAAGTGGGGCTCCCATATAACAAACTTGATTTATTTTGTAGTTTTTTTTTGCGTAATGGTACGGAACCCTTCGTGCGCGAGTCCGACTCGCACTTTGACGGCTTTTTAACCTTAGATGCATGAAGTTTAGTATCAATACCTACTCATTCCGTATCAAAATTAATACTTCATAAAAACCATACCTACTTTAGGTACCATAATACTAGTACCTACAGTAGTTGATTTTATATGAAATAAACATTTGGTATTCATTTTCGATAGTAGCACTGCGTCGTAATCTGTGAGGGCGGTTTCAGTCTAGCGTATGTTTCTGAGCGAATACGGTCATTCCGGCGTTACAAACTTACACGCGCGTACCATTTCCATACATTTGGTTTTAGCGAGCTTACGCGCGTGTTACCCTTCCCTACATTTTGGTCTATACGAGCTTACACGTGCGTACGCGTATCCTTGTATAAAACGCTAGTCTGAAATCGCCCTTATTCATAGTTTATTTGTAAAAAACGTGAGACTTTAGATTCACAAACTGACCTCATCTCAAATATAGTTCGCCAGTCCCATTTTTACAAGCTTTTATTTAGTTTCACCTGACCGTTGTCTGTCTGTCTGTCTGTATGTAATCAAATCTTGCAAGTTAAATTTGATCCACTTTCCGGTTTCCGATTCAGCTGAAATTTTGCATGCATGTATAAATCGGATGACAATGCAATATTATGGTACCATCGAGCTGATCTGATGATGGAGACAGGAAGTGGCCATAGGAACTCAGTGATGAAACAACGCAACCTAATTGTGTTAGGGGTTTTTAGAATAGTCTTGATTAGAGTATTAGTTGTTTGTCGTAAAAAAAGTACAGTCAGCGATAAAAGTTTGTACCAAAAATTAAATATTTGCCAATAACTTATTTCTGTGTAAAGGATGACTCACGCTAGACCGGGCCGGGGCCGAGCCGGAGCTTCCGGCGCTTCGTTTTCTATGGAAAGTACCACGTGGTCACCAATCAGCCGTCATAAAAAATGACATGTCGGTCGCCTCGGCCCGGGCATGGTCATAGTGCCGTATTCGAACTTCAAGATATTCACAAGAGACGACACGTACTAGATCCATTCTAGATACGTTACAGTTTAGATATCAACTAGTTCTCTTTTGCAGCGCAATTCGGGCAACCAATGATGTCACTTTTACGTTAGATAGAGTAAGATATCTATTAGATGTGAATTGGATCGCTAAGTCATATCCTGTGGAAATCGTTCAAGAGTATCTCCAGAATGGCGCCAATGTCAAATTTTACAGGTTAGATCTTAAACATATCGTTATCGTATCTTGGTGATGTCTAAAAGAGATCTAATAGATGTCTATTTCAAAAGCCGAATCGGGCCCATACTTAAGAAGTAATAACATTTTTTGTTACTTAATTTTGGATTTGAACCCGGTTAATTTGGTGGTATCCATTTGCGTGGGCGTATCTACCTACTTTACTTAACTGGTTGTCATTTCTCCGCCCATTCATCTTACTTAAGATAACTTAATGAGTAGGAAAGCTTAATTAGTTTTCTATTCTAATGGATCCAGTTAATTTTCTCTCTATAAATTGCGGCTTTTGTGTGCTTTAGCTTTCCTTAGATGCTTGTCTTTAACTTGAGACTTGCAGTAAGTGGGCACGCGGGAATTTGTAATAAATTAGGTAGGTACTTACGGTCAAGGAAGTTTAGTTTAGTACCGTTTCGTACCTTGTCATAGTGACAATAGTATTTATTTATTTATTTATTTAAACTTTATTGCACAAGCACAGGAAAAATATACAAATGGCGGACTTAATGCCTAAAGGCATTCTCTACCAGTCAACCATCTATCTATCTAGTAGTATGAGGTTCTTAAGGACTTTCATATTGACTGTCATTGTGACAAAGTACTAATTGTACTGTAGTTAAAGTCTTTGGCTGTACCCGAGAGCGGAACGTACCTATAAGTATTTCCTTTGATTATATTGTATGTTTTTTTTTTACTTTCAGGTGCAGTGGATTTACCACGTAGAGGATTTGAAATATCGTAGCGCTATACAATTCAATGTTGCCAAAAAATATGAACATCAATCTTCTCTAAATTTCTCTGGTAACTTCCTCGATTCGAAACCTGAATTAACAACTTTTTTCTCCATAAAATGACACGAATATAGGTCTATATCTATAACGCACCATTAAATATTCGAAACTATTTTTGAACAAAAGCTATTTACATGAAAACTGCTTCTAAAAATGAGTGTTCATAGTTTTGATCGAGTCATAGATTACTTTATTTGTTTAATATGACAATTCAATAACAATCCATGATGCCGGACACGCACGGCCGTCCGCTCAGTGCTCAGCGAGCTGCGTTCGGAGTACCTAGTAGACATGTGCGCCGCGCCGCCGCGCCGCCGCCGCCGACGATTTTTCCACGTCGCCGCCGCCGATAAATTTGATCGGCGTATAATCGGCGTGGGAAATTTTGATACCTATCGTATCTTATTCCATGTTGCGTAGTGAGTAGATAGTGTCAGAGGTATAATTTAAAGATCCTTATGCTTTTTCGCTTATTATTTGCCAGTGAAGCAAATTAGTATCATTTTTGTCGTTGCGGTGTTAGCTGTGATAACGCTTTAGCGTTAATTTAAACAAGATCTAGTTTCTGGATCTCAGGTTATTATTTGATATTTTATCGCACAGTTTTTTTGTAGAACGCATTTTGTTTTTCATCAATAGTCTCTTTATTGACGTCCGGCCTGGCCTAGTGGGTAGTGACCCTGCCTGCGAAGCCAGTGGTCCTGGGTTCGAATCCCAGTAAGGACATTTATTTGTATGATGATACATATATTTGTTCCTGAGTCATGGGTGTTTTCTATGTATTTAAGTATTTGTATATTATATTTATCGTTGTCTGAGTACCCACAACACAAGCCTTCTTGAGCTTACTGTGGGACTTAGTCAATCTGTGTAAGAATGTCCTGTAATTTTATTTATTTATTTTATTTTATTTAATCAGTGAACTAAAGTCAAGAAAATAGCAGTAGGTTCATATCCTAGGACATAAACATGCTATTTTCTTCTTAGAATCTCCAGCAAGCTGTCACGGCGATTATAATTGCGTATTTTATGATTTCTCGTATGATCAATGTCATCATATGATATATATGATTTGATTTATTTATCACATAATATACAATTTCATTTAAAACTACACACGATAAATTCTTAGTCATTTTATGATGATTATCAGCTTCTTTTACTTAACAATATATATTTCAATCAAAATTATAAAAGTCCTGTTAAAGCTTCGTAATAAGCTATACCTAAACAATTATTCCTACTTATAGGAACTTAAATCACCAAGTATCATCACTAAGCTAGCAATGAAGAAAACAACGTAGACCTTAATATTCAACAAAACGGGACACTTCAAAGGCATTCTGTTGAGCGAATCAACCTGCCAGAGACGTTTACTTTCGAAAACGATGACACCTATATTCTAACATAGATTTCTGTTAAACTTCAGTTCAGACAAATGTAAAGTATTCATCATTATTTCGTAACAAATCCTAGGTGAGGCGACAGCGGCTGGGAAAAGTCAATATAGATTTAAGGCAGCTTAAAGATATTTTTTTTGTGTTTTATTTGTATTTCGCTTACAAAGTAAGTAAAAATAGCGTTTTAAAGTATCCTTTTTATTTTAATATTACCGTTAACCGTTAGGTTGGCATTGGTAATAAATGGTTGCTAAGTGACATGCCGGGATATAATTTTCGGCAATAATTTAGAAAACACACATAACATGCCTTGGATAGCCTAGTAAATACTCAGAAGGCTTTAATGTAGAGTTTCTACAGCCACGTTCTCATGCAGTATCAAAAATTATGCCACGCCGATTTCACGCCGATCACGCCGCCGCCGCCGGTCAAAAAATCATCGGACGCCGCCGCCGATGATTTTGCCATCGGCGCACATCTCTAGTACCTAGGACCCGAATCACAGAATAAATAAATAATAATACTACCGTACACAAAGGAAACTTCCTACAAAACCGAAGTTTGACAGCGGTTCAAGGTTGAATCATGCTGTCCATTTCTAATATATTATGGCACTATCCCTTTCGGCTATTTAGGGTTGTCAAAATTCAAGCCATTATCTTATCTATGGTCGTGCACGCAAAGGGACGTCAAGTTGTCTCATGTCAATTGCTCGGAGCAATGCTGAGCCGAGCGGAGCCGAGTTTGGCCGAAGTCAGGAGTTTCGCACCCCTGCCCGAATGCACTCTGTTATGAAACAGGATAACTTGCTTTCCATTCAGGATCTTCCTGCGCCTTAACTTCATCCTTATTGCATTTATATTGTTCAGTGAGAGCTTTTACTTAACTTGAGACAAAGCTTTGAGAATATTAAATTTGTGCTTTTTGCTAGGTATCAGGTTTTAACTAAAAGTTTTACTGTATTCTGTTTATAAAATGGACAGGATAGTTTTAATTAAATAATGCTATTTTCATAAAACTGTGAAGAATGTAAAATGTATTAAGTTGGTACAAGATACAAGATATTTATTAATAAAAGTCAGTGTTTTACAGTCAGGTCAGATCGAAGTTTTAACGAAACGTGCTAGTTAGTAACAAAATAAATATGCTATTACTTAACACCCAGAAATTATAGCTTATGAACTATGTGTTATTGTTACACCGGCCAATAGTCGATTTATAACAACAGAATCCATTTTAGGACATTGACTAAATTATTTTTTTTAATTATGTGCTCAATAAGTACGGCTAATTATTTTTTTTAATGTGTGTGTAAAATAATTTACCATAATTCAAAGATTAGAAGAAGAAAAATTTATGTACGTTTAGGCTTC
Source organism: Cydia fagiglandana (assembly GCF_963556715.1). Lineage (NCBI taxonomy): Eukaryota > Metazoa > Arthropoda > Insecta > Lepidoptera > Tortricidae > Cydia > Cydia fagiglandana. Next base: position 1,590,722 of record NC_085946.1, read on the forward strand.
TCTGTAGCTCGGTGTTATGACATTCTTACCAAGACGCAGAATTGGATTAATATGAAACACGAGTTAGTGAAACTAATACCGTTTGAGACAGTTAAATGCCCCCAAGGTTCGAACATCAACAAGTTAAACATTAATTAAATCTTACTCACCTACCCATAAGCCTTGCTCGCTCAATGGCCCTCAACTCTATTTTCACTAACAACCAACTGGCAACCTAAATAGCCAGTAACACAAAGATAACCTTGCCATTTAAAAACGCACCTACCCCACTCGTAACTAAGCACACCTTCGCATGAAAGCATAATTTCTCATCACTCAAATCTCGAGCCTCCATAATTCAAAACTTATTGCCTTAAGTGAAAACTTCGTTCGAGAGCCACTCGTCAAATTTAACTTAAAGTTCCGAGTTTCCATCACCCGTAAGCTACTGATAAAGCCAGTTTACATTAATTTTGTAAATGATAAATTTCTTTAGGGTGTTTGTGCTTCTGTGCATATTTAAATTGGGTAGGTTCTCGAGGGGCCTTTAAAGGAAAACTTGGCTACACGTTCTAAAATTGTTGCTTCGGATATCCGTTTAACTAATGGATTTTCTTGACAAAAAGCCTTTTAGTTTGTTTAAAAATTACTAGAAAACGTGTTAAAACTAGAAAAATGTGTACCTAATTGCTAATAGAAACTAGGTATGTTTTGGTGCTTAAAACACAATACTAGGTACTGTAAGTATTCAAAACTTCTGAGCAGGTTTATTTAGTTATGTTCCTGTAATACTTGAGCTGGTGAAGTTTTAACAAGACTAGTTCGCGGAGCCGAGCCATGTCCGACAACAATAGCCGACAACTTTCGTATTTATGCATATTTTTATTATTTTATTATGTGTTTTAGTTACCTATATGACCTGATGTCTTAAATGTATAACTAATATTTAAAAAATACTGGAAGTTTTGAGAATTAGTTGATTAAAGGGATCCATGTATTACAATTAATTTGAAAATGCCATAATTTTATGTTCTAAAGTTACCCAAAAGAGTTCCTTTGATTCCGAAAGTCATCAATGTAGGTAATTTTTTTGTTAAGAACTTTTCGTTTAGTTTATTTTTATGTATTTTATTAGCATACTTATGATTAAGAAAACAAGGATATGCACTAATTTAATCTATAAACCGTTATGACTTGCGACAAACTTACAATACTACAAAATTTACAGCCTACGCTTACCAAATCAATCTTTTATATGAAAGGTGACATACCATTGCCGGCGGAAGGCGTATATTTCGGTAAAATCAATAGCCCAGTATAATTACGGCGACAGTGAGCTGTATGCTTAATTTGAGGGGAAATAGAACCGGGAAGGGACATTAATGAATGTATAAAATCGCTTTTCCGGTTACGTTTCCGCTTGGTAACCATAAAACATTGCGAGTTAATTAAATAAGGGCCACTTGCACCATTCACTAACCCGGGGTTAACCGGTTAAACCATGGAGTTACCATGGTTACCAGTACAATTTGACACTGTGTTAACAGTTTAACCGATTAAGCCCGGGTTAGTGGAACGGTGCAAGTGGGCCTAATTGTACCGTATTCGATACTAAACGGTTGTTATAAAAATGCATAAATTAGGCACCTAGTACCTATCTAAGAAAATGAGCATCAAACTCTTCTAAAGAGAAACAATACGTACCTAGGTGATGCGAGAAAATGAAATAAAATCTTGCCAGACATAATAGTTATGGCTAAATTCACAACTAAATATTCACGAGTAGGGATATCCCTCCATAAATCGCTACCAATACCTACAGCCATTTGAGAATATATTTCATCCGCTACTATTAATGTTGACTATAGAAAGATAGAATACTTTTGACATAATTTTTAAGAAAAAAAACCGACTTCCATGGGGGCCGATGAAAGATTATTGTAGATGGTACACTATGTAGAAAAGGAGGTAAAACCACCCACTTTTCTACTAGCATTTCGCTTCTGTATAATGGCTCCTCTACAGGATGGGCCAACGCCGGCCACTCCAAGGGACGCAGCCATGCGGTAGAATGAGATAGCAATATCACTTGCTCCCTCTAACGCATAAATGCGTCCCTTGGAGTGGCCGGCGTTGGCCCATCGTAAAGAGGAGCCATGAGGGTCGTAGTTCTAGCCTAACCTAACCCACTCCTCAGATAGCAGTTCGGTTCTGTGCGGATCGCAGTTCGAACCTAATCAAACCCACTTTTCAAGTAGCATTTCGTTTCTGTAAGGCTCGCAGTTCTAACCTAACCTAATCCTTGTTCGGTTCTGTGAGGATCGCAGTTCAAACCTAACCTAACCCACTTAATGGCGCATGCCGTGCGGTGTACGGGGGTTTAAGCGAGAGGGGCTAGTAAGATTGGCATCATCGTACTTTATACCTACATTAATTTTATGATAGGTAATCATAGTTGTTTATTTAGTTAAGGTATCATAGTGGTTTTCTGGGTCAAGGTCCGGGTCCGAGTCCGGGTCCGAGTCCGGGTCCGAGTCCGGGTCCGAGTCCGGGTCCGAGTCCGGATCCGAGTCCGGGTCCGAGTCCGGTTCCGAGGCCGGGTCCGAATCCGGATCCGAGTCCGGGTCCGAACCGGATCCGGGTATGAGTCCGAGTCCGGGTCGCAGTCCAAGTCAAAATCGAAATTCGTAATCACCAAACGTGTACCATGCGTCATTGAAGAGTTCTGTTCTGGTCATCATCAGCAGTTCCACTTCATCAAATGCGACAGTTTTTAATGTAAATGCTTGATTTTATGATAAAATACAAAAAAATCTATACGTATGCCTTTAATATTTGAGGAGTTCCCTCGATTCCTTATGGATCCCATCATCAGAACTCGAGCTTGACAAAAATATGGCTTAAAAACTTAACTTGCTTAACGAACATAACGAAAAGGAAAAATCGCCAAACGTGAACTATGCGTCGTTTAAGAGTTCTGTTCTGATCATCATCAGCAGTTCCACTTCATCAAATGCAACAGTTTTTAATGAAAATGCTTGATTTTTTTATGTAAATACAAAAATCTCTATACGCATGCCTTTAAGATTTGAGGAGTTCCCTTGATTCCTCATGGATCCCATCATCAGAACTCGAGCTTGACAAAAATGTGGATTAAAAACTTAACTTGCTTAACAAACATAACGAAGAGGACAAATCGCCAACCGTGAACTATGCGTCGTTAAAGAGTTCCGTTCTGATCATCATCAGCAGTTCCACTTCATCAAATGTCACTTTTTTGGGTGTATATGCTTGATTTGTTGATAAAAACCCAAAAATCACTATATGTATGCCTTTAAGATTTGAGAAGTTCCCTCGATTCCTCATGGATCCCATCATCAGAACTGGGTTTTGACAAAAACGGGACCAATCTGTATGCATATACATTCAATCAAAAAAAGAATTTTCAAAATCGATCTAGTAATGACGGAGATATGGAGTAACAAACATAAAAAAAAAATAAAAAAAATAAAAAAAAACATACAACCGAATTGATAACCTCCTTCTTTGAGATTTGGAAGTACAGTCACCTGCAATAATATGTTGTAGACCGCAAAAATATGTGACACGCTCTTGTTTGTAGAACCATAAGACCGTGTCACATATTTTTGCAGCCTTTGAAGAGTAACATATTATTGCAGGTGACTGTACTACGCGTAGCATGAAGCTAAATTCCCGCCAAATTTCAGAAGGACGAAATCTCGTTAAAATTAATGGATTATACCAAAGAAAGTGAGCTCTAAAAGATTAATTATTAATAACGATCATTACTAACTCTGAACTCTGTTGCAGACTTGCAGTAAAAAGCAAATCGAATTTCGCTCATTGTTTTAAGCATCTAAACCTTGCTCGAGCTGCTGAGGTTGAAACTATGTATATTATTTTGCTGCCGGGACTCAAACTATAGTTCGCTGCCATATTTCATTACTATTAGTTTAAATGCGAGATAACAGACACATAGAAAGTAGGTTGCTAATTTCCCACCAAATTTTAGAAAGGACCAAATCATAACAATTAATATAGATATTCAATTATTGGAATTGGGCTCTAAAAGATTAATTATCAATTACGATCACAGTTACTACCCTGACAAAGAAATAGTGAATTCTCTCAGATCATTGGTTGAGCTGATGACAAATAGGACCGTAATGGGCCAAAGCGGGCGGCAAAGTGCTGAATTAGAGCAATTCCAGTGTTCGCCCACACGAAGATGGATTACAGGTTAACGTATTTAGGGGCCGAAGGGAACCGCTAACCGATTGTGTGCCTGTAAGGTGCATTGGGATAATTTTATAAACGGTAAATCTTCCTCGTAAGTATGTACAAGTGCACTTGTACATGTATAAATTAAATTCGAGTTTTGAACCCACATAGAAATGAAAGAAAGTTCCAAATTCAAAAGCGCCAAACTTTCCCTAGGTCTTACGAGGTTAAAAAACTGGAAACCCTTCACATTTTAGCGACACTTACACTACTGCTTCTTGCTTGGTGTTGCTACAGTAGAAAGTACTTCTAGTATCTTCTTCCTCGCGTTATCCCGGCATTTTCCCCACGGCTCATGGGAGCCTGTGGTCTGCTTGACAACTAGTCCCATGATTTGACTTAGGCACTATTTACGAAAGCGACTACCATCTGACCTTCCAACCCAGAGGGGAAACTAGGCCTTATTGGGATTAGTTCGGTTTACGATGTTTTCCTTCACCGAAAAGCAACTGGTAAATATCAAATGATATTTCGTAGGTACATAAGTTTCGAAAAGCTCATTGGTATGAGCCGGGGTTTGAACCCGCGACCTCCGGATTTAAAGTCGCACGCTATTACCGCTATGACTACGCGACGCTACCAGCGCAGAAAGTACTTCTAGCTTTTTTTTTCTGGACATATATATTTACTACATACATCTAATCTTTACTGATAATTACATCTAGACATTACCTATTCTAGTCGATTATATTTTCTATTTTAAAAATTAACCCGTTTTCGAAGCTACGGCATAATGTGAAATTTTACCTTTAAGGTGTCATTCAAGTTAGGTACTGGTAGTTAGGTACAACGTTGCGGTAGCGAGAGATATTATTATGGTCATTTCCTTGATTAATCGCGTGACGGATGTTGTTCTAATCGCGACAGCAATGCGGCAACGACAGCAATTCAATTTATATAGAGAATCGACGGTTAAATTCATCGCAAGCGCGTCAACGCAGTAACGCTTGTCGTCGCCATCCGAATGTAGCTTTAAGAAATATCTTCCGAGCACATATTGAATAAATCTTTGGTAATTGGTGCCGAAACTTACGTATAAATACGATAGCAACTAATTGGTTTTTTATCTTGCCCAATAATTAAATCCAGAAGAAAAAAAAATAAACACAAGGAAAAGGTAATAACTACATATAACTTCATGAACTAAAAAAGTATTTTGGTTTTATTTAAATATGATTATTATATTAAACTTACTATTTAAAAAAATATGTAAATACTCGTATAAAAAAAATGTTGGAAAAGTAAATAAATATTTAACAATCTTTTAGCGACATTTTTTCGCACTCCGAAAATAGCTATAAAATAAAATATTAACAGCTAAACAAAAACATTTTAGATGAAAAATTCAACTGGAAACACGAATTTCTAGCTTAAATAAAAACCGCCTTTGTTTTTTGGCAAACAAAATAAATCACTAAATTAGTAAACAGAAAAGGCAAATCCAATATCGCTATAACTCCGCTACAAAAATACCAAATACGTGAATTGACAGCGAATAACATTTAGCAAAGGCGAAAACAAAATTAACAAGGAAACAAAATAAAACTAACGCCAATTACCGAGCCCCTAATTAACACTCGATAAAGGGAGAACCAATAGAAAGTAACTCACCCAAGACCGGAATCACGTATCGCCCTCAATGTAGGCACGCACCAGTAATAATCACAGAATTACGAGAACTAAGTTCTCGGCAACTTCGGATGCGAGAACGCCGAAATTCCTGCGACGTGCAACCCCGAGAAAACCCGAACTAAACTGAGCTCCGCACCCAGATGGGGCGGGGAATCCTGCAATTGGTGGGGAGTGGATGCATCGGGGTGTCTTGCGCTTGAAATTTGGAAGGGTCAAGAAATTGTTATGTGGCTTTGGACAGGACGATGTAGTAGTAGTTTGAATATTGTGGAAAGGGATACAGGGTAAATGGGATATTGGCTTTCCTATTGAGTTAGCGTTAAACGAAGCAATGAAAACTCTCCTAACACTCTCCTGCTATGAATTATGATAGAGTTTAACGGTCGGTTATCATAAAATCGTTTCCTAAACATGAGTTTATTACGTAGAAAGTTTGACAATGCAAGTCTAATTAGTATAGGAACCTTTTCGCGTTTGTTAATAGGTATTTGTGCGAAATCTTCTTCTACCTAGCGTTATCCTGGCTTTTGCCAGGGTCCACTTTCCTACTTACTTTGTATTTGTGCAAAATGGTGAAAAAAAAATAGATTTTTTAATCTCCAGGCATGAGCACACACTTAATTGTAGCGAGAGGGTCATGCAGTATTTTTTTATGTAGGTACATGTATTTTGAATACCTACATTAGATATTTTTTTAATTTCTCTTTCTGCCAATCTGGCAACTTACCGGGCAAGATTACTTCATCAGATTGTTGTATTGATATTGATGGATTGTGGTAGTAGCGCCCCCTACGCAGAGTTTCGCGTATTGTTAAAGCACGCTCATATAGCAACGAACAAATAGTGTTGCCAATACATCAATAGTAAGTAAATACCTACTATGTTTACGATTTCAGAGAGATCAATGCTATTAAGGCCGTTATTCCTTTACTACATACGACAAATAACCCCAACAAAATTATCCAAATCGAATGAATGTGTGATAAAGCACATTAAGTCTTATCTCATGTCCCCCTACGCCTTAAAAACCATGAGTCATAATGTGCACCTGCCTAAATATTTATATGAACAAAACGTCGTATGTTCATAGCACAACGATGTCTCTTACGACGTTTTAAATGGTGCCTAACTGACCAAAGTGCTTTAGACTTGATTAAATAAGCGCGGTGTATCGTACAATAGATAAACGAGTAATTAAATATTAATATAATTATAATGCTAGTTAGAATTTATGAACGGTAGTAAAATTGGGGTTATATGAGTTTTAAATATGATTCTACCTTCATATCATAATTAACATCAAAACCATAATACATTTAATATCCGAAAACGTTTACGATAGGCACTTTAAAATGTCATAATCTCTGACTCGAATAAACTAAAGTACCTGATGTAAATTGATTTTAGGTTAAAAGATTATTCTTAAGAAGGGCTCTTAGAAACGGAACCCTAATAGGGTTGTCATGTCCGTCTGCATGTTATAATTCTGCGTTGATTCACTTCATTCACACAAGGAATTCATTCAAGGAATGTAAAAAAATATACCTAAATATTAAATTGGACAACCACATTATTTCCTGTTTCCAGGTATCTTCTAGGAAAATCTTTAAGAACCTATCCTAAGTACCTGATACCTTAGAAGTAGTATTTCCAGTAAAACACTTGAAATACAAAGGATTTCAACTTGAAAGAAAACAATGTATTTGTTACAAAAAAATCTCAAGATCCGCAATCAAGAAATAACCTTTTAACGATAATTAGTTGAAATAAGGTCTGTTACGCCTATTTCTATTTTCAACTTAATATTCAAGAAACTAAGACACGATTTGCAATAATTGCTAACATCAACTTGTTCCGTTTTGGTTATGATCGTGGAAATAGGTTAACAATAGTATTATTGTTTGTCGGACATCATAAAAGTCCGGACAAAGCTTTTTGAGCCCTAGTGGGTAAGCGTCTGGTTATTGTTAAGCTGTTGCTACGTAAGCTTGCAGGTAACGTGCTCTACGGCGTACGGTGACCATGGATTGAGGACTTCTGAGACGAGTTTTTTATTGGTACAAATTAAAATTACAATTTATTTTAGGTTTTAGATTCTTTATGTACTCACAAGAACAATACTTAGTTCACTAAAAATGATCTGACGTATTCGATTTTCTTAAAATTAAGGTACCTATATTTATTTTGGAAAAAATGTAATAGAGTTTATTTACACGGCCTACAGCTAAGGCCAATCTTATTTGGTGTCGAGAACAGTATTTCCCGTATCTTTGTCTGCGTAGAATAATCACAATCTAAATTTGTATTTTCATCTAGGTAAGCAGTGGTGGCCGAGTGGATATGACGTCTGACTTTCAATCCGGAGGTCGGGGGTTCAAATCCTGGCTCGTACCAATGAGTTTTTCGGAACTTATGTACGAAATATCATTTGATATTTACCACTAGCTTTTCGGTGAAGGAAAACATCGTGAGGAAACCTGCATACATCTGCGAAGAAATTCAAAGGTGTATGTGAAGTCCCCAATCCACAGTGGGCTAGCGTGGGGACTATAGCCCAAGCCCTCTCGCGCATGAGAGGAGGCCTGTGCTCAGCAGTGGGACGTATATAGGCTGAAATGATGATGATGATGATGATCTAGGGAAAAAAAGTAGAAACTTTATTGGCCCGTTTCATCAAAATTCGTTTAATCGTGCTTTTGTGTGTGATACAGTAACAAACAAACCACCATTCACCATATGCACAACTTCGTCAGCGTGAAATGATGATGATTAATAATAATTCCCGGGCTTTACACTATCTCTATACCAAATTTTATCTAAATCGGTTTAGCGGTGAAAGGGTAACAGACAAAGTAAACAGAGCTACTTTCGCAGATTAGTTCGGTAAACCAAGTGCGAAATGTATCCCGATTCATGGTTACTCTACAGAATAGGTATACCATCAATGTCTGAGCTTCCTCCTACAGTAAAAGCCATATTCAGGGGAGAAATTCTCGCTACAAAAATGGCTAGAGGCAATAAAAGAATTCTTGAAGTGGTATTGTAAACAATAATAATAGTAGTACTTACCTACCTGACTGTAAGCTGTAAGTGTAATCAGCTTAAGTGGCATTGTCGAAAGCAGAAATTACCACGCACTTGGATTTTACTAAATTAACCTGACTATACTTTACATTTAACTTAATATTCATAATTTAACTACAGTTTTACCTTTCCTTTCAACCTTACCTACTTAGTAAGGTTCGATTTTGACGACTCTAGTTGGTCTAAAATTCCTCCTTTTCGTTTTTTCACTTTTAATTTTTGAATAATGAATGTACAGACACTGCGCGTTTTGATAAATAGTACATTACTACAGAGGCCGGGACGAAAGGGGTTGCCGGCCGAAGACATATAGACGGCCACCCCATTTCCCGCCGAGGTATGTATAGTGCTTTTCTCAAACATGCAATGAAATAAATAAAATAAAAAATCCACTAAACCTAAGTTTTATTTATAGAAAAAACTAAAAGTAAACTACACCCAAAATATAACCAACACGTACTATATCATTATCACGCGTATGTTTTACACGAGTCTTGTATTTTTACTACTCGTACATTTTTATGTATCTTTGATTTTTTCGCCTTGTATCCGTCTGACTGTCGTTTTCGTCACATAAGTTTACATAGTCTTTCATATTGATATCATGTTTCACATACATCGTTGCTTTATGCATGGAGTAAATAAGTATAATTTCCACAGTGTTGACGAATTTGTAGTTACAGTACCGGTCAAAAGTTTAAGTTCACTCTGTAAATTCGGTTAAATGAAGCTATAACACAATGTACTAATAAAAGTATTTAATAATCTTTTATTACATAATAAATTAAAGGTAATTCTCTAATTTAAAACCACAATTAAATAAAAAAGATCAGTTTTTGCCAACTTTAGACTCTTCAAAATATCCGCCTTTTGCTTTCAATGCTGCCATACACACTTTCGGCATTCGCGTAATTAGTTTTTGCAGTGTTGATGTCGAAATTTTATTCCAACAAATGTATAGGTATTCCCAAAGCTGTTCTTTATTAGTTGGCCGCATTTTTCTCACACTCCTGTCCAATTCATCCCATAACAACTCAATCGGATTGAGGTCGGGCGATTGAGGAGGCCAATCCATATATTTTAATTCTTTTTGGTTCTCTTTGGATGAAATGTAGTTTTTGCACAACTTCGACGTATGCTTGGGATCGTTGTCTTGTTGGAAAACAAAACCTCTGCCTACAATCCGTTTTCCAGATGGAAAAGCGTGACGTTGCAAAATGTTATGATACATTTTCTTATCCATTATGCCATTGACTCTCACGAGATCACCAACTTTATCACCCGCAAAGCATCCCCAGACCATAACTGATCCTCCACCGTGCTTCACTGTTGGCATCACGCATTGCTTTATCATTCGTTCGCCTACTTGTCGTCGAACATATTGACGACGTCTCCCTCCAAAAATTTCAAACTTCGATTCGTCAGAAAATAAAACTTTAGACCACTGTTCAGACGTCCAGTTTTTGTGTTTCTGGGCCCATTTCAACCTCTTAACTTTATTCTGACTACGTAACAAGGGTTTTTTGGCAGCAATACGACCTTTTAGACCATAGTTTCGCAGACGCCGTTGCACTGTCGAAACCGATACTCGCTGTTCTCGGGTGGCGTTGAGTTCTTCGCAAATTTCTGGAGCAGTTAGAGTACGTTGGCGTTTGCTCTGCACGCAAATAAATTGGTCTTCACTTTTAGACGTGACTTTTGGCCTACCTGATCGAGATCGACTGCAATTAAGACCGGTTTTTTGTTTTCGTTTCAAAGTACTCACGACAGCGGTTTGAGAAACCTTCATTTTTTCAGCGATTTTCCGCGTCGTGTAGCCCTCATTTGACAGAGTTACAATAACAGCACGAGTTTCGACACTAAAATCGGCTTTGCGACCCATTTTAAATGATTTCTAACTTCACGAAATCTCATAGGAAATACGGAACAAAAATATTAAATGGATCAAATTTTCCGAATAACATAAAACGATTCCTCCAAGAGGTATTTTTATTGTTATTTGGTAGTCGTAGAAACAATTAAACGTTTGAAATTCAAAACATATTCTATATTTGAACATAATTAAATATGATAACCTTATTTCGCAGAGTGAACTTAAACTTTTGACCGGTACTGTACATTCATTTAAAATATGCCACAAAACTGTTTCTAATAAACTGTAAGCCATTTTTCTTAGTTTCTCAAATAATAAAATTGCCATAAGCAACCATATACATACTTCGTCTTTGACTTGGCGGCAGAGGCAGCAAGTTATTTAAAATCAGTTCTGCTTACGCTGCCAATTCCAACACCTACGATTACAATTAATATTAATTTCATTATTTCGTCGGAACTCATATTAAAGTCAAAAAATCAACAACGCACCATAAATCCAATGAAACAGAATGAATATTTTTCAACTTTACCTTCATAACAATTTAAAAAATATAACTACGCGTGTTTGAGTAGACCTTCTTACCGCTAACGTTTAGATGAAATATTTTAAATGTTTTTATTTGTGTAGTTAAATTTATAATTTAAAATTATAAAATTATAGAATGTATTATTTATTAAGTTCATGTTGATTTTATACAAACAAACCTGCAAATTATAGCAAACATTGTTTTTTGTTTTTTTTTATAGGCGTAGTGGCAGAGTGTCATTACGAATCATAAAGCAAATACTGCCTCTAGTTTTTTTTAATGGATGAATGCCACGATGCTGTGTCACAAATATCTGTGAAATGAAAATTAAAAAAGAGGACTTTGCCGGCCTAGGCCTGCGAAGGTCTAGGTGTATGAAATTCCATTAACGACCTTTTGTCCTAGCCGCACCTGAAACGTCATACTTCGCAGCCTATTATAAGGAACATAACATCAATATTTCATTGCAAATTCAAAGAAGCGCTGGTGGCCTAGCGGTGAGAGCGTGCGACTTGCAATCTGGAGGTCGCGGGTTCAAACCCCGGCTCGTACCAATGAGTTTTTCGGAACTTATGTACGAAATATCATTTGATATTTACCAGTCGCTTTTCGGTGAAGGAAAACATCGTGAGGAAACCGGACTAATCCCAATAAGGCCTAGTTTACCCTCTGGGTTGGAAGGTCAGATGGCAGTCGCTTTCGTAAAAACTAGTGCCTACGTCAAATCATGGGATTAGTTGTCAAGCGGACCCCAGGCTCTCATTAGCCGTGGCGAAATGCCGGGATAACGCGAGGAAGAAGAAGAACATCAATATTTCATTGCATGTTTGAGAAAAAATATAAAAGGTTTCCTATATTTGCCGACGACAGAAGCCCACGCGTGATCTATCACTCATCCGTCGCGCCTCTTTATGCGTCCCCGTATACGCAATAATAATAAAATGGTCATAACCGTAGGCGAATATGGGCGTTGTTTCCAAAATTAATCCGTAGATCAATTTTGAATAGTTAGATGCGTAATGCCTCATCTATTATTACGCTAACTGGGAGACGACAATGTGACGTGACCTGTAGATAATATTAATTCTTGTAGGTTGGGTAGTTGTCTGCCCCGCACGTCAGATCGCGTATAGACAAAATAAATAAAAAAATAGTGTTAAAATGCCGCAAAAGGCGCTCGAAAGCTCTATTCGTGAGCTTCATCAAATACTCAACAATGTGACAAATCGTTTAAGTGCGCTAGAGATAAAAATAAGCGAGCAAAACGAGATAATCATCAAGCAAACAGAAACAATAAAAAGCCAGAAATCAAATTCGGAGGGTACCTCGGCAACAAAACGTAAGTCCATCACAGCTTACATCACGCCACCAGCCCCGGCAGCGCTGCAGCGCCAGCGCCCAGTGCGTCAAGCGCGCCTAAAAGCCGCCGCGACCACTGCATCAAGCAATAGCGCCGCGAAAAAATCAAGCGCGACAGCTGCGGGCGGATCACGCACACCAAATGGCGCGAAGACGCCCGAGGTAAGCCGACCGGCTAGTATGAATCGCGACCCAACTGATATGAATGCAGGCCCAAGTATTAATCCGGACCCAAGTATGAATCTAGACCCAAGTATTAATCCGGACCCAAGTATGAATCTGGACCTTGACCCAAGTATAAATCCGGACCCAAACGCCTCCAACTTACAATCAAATTCAAAAGCTGAACTAAATGACAGTACGTCTAAACAGACTAGTTCTACCGACAATGACTATCGCACCGTGTCATACAAAAGAGGTCGTATGCAACCAAAATCAACACGAGTTGCTATTGCCGGAACAGGCCCAGTAGATACCGACTTACTTACTATAGAGCGCGGTAAAAAAATTCACGCCTGCTTCTTTAAGAGCGATACCACCCCGGAGGCCGTTAAGTCTTATATCGCTAAAAAGACTGGATATACGGACTGCACGGTCGAAAAATTGCGCCTAAAGCATGAGCACTATGCGTCGTTTGCAATCACTGTCCCGTGCAGTAAGTATGAAGAAATGATGTCTCCAGATATCTGGCCATCTGGAACGGAGGTGAGCGAGTGGTTTCGAGCCAGCGGCGGGCGCGCCGGGCGCGCTCCCCCCCGACCCCGACAACGCCGCCTCGCGCACGCCGATCGACCAGCCGCCGGCGCAGAAAACAACTGACACACAGACATCGCGAACTACGGTTCTCACAATCTGCCATCAAAATATCAGAGGATTGTATGGAAAGACGAGGCAATTAGAAATGTTACTAAGTAATGACCTGACCTGTGACATTTTAATATTAACCGAACATTTCTTGCGTAGCCATGAAATTCAATCCGTGACATTGACTAATTTTGATTTACTATCACATTATTGTAGACCAAACATAGAACGAGGTGGAAGCTGCATTTATGCTAAATCACATATAAAGGCGTTGACACGATCGGACTATTGTGAGTTATCTCGCGAGCAGGTTTTCGATGTTTGCGCAATACATCTCATACATGAGGATCTACTAATAGTGGAAATCTACCACTCCAACCTAACAAGTCATTCCGACTATCTCGGGTTGTTCGATGGCCTGCTTGCCAAAATTAATGATGATAAACTCCAAGCAATCGTAATGGGCGATATTTATATCGATTTGCTTAAGAACACTGCCATCAAAAAACAACTACGTGATATTTTATCAGCTCATAATTTTGGTCAGTATGTCAACGAAGTCACCCGAAAGGACGGTGACAGCGCGACGTTGCTGGACCACGCATATTCAAACATCCGTGGAGACCGTGTGTCCGCAACATGCGTTGTCACTAACCTGAGTGACCATACAGCGCAGCGACTCACCGTGCCGCGCATCGCACACTCGTCGTCCTCACTGATAACGAAACGGGTTTTTAGCGATACAAACATAACATCTTTTGTAACTGCGCTTGAGTCTATAGATTGGAGAGGCATAGTGGCTAAGCACAAGGGCAATTGCAATCAATTCGCAACTACAATAGTTAACATCTTCACATACCTGCTCGAGATACATTTTCCATTAAAAAATATAAATACTCATCCCAAAAAGAACCCTTGGATCGATAAAGAACTTAAAGACTTTCAATTGTTAGTTTTCGATTTTATTAAATTATCAAACAAATACCCAGGTCATATTTCCTTACATGACGCTACAAATGAAATAGTTAAATCATACAATAACAAGTTAAAAAGTAAACGTGCCATGTATTTTAATTCATTAATTAGTAACAACCCCAATAAAAGTAAAGCAATGTGGAAGGCCATAAACGTCGAGCTAGCTCGGGCGCCGCGCCCGCGCGTCGACTACACCGAGCTGCTGACGGACAGCGCCGGCCGCCAGTTTGCAACCAAACAACTCGCGGTAGACGCGCTCAACCACGAGTTCGTAACGGCTGCCACCGCATGCGGCGCACCCGCAGCCGATCACAGCGGCTGTATCTCTTCCTTATCTGACGGGTATGTCGCCAGTGATAGTTCTATAAGACTCAGGCCTTTTACACCAGATGAAGTCGCAAACATATTTAAAACTTCTATCGCAACAAAAAACAGTACCGACGTTTACGGCCTTTCCGCTAATCTTTTAAAACGAGCTAGTCCCGCAATTAGTTACGTTCTTTGTGAACTGTTCAATGGCTGCATGCGTACAGGAGTATACCCAGAGAGTCTGAAAAAAGTAAAAATAAGCCCCCTTTACAAAGGTAAGGGTAAAAAATCAGTAATAAAATCTTACCGCCCAATATCCCTGGTCCCAGTGCCCAGCAAATGTTTCGAAGTAGGTTTAAACAAGAGACTACTCAGTTTTTGGACACAAGGGAATACACTGTCGGACAGCCAATACGCCTACCGCCAGGGCAGGTCCACCACAGACCTAGTGCGAGAGGTAGTGCGCTGCGTAGTGGGCGCTCGCGAGACGGGGCGCCACGTAGCTGTTATCTGCTGCGACCTGTCCCGTGCCTTTGCCACGGCAAACCACGTACTCGTCGCCAATAAGCTGGCCCACTACGGCATCCGAGGCCCAGCCACCAAGCTAATATTGTCCTTTATGTCTGACAGAGCGCAGGTGGTGGTAGGCGACGGGGGAAAGGTTGTATCTGCAGAGTTACAAAATTTGATGGGGGTCCCTCAAGGGTCATGCCTCTCCAACACCCTGTTCAGCGTTTTGCTGAACGATCTGCCCAAGGCGATAAAAGGCGCCGATATATTCATGTACGCAGATGACGTCACGGCAGTCGTCAGCACTACCGCTGGGCGGGAGTTGGAAGTGGCTCTAAATCTCGTCATGGAGCAATTACACCAATGGTTTCAGAGAAACGGCTTAGCTCTAAACAAAGAAAAAACCAGCTACATGGTATTCAAGCTAAACGGCCATACAAGCCCAACCATGAAGGTGTGCGCCGGCAGTGCCCCTATACAGCACGTGAACGGCGCACGCCTGCTCGGCTTCCATCTAGACAGCGCGCTAACATGGGAAACGCACATCGACGAACTATGCAAGAGAGTGGGAAGTGCGTGCTTCGCGCTGCGGCGGTTGACGATTACCGCCGGAAGGGGTGCAGTGCGACAGTGTTATTTCGCGACAGTGCATTCGCTCCTGACTTACGGCGTCGAGCTGTGGGGCCGTGCCTCTGACTGGAGGCGTGTGTTCTCGCAGCAAAAGCGCGCCATCCGCGCGATGGCTGGTAAAGCGGAGGATGCCCCTGCGCGTGACCTCTTCCGCGACTTAAAGATCCTGCCTCTGCCTTGCTTACTCATATACCAGGTTTCAGTTTTCACACACGAGAACCTCGATATGTTCAAGCGCAGAGGAGCTAACGCCAACTATATCCTGCGCAGTAATAGACTCCACAATAGGCTGGTCGCGGAACCACACAAACTCGCCAAGTCAGAGCGATCTGTGTACTATTTAGGCCCCTCGATTTACAATCGCCTGCCTAAGTCGGTTAGAGCTGCAACTTCCACCGCGGCCTTCAAGGTCAGGCTTAAGAAGTGGTTAACGCACGAGACATTCTATTCATACGACGAGTTTTTTAGTCTGCCGATTGTTGATTAATTGTTTAAAATTAGATAATATTGTTATGACATATTAAGATATTCAAATAAACAAGAAAATAATTGGACATACAATGCGAATAAACTGTAGCTAATTGGATTAATTATATTCGTTAGCTATTTATTGGCTTATATAATTACTAAAATAGTATTCAATAAATTAAATTAAATGTTATTTTTTACACTATGGTATTGTCAACATTGTACCTACCTCGACATGTAACAATTGTTATTAAATATATTTCATTTCATTTCATTTCATTAAGTATCAATCTATTCAAATGTGTAATTCGAGTAGGTATACGGAGCCGTCTGTATAAGGGTGCTTTAAAAAATTGGGTTATAACACCAAACCTATCAAATCAAATCAAAAAAGATCTTGGAAAAAAATTGTTAACAACCAATAGTATCACTGCACGCTGAGCTAGGAAAACAAATGAAGTCTTCTCGTATATCTGTGGTGGAAACGCAACCTTATTCTCTAGCCGCTCAGGCACCAAAATTAGCCAAGGAATTTATATTTTATAACAGATTGGAATGAGTACCTTTTTATAGGCCTCTAGGCGGGTAAAGGTTATTACTCGTATTAAGATTCATATGTAACGTTTTCAAAAGGTACCGCATTGTGGGTTGTCGATACCCTTTTGGTTGAGAATGGCACATATAATATAAAAAAAAAAACAAAAAAAAGCATTTATTTCGTTAAATATCAGCTTCATAACTATTTTTAAATCTTTAAAAGCGATGTCAAAAGACTGCAAGACAATTTGTGTCAGCAATTTTTCATCTCGACGAACAAGTAGGTTACAGTTACAGGTCATACTCATATAGCCACCAAATTGCCTTCCCACTCACGTACCACTGCAATTTCACTTTATCTTTGACCGCATCTAAAATTTCAAGCCATCTAAACGTAATCATGAAATATGAGTTCCTAATAACCAAAAAAAGTGAATCGAGAATCAAAATGCAATATCAAAAATCTCTGCACCCTTTGTTATGAAATTATGGTAATAAGGATATTATGTTACTCGTCTTTTGTGTATGTTAGATTGAACTGTATTAAAGGGGAGGAAGGTTGATATTCGAATGGGAAAATGATTTCAAGTAACCAAACAGAGGGTCATGTTATGGTACTGCACAATAAGGAGATTATTACGTCTCTCATGATGCTTTTGTTAGAAATTTTTATATTACGAGCTTATGTCTGTCCATATACACCCATCCATACTTGTATGGCCGTGGGTAAACTTTAATAAAACTATAAATTGCTTGGGCAAACTCTGGGGATAAAGCCTTAGTATTAAATTTCACCAAAAGTTAAATGACTGTGTTCATTTTTTATGATTTGGGTATAAATCAAAAGAATTACCTCGGCATAGAGGTGACAAATATATCTAAATCTAAGCCGTATATAGCTAGTATAAATATATGGCTTCTAGTTTATTTCGTTTTGATGAAAATGAATAGCGTCTGTGCCATACTGGGCATACATCATTTATTTTATTGCAATAAATAGTAGCTAAAACGTAAATATGTATTATGGAAGCGCTGGTGGCCTAGCGGTAAGAGCGTGCGACTTGCAATCCGGAGGTCGCGGGTTCAAACCCCGGCTCGTACTAATGAGTTTTTCGGAACTTATGTACGAAATATCATTTGATATTTACCAGTCGCTTTTCTGTGAAGGAAAACATCGTGAGGAAACCTGCATACATCTGCGAAGAAATTCAAAGGTGTATGTGAAGTCCCCAATCCGCATTGGGCTAGCGTGGGGACTATAGCCCAAGCCCTCTCGCGCTCAAGAGGAGGCCTGTGCCCAGCAGTGGGACGTATATAGGCTGAGATGATGATGATGATGAACGTTTAGAGTCGGCCACGAATTTAAATAAAATCATAGTTTATTCAGTGAATCCTATAAAACCCTGTCTTAAATATGGAGCCATGACGAAAACGGACAGACAATACATTGAATTAATCATGACTAGTATTAATATGCATTTGCGAAGAGTGCGAATCCTACTCGTATTAACCATATATATCCATATTTCCATAATTTGTGGACAGTTGTGTAATGCGTTAATAAAAAAAATACCTTTGTTTAGCTTTTTGGTCAGTGAATTAAAATGACCTATATCTATACGAGTATGTATAGGTTATAGGTTTTCGCGGGCTTGTTTTCCGCAACTCGACGTCTGTTATTGCGCCTATTTTGCGTGATGGGATGGCGGCACTATTCCTGCCAACCCAACTCCACCAAGAAGCCTAGCAGACCCTTAATGTTGCCGACGACTTCTGGGAGAGACTCCGGTGAGCCGATGTGTTGTGCCCGGTATTTTGCCACCCTTGGGCATTCGAGAATGACGTGGGCGGCTGTCTCCTCTGCCTCCATGCATGCTCTGCAGAGGGGGCTATCTGTAACACGTAGGGTGCGAGTACGAGTATGTATAAAATTTCTGATCGGCACATTGGTAATATGGAAACAATTCCCAATGTAAAAAGTAACAGTGAACCGATGCCTTTGATCAACTTTGATGTTTGCGTAAATGCCGGCATCGCACAAGAACTCTGTAGGGTTGTCACAGACTTTTACGCACCTACACAAACATACCAAACATTTCATATAGGACCTGCTAGGCCTGTAACTAGTACCGAACTACTATTAATGGCAATGTATGCAGCTCGGGTGCGCGCGATCTACCCTCTACCCTTAGCGCCCCGCACGACGTAACTGTTACCCCATTTACTGAAGAATTTATTGGTACCTATAAAGGTGATAGCTAAAATAACATTTCGTCTAATACAAACATGGCGCATTCATTGGAAACTCATCCATTTTACTCCTAAATACTAAGCCTTGGCAGGATTGGGCTTCCGTACTGTCAGGATAACTCCGGCTAAATCAATGGCTGAGTGTGAGATCCTATAACCCTGCATCATGTTAGTAAATATGCGTGGACAATGCAATACAGTTTTAGGGACAGATACCTCAGTTGAAAATTTTTGATTTTCTAACTACATACATAGTCTTAGTATAAACAGTCTATTGTGAGTCTATTGAGTCTAAATTTATATAAACGTCCGAGTCGTGTCCTTTATTAATTAATTAAAATTGTGTCGCATGTTCCGGTGTAAGATTTTGGCAGATTCCCACGGAACTGCCGAAACATCACACCCTTCGGCCAGAAGTCAGCACTCGCGATGACTTCCAGCAGCAGCCGCGGCACGCGCACCACGAAAGAGCTAAAGTGCACGTAATGGCGCGATTGCAGCTGGAACACTTTCAGCTCGTAACGGATCTTCTTGCGGACATATTCCACCACATCGTCAGCCGTTTTTATGAGCCAACTTGAACATAGCAATCCAACATGGCATAATGGCGATCCAACTCAAGAGTCTATTCACATAGAGCCCAGAGACAAATACACTTAGGGTAGACCGACGCCGCATCATGACACGATGCTGCATCGTGAGCATTGCGAACTAGGAGAAGCTAATCACAAAATTCATTTGGAGGCTAATTGCGTAGGTATATACAAAGGTGACGTTCGGGTTATCAAACAACTGTATTACTCTTGCGACATTACTATAGTCAGACCGTAAAAAGTCTGCAGCGATTTTGATAGCCCACGCAGTACAAGTGTCATTTTAAACGCCAAACTTCTATGAAATTATGACGTGTATACATAACACTTACACTGCGTGGGCTATCAAATCCGCTGCAGACTTTGTTTGGTGCACCTATATTACTGTAATATTTTTGCGGCGATGCAGAGACCAAGGACCCCGCAGCAAACAAAGGGAAAAAGTGGTTTCAGTTAAATCTCACGAAATTTTAGTATGATATTAATTTGGCTCTCCTGATTATTTTTTTGTATGGGCACAACTCTCTCAATATGACCAGTCTACAGAAGTATACTTTCAGAAATAATCAAGTATATTGTACGGTCCGTACAAAAGTTAACATTAGTAGTATTCAGCGTGTATCTATGGAAACGCTTGCGTCTTCGCTGTTCGGCGCGGATACCTCCTGTGCCCCCCAGCGACGCATCTGCGAATATCAGAATTCAGTACGTTGCCAGAGATGACAACCGAGAGGAAGCCAACCCGCACCACACGCCTACTTAAGATCAATGCGCACCCCACAACCAAATCGAGGACTTACCTTTCAAGAGCACGGGGACTCGACAAGGCCACGTCACCCATCGTTGGAGGACGCTTCGCTGCGAGTGAATGATTTAATATTGTGTTTATTTTATAAGTTTTATCATTTTATTGCATACTTTTGTAAGTCTAATATTTTTTGTAATTTTTTATCTTAATTTCATCTCGCGCCCGGGAGCATGTACCTACGGTCCGTACAAAGGTTAACATTTCGCCCGTCAGCACTTTCCGTCACATAGCATATACTTATTACCTATTTTAAGACAGTACATGGCCGACCGCCGCGGAGTGTATTCATTAAGCCGCTTATTGTATCAATTTATCATATTATCAATAACTAAATCGTTATTTCGGTGGAAACTGCAGTGTTATCATTATCAACTATCATCTCAAGACTGTACGAGGCGCATCCCGTACATATACCGGGTGTGGCCTGTAATATGAGCAAAAAATTAAACTGTAGGCTGTACTCCTCATACTGACCAACATTTGTTCAGCGACTTTTAAAAATAACTTGTGGTTTGAATTTTAATACACTTTAAAGTTTATTCTAAGACGCAATGTATTGCGAATTCTGTTATGTTTAAGGCGTGACAAGCAACGTCAGTCACAATGATATGGCGTGGCGATGGCGTCCATTGAAGATAATATTTATTTTGTATGAAAAATAGGGAGTCTAAATACTTCATAATTTTTAAAAGTTGTTGAACAAAAGTGTCACCGTTTGAGGAGTACAATCCTGCCCTGCTTATTGTATTTGCAGTACTTGCATGAAAATCATCGTTTAAATAAAGAACTTATTCAAAGAGAACAAGATAAACAATTGCATGACATTTCAACTGCGATTACTGCATATGTTGTTAGCACGGCAGAATCTATGTTTTAATTATTTGCTCATGTTACAGGCCACACCCGGTATAATTTTCTATTTACGCGACATGTTTTCTAAAATCGATATATTGTTATGACACGCACTGACAGTTACTGACGTTATAAGGTGAAGCCACCAACTGTCAAGAGGAGGAATTACGTAAAAATGGCTAACAAACACATATTTTGTACAAAACAATTACAATGATTTAATTCTAATTTCTAATCAAGTTTATAGATAAGTTAGTTTATTTTCATTTTTAATATTTGTATCTACCTTATCAATAAACTTTTACATCAAGTATATAATTTTCTATTTACGGGACATGTTTTCTAAAATCGATGTATTGTTATGACACGTACTGACAGTTACTAACGTTATAAGGTGAAGCCACCAACTGTCAAGAGGAGGAATTACGTAAAAATGGCTAACAAATACATATTTTGTACAAAACAATTACAATGATTATTTCTGAAAGTATACTTCTGAGAGAGTTGTGCCCATACAAAAAAATAATCAGGATAGCCAAATTAACATCATACTTACTAAAATTTCGTGAGATTTAACTGAAACCACGTTTTCCCTATGTTTGCTGCGGGGTCCTTTGCTTCATCTGCTCTCATCTGTTCCTGCCAATCCAATCCTATCACATGTAAATATGCGTTTGCAGTGCGGTCCGATCGTACGGATCCGATATTTCGATTTATGTGGATTAGCGTCGCAGTGGGGATTATTTATGTCAAATGGAATGCGAGCGCCAGAGTGGAAATAGTTTTAATTGAACGTTTTTGGCTTTTATTTTTAACAGTTAATATTATAGTAGTTTATGTGACGAGGGCTCTATATCAAGAAAGCTCGTGTCATTTAAAACAAGTGGGAGTCTTTCAAACAAAAGGAAATAAAAATAAACTTTACCTAGTAGGTACCATCACGCTTCAAGATTGTTGGGCCAATTAGGGTCCTTGGTAAATGATTGTTCAATAATTTCGCTATGGAATGTCTAATTTAGCTACAACCCTAAATAATCACGGAACGTGACTGTACATGTAATAAACTACAGTAAAACAGAACACAGCAACATAAAAGCAGTGGTGGCCGAGTGGATATGACGTCTGACTTTCAATCCGGAGGTCGCGGGTTCAAATCCTGGCTCGTACCAATGAGTTTTTCGGAACTTATGTACGAAATATCATTTGATATTTACCACTAGCTTTTCGGTGAAGGAAAACATCGTGAGGAAACCTGCATACATCTGCGAAGCAATTCATAGGTGTATGTGAAGTCACCAATTCGCATTGGGCTAGCGTGGGGCTGTAGCCCAAGCCCTCTCGCGCATGAGAGGAGGCCTGTGCTCAGCAGTGGGACGTATATAGGCTGAAATGATGATGATGATGAAAACAGAACACAGATTTTTTAAGTGACCTCTGTGAGCCACGCCAAGATGTCAACTCTTATATATTAGTGCGATAGAGAAACAGATAGCGTTTCGTTGTCGTAGCGCCCTGATCTCAGCTGAAATGTTCCTATACAAGACAAGTGTCCACCAGTGTAATAGTGAGCTACGTAGTTATTTAAATCCCATGAATTGCCGACAAGTGCCCTTCAGACCGTCCTTCCGGTGTTTGCCCTTCAGTCTACTTCATAGCACACTTATAGGGCACGGGGCAAGTGTTTGGTAACTTTATGGCAGATCACAAAATAAAGTAAATGTAATAAGGGTATACAAATTATACAAATCCTGGAGGACTATTGGTTGCATCCAATTCAGCCGACCAAACAAATACCGCAATGTAATGAAACTCACATGCGAGTAGGTACTTGCTTCGTCTAAATCAGCCTTTAAAAGACAAAAAACCGGGCAAGTGCGAGTCGGACTCGCGCACGAAGGGTTCCGTACCATAATGCAAAAAAAAAAAACAAAAAAAGCAAAATAAAAAAACGGTCACCCATCCAAGTACTCCCGACGTTGCTTAACTTTGGTCAAAAATTACGTTTGTTCTATGGGAGCCCCATTTAAATCTTTATTTTATTCTGTTTTTAGTATTTGTTGTTATAGCGGCAACAGAAACACATCATCTGTGAAAATTTCAACTGTCTAGCTATCACGGTTCGTGAGATACAGCCTGGTGACAGACGGACGGACGGACGGACGGACAGCGAAGTCTTAGTAATAGGGTCCCGTTTTACCCTTTGGGTACGGAACCCTAAAAATGGAATCGATGTACAGTGTGGTAAAATTCACACTAAATGTAATTTGAATATTGTTATTTATATTGTTCTCCATTCTCCATTTTATCCCGACAGATTCTCAAATACACAATACACACATGCCCGTAACGGTCACCGTCGAATCAAATCAACGTCAACATACAATCGTATCAGATCTTTAGATCAAGTTCAAAGCTACAGATGTTCAAACTGTGTTGCTAGGGGAACTTAATATAACTGGGCAATAGTCATTTGTTAGATTTAATTGTGATTTGAAGTAGTTTTATTGCTATTGTCGTATTTATAAGATAGTGATCATGGCGACATGACAAATTAGTACAGATGGAACGAACGGGTTTTCTCTTTTCTATTCATAAGTTAGACCATCTGAATGCTAAACTGAAATAAATGGTATATATAAATTTACCATGTGTAATTTTAAGTGACATTGTATATTGTGAGATAAATAAATCATATCATATCATATCATATATAAGTTAAGAAAAAGTGAAAGCAGATATGAGCGCAAATGGGCTCACACGAGACGAGACGCCCAGGATCGCGCAAAGTGGAGGAAAGTATAGTTCGTAGGTTTCTAATAGAGCCCGACGGCTAATCCTATTGTCTATTGTTTTTAGTAAAACCGCACGTGCTAGTTACCTGCAAAAAAGGGTCTTTATTATTATTATATATACTTATATAATACTTATAAGTAGGAAACGGAGCCTGGCAAAGGCCGTGATAACAATAGGTAGAAGAAGAAGAAGATACTAAGAAAAAGTTACTGAAAATAATTTAATTTGTTCTAATAGCATTTGAATGGTATTCTATATAAATGACACACTTTTGAGTGGTGAACAGAGAAATTATGTGAAGTGTGAGCTTAGGTACCTACCTATTATTAATACGCCTGTTGGTGTTGGCCTGATAGTTTCGAATGTGTGACATTGGCATCTAAAAGCCGCGTAAACCACACCGCACATGTCTCCGCCGGCTCTCTAGCGACCACATGTCAATTTACATCACTATACATTATTCAAAGGCCTACGAGCACCAAATACTATCGCCTTAGAGGGTTCTCACATTGCCCGATACGATATCGGACGTCGGATACGATAAACATAAAGAAGTAAAATTCAAGAAAGTGCCTTTTATGTTTTTTTTTAAAGCCGAGAAAGAGTTCCACTTCTAGGCAAAGGCCTCCCGCCTGTGGAAAGATTTGCTGGCTAATGGTGGCTCAGATGGCAGAGCGCTGGAGTATCGATCCAGAGGCCGTGAGTTCAAGTCTCACCCAAGACAGTATATTTTCCACTTTGAAATTTAATTTAGCTTGAAGTTGAATGTACGTTCTTCATTACGAATATCGAGCCTTGTTCACGTTAATTTTGCATCGAATTTGCCAACTTGAATAGTTATTTAATACGAAAATTAGTAATATAAATAAATAGAATGCTCGTACTGCTGCTCGTACCTCTGTTTAATTAAAATATTTCTAATCACATTTTTTTAATTCTACCAACCATTTATTTTTATTCAAATTAATTACAAATTCTTTTATCACACATTTACCTTGTTAAAGAAATACGATATAAAAAGTGCAAACAAATGTATAGAAACCTCAAAGTAACAAAGAGGATAATTTAACATGTCGACAATAGTACCATCGCCTACACTGTCCATAGGTAAACCTTATTACAAAAGGCATAAGGTCTACCGATGGACAGTAAAGTGTGCTGCTATTTACGTGTAAATATCGCCCATTCTATTCGAATAAATCATTTCGATCGGCAGCGACTATCAACTCACGTGTGAAATGGGGGACATTGTTACTAGCCTTAACTAGTGTGGTCTAATTCACAAGATAATAGGGGCCTGATTCGGATTTTGAAATAGACATCTTTTAGACATCACCAAGATACGATAGGTAACGATTTGTTTAAGATCTCACCTGTCAAATTTGACATTTGCGCGATTCTGGAGATACTCTTGAACGATTTCCATTGGATCTCTAAGTCATATCCTGTGTATGACTTAGACATCCAATTCACATCTATTTAATAGATATCTTACTCTATCTAACGTAAAAGTGACACTGGTTGCCCGCATTGCGCTGCAAAAAAAAACTAGTTGATATCTAAACTATAACGTATCTAGTACGTGTCGTCTCTTGCGAATATCTTGAAGTTCGAATACGACATGTTTAACAAGGGGGCAAAGTGAACTGAGAGAAAAATCATTAGTAAACTAAACCAGGAATTAAAAAACAGTTCTGTACTGGGGGAAAAAAATGAAGTTTAGTAATAATTATAGACGTTTCACTATTTCTGTAAAGTTTATTTATTTCTACAAACAGCTCAGTAATCCTAAATCTAATTTCAACAAACAGATAATAGAAATTGCAAGAACTAATAGAAATTGCAAAAGTCAATTTGTTCCTATTAGTTGACTCTCCTTGTCCCCGGATTAAGTTTATTTTTGTAATTCTAAGTGTGTTTTTGTTATCCTTTTCTCTCAGTGTGGTTGTTTCAGGTACAGTGGGCTCAGATAACAGCAACAGTCTCGTACAAAAAAAAGTAATGCCACAACAGTAATAAAACTTCAGTGACACCCCAATGTTTATTAACTAAATGCGAAGTCGGTGAAAGGGGAATGTGGCGCTGATTGTCAAAAACACGTAATTTTGTGGAATGTTGCACATTAATTGCTAGCGGCAGCAGTTTGAACCAATTTTACTCCATTATACATATTTAACGTAGAAAAGCCCACAAAAGGAGGGCAGCACTCTAGTCATGTGATGACTCGTGTCGTACACCTAGGGCCCGTTTCTCGAACGATATTATTCTAATATTATTAGTGTATTGTCATGGCAACCCATACGATTTGACAGTTTGTGGACTTATAATATTAGACTAATATCGTTCGAGAAATGGGCCCCTAGTGAATAACAAAACACTAACAAGAAGAATAAAAACACTATGATAATATCACTCATCACTTACACTACACCCGCTCCACAAAAGTCAGTCATTTGGAAGAAGAATATATTGTACATTCACCCTCAAAAGAAACGCGTTACCACCTTGTCGCACTAACTAAAACACACGCACCCCAACCAAATGGAACTACAACATTAATAAGACAAGGTTCTACTGCCATTGTTGGTTTTTAAACTTAATATAATAGGTAATAGTACCCTCGGATTAATCGTGTTATTTCAAGAGCCGGCTCTTTTGAGGTGCGTTGAGATGTCAATAATTTGTTGCTTTAAAAATATTTTTGTATAACCTTGATTGTATAACTTTTTTTGTATTTGCCGTTGGTGTTATTGTAAATAATGAGACGTATGGTATGATTAATACATATTTTTGCTTTTATGTCAAATCAACGGGGCGTCGGCGTCGGTTGTTAAGTTTGCTTGATTTTACTTTATTATTATTTTGTTTTTTTTTTTCACTCTCTTAAGTGAGACAAGTGCCCGTCAAATTCGCGCCCTGCAAATTTTCTTTTTCAAAATAGGTTTTTTTTTATAAAATTAATAATGGCGTGTAGGTACTAAAGAAAAAGTTACCAATGCCTCCATTGCCCAGGGCTGGGATTGAACCAGCGTCTTCTGAGTCCGAGTCAATGTCAACATTTCTGGAGTAGGTATATGTAATCTCTTGGAGGCTTACGGTCTCCCCAGATATATCGACGCGCATTCGGCAAAATCCGATGGGAACAAGCTTTATGTCCGCGCAAAAAGAGCGAAAAAAAGCTGTCGCATGCTCCAATCAGTGCGATCAAACTTCAAACTCAGATCAAAATAAGATCAAAACCGTAACACTATATTAAATCTGAATCGAGCTCCAATAGCGACGTAGAGTAGGGTCAAGGATGGAACAGTGGCTCGATGAAAAAAGGCCGGGTACAGTGGCTCAACTCAACCTAATTTCAACACGAGGGAAGCGATATTTCGGCCCTATGCATTGAAGTGTAGTAGGTATATCACAAGGCAATTATAAAAGTTACTTGAAATATCATGAATCACCGTGAGTCCCGCCATGCGATGACTCGTATTTCCCACCCCACCGCTTACTCACTAAACGGGGCACTTTTTACTCGCCCCTCTTTCAACTGCAATAAAATCCAGACAATTTGGTAAGTGGCATTAATGAGGTAGGAAACTAATGTATATATGTAGTAAGGCCGGTTTCACACGAAACTTTTTGGTTTTATAGATGGAACACGAAATGCATTATATTTATTTTAAAATAGTCGTCGGTCAGTCTGTCCGGATGTTACGGCCATTTCACACGGAAACTATAAAGTAATTTAATGAAATTTGGAACTTAGGTGTGTTTTGTGAGCCACTACTTAGTTTAGGAAGTTAAAAACTTTTTACACAAAAAAGAAAACCGACTTCAAAGGGATAAAATAAATCGTACGTATACGTTACCAACTGATATGTTTGAAGTCGATGCCATGCCAAATAAATAATAGCAATACCGGTAAAAGACTTGAACTTGATTTGTTTATTGGGTACATCTGTTTGATGTATATAGGTAGGTACCTATTTTACTATTATATACTTCTATGAATTGGAACAAATGAATCTCAAAATTGTTTGTTGTTTAGATGAATATCACCAAGTTAACCCTAACGTGGGAAAATTTAATAAAATCGTGTGTTCAGAGCCTTGGTTGCCCTTAATAGGGCTTAAATGGCTTAATACCTCTAAATTCTATAAATCCAAAAAACTACAAAAAGAGTGAAATATAAAAATAATATGTGCATTATTTTACATAGATACACTGCCAAGATAAGGTTATTCTTGATATACATAAATATGTTATGTATAATCAACTTGCTAAATCACTTGCCACTTGCCTAAACAAGCCGTCTAAACGAAGCACGCCACAGGTGCGTGAGACGGAACTATAAAAAGGAAGCGCGAACATTTAACCAGCATTATGCCTCGTTTGCACGAAACGTCATATCTCCATACAAAATATTACTCGCTTAATACTTTTGGTTAAAAACTATCAAAGCTGTATCATAACTCAGGGTAGTACTAGATAGCTGGATAGATAATAAATGGCGCCAAATATAGTGCTACTGTTTCGCGCCGTGCCATCTTGTTGTTCATGTTTATGGTTTCTTTGTAGGGTTCCATCCCCTGAGTGACTATGGAACCCTAGCGGTCTTTGTAAATTTAATTAAAGACAGATAAGTAGCTTCGACAGGCAGGCTTCGGGAAGTAAGTCGATGCGGACGCCTTAAACGTGACCACGACCGCTCTGCCAAGAGCGATACGACAGAGAAGAAGAAGAGAAGTCGCTTTTCAAATAATTATATCATTTGTGTTATTTTAGGGTTGCAAAGCTCTTTGGATCCTAACATTGAACCAATAATGATTAAAAGTCTATTAATGAATAAACTTAAGGGTGCTAAAAAAATACATTACAACCCAGAATGCAGAATTGACGGACGGCATCGCCTACGTGTAATAACACGTTTTACGAGCAAGTGTGATAAAAAAATGCGCTCGTCAGACAATTAGGTTCCCGGCCAATATAATGTACTAAAATGCCCTACTTTTCGCCCGATGGTGATTCAAACGGACATAAAACAATAAAATGCGGCGCCATAAAAACGATATTTTGTTTCTTCAACTCTATTACGAGTTTATGTCGATTTTTGTCCCAAAGGAACTAAATGTTGACTTTAGGTCCGGTTGCACCATCCACAATAATCGAAACACATATGGGTTTAAGCTAAGAATAAATTTAAAAGTGGAAGAATTACTGTCCTGGGTGAGACTTGATCTCACGGCTTCTGGATACTCCAGCGCTCTGCCATCTGAGCCACCAAGACCTCATCCATTGCCAGAAACTGCTTCACTGCTTCCGGCAAAACTCGAACGCAACGGAGGACGCAAGGTCGCACGTTCGAGTGTCGTCGGATGCAGTGAATTTGGATTATCGCTCGCAGACTTACCTGATTGATAAAAAAATGTTGTATGAATATACATATGAAATTTCTTTTTGTACATTTTTTTGCAAATGTTACACGTTTCGTGCAACCGGCTCTTGGTCTATTCATTGTACAAATGTGTTCTAAGAAAGCCTTAAATTAAGCTTTACTAAAAAAAACATCCTAAGTATCAAAACCGATTCTCATAAATTTAATCATCTATGATGCGTTCAAAAACCGTGAATTACGGACAGCAGACATGCAGTATATAAACATAAACTGATTTGTTACAGGGAAATTCCTCATCTCTGATAATGTAATTAAATATCGTGATACCTAATAACGTCAATATCGATTTAATAATGACATTCAAAGGAACGTCTCTGAAAGATAAAGGAATAAGTAGATCTCAAAAAACATAAGTTTATTTATCAAGTTCAATACCTAAATCATTATACCACTTTTTAGTGAGGACCGAAAAATCAAAAGAGATAAGTTTTTAAACCTCAAGTAATGAATGAATACGGCTCTCGGTCTGATTCTAAGAATACATATATATAGTTTCCAATCCTCCACAATCCAGTGAGGGAGCCGGTTTACGATGTCAGGCGGGGGCTTATTCTGATATGTGCATAGCGCAAAATTATATAGAAAACATGCTGTTTGCGTCACATTTAGGATTTAACTATTTATCAGGGTTCCGTAACGGGTTCCTAAAGGGTTAAAACGGTACCCCATTTCCACGACTCCACTGTCCGTCTATCTGTCACCAGGTTGTATCTCATGAACCGTGTATTGTGATTGATGAAAGTAGAGATAGTTGAAATTTTCACAGATGATGTATTTCTGTTGCCGCTGTAACAACAAATACTAAAAAGTACGGAACCCTCGGTGGGCGAGTCCGACTCACGCTTGTTCGGTTTTTTCTAAACAAAAGTTTTTTCAACTACTGCAACGACAATATCGTTTGCTGACTGCAAATACTGCATTACGGGCACATCTTAAAATTGATTATTTTAGGACATTAGATCTTAAAAAAAAAAAAGAAAACGGAGGCGCGGAACAGTTCTTCCTGAGCGTAAGTGGAAAGTACTGGTCACGGCAGTCTCTGAGATACCAAAGCTTCTAGGACTGATTCCGTTTGCGCTACCCACGTAGAGGCCTGTGTCTACTATGTGTGTAAGCTAGCTAGCATTTCGTATGGAGGGTTAGCAGGTGCACAGGTGCACTATGTGATGTCGGATTTATTTGGTGTTAAGCGGTATACCTTTAGTATTACTTGTGAGTGGCCACTAAGCTAACCCTCGGCGCCTCGTATAAGGTAGACACAGGTTGTTCTACGCAAGTCGTATAACCTTGATGTGTACTAGTAATTAATCTAGTCCCTAGACCTGCGGTCACAATGGTAACGGCTTATTCCCCGTAATTTAATAGCAAATAAACCCTTGATCAAAACGAGTGATAGAAATTAGATATTTTGTAAGTTATAATGAGCTCAATCGACGGCTAGAGGCCGTCAACAGTCAGGCCGATTGGCGTCGTCGTTTATTTCCTCTAGCCGCGTCAAAACTACCAATACACATCAAAGCTTTTCTACCTGAAATCGGTTCTAGTTGCTTATTAAAGCCAGGTATGTAAGGTATGATGGATATTACCTCAGTCTCTAACTAAATACCTTCTTGTCTGTCCAACCTAACTACAGGGTAACTATGAAGGCTTAGGGCCAAACTAGAGTGTGAGAGGAAACTCTGAATTAAAAGCAAGTCAAATTTATAGATATTTATTCGTACCAGCGATTCGGAAAGGTGGACACTGTAAAGAGGAAGAACCGCCTAAGAAACCCCTTCAGGTTATTCTTTTGGTCTCTTTTCAAACAAAGGTTAACAAAGTTACTTATAAAGAACCTTAATCAGATCTATATTACCAATATAGCTAACCTAGCCAACTAACATACGCTGTCTTTATTAAGGTTGAACAAGAGTATAGCTAAATTTCCACAAGACAAATACACAATCAGAATATATTAGCCTAGTATTGGTTGATATGTTTCGGCAATAACAAGGGTGAAGCGAAGTGATAGCGAAAGAACCCGCGGTCTATAGAGAAGAACGTAATTACTACTTTATTTCTTCTCAACCAATACGTCAGCCCAACACAGTATGTAGTACACACAATGAGGTCAATCTTCAGTGACTAATCGGATACGTGTCTACAAAGACTATTCTATAAAGCCCTACGGCCTTGCTCTACAACGCTATGAAAATATGATGAGATAATGGTTGGTGTTTATATCCGATTTGTCACCTCACATTAACAGAGTACTTAGCTTTGTATTAGCTGCTCGTCTGCCACTCGACACTGACTCTACAACTCTCTATTTGGTACAGTAAGTATTGTTGATGAAATACTTGTTGATCGTCAAAATGGTGAATTAAGTCAGACAACCTCTCTCTTCTGCGTCTTTCAAATAAGTGCCTTCAACTTCCTTCTACAACCTTAACCAAGCTTAATTACTACAACTTTATTATTTACATATTATCTTAACCTAAATACAATGTAGCAGGGAATATTTTCGCTCGTCTCTGGCCCAGTGTCTTTGCAGCCCCTCATCGCAAATGCTCCGTCTCGCTCCTTCACACTGCGCTGTCTCGCTCGCTCCCCTAGCGGCGCCGGAGTTCGTGGAAGATGCGTTGTCGCCTTTAAGTGACAACCCGCTGACTTGCACGTGTTGACTTATTCTGCAATGATTTGAAAAACCCAGAGTAGTTGCCTGCATTGTATAATCGCTCGTATATGTCAGCGGTAGGCTTCATATTAGGTCGTATTCAACTTTAAGAGTTAATAAATTTCTTTATTCCTTTCCTTGAACCGTCCCATCGCACACTTGTCCATATTGTATTTTTTTAACTTCCTTAGACCCTAACTAGAAATCAATAGTATTGTTTTTATATTTCTTTGTTTTATTAATTTATTACTTCGAGCGTTTGGTTTCCTCGTTCTCAGAATACGTTCGTTTAAATTTATTACTCTCTCCCGTCGTTCATAGTTCCGTCTCGAATTACTTAACAAGGTCTTTTAAATCGAATAATATTTATGATGCAATACTATGTTACCATCTCACCCCCCTCTCTTGTGGTCGATCAAAACGTATAACCATTCTTTTGGTCGTCTACAACAAAATAAGATTGGTTGATAGCTACTTATCCTACTCCCTTAACCCTATCATACTCGTAAACCTATTGTAACTTATACAATGCCTAACAAAAAAACCTCTCAACTATTACTTCCTAAACAATAGCTTCAAACACCCCATTTACTGCGGTTCTACTATGCTAAGTGTGTCATAAACCCGAACAATAACTACTAAACGCCGGCGCTATATCTATTGTCTTCTATCTATATCTACCTGCCCTGACTCACTGACCGTCAACCTGTTAATTCCCTGGCCTGCCACACTACTATTAACACCATCGGAACTAATATTCTGGTCGTAATCGAATAAGAAGTCCGTCGCTGTCCGTACGCTAACTTTCCCTACCCGTGTATATGTGTACCACATTTGTTGTACATCCTTCGGATAGTGACGCATAATATACCCTACTAAGTCACTCTCCTCTAACGGTATAGTGAACGCACTAACCGTATCGACTTGTTCTGCGAAGTGTTCCCCCATACTCAGTTTCCCTTTAGCATCGAACTTTCATTTAATAAGTCTAATTTTCGCGGCCTCCTGATGTTGTTTGGTCCAGTATCTATTCTTAAAATCCATCTCAAAATCTTCGAAATTTCGCCAATTTTTACTATCTAATCCCAAGACGGTACGCGCGGATCCCGTCAGGCACTCGGTCACTACATCTAAGACCCTATCTTGCGCGTTAATCGAATTAACGTATCTACGTAATTTTTCAATGAATTTCATTGGGTTTGGGTCGTTATTTCCATTAAAGCTGGGCTTCGTGAACGGCGGCATCACATAAACGCTAGTCCTCTTATTACTGCACGCGTTCCCGTCCGCCTCTATGTTCTGCGCCGCCTCGGATTCGGTCCGCGAGACTGCACTCTCACTACTCCCACCCGCGGTTGACGACATAGAGTCCACATGCTTTACTAGCTCGTCAAACCTAGTTAAAAGAGACTCAAAATTACGCTGCTGTAAAGCAAACAAATCTACACTAGCTTGCTGCTCCTCGTCGTTGTCAATTTCAATTCGTCGTTGTTTACTTGGTTCGCTCCTATTCGTTAGTACGGCGCTACGTTTCGCACCACGAACTTTACTACCACGTCCTGACATCCTGCTACGATTAGACGGTTCAAGGAACGAAAAAAACTTAAATGCTATATTAAAATTAACTCTCTGTTGGAACTGTAATTATGATACGCTCAGATGTACACTCGTTCAACCTTTTAAATCTGAATTAGTGAAACCTATATTGTAAATACCCCTCTCCAATCTTTAGACTAAAGTTGCTGGTATTAATGACTCGGCTCAATCGAAATCTCTCTTCTTAATGTATTTACGTTTAATTGTTTTATTTTTTTAAAAGTGATCGTCAATTTTAGTTTAAATGCCTACGTTGTGTTTATTTATTTTATAGTAAATTTGAGTAACAGATCAAGTCCTTCTAGTTGTGTCTATTTGTTTTATAGTATCTTGACACAAAGTCTAGAATCCTGGGTCATGCGGCACCACGTGAAGTGGTATTATGGCCCTGTAAAATAAGGCTTGGACAAACAATAACCTTGGCCACACACCTCAGAGCCACTTCCTCACGGACAGAGCCTGAACCACTATAATTCGTGTTCGTCTGGGACGAAAGTAATTAATTCTCGACCGGTATCGCGTCCGACGCCGGCGCAGGCGCGGAACAGTTCTTCCTGAGCGTAAGTGGAAAGTACTGGTCACGGCAGTCTCTGAGATACCAAAGCTTCTAGGACTGATTCCGTTTGCGCTACCCACGTAGAGGCCTGTGTCTACTATGTGTGTAAGCTAGCTAGCATTTCGTATGGAGGGTTAGCAGGTGCACAGGTGCACTATGTGATGTCGGATTTATTTGGTGTTAAGCGGTATACCTTTAGTATTACTTGTGAGTGGCCACTAAGCTAACCCTCGGCGCCTCGTATAAGGTAGACACAGGTTGTTCTACGCAAGTCGTATAACCTTGATGTGTACTAGTAATTAATCTAGTCCCTAGACCTGCGGTCACAATGGTAACGGCTTATTCCCCGTAATTTAATAGCAAATAAACCCTTGATCAAAACGAGTGATAGAAATTAGATATTTTGTAAGTTATAATGAGCCCAATCGACGGCTAGAGGCCGTCAACAGTCAGGCCGATTGGCGTCGTCGTTTATTTCCTCTAGCCGCGTCAAAACTACCAATACACATCAAAGCTTTTCTACCTGAAATCGGTTCTAGTTGCTTATTAAAGCCAGGTATGTAAGGTATGATGGATATTACCTCAGTCTCTAACTAAATACCTTCTTGTCTGTCCAACCTAACTACAGGGTAACTATGAAGGCTTAGGGCCAAACTAGAGTGTGAGAGGAAACTCTGAATTAAAAGCAAGTCAAATTTATAGATATTTATTCGTACCAGCGATTCGGAAAGGTGGACACTGTAAAGAGGAAGAACCGCCTAAGAAACCCCTTCAGGTTATTCTTTTGGTCTCTTTTCAAACAAAGGTTAACAAAGTTACTTATAAAGAACCTTAATCAGATCTATATTACCAATATAGCTAACCTAGCCAACTAACATACGCTGTCTTTATTAAGGTTGAACAAGAGTATAGCTAAATTTCCACAAGACAAATACACAATCAGAATATATTAGCCTAGTATTGGTTGATATGTTTCGGCAATAACAAGGGTGAAGCGAAGTGATAGCGAAAGAACCCGCGGTCTATAGAGAAGAACGTAATTACTACTTTATTTCTTCTCAACCAATACGTCAGCCCAACACAGTATGTAGTACACACAATGAGGTCAATCTTCAGTGACTAATCGGATACGTGTCTACAAAGACTATTCTATAAAGCCCTACGGCCTTGCTCTACAACGCTATGAAAATATGATGAGATAATGGTTGGTGTTTATATCCGATTTGTCACCTCACATTAACAGAGTACTTAGCTTTGTATTAGCTGCTCGTCTGCCACTCGACACTGACTCTACAACTCTCTATTTGGTACAGTAAGTATTGTTGATGAAATACTTGTTGATCGTCAAAATGGTGAATTAAGTCAGACAACCTCTCTCTTCTGCGTCTTTCAAATAAGTGCCTTCAACTTCCTTCTACAACCTTAACCAAGCTTAATTACTACAACTTTATTATTTACATATTATCTTAACCTAAATACAATGTAGCAGGGAATATTTTCGCTCGTCTCTGGCCCAGTGTCTTTGCAGCCCCTCATCGCAAATGCTCCGTCTCGCTCCTTCACACTGCGCTGTCTCGCTCGCTCCCCTAGCGGCGCCGGAGTTCGTGGAAGATGCGTTGTCGCCTTTAAGTGACAACCCGCTGACTTGCACGTGTTGACTTATTCTGCAATGATTTGAAAAACCCAGAGTACTTGCCTGCATTGTATAATCGCTCGTATATGTCAGCGGTAGGCTTCATATTAGGTCGTATTCAACTTTAAGAGTTAATAAATTTCTTTATTCCTTTCCTTGAACCGTCCCATCGCACACTTGTCCATATTGTATTTTTTTAACTTCCTTAGACCCTAACTAGAAATCAATAGTATTGTTTTTATATTTCTTTGTTTTATTAATTTATTACTTCGAGCGTTTGGTTTCCTCGTTCTCAGAATACGTTCGTTTAAATTTATTACTCTCTCCCGTCGTTCATAGTTCCGTCTCGAATTACTTAACAAGGTCTTTTAAATCGAATAATATTTATGATGCAATACTATGTTACCATCTCATTGGGCTACGGCCTCTAGGTCGTTTGCCATCAACCTTGCCAATAACTATGAAGTACTGTATATACGGCCAAAAATACTCATAGCTATAGTTCGAATCCATGATCAATGCTACCCCTTTTGGTAAAGTATTGATATAAAAGCTCCGTTTCAGAATACACCATAGGCGACTCAGGCCAGAGCCTGAATGTCTAAGAACATGTGCATCCAGCGGAATGGCTGGAGCAGCTTTGTGTTCCGCGTAATAGATACTTTGTGGTTTTAAATCAGATTTGGGGCTGTGTTGTGACAGAAGAGCGGCAAAAATGGTACTGCATTATTGTGATTACTTGGATAAAATAAACTTCTGCAAAATGTTCCTTCATAATGTGGCTCTTTTATTTATTTTCGCTAACCCTTAGGTGGGTTTGCGAAATGAAAATTATACAAAACGAAAGTTACTTGTGTGACTGTCGCTAAAACATTTAGGGTTACCCGGTTAACCGGTTAACCTGAGGTTATATACATAGTTACCAGTACAATTAGACACTGTGTACTAAATCCTAATCTATTATATTATTGTACTCTAGTAGGTACTTAATCACATCACAAGACAAGCTTTCTTGAGCCTGTGAGATTAAGTTTGATTTAGTACGAGATTATTCCGTAGAATTTAATTCCACAGAAACAATGTGTGTGAGTAGTAGGTATTGCGCGATATTCTTACACATTTTATATTACAAAACAGTAAAAAGCGATCACACATTTTGATACTTACACGCCAATTTGTTGAGAATATATTATCATTACGACTGATTTGTTGTGCATCCAATTCAAATATAAGTATGTACGCATACCTACGCCATAAAATAAGCTTTTATGGGTGACATTTTAATACTGATACTGATACTTGGGGCAACTCCAGCCAGCAGATCCTGCAGCAAGGACTAGGAAGAGGAGCCTACAAAAGGGAGGCGATGTTGATCCAAAATAGCACTGAAAGCTCGCATGACTCTGCTGATTCAATCTAAGAGGCAGCGAGTCAGTGGAGGTGTCAGCGTCACCTCACACCGGCTAAGCCTCAAACGCGAAATCAAATAAAGTTTTATTGGGTGTCATTTTAAAAGGTTAAAATATAATTGCATGTACCTACAAACATAGGGTCCATATAATTTTTAGAGGATTTTATAAAGGACTATCAAGTATCACCGCAGGCGTTTTCGATGTTTTTAATTAAACCTAAATACATAATCAATACGCGGCTCTCTGTGCATGCATTCGTGCCTGAGGCGTAGTTATTCGAACCATAAAACAATTGATTCACTGAACTGGAACTTGAGATGAATCTGCTTGGAAAATTGCCTGCGTTTGAAAAAAACAACTAAATTGGTTGAAATAACTTTTAGTTTATATAATTGGATAGACGATCAAACGATATGTCAGGATTTAGGTTGGAGCTAGACATCAAGGTTAAGATGAATTTATTTTAGATTTGGCATTTGTCTTTGGAGTAAAAATCAGAGAGGCCCAAGAAACCAATTCGTATTATAAAAATCGCGTCTGTTGTCATCAATCTGCTTGTGATAAAATGTTTTTGATTTAGTAGTGCAAGATCACACTGATATGACTAACAAATGACAATTGGTGTCTTGTTATAATATATCTGTATTCAGAAATGAGAAACACCTCAGTAGCATAGAATAAATAACAGTACTAGGTACAGAAGACTCACTCTCTAACAAAACACGTCTGTTATGATTAGCACAGATATGGCCGCTAGGTGGCGACAGCGCCACGCGCGGTAGACCGGGAGATAGTGACACATTTTACTGGGTCATTTGTACCAGTATGGCGGTTCGTCAGGGGTCTAAGTACGTAATGAAGGAAAGAAAAATGATGGTCATAGCGCTGGTACCGGCGGCCCAATCGCGTGGGCGTTAGTCGAACGTGTCGGATAAAATACGAGTGTCGAACGATTTGTTCCACAAAAATCCTCGTATTTTCCGATAGTCCATAAAAAAGAAGTAGGCGGTGGCGTAATGCCATACTTCTCCGGTGTGACTTACAGCCCGCCATACTGAGGCGAACACATTAATTTTTAAAAAACAATTCAACTATTTGTGCCAAGCTAATTTTTGCACAGGTGATCATCGTCGAGCAGCCATTCATGGACATCACCATGCCATACTTTTCGGACGGTTCCAAATGGCCGCCATACCGCCGCAAGGGAGTTAATTTTTTTTTTGCTAAACGATTTGTACCAGTATTGCATTTAAATTTTTGGAAAGTATTTGATAAAATGTGACCGTTATTATAATTGCCATACTTATAGGAGGGGGAAAAAGTGCTGCCATACTTGAAAAACTTATTTATTCGACACGTTTCAAAAATACGACTATACAATACGTAAAATATTTTTTACAGCATGGCATCATCATATTCTGTTTGTTTGGATACAATTATACCTAAAAAAAAATTATTCCAGATTATAACTACGGGGCGGACGACTGTGAGACTTAAGCCAAGACTTAAATAAAAAAAAATTTTTGACGATTTGTACCAGTATGGCATTTGGATTTTTGGAAATTATATGATGCAATATGACCATTATTATATTTACCATACTTCTAATAGGGGGAAAAAAGGGGCACCATACTTGAAATAAAATAAAAATATTGTACTCATTTGCCACCTCCTACAGGTATGGCATTATGAGATTTCCATTTATGATCACTCAGAAAGTGTTTAAAAAAAATTTCAAGATGGTACAAATCGTTTAGCAAAAACAAAAAAGTTAACTCCCTTGCGGCGGTATGGCGGCCATTTGGAACCGTCTGAAAAGTATGGCATGGTGATATCCATGAATGGCTGCTCGACGATGATCACCTGTGCAAAAATTAACTTGGCACAAATGGTTGAATTGTTTTTTTTAAATTAATGTGTTCGCCTCAGTATGGCGGGCTGTAAGTCACACCGGAGAAGTATGGCATTACGCTACCGCCTACTTCTTTTTTATGGACTATCGGAAAACACGAGGATTTTTGTGGAACAAATCGTTCGACACTCGTATTTTATCCGACACGTTCGACTAACGCCCACGCGATTGGGCCGCCGGTACCAGCGCTATGACCATCATTTTTCTTTCCTTCATTACGTACTTAGACCCCTGACGAACCGCCATACTGGTACAAATGACCCAGTAAAATGTGTCACTATCTCCCGGTCTATTATGCCTTTCCCCAAAATTGGTGTGGAACGGATGTAATTTTAGCTACCTGTAGCAAAGCGACTGAATCGCGGAGTGAGCCACGCCTGTCAGTAGGTACTACTGGAACCAGTGTATTTGTTATAAATTATAAATCCAAAATAAATAAATGTCATATATTTTATTTTTAACACATAATTTAATTAAAAGATTAAATGAACATTTTAGTTATTTAATGCTTTTACAACATATATTTATTTGCCCCTTGCTACCATCTGGACGATTTCAATCAAAGCGATCCCTACAATTTCCATTCAACTTTACAAATAAAATTTACATCCTTGTAGAAAATTAAATTTCAAAGTCATAACCTGTCACGACAACACGTTCCCCCTGACAAATAAATTACAACATGAAAATAAACGTTTTAAGACCTTAACTGTTTAACATAAGCGTCAATTTTGTTTACCAACAAAACGAAAAATCTAAATCTTAGACCCCCTTTCTTAGACCTTCAATTAAATGTAAATCAGGCGATACTGAGACCCTGTCCACACGGGCGTTTCTTGCCGGCAGCACAGCAATGATTCTCAAACTTTTTAAGCATTTTTTTTTTTATTACCTACCTACAATTTAATAAGGATTATACCATACCTTATACCATAGCTAATGCGTTTGCAACCTTACAAATGTCACGGATATTTGTTTGGAAATTTTGATGCAGGTGCGTAACGCCAAATAAAAAGTGACATTTGAATGGTGACTGCCGCAGTACACTTGTTGCAGCGTTGCTAATGCGGCTGTGGAAAATGGGTGATATTAACTTCAATTTCCTAGAAATTCAGATCCATGACCGACGTGTTGTATCGCACTTGGGAATTCGTACGTGAGTGTGACAGAGAGGCAACACTCTAGCGTGGTTCGCGGTAGGCCCTCCGGTTATTTAATATGTCAGGGGTCTCCGCACTATCAAAGACATTGGGTCCGATTCGGATTTTGAAATAGATATCTATTAGATATCTTTTAGACATCACCAATATACGATAACGATATTTTTAAGATCTAATCTGTCAAATTTGACATTTGCGCGGTTCTGGAAATACTCTTGAACGATTTCCACAGGATATAAATTTGACTTAGAGATCCAATTCACATCTCATAGATATCTTACTCTAAAGCAAAAGAGAACTTGTTGATATCTAAACTATAACGTATGTGAAGTCTCTTGAAGTTCGAATATGGCAGATTGACAGCGACAGCGTCCACGTCAACGCAGCACCAGCAGTAACGTTCCAACAAAATAGAGCTTAATTAAAAAAAATGGACACTCAAATGTAGTCAGAAAATACTGTCAAATAAATACAGTCGCTCGACCTGATAGCTTTAATTAAATTTAAATGACGTTTAGCAATGCACCCTCTGAGTAAACAGCGTATGCATTCGCCCTCGAACAATGGGTAATCAATGGCTAAATTAAACAACTGCCTGCGTTCACCTTTACACGGATGTGAGATAGGTACTAGAAGAGACAAAACTACCTAGGCTAGGGTGTAGTCAAGAGTATTACTACTGTACTAGTGTGTTTTACTAGCTTTAATTTATCTTGCAATGCAAATGTTTGTGTGTAGGTACATTTTGGTCTGTTAGAACGTCTGTATAGCCCTTAAGTAATGTCTATGACAAATGATGTATTATAAGTAGATCTGCATTATCTATGCTTCCATATCTTCTTGATCCGCACCTAGCCGAGCACACAACGTTTAAACATGACTTGATATTTTCCTGTGTTATTTCACGATGTGAAAAGCTACAATAAATGATGTGTGTACTCGCAATCTGTTTATTTAACTGCCCTCTAACAATCGATCGCACCGACCAGGCAGATGCTGTTTTTCCTAGATGACCTAGATTGATGTGGCCAAGTGACAATCTGTCACATGGTCAACCTCAACCTCAGGATAGGTGGCATGAGCTTTTTCTGCCAAAAATGTGGGAGGTCGTGCTCCTTACGTATCGGCGTCCACAGTCACCATACCCGTTGTCTAAACAGGAATGCATAAATCGTCTGCAACAGACGGAAGGACCTGTGATTTTTGACATTTTGGTCAAACATTACAAGCTAAACTTTACACCCACTTCCCATCACTACCTTAGCGCGACATCGGATAACTAGACGTATGTGAGAAGTGTCAGTAAGAAGCTAAAATGGAATTGGGAGACACATGTTGGCAGGGAGAGTGATGGCAGGGCAGGTGGACCAAAATATTAAAGGATTGGGTGGACGCTTTTAGATGGAATAAACGACTGGCGTCCGTTAGCTTGTTGGGTGGACGACATTCGGAAAATCGCGGGGCACTTTTGCATGAGACTAGCCCAAAACGGAATAAGTGGCGTACCTACACGAAGAGAGGTCTATGCTTAGCAGTCGATGACAGAAAGCTAAAATGATGATGATGAGGCCTTATTGACTAAAAAGGTATCTCCCATTTCCATTCTAGAAAAAAAAGATATCCACGTAATTGTGTGAAAGTCTTTAACCTTTTGGACGCTAATGACCGATATATCCGCACCACAGGTCCAACGCTAAAGACGGATTAATCGGTCACAGACCACAGAGCAGCATAGACCTACATGCACATGCATAAAGTTCAATTTCAGTTTTAACACTTCGGTGACGTGGCGTCCGAGTGACAGCTTTCGAAAAGGTTAATGCCGTATCTTGCAGCTATAAGCGCAGCACCCCTGTTTGCGTAGCGTGAAGACGCCGCGAGTGATCGGCTTATTTGGCTGTGGATAATTAACGCAAAGTGCAAGCGCATGTGCAAAGTGATAGTCTGTGTCTAATGTGCCTAATGGGTAGTATAAGCCAGTGTGACAAAGATGAAAGGAAACAGAACTCGTCAGATCGAAGGCTGATATATTCAAATTTCTTAAAAAAAAAAAGATTCGATTTAACACTAAACCTTCAGCAGTCGCTATGGGTCTGCTGGACCTAGTGGCCTTCATTATGAACTAACTTTTTAGGTATTGCATAACTATGCCGTTCTTAACCTTCACGTGAAACGAGCTCTTAGAGAAACTTTTGGCATCGTCCGACAAAATCGAATCTCATCCAGAAATATAATCAAACAACACTAAGGATGACGTTACGTCATCGTCACGTTAGACCGGGACGTGTCCGGGACGGAGCTTCCGGCGCTTACTTTTCTATGACATGACAGCACGTGATGTTTTCCATAGAAAACGACGCTTGGAAGCTCCGGCCCGGACACTGGCTGGTCTAACATGAGTCATCCTTATTGGGGCATTACTGCATATGACAACCCCTATAAGTCCTATAACGTACATGAATCTGAAGAATAGTATCGATGTAAATCTATGTTACACGGAAAAAAATAAGCTCTAGCAAAGTACCAATTTGGCTTCGTTAAAATTTATTCAGTTGGATACAACAAATACTTATTTAGAATGCGGAATAAAGCTTTGTAATTGACAAACAAGCAATTATTGCTAAACGTTCTTGGTTGTTTTAACCAAGTACTAATCTGTTTTCAAATAATGCCTTAGTCAATATAAACGCGTGTTATTTACTCTTAATACATTTATTTGCGTAATTTTACCAACTTACGTTAACCTAGTTGACTTCTTTGATTTTAACAACGAACTTTGCAGGCTCCCTCCGAGCCAAGTCACTCGGTTGTAAACAGCAAAAACTTATTTATTTCTAGCCATTTCATTTTCTCAGTGTACCAATTTGTTTAACTTTATCAGAAGTATTTATTTTTAAAACAGCTTCACGCACCTAATACTATCGGTGGAATGGCCTATCACTTGTACTTGTACTAATTTAGAATTATATACCACTTATGAAAATAAAAGATGTTATGCATTTCGTTAGTCAGAAGTTCAGAACCTATATGAATAAACATACCTAATAATTATCATTCACCCATTCCTCCCGACTTTTGTAATTCAATCTGTGAAAACAAAATGTTACTTGCGATTCTAGCTAGAACCCGGACGGAATTAAAGACTGAAATAAATAAATTAACGAAAACAACACCTTTATAGCACACGTCATGGGCCTCTGTTCTCAAAACTCACCAAGCGCTTGGCTCATCTCAAATAACACAAGGTGTGATCTTTCCCTTCCAATACTATTTAGGAATCTGATACCACTTATGCTGGTTTGCGTAACAAGTGACGTTGGTAAGTGGCGAGAATTGTGGACATGATGACGGGATTCCGTCGAGATTCTTTCCCCACAAACAAACACCCTAACGGCCGAATACCTGGTACAGGGTCGTAGTACCCAAGATGCATGGTGGTGTAAGTTGGAAGCGAATGATAATCTTCAAACTTCATCATTAGATCAGCGTTGTGATAGGATATCATAATATATCAAATTTAATAATCCTGTGTTTGGGAAATTTGTTATGTACCAATACTTAAATACTTACTTGTTGATCTTTTTTAATATTTCGCCTATTTTAGACCCGAGGCTACTCAAACATTTAATGTTTTGTTGTTGTTTGTGTTGTACATACT
Source organism: Cydia fagiglandana (assembly GCF_963556715.1). Classification (NCBI taxonomy): domain Eukaryota; kingdom Metazoa; phylum Arthropoda; class Insecta; order Lepidoptera; family Tortricidae; genus Cydia; species Cydia fagiglandana. The sequence goes on from NC_085946.1 coordinate 1,635,038, forward strand.
TAGGTACTCAAATGATTATTACAATACTACACAGAGAAAGCATTTTTTTTTCTAAATTAATCATATGCGAAATTAAACTTTACCTTGGTGAAATTATACTGCCCTGCTAAGCCGAGTGGCGCTATCTCGAAAGAAAATCCATTGCTAATTTATACTTTAGTTTCTATAACTGAGAATTCCATTTTCAAAATCATTTGTTTTCGAGATAGCGCTTTTCGGCTTAGCAGGGCAGTATATTTCCTTAGTTAAATATTTTTTCCTCTTCCTTTTAAACATCAAAAAGCCGTTAACATAGCAAAATAATTCAATAATGTATTTCCATATAACAGTTGAGGTAAGGTTTACCAAAGCAAATATTACTTTGACTTGCTTAAGAAGGTCTTGCATCAAATTGCTTGTCGGTACACATGGGCTGAAGCATCTTTTTAATTTAAAGTAACTCCCCTCCCTTCTCTATGATATAAAGGCGTAAGCGATCGTACTTGTAAAGTAAGAAAACGTCGTTTAGTTTCAAAGTAGTATTTTCTAAGAGCAATCAGCTTAAGCTCCCCGCTACTTCCTAGTCCTTCGGACCACGCCATAAGAGGGATATTAGAATGGCGGCAACAGAATAATTTCACGGTCCGTTGACATGCCGCCGGCTCAATATAATGAGTGCAATGTTTACACGGAGATGTTATTGCTTTGCTTGGGATGTTTAAAAAACGAATGCAGAAATCCGGGTTTTCGGGTTGGAATTTTGGTCACAGGTAAACAGTAAACACGGGAAACGAAAGTAATTAGACTAACATTCCTGGGGCAGTGTTTTTGATTATATTTTGAAAATGGACAACACTGTTTGGTCAGCGTCGAAAATAAAGCCCTCTGACGGACATATGGACGGAGAGAAAACGTTTAATACGTATGGAACCTGACAAATCAATAATTATGATCATGATATTAGGTAGGTATCATAACCGGCCTTGAAGATCTTAACAAAATGATTTAGCGTCTGCACGCGAAAGAAAACATTATCTCGAATACGGGATTTTGCGACAGCATCTGTGACATGAAGTAGGGGGCCATTTTGGCAACAATTTTTGGAGCATTGTCACAGAATAAGTGGCATGTTTGGGAGGAGCATTAGGAGCAATCCCGTTGGAAGGCAAATATGACTTCATATGTTACATCTTTCTCATCCTTTAAAGTAATTTTAACAGATTCCCAACTTGCCAACTACTACAGAAAAAGTAATTATAACCAGCGTTTCAACTCAAAAACTTCCTTTGAACTTAAACCTCCAGTGCAGTTACATCCGCCATTCGCCGGGCAGTTACATTTTAAAGTGACTGCATTACGAGTACTGGTGTGGCTGTATATTGTGCTGTATAAGCCGCGGCCGACACACATTCTCGCATCCCTTTGCTCTTACAAAGATCGAGATAAGCCACTACATGAAAGAGATTGAGGGACGGCATAAAAGACATTCTAGAGATCGAAAAAACGTCAAAGCTTTTCAGTGGTGCTTAGTTTTATATAGTAAGTGTTCTTGGGCATCCATGTTATTTTATTGAAAGTAACATGACTAAATATATGCGTTCACTGAACATGACAAGATGTAGCGACTGTTTTGGGAGGGGAGAATGGGGAAGTTATTCACGTGTATTTTTCTACAGTGAACGAAACTAAGAAAAAAAAACCTACCACATGAATAGATACTTTTTCTCGGTTTCGTTAAACATAAATCTTCACTCTGCACTTCAAAATAGCGAGTCTATTTCACGAAATTAGAAAAATTTACAAGATTGTCTATATACAAACTATTTATCTTAAAATTAGGTCGAATGAAAAAAATACACGTGAGTGGGGGCAGGGGGGTAGCCAAAAACCTCACCAAATATCACCAAGGGGGAGGGGGGTCAAAAAGTAGCCGAAAACACCTAGCGTGATTAGTGCACAACCCCTTTACTAAAAAATAAACTATATTAGTTGCAAATATTTTTGCAACTAATAAGTACAAAAGCATTAATAGGAATGATCTGAAGGCCTACCGCGGACTAACGTTCGACGTGTTGCCACTCTGTCGCACTTGTAAATTCGTACGTAAGTGTGACAGGGCGGCAACACGTCGAACGTGGTTCGCGGTAGGCCCTCTGTACCCACTCGGGATCCCGTACCGTAAAATAAAGTGCGTATGGGATTGCCCTGAATAAGTTATAAACAATGATTTATAAGCTATCAGGGCAATTGTATATTGAATATCTAATAAACGTGTACGTAACGCGTAGCATGTATAAGTACTTAATAAATAGTTAAGTGGCTAAGTACAGTCATCTGCAATAATAATAAATGTTACCTTTTACTATGTTTCCTTAATTATGTTTTTTTTTAAATAAGGTAAAAGTACGCTTCACCGAACGCTCTGAATCCGTCCGTATCACCGAATTTCTTCTATTTTAGGCTATAAGTCGATTACTTACAGCTGATATTTACTTGTGTATTTTTTTTTTCACGAGTTAAATACCTGTCCCTTCCATTAGGCCTCAGAGTCGGCCAATTTGTGCCGCAGTTGGGACGTGGCAATTGATCGAAACAGGTCGTCGCTGCCGATTGCCACTTTGTATGGGCAACCTTAAAGAAATCGTTAAGAAGTTGCGTATATTTCTTAAGGCCATAAAACCTTTTAAATTTATTTCTGTGTTTCAAAGTATGTTTTTACAGTGTGATTACCTAATTAGTTTGTGTATTTTAGTAAATTTTATTAATTTAGTGCAGTCATATTATCAGAAATTAAGCTTAATGTAAGTTCGGTGATGAGTACACCGACAATTTTATTGGAAGGTATTATCGAACAGCGTCCGGAATCAGGAAAAGCGTATGTTTTTGAAATTATTTTTCTAGTGGTTGATAACGAACTATTTAGATTAACTACCTAATTTCACAAATAAATTAATGTATTTGTTATTTTATGAGCAATTGCCGAACAACAATAACCTATATAGATTATTATAAAATTGCGTTTGAAATGTTCATGTTTTACGACTTTTTGGCATCAAAATAAGGTTTTTGGCAAGACTATTGTCAAACAATAATTTTACATATTTTACGCCAGTATTAGCGAGAACTTTATACATGTACGGTTTAGTAATGGATTCAAGTATTAAATTAATTGATAGATTTGTAGTTATACCATATTGATTACGATTTAAATACTGTTTTCAAAATCTGTTCGCGAAATAGGTTCCACATATTTTCCATGTTTCGTTCACCGAACGGCTGTTCGGTGAACGGTACCCATGGTCTTTGCTACCGAACTCACGTTTGCGTTGACCATGTTTCTATTCGACGTTCATTAGAATAACATCCTTATTATTATAACGACTAGGTCTATATTTATATGTTTATTTTTTGTGACAATTATTTCAATGCCAGCCCTTCTCAAACTTTAGACATACTTATTGGACGCCTGATAATAGTCTCGGAATGTGGACAAAAAACTCAATCTGATAATAAAAATAATAAAGCAATAATATTTTATACAGGATGGTCCAAACCTAGACGTCCAACATTTTTTTTAGATTCGTCTCGTCGTCGTCGTGGGGCGATTTAAACTTGACTTTTTAAACTTCAAACTTTTATTATTTAACCTTCCCTACAAAATGGACGAGACAAAATGCATAAAACAGCCAAATTTTTTTATACATATACGTACATGTTTGATAATTGTTGCATACCTACCTATTTGGGATGACTTATTTTTCAAAAGTATTTTTCAATATAAAAGACACGTCAAGATCGCTTACCACCTCTCTAATGCTAAAAACAAAGTATAGAGTCTGTGCGGAAAGAGAAGAGTCGTGGCAGAAACGGGAACTAACATTTTAAATTTTATATGGCAATCAAACCTTTGACACCTGTCTTGTAAAAAGTAAACAAACTTCTGTCAATGTATATTTTTATTAACAAAAACCGCAAGTTTTATGTATAAAATATATTCAAAACACGATAAAACCGTACATAAAACCACAAGAAAAATTATATTTAACATTGTTCGGTTTTGTCAGCGGGAAGAAAACGGCTAAAAGCCGACTATCGACTTACAAAAAGTCGCGGAACGTGTTTCCGCTATTCGCGGGTATTGATGTTGTATTTAATATTAAATAATTACCTATTTAATAAGCCCCCTTGTCTCCGGTACATAATCGGTAAGTATATTCATTCAAAATATATTAATTTTCATAAATATGCAGGTCATTCATGATCTTTAAAATAACTGATAAATAGTCTTGATACTTGCCATTTTATGCATATTTATATGTAATTTCTTTTTCAGGATTGTGTAAACGTACCTACGGTATTTCGAATAAAAGACCGCTAAGTAGGTGATATGCAAGAATTCGTAATCTACGTGCCGGATTCAAGCACATCCAGTTCAGATGAAGATAGTTCTATGAATGTCCCTGGTTGTTTTGAAGCTAGCTCAAACATAAGTGACATTGAATATTTTAATTCAGACTTCGATTACAAAGAATAAAACTTTTTATAATAAAATATTTCTTTATTTGTAGGTTCTGTTAGTTACGAAATTATATTTCATATTTAGCAGTGACTTTTCGGCGAAGTAAAATATCGTGAGATGAGAAAACCGGACATATCCCAATAAGGCCTACCTACTTATGCACTATTTTTATTCATATTCATATTTATTATTAATAATGTACACATACATTACAAGTCAAGTTTACAATGGGTGAAATATATCCCAGATAAAATTACAGTTCTATTGCCCAATTTCTACCCGATCTACCTGGTTTTAATAACTGTTGGACTGCACAGATTAGGCAGTACATAAATGAGACTCGTATCTTGTTTGGTACTAAAATTACAGTTGTATTGGGCAGATTCTTAAATAGTTTTAGCAGTTTTGTCAATCGCAGTCACTTTTTAGTATCTGAGATATAAAAACAAGTGTGTTTTAAAAAGAAAACTAGTGCCTGCGCTAAATCAGAGGATTGAGTTGACGAGCCGACACCACCACTCCGTTTAGTAAGCCGTGGTAAAAAACCGGAACAAAAGGGATTCAAGTATCATGACCTTTAGTGTCGTGCTATAATCACGTGACCAGTGTTGTCAGCATAGCAAAAACCATAAAATAGCACTGGCGCGCCCTCAAATCCCACGACTCTTCTCTTTCCGCACAGACTCTAGTAGGGATTTAATACTGAACTACTAAAGTTTGGGCACCACTCAACACCATATGTTCATACAATTATTTCCTAGTTCGGTAATGCGGCCTCCCTAATCGGTATAATGTGCAAATCACGTTTCTTAGTTCGGTAAATGGTACAATCAAGAAAACTGGAAGAAATTATTTTAAAAATATTTTTAATATACGTCCAATCATTTCAGTAATTTATAGTTATGTTTATATGAGGACAAATTTATCTAAGTTTCAATTTTAGTATTGAACATAGTCGTATGCAAATACCAAAACTAATTAAAAAAAGAAACGTAAGTCTAGGTCTTAAGCATTCGGTGAAGCGTACTTTTACCTTATGTTTCCTTTTTTTGTTATATGCCTACTTGAATAAGCTATTTTTTAGGGTTCCGTACCCAAAGGGTAAAACGGGACCCTATTACTAAGACTTCGCTGTCCGTCCGTCCGTCCGTCCGTCCGTCCGTCTGTCACCAGGCTGTATCTCACGAACTGTGATAGCTAGACAGTTGAAATTTTCACAGATGATGTATTTCTGTTGCCGCTATAACAACAAATACTAAAAACAGAATAAAATAAAGATTTAAATGGGGCTCCCATACAACAAACGTGATTTTTGACCAAAGTTAAGCAACGTCGGGAGGGGTCAGTACTTGGATGGGTGACCGTTTTTTTTTGCTTTTTTTTGTTTTTTTTTTTGCATTATGGTACGGAATCCTTCGTGCGCGAGTCCGACTCGCACTTGCCCGGTTTTTTATCTTTTTTCGAAGGCAGTAAAAATATGCGACACGATCTTATCGCTCTACAAATAAGATCGAGTCAGATATATTTGCGGCCGACATTGTGTAACATACTTAATTGCAGGTGACTGTACTAAGTTAAGTTCTTCTGTAAATATAGTTACACAGACTATCCCAATTATTCATAAACGTCTACTAAAAGTTGACAAGCCGATAATAATCGTTTGTCCCTTTCCATTATACAAATACGTCGGAAAGGGACAAGCGATTATTATCGGCTTGTCAACTTTAGTAGACGTTTATGAATAAGAGGGTATGTGTATCTATACTGTATGTTAGACTGTTAAGTTCTGTAAATATAGGTTGTAAGGTTATTTAATTTGTGTGTCTATAATAGGCTGAAACTGGAGACAACTTTCTATAGAATAAGATCATTTTATGTATACCCATTTTTTATTTATATTTTATTATCCTGTGAAATAAATATTTTAATTTCCACGCCATCAACAGCTCAAAAATACCAACACTGATCACTGATCTCAAACTTAAACAATACACCATCAATCAAAAAACCGGTGTCATTATAATGCATTTAATAGCTCGAATGCACACTACGTCAACGGCGACACAAATGACTAATGACAGCTATCGTTTATCTTCCTAACTGTCAACTGAGCCAATCACCGCTCTGAAAAAACAAACACTCAAAAATCATAAAAATCACCCTTAAAACCTAGGTGATAAAAACTAGACGAACGGCAAGTTGAAATCGGTCCTTTAACACCTAACGGCCATTTTCAAATGAACTATATAAGTTGTTAAATGCTAAGACAAGCGTACTGAAGACGGGGGTCGGGTTATAATGGCTGGTTAGTTGAAAAGGTCCGTTGCCATGGCAACCAATCCTGCGGTCAACCTATCGCTAATCATGCAATCAATCAAGCATTCGAAATAGGAATCGGGCGTTTTAAACTGAAAAGATAAGGGAGAAATAAAAAAAAAATAGTTTTAATATGTATTTCGTGCTGCTCTAAATTATATTATCAAATAATTTGATTGTGTTTTTGTCATATTTTCTATGAGAGATGTCACATAGTTACTAAATAGGTCAGGAAATGAATGCTCAAAAAACGTTGTAGAGGGAAATGCAAGGAACACAATTTTTGACTCCGTAACTTTGTTTAGACTAGTTAGGAGGTGAACATATCAAAAGTCCCCGGCTGTAGCCCCGGTGCTGCGGGGTAGAGGGGGGTAAGAAGGTCGAATTTTTCGGTTTTTCATTGATATCTTGGAAACTTTGCATCTTAGCGACATGACTACTAAGACAAACCGAAAGCTCATAAAATTAGTTACAAGTTTTATCCAGTCAAGTTTTTCGATATCTTGAATAGTTTTTGAGATAGACGCTCTTGAAAGTTTATTTAGGGATTTTAATGTTATCTTGATATCTACATCAGTGATGCTGTTAGGCCATGTTTGGCATCATTTTCGTATAAATCGGGGGTGCTGAATTCATTTATGGTATCACATTGACACTATTCCGAAATAAAAACAAAATTAAAAAAATATATATTTTTTAAAATCCCACTTCACGCTTAAACCGCTGAACCAATTTCGTTGAAATTTGGTACAGAAATAGTTTCAGTCTCGACACAGGACATAGGATAGTTTTAATAACCAAAATCATCTTTTGAGGATGTGAAAAGTGGGGTGGAAGTTTGTATGGGGAGTCAGTAACCGCTGAACCGGTTTAGGTGAAATTTAGGATGGTATACATCTGTGATTTAGATGAAAATGATACCTAACATGACTTCAAACCTTACCTTAAGCAGTATGAACCTCAGGAATTCAGTTTCGTCGATGAAGTTGAATTCCCCCCATACTCCATTTCACAACTTTAAAGGATGATTATTTTGATAAAAAGTATCTTATGTCCTGTCTTGGGACTCGAAATATCTGTATACCAAATTACAAATAAATCGGTTGAGCGGTTTAAGCGTGAAGAGGAATTAAAAAAAAAAGTTATTTGTTTAAAGTTTATATGTTTTTTCTTAGGAATGGTGTCAATGTGATACCAAAAATGAATTCAGCATCCCCGATTTATACGAAAATGATACCAAACACGGCCTAGCAGCTTCACTAATGTAGATATCAAGATAAAATTTAAAGCCCTAAATAAACTTTCAAGAGCGGATATCTCAAAAACTATTCAAGATATCGAAAAACTTGACTGAATAAAACTTGTAACAATTTTTATCAGCTTTTGGTTTGTCTCAGTAGTCATGTCGCTAAGACGCATAGTTTCCAAGATATTAGTGAAAAACCGAAAAATTAGACCTTCTTTCCCCCCTCTCCCCCCAGCACCGGGGCTACGGCCGGGGACTTTTGATATGTTCACCTCCTAACTAGTCCAAACAAAGTTACGGAGTCAAAAATTGAGTTCCTAGCATTTCCCTCTATAACTTCTTATTTCTTGGCCTAAAAGATTATAAATTTCAGTTTATAATAATTATAGTCTTGAATGCAAGATGCATTGCAAGTAAATAATGTCTTATGAATTTCCAATTTAAAATAAGTTATTTAAATTGCAAAGAGTGAATTGCAAAATATTTCTATGTAATTAAGCGCAGTTAAGAAGCTGTGATTAGTCCTGACTTAATTGATTCATTTGTGTTACGAAAATTAACTATGTTAATTGTAATATTGTATTGTATTTATTGTACTTAATTCTTACACATGTAAGTCTATAGCATTCGCTAACACACTTTCATGCATCTAACTTAAATACGAGTAGAAATGGCTTAACTCTGGTAACACAATGGAATAAATTAACTTTAGACTAATTATACAGGTGCTTAACTATACATTAGAGATGCACCGGATATTCGGTTACTATCCGGTATCCGGCCTATCCGGCCATGATTTTAATATCTGGCTGGATACCGGATAGTGACCTACTATCCGGCCGGATACCGGATAGTAATATTGCTTGATTTCGGAGTAAACTAATTGGATTTTTATTCTTTTAAAACAATTTAAACATTCCACTGACTTGCACGCGTACTTATTTCGAACCTAGAATGTGTCCGCGCGAACGTTCACTAGGAAACAGGTCAAACCTGCAGAATGCGCACCTGTAAAACCGAAATGTAGGTATAGTTCCGCTGGCCGAATATTCAGCGGCCGGATACCGGATATTCGGCCGATGGTCAGACCAAACAACTATCATCAATTCATTCTAATGCAACTTTCTTCTAGACAGTTCTTTTTACACAAATCGTTGTAGTATATTTAAAACTCGTAGCATTTTCTCGCGATTACAGAGTAATCAGCAAAGTGGAAACATTCACGAGATATTAAACAGCGCAAGTCGTACTTAAGGTATTTAACGTCTTTCTTGAAGCAAAGGGAGTGGAAAGGGATTCAATTGTGAATTTTGAATTCAAATACAACGAAATAATATTAATATGTTATATTTTCTGATTGCGTAACATCACGGACGCTGTTTTGCCACGTCATGATATAAAAAAAAAATTGTGACAAAACTCTGTTTTTTTTTTGCACAGCATAGCCTAACTCTAATATTTTTCACATAGCTTTTGTACGGTAAGAGCAGAACTGTCATATGCATACAATTTATAACCTAAAATCGAAAAAAAATATTGACATAAACGGCTGTCACAGTACCTACTCAAGTTGTGTGAAAAACACTATAAATAAATAAATTAAATAAATAAATAAATATTATAAAACATTTTTACACAAATTGCCCTAAGCCCCACGGTAAGCTCAAGAAGGCTTGTGTTGTGGGTACTCAGACAACGATATATATAATATATAAATACTTACATATGTATATAGAAAACAACCATGACTCGGCAACAAATCTCTGTATCATCATACAAATAAATGCCCTTATCAGGATTAGAACCCGGGACCATCGGCTTCATAGGCAGGGCCAAATAAATAATCACTTAATATATCTAACACATTGTAACCTAAAGAAATGTAATAGTGTCAAATATTACAGGTTGAACTCTCTTAAATTTTTAACGGCCATCATAAAGGCATTAACAGACGTTCTCATTGCAATGGGTGATAAAAAGGAATTCTCGAATATGTTTCAGTCGCGTATTTCTCGCTATAAAGTCTGCAGAACAGCTTTGGGACTGCTACACGGTTCTCGGAAGAAATTTCTGTTCCCAATTTTGATGTGGTAAGCGTAGGGGAGACCGAGGTGAATTGTGACAGAGGAGAGTTGTGACATTGTCGATTTTTTGGAATCTATTAACTAAAAAGTAGGTCGCAATAGCGCGCTTTTGTTAGTTCAAGTTGCGAGCTAACAAACGCACACTGTTGCGAGCTCACTCACAACAGTAATTAGATTCCAAAAAATCGACAATGTCTCAACTCTCCTCTGTCACAACTCAACTCGGTCTCCCCTAGTACTTAAGTTCTTGGAATCCGAGCAGGAAGCCCGAAACGTAGGAACGTGTCTTGCAATTTAAGTCAGTTTCGATACAAAAAGTACTGAGGTTGACTGAGGAAGCATGACAAATACAAACTTTGCCGAGAAAATACGATGAAAACAATTATGCAATAAGATGTATGAGGAAATCAAAAGACTGGCACAAGAAAGAAATGATCGACGATTACTCCACCGATGAAGCCACCACGAAGAAAAAAACTGTATTAAATTATATTTGGTTACAATGAAAATGGTAACTTACTTCTGAAGGGTCTTTACAATGATTGAGGAAAATATTCTACATATCTGAATAAAAAACCGGGCAAGTGCGACTGGGACTCGCGCATGAAGGGTTCCGTACCATAATGCAAAAAAGGCAAAAAAAAAACGGTCACCCATCCAAGTACTGACCCCGCCCGACGTTGCTTAACTTCGGTCAAAAATCACGTTTGTTGTATGGGAACCCCACTTAAATCTTTATTTTATTCTGTTTTTAGTATTTGTTGTTTGTCTCGCTATCACGGTTCGTGAGATACAGCCTGGTGACAGATGGACGGACAGACGGACAGTAGAGTCTTAGTAATAGGGTCCCGTTTTACCCTTTGGGTACGGAACCCTAAAAAGAATATCTTTGTTTGGAGTGTTACATGTGTAAGATTGGTAGCTAAGGAAACCCGTGTGATATTATGAAGGATATTCACAGTAGTTATTTTAGATTCGAATTGCCCCCGTGGCCTATTTTTCTAAGACAAACGCTTAGCCCACGCAGCCAATATTCTATATAGTTAATTTAGTAACTTTAATTGTCCGTGAGTTTCCTCAGGGAGAAGCCCACAGCCGGGCTAGGAATATTCGCGTGACATTATGACGTGTAAATAACACTTCCACTGCGTGGGCTATCAAAATCGCTGCAGACTTTTCTTAGTCTGTTCCGGCGCTTCGCTTTCTATGGAAAATACGACGTGATCATCGATCAGCCATCGTAGATAATGACATGTCGGGCGGCCCGGGCCCGGTCCGGTCGAGTGTGAGTCATCCTTAATGGAATGTGGGACTTATTTAGCTCGCAAGATTTGACTCGAACAAATTTTAATTCTCCGTTTTAATTGCCAAACTTATTTAATTCTAATTTTTTTGTATAGGTACCATATCATCAGTTTCCTAGATCTCTCATCGATGTCTGTCTGTTGCTCGGAGACCATTATTCCAGTATTAAATGGCCCATCCGCCCGACTCAGCGACACCGTTAAACAAAATTTTATTTCCACAATAATAAAAGTTTTACAAGCGTTGCCGAATTACTTACAAATGGCTTTACGTAATGGTAATTTACGGCGTGATGACATGGGATTTGGATTTTCATATTAAGTACATATTACTTTTTATTAAGATATTCGATTTGGACATGTAGTTTTGAACTAAAAAACGATTTTCTATTACGTATTTAAAGAATTCTCACATGTCCTTGTAGTGTTTGGATGGCTGCCGTTCTTCAACCCACCAATGCAGCAGCAGCTGACGTCCACTAGGATTTATTAAACATGGCCCTATATCACATTATAAGTTATTGCCCGGGATGCGATGACCGACGAAATTTGCGCTTGGCTCGCGGTCTATAACAGAAAGTGGGTTAAAATGCGAACTACATTAACGCACTTAAGCGCGCCGGGAGTGATTAAGGCGCCCTTAAGACGGCCCTGTTTTTGTAAACAAGGTGTTTAAAATTGTTTAGAGTCAGACCGTGTAAAGTCTGCAGCGATTTTGATAGCCCACGCAAGTGTCATTTTAAACATCAAACTTGTATTAAAATAATGACGTGTAAATAACACGCAATGTCGGTATTCTACAGGTTGCACTTCGGGGAGTGTGCCCAAGAGCTACACGAGCTCATTCCACCGTCCCCATTCTACCATCGGACTTTTAGACGCACGGCCGGTTTCCATCCTTACTTGGTAGATATTCCGCCAATTCGCACTAAGCGCTTTGCTTCTACTTTCCTTATGCGCACTGCCAAGGAATGGAATTCCTTGCCGGCGTCTATATTTCCGTGCTCTTATAACCCGGCAACCTTCAAATCAAGAGTGAACAGGCACCTTCTGGGCGAGCTCGCTCCATCGTAGGCCACGTCTACGCCTCGGCTAGTCTGTGGCCATGAGTAAACCCATGCATAATAAAAAAAAAAAAAAAAAAAAACGCACTGCGTGGGCTATCAAAATCGCTGAAAACTTTTCTTGGTCTAACTTTAGATACTGTTTCGTTTAGGTCCTCATGTGAATTGTTGTTTTGATATCTTAGCAAGATTAAAATAAAAAATAAGTTCAAAAACTTAAACCCGACTACTGCAAATCGCGCTCTAAAAAGTATGAAACAAGATAGAATTCTTATCTAAAATTATCAAGCAGGAAATATTATAAATGTTACCATTTTTTTTATATAAAAATACAACGTAATATAATTTACTGATTTTTATATATTTACAGAGATTCAGAGGTCAGTAGTCGGGTTTAAGTTTTTGAACTTATTTTTTATTTAATTAATTTTGGGGTCATGATTTCGTTACTAACTTTTTGAAGTCACTTTATATTACTTTTGCGAGGGGGTCCTCAGTACAGAAATGCACGCAGAGCGCCGCCTATATCGGGCTACGCCCTTTATTTATTTATTTAGTGCCTATGAGGGCGCCGAAGGCGCCCGGTTTTGGAACGCGTACGTCGGGCTACGCCCTACTCTTTTAGTATGACGGCGCCGAAGGCGCCCGGATTTGGAACGCGTACGTCGGGCTACGCCCGACTCTTTTAGTATGAGGGCGCCTTCAGCGCCCGGCTTTGGAACGCGTACGTCGGGTTACGCTCAACACTTTTAGTATGAGGGCGCCGAAGGCGCCCGGCTTTGGAACGCGTACGTCGGACTACGCCCGACACTTTTATTATGAGGGCGCCGAAGGCGCCCGGCTTTGGAACACGTATGTCGGGCTACGCCCGACTCTTTTAGTATGAGGGCGCCGACGGCGCCCGGCTTTGGAACGCGTATGTCGGGCTACGCCCGACTCTTTTCGTATGAGGGCGCCGAAGGCGCCCGGCTTTCGAACACATACGTCGGGCTACGCCCGACACTTTTAGTATGAGGGCGCCGAAGGCGCCCGGCTTTGCAACGCGTACGTCGGGCTCCGCCCGACTTTATTAGTATGAGGGCGCCGAAGGCGCCCGGCTTTGGAACGCGTACGTCGGGCTACGCCCGACACTTTTTGTATGAGGGCGCCGAAGGCGCCCGGCTTTGCAACGCGTACGTCGGGCTCCGCCCGACTCTTTTAGTATGAGGGCGCTGAAGGCGCCCGGCTTTGGAACGCGTACGTCGGGCTACGCCCGACACTTTTAGTATGAGGGCGCCGAAGGCGCCCGGCTTTGGAACGCGTATGTCGGGCTACGCCCGACTCTTTTCGTATGAGGGCGCCGAAGGCGCCCGGCTTTGGAACGCGTATGTCGGGCTACGCCCGACTCTTTTCGTATGAGGGCGCCGAAGGCGCCCGGCTTTCGAACGCATACGTCGGGCTATGCCCGAGACTTTTAGTATGAGGGCGCCGAAGGCGCCCGGCTTTGCAACGCGTACGTCGGGCTCCGCCCGACTTTTTTAGTATGAGGGCGCCGAAGGCGCCCGGCTTTGCAACGCGTACGTCGGGCTCCGCCCGACTCTTTTAGTATGAGGGCGCCGAAGGCGCTTGGCTTTGGAACGCGTTTGTCGGGCTACGCCCGACTCTTTTAGTATGGGGGCGCCGAAGGCGCCCGGCTTTGGAACGCGTACGTCGGGCTACGCCTGACACTTTTAGTATGAGGGCGCCGAAGGCGCCCGGCTTTGTAACGCGTACGTCGGGCTCCGCCCGAATCTTTTAGTATGAGGGCGCCGAAGGCGCCCGGCTTTGGAACGCGTACGTCGGGCTACGCCCGACACTTTTAGTATGAGGGCGCCGAAGGCGCCCGGCTTTGCAACGCGTACGTCGGGCTCCGCCCGACTCTTTTAGTATGAGGGCGCCGAAGGCGCCCGGCTTTGGAACGCGTACGTCGGGCTACGCCCGACACTTTTAGTATGAGGGCGCCGAAGGCGCCCGCCTTTGCAACGCGTACGTTGGGCTCCGCCCGACTCTTTTAGTATGAGGGGCATAGTCGCGTAACACGCGGATAGAATTCAGAACGCTTGTAGATTCATACTTCGAATCACCTAACCGATAAATTAATGTTTTATCTGGCGCATGCAAGCAAAGCCGGGTGCAAAAGCTAACAATATTTATATATTTGAAATGTGCTAATTGAGCTCTTTCCAATGATGTATGACACATCATCATTACTTAATTTTAGTTTTTTGGTTCGTGACTTTATGACCTCTAGAGGGCGCATTGTTCATTTTTTTGTGACGCCATATAGCCTATAACCAGCGGACGATTAAGACGATTCGAATGACATATCGTTTGTTAAAATATAATAAGTACTTTAGAAGTTATGAGGGAACAGATGAACATACATACATACATACATACATACATACCCACATACATACCGGTCAAAATCATAACCCTCCTTTTGCGTTGCCGTAGTCGGGTAATTAAATAGACATCTATGCCTAAAATGCATTTTTATTAGGGATGTACCGACTAGTCGCCGACTAGTCGGGAAAGCCGACTATCCGGCCTCATTTGTAGTCGGCGATTAGTCGGCGACTAGTCGGCAAAAATGGCCGATTAGTCGGCACTTTATAAATGACAGAAAAACAGGGAAAAAAGAAATATACAGCAAATATTTACCATAAGTTTTTCACCTATTTTACCCACATTCCTATTGAGGGTGCTTACGAAAACTTTTGTTTGAATTATTGACCGCTTGGTCGCTTTCTTGTCTGCTTGTCCGGTTGTCGTATGACATATAGCCTTAGGATTTTTTTATTCAGTTAATTTTTCAGCGTTACTACATGTATATTTATAATATGACGAATAGAAAGGGGTAAAACGGTTGTTTTTAAGTGCATCTGAACCGAACTTAGACGAAACTAATAATCCAGCCGACTAGCCGACTAGTCGGCCGTCTAATCGGCCATCCGAGCGCCGATTAGTCGGCTAGTCGGCTAGTCGGCCAAATCAATAGTCGGTACATCACTAATTTTTATGTATCCATTTGTGGTTTCGTCTCTAATATATGTCAAGCAAATATTATTTTAGATTTAGAATACACAAAAATGAAAGGTCAAATTATATTTAACTCATACTTACAAGGATACGCCTTGACGTATTCATTTTGATACCATTTTAGACTCTTGCAATAGCGGAGATAGTGTATGTAAAAGGCCTCAGTGGCCTCACGTACGCCAGGGCACAGAGCGCACATTGCGACTGAATACCAAACGATACGATTCGCGTCTCGAGTTTCGTAAACCACTTTGTAGAAGATCGCTTGGCGTTTCGATTGGTGATGTGTCTGGCCCAGTCTAACGTGTCATCCTTTAAGTTGCTAAAGGAACCTACTGATTACCACTCCGCCGGACGATATCGGCCTGTCAGTTATGCCGTATTCGAACTTCAAAGTATTCACAAGAGACGACACGTACTAGATCCATTCTAGATACGTTATAGTTTAGATATCAACTAGTTTTCTTTTGCAGCGCATTTCGGGCAACCAATGTCACTTTTACGTTAGATAGAGTAAGATATCTATTAGATGTGAATTGGATCTCTAAGTCATATCCTGTGGAAATCGTCTAAGAGGATCTCCAGAATCGCGCAAATGTCAAATTTGACTGGTTAGATCTTAAACAATTTAAACATATCGTTATCGTATCTTGGTGATGTCTAAAAGATATCTAATAGATGTCTATTTCAAAATCCGAATCGGGCCCTTAAACGCAAAATTTGACAGCTCCGAACAACTGACAGGCTGATATCGTCCGGCGAACTGGTAATCTGTGGGCCCCTTTGCCACTAAGTGCTACGGGTTACGCTCGTAGCGCTTATTCACATATTTGCCGCATGTAGCGCGTAGTTGCTACGAACAGTGTACCCGACAGTCGGGCTCTTGGCCCTGAATGTGTTAACGTAGAGGAGGTTGTTAATGGTAACATTCCATTTCTAATCGCAGCTGCACTACCGGTACTGAACGCGTCGCTATTATTGTCAATTTCCATCGTAAAATGAGCAGTAGTGCAGCTGTCGTCGGAAATGGACTGTCACCTTAACGCCCAAAGTTTACGGTTATTTCACCGCGTTTTGAACACTTCATTTATTCATCAGTTTATTTTCGAGATATTATTACCATGATTTTATCCAGTAAACTCTAATACTAACACTACGGACAAACGGCGCTATTCTGGAAATGAATTAGAGATTAACTAGATACGATATAGTAAAGATATGTGACGTCCCACGGGTAAAAGGTACCTTATAGCGGTTGGCGCTAACGCTATTATTAACGTCGCTCCAATATTATTGCGGCGCTATGTGTAGGGTTTCTGGTTTCTCGGCCTTTTTTATTTCTCGAGGCACGGGAATTCTTGACCAGAATTTCTCGAGTTTCTCGAGTATCTCGAGAAATTTTAAGAGTTTCAAAAAACACCTTGTTATTTTAAATTTTTTGCTTTACTACAAATCAGACTGCTAATGGAAAGTTCTTAGTAACCATAAATTGCACTTAATAATCGAAAATCAACAAGAAAAAAATTAAAGGTGCATGCGTGCGGGCCAGCGATGTGATATGCTATAGTATATTTCTTTAGGAACTTATTTCACAAAATGTAAACGAACCACAATAAGGTATTTTTTTATCATCAAGTTTTTCTAAGTACCTACTTGATATAAATACATAGGTACCTACTAAACGTAACAATGAAGCTGCTAATATTGTGCTATTTTTCTAATAGGAATATATCGGGATGATTTGATATAGTTTTGTAATATTTGTTATTACAAGGCCCTATAATTTTTAGCATTAGAAAGAAGATAAGCTATCTTGACATGTCTTTTTAATGAAAAACACTTTTGATAAATAAGTCACGGCAAATATGTAACAATGTCATATACGATCATTTATGTTGTTTAGCTTTCATAAGTAACAGTTACAGGCTTTAAAGCGTTTTTCAATAAAAAGACTCGTTAAGATTGTTGACCCTTTTTCTAATAAAACGAATTATATTAATGAACCTAAAAAGAGACGAATTATTTAGACATTTGATAGTATGTAGTAGTTTTTCAAGTTTCAAAACACGAAAATATGTTGAAGCCAGATCGATAGGGGACGGGTCAAGGCAGTTTTTTTATTTAGTTGGTTGATTAATAAATATTTTAAGTTTATTTAACTACCTACATTTATTTAACTGCTTAAAGAAATACACTCTAGTATAGACACATCACGTGAATCGCGTCTTTATACGCGCGTTTTCTTGTTACTTATCACAAAATATTTATTTCTCGAGTTCTCGAGGCATTGAGATTTTTTTTCCCGTCTCGACGAAGGGCAAATTTCTCGAGATTTCTCGCCTCGAGAATTCTCGAGCAGAAACCCTAGCTATGTGACGTAAGCACCAGCCGCCATAAGGTACCTTTTTCCGTGGAACATCACATATCTTCACTATTTCATATCTAGTAAATCTCTAATTCATTTCCCGAATCGCGGCGCCAGTCGCCATTAGGTACCTTTTTCCGTGGAACGTCACGTATCTTTACTATTTCATATCAAGTGAGTCTCTAATTTATTTCCCGAATCGAGCCGAAAGTCTTACCTTCAAATCCTTAACCGACTATTTTACTTCAACATATTTAAGACAGCAGAAAATATGCAAATGCCACTTTAAGTTATAGGGGGACCACACATTTGTTGTGTCTCGGACCTTGGTGACCAGCCTGTATTATTTAAGTCAGGACTGTCCCTCGAGCATGGTTAACCTGAACGCATTGCGGCATACGGGGGTGTCCACACTAAAGGTGTTAAAATACTTAACTAGAATATATCTATCTACTCATTACATGAAAAAGTACCAAATAATCCAAATTATATTTTCAACTCATCAAGTGAGTCATGGTACAGCTTTAAATAGAAATGACCTTATTATGGGTAATATTTGAGCTGATACTGTAAAAATAGGAAAGATAATTACTTAATTGAAAACCTTTTTCCTTTAATCAGATCGAGAATACTCGGGTAATTTCTAAGAAAAATCATATTATTATGTTGATCAACTTTTTTTTCTACGAGCCCTTGTAATTTTGGCGTTTTATTACTTAAGTATACCTCAGAGCTGTTCGAAGAATAAATTTAGCTTTGTTTTTAAGGTTATATTTTTATCAACTCACTCATTTGGATAAAAATTGTGTAATAACTTGGCCAATTTATAATTTCCTTAAAATATTTTTCTTTCTTGTGTGCTCGTAAAGTTTTTGGTCTTATATTGCCAAATCGTACTTGTCCATACATGTATTGGTGTGAGCCATGCACGGGAGAATGAGAAAAAAATTACAACATATGAATTGGCTTCCCGGAAAAGCGTTGAGATGAATATTATTAGTGAGCTTGTTAAATATACAGCTATATTTTTTATTACCAACAGGACTTAATTAGAATACTTAAAGCAAAAATAAAACGTTATCCTGCGTAATTAGGCAAAGACAAAAATATATCTAATTTGAGTATAAACAAAGAAAGGCTATTTTCAACCCGATATTTAAATTATCTTATCAGTTAAATGTCAAAATGTCACGAGAAATAAAGACGTTACGGTACAACATTTACATAAAACACTGAAACAGCTATCTGGCGGGATTTGTGAACTCTGTTATATATCTTCTAATGTGTGACGGCTTTGATTACATTTTTTATCTTCGTAGCTACGAAACGCTTAGCTTTGTAAAAAGATTTTAAATGCCAAAATATATGGGAGCAAGAGGCCACTTCAAACGTACATTGAGAAGTCAAAATGATATATCAATGATGTTAGTTGCCTGTGCGACTTTCTTACAACAATATACATGCACGGACAAGTACGAGCGTAATGCAGGTATGATTGAAATCATTTTGATGTCACAAGCTTAGTGCACAATTAGCAGTTCCATAACAGCTGATATTTATCATTCAAAATCATCACTTAAAACTTAATTGTATCAGCCAACGTGAGATAAATACTTAAAAATTAATTTTGACTACACTACATATATTTTGACTAATCATTATGTTCATGGGAAAGCAAAAAAATTTCTCGAAATGGTTAAGTATTTGAAGGAAATTCCATTTCGTTTTCCTCTACTTACGCGCTAAAAAACGCTATTTATGAAAGCACTAAATATGTAAAAACACTAATATAAACTCTGACACGTTTATTATTGCGGTAAAACAAAACGAGGGTAATTATGTGCAATAATTACATGTTACAGCGCCCTTAAGGGCGATAAAGGGGTAAGTTCACGAACACGGTAGCGGTCAAAAGGGCAGGTGGCTGTTCCATCGTAAAGTTGTAAGTGTACTATAAATTGTAAGCTTAAATAACGTAGACACATGATAACGTTAATAGAGTTAAATCAGTCTTACAAGTATAAATATATACGTACCTACTATTTAATACAGTTAAATGTACCTCGTACAATGTATTTACTGTATAACTATTAAGTTTATTTGAAGTTTAAAATACTAACAAAATTTCATGGACAACATTGGCCAAAATTATTTATTTTTATTTTAAGGAGATTAAGTTTGCTCTTGATGAATGAAAGTTTGATTGAATTTGGAAAATAGTTAACTGAATTCTTAAATTTGTTTTTTGATAGATAATATTAGTCTTTCAGTCAAATACCAAAGAAAAATACAAACAAAATATAAACGCAAACGTTTGAATAGCGAAGTACGTAGGTACCTAATACAGCAGCGACCTTTAGCTAAAAAGCGATTTAGTTTAGGCAACCTTTGTAAAGTATACAGTACCTATAGTCGATGCAGGAGTTAAAAACGAGTACAAATATATGTGTGTTGTACATACGTGTTTGTACCTACACTATTATTAGTGAACAGTTGGAATTCGGCATAAGTATTATTATGTGAACTAACGTTATTTAAGACATGTCATATTCCTAACAAAAGCATAAATCCTCGTTCAAAACGGTATTTTTGTTAGCAATACTAAACCAATAATGCTGCATTAACTTATTAAGGTTTGTTGACTTAAGTGCATAGAGTCAGACCAAAAGACAAGTCTGTAGCGTTAACAAGTTTAAAAGACGCTTTCTCAAAACACTGTCAAAACTCACAACTTAAGTCCCCAATTTGTGTCACGTCCGATATTCTGGACGGCGCCTTGCCTTCGTTTAGGCGCCCTGAATATTTCAATACATTACACTCGCCACCCAAAGTGGTCGCGTCAATTATTCAAAAATTAAACCACCCTGTTTATACACGTATTTGGACAACTGGGGACCGATATTTGGAGTTTTTTTAAAGTTCAAAGTGAAATTTGATGCGGATAAAATATGATAAGCAGACTTCGTACATTTTCCAGCATTTTTGGTGCAGCGGAGTGGTGTTACTGGAATTGGTAATAAATAATTTCAACCCTAATGATTAATTAGCGGTAATTACGTTAATATTAACCTTAATTTACCAATTCAGTTGAAATTATCTATACCAATTCCGTTAACACCACTCTGCTGCACCAAAAATGCTTGAAAATGTACATCGTTAAAAATTAGGTAATGTACGGAACCCTTGGAACGCAAGTCCGACTCGCACTTGACCGGGTTTTTTATTCGATATCGAAGTTAACTCCAAGCATAGATAGCTCGCTCAACCCCTTGAGTTGCGTTGAGCTTTCCTAAGATACTCATTCTGGGTGACCATCATCATCATCATCTCAGCCATAAGACGTCCACTGCTGAACATGGGCCTCCCCCTTATGGGGGGTGAATGCCATAATCGCCACGCTTGGCAGGCGGGTTGGCGATCGCAGTCGAGTACACCGAATTTGAGGGACGCTGCTGCCCGTCCACCGGTGGTCTTGGACGTAGTTTAAGTACATACTCGGGTCCACCATCTGGGTGACCGCTTCCTTGTAAATATTCTAGGAAATACTTAGAAATGATAAATTAAAATGAAATCTCTATTCGCTTCTATTTTTATACTGAATAATTAAACGTATCTCCTAAAATTAACGCTCCACTGCTTGTTTAAAATTAGAGTTAAAAACTCATAAAATATACATTTCTTGCAAATTTCTGTGCGTGGGCACAAAAGTTTACATTAGAATTCTCGTTTCAACTGTTTATGTAGGATGTATAGGTTTCGAAGTTTTGCGAGGTTGTTTCTGTCGCTTAATTAATAAATTAAGAGACACGTGTAATAGATTTATTTTGATTGAACCAAGGTCATTTTATAATTATGTAAGTACCTATTACTAGTACATACCTATTGTTATTCATCTTTTGTCAATGAATTAACACATTCACTGCCAGCGCGAGCTACGCGCTACGCGGGCATAGCCGATAACATGGAAGAAACTTACTGCCGTATTCGAACTTCAAGATATTCACAAGAGACGACACGTACTAGATCCATTCTAGATACGCTGTAGTTTAGATATCAACTAGTTCTCTTTTGCAGCGCAATTCGGGCAACCAATGTCACTTTTACGTTAGAGTAAGATATCTATTAGATGGGAATTGGATCTCTAAGTTTTATCCTGTGGAAATCGTTCGGGAGTATCTCCAGAATCGCGCAAATGTCAAATTTGACAGTTTAGATCTTAAACATATCGTTATCGTTTCTTGGTGATGTCTAAAAGATACCTATTTCAAAATCCGAATCGGGCCCCTAGTGTGATAACATCGAAAAAAGTTGCCTACGAACAGAGCCGCCTAGTGGGTTGCGGACAGTGAATGTGTTAAGATGAAAATTGGGCATTATAAAAAAACGAATTTCAAATTAAAAGCAATTTAATTTAATTTGATCTAATTTCTAGTATCCACGCATCATCGTACCCAAAAATTCGGGGTAGAATAATTACCTAGGCACAAAAAACACTACTCTGATGTTTTTATGAAACTCGCTTTCAGCTCGTTTTATAAACCATACTCGTATTTTAATGCCTTTCATTATGTATCAGTCACATATGCTATTACTGTCCGCAAACAACACAATCGAAAACTCGGACTATTTTACTATTATTGATACTCATTTTCAGCTGCCCCATATCATAACATGATTGCAATACGTGCTCACACCCCCAAACTTAACACGTAACATCCTTTTTTATGTGACATAAAACTACTAACGCGATTACATTATCGACAGAAAAACAAAGGGCGACTCATGCATTTTATTTCGCAGCCTACGTGGTTATTAAGTATTTTTTTCGGGAACAGAAACAATAAGCTTGTTACAAGGAAGGCACGTCCGCCGGCGTACGTGTGTCTCGCGAACGTAATGCTTTCAACGTTTCCTACCTAAGACCAGAGACCAGTAATAAATAAAGACTTGCTATAACATATTTGCCATGTCTAATATATTTAGGAAAAACCAAACTTATTAAGTACTCAAAGAAAGAACAAGGAAGCAGCAATCTCCAGCAGAGGCATCTGCCAGCAGTGGACCCGAAACCACCGGTAAGCTAAGTTAGTTTCATTTGGGTTTGCATATCACAACCACCAATACAGTCCACATTGCAAATAAATGATTTCCTATTTGATATATCCTGGATCGCTTGAAGAATAAACTTGAAATAAAAAAAAAACACACTATGGCTCAACAACCTGAAATGATCAAGTCTTTTGATTTAATTTCTTTTAATAGTTACTTTAACTTTAAACAAATTGTATGGTATTTCCTTTTTTAGGACAAAAATTTTGTGGACTTTTATAATAATCAAAAACACAAAAAAATCTAACAATGGGGCATAGCTATAGTAAATAATTGTGTAAAAATACTTTCCATAGGTATTGTCAATACCCTAAAAGGAAAACGGGGACTAGGTTACGGAAACGGCAAAATACATAAATTAGGGGTGTGAATTTGTTTAACAATTGTCAGTCTCATAATTTACTAATCTCTGCCACAGCAAAATATCTGCGCGTTGAAATATTTACCTAAACTACGTTGTCGTCAGATGAAAAAGTAGCCTTTTTGAAATGGCGTAATGCTTCTTAAGTTTTTCTTGGAGTTCCATTTGAAAATATGGAATTTTATTTTTTAGAAAAAGATGCCGTTTCGGCAATTTACTTCTAACAAACAGCAATGTTGAACCCCTGATGACATTGCTGTTGGAAATGTCATAATCGATGTTGCTGCCCGGATTTTTACACTACCGCCCAAAAAAAAGAGTGTATTGTTGTGTCTTATGGCAGAGGTGACGGGATGATTGTTGACATTTGCAAAAGCAATGTCGCTATGCGATAAGTACTACAATAATATTATAGCAAAGACATTATTTAACTTCGTATTAGATGAATAAAGTTTAAGAAAAAAACGTGCCTCGGAAATCAAGAAAAAGTCATTCTCGGATAGATGCCGCACACACCTAGCCTATACTCGGCTAGATGGCGTAATGACACAGTTACATATTTAACAATTTTAACACAAAGATAAATGAGTGAATGAACATGAATCAAAATGATATAAAAATTATAAAATAATTTATCCATATATATACATTTTTTTGATAACATTATACGTTTTCATTTTGAGTTTTGGTCGTGTGTCGATAGATGGCAGTAAATTTACTGTGACCACAAAATTCACAATGATTGGACCCCTCTATACTATCTATTCTTTTTGATTATAGGTAACGCTGGTGCAGGTCCATTCAAATGTAACCTATCGGATATATATTGATCCGATAGGTTACATTCGGTTAAATCTTAAAAGGCAGGATATTTATTATATATTTATCCTGCCTTTTATGATTTAACTTACATTGATGAAATGTGTGTTTTATAAATTAAATCAACATTTTGAAAATATGTAGGTATATATCAAACGGGTTACAAATATGTACTTACTTGTAATATTACCCTGAGATACACTATAAGCTATCTAGTTTACTAGAGCGTCTAAGTTAGTCAGGGGTAAGTTAGGTTTACCAAGTTTATTAGAAGTAATAATAAGCCCTATGGGGAACTAGACTTTTATGTGTTAGGGCTTTATGTGTTAATGCAAAGAATCGATTAGTTCCACATTTATTTTGGTCTACGACTTTAGTAAGTAATACAATTCTGTGATAGGATAATTTTTTTTAAACCAATTAATTAAGTACCTAATTTTCAGTTTGGGTATCCTATTTATATAGGTACCTACTTATGAATAAAAGGAGAAAATGTACGGAAAACAAATCTGATTTTTTATGCCATGTCGGTAGCAAACAAGCATACGGCCCGCCTGATGGTAAGCAGTCACCGTAGCCTATGAACGCCTGCAACTCCAACATCTAAATGGATGTATATCATTTTAAATATACGTAGGTGCCTACACGACACGTGGCATAAATTATAAAGTATCTAAAGTATTATAGAAGCTTGTATCCAAATGTTATTTAGTTCAAAGGCTAAAAATAAACCTAAAAGGGATCTTGTCTATTTTTATCTCAACCCTCAACTCAATAGTGACCTAAACAAATTAAACAATACACGCACAACAACCCTACATTACTTTGGGAAACTCATACAATTTTATACCTTATTTACGAGCCATAGAGTACACATTTGAATTGGATGTATAATCTAAAATAGGGTTGTCGCGGCAGTATTGTTGACGAACTTGCTAAATCTTTAAGCGCTCAATTATGTCAGCATACGTGGTTTTACGAAGTTTCACTTCCAAACTGCTTAATAAAAATAAGCTGTAAGCCCTGGAGTACAAAAGTAATTAATTAAATATCAATAATAATTTTTACAGTTACATTATATTATGGTGTTATTTATTACTTCACGTGCCCTATGTCGAATATTTACGGTGTCCAATACACGTGCAGAATGGTAATTCGCAACTCGTGTCGATTTAACACACTCCCTTCTATCGTGATTTTTTTTTAATTGTTTATGGTTGTCACGTATGGAATTTCCCGCAGACGCGTTTTCTCGCATTCACCTTTGCGGAATTATTACAATTCCTCGTATAGATATGTGTATTTTTCTTAAACTCAATGTAAGAGCAATTTCAATTTAAAATATCCCCATTTTCGTGAAACTGGGTGCAAACAGGAGAGCAGATAAAGTGATTTATAATGTGACTTGTTATATCACTCGACTTCTGAAACTTTGTCGCGACTGTATGTGTTGTGGCCAATTCGAACGAGCATCTGACAACAAACCGATATTTGAATCATTTGGGAATTATATAAGTTACTTGTCATTCACGCGGGCATCTCGCTCGCACTAGTACTTGTACTAGTTGTAGTACTGACAAGTCAGAGCGAAATGAACGCCTGTGTATTTCTTGTGATCTGGAGCGGCATTAGAACTTCAAAAATCAGGAGACCGACTCAGATTTGCAACAACTTGTTACGGTTTTGAGCGGGTTTTGATACGACCTTAACGATTGGCGCGCAACTCACACACGACTTTCACTTCATTTTGAGCGACCAATCGTGAGCGATCTTTAATTAACTAATTAGTTATTTTTAACATTTCATAATGATTATGAGGACAGTTTGTAAAAAATGTAAAATGATGTCGATCAAGTACTTCGTATGTGTTAGACAAGAGCCATATTGGAAAGCATGTAGGTCGAGTACCGTACCATGTCATCGTGACAAATAATGAGGTCCCTAGCGACATTCATATTGATTGTCACTGTGACACGAAAAGGCACGAGATGGTACTGATTTTTTTTTGACAGTACATAACACAATTATTTGACCCCTGAAAAAAGTGCCGCTAAAAAATCATGCCGATAATAAAAGTTGTATACGAGAAATATTTCCGAGGCAGGGATAACAATTCGTGTAGACGTTACATCTCACATACAATTCGGCATCGATACAATTTAATTTCTTTCTTCATAAAGACTAGCGTTATTGAAAATATGTCAGTTGCACCTTTACGGCCCGATGCAATTAATCATCTCCTAAATGACAGCACTGTCATGTTGGGATAAGCTACGTTTTTTACAGATGGATGTTTCAAATGAAATTTATGAACATTTTCTTGTGCTTAAAGCACGGCTTAAGTTGTTTAAAAAGTCACGACAAACTGTCACTTTCCTGGCAAAATGACGATGATTCCCTGGTTTTGACGTTGGCCGTCAGTTTTGTAACTATCATTAACCGGTGGCATGGTAAACTGTAAAATAATGACGCCCGTAATTAAGTTAGTGTTTTATTTCGCTCTAGCCAACTTTAACCTCATAAGGGTTTGGTTGGAGTCTGCCCGTACAAATATACTTAGTCTAGTTTCTGGGTGAATTTTTGGAATGCATTTGCTATATAATAAAAAAATAAAATTTTGCATTAGTCGCGTCTTAAAAATTATTTCATTATATTAAAACGTATAACTTTAGCTTAATAAGAACACAACCAACCTAACCTCATTAATTCCTAACATGTGATAAGGCAAAGTTCGACCTACATCATCGTAACTATAATGCAACATTCACTTTGCACTCTAGCGCGGAAAATCCTAGTTTCCTAGTTGGAAGTTTATGTGACACTTATGCTAAAAAGGTACCACGTGCGAGTTTTGCATAAAACGCAGATTCTAAGAGAATTCGAGATTGCATCTCGCGTTTTCTAGAATATTCGCGTATTTATAGAGGTTATAAGTTAGATAGTTTATGGGTCGCTAGTGCTTGCCCGTGACACCGTCTCGTCTGTGTGGAATTTAGAAAGACTTTTTGGTCGGAATTAAATTATCCGACGTGTTTTACTCAGATTATGACAAAATGTATTGTGTCCTTTTAGTATTCTTTAGTATTTTTTTCATTTCTACCAATTGTTTCATTAAATTCTAAGGATCTTGGTATCATCTTATTTACCTGCTGCTATTCAGCCTGAACGTCCACCATGGGTAAAGAAAAACACGTAAGTTTACAACATTATAGTCACCGATTTCGTACCAATCTAGATGTAGAAATATTATTAGCCTTAGAAATATTTTTATTCGTAAACACAAACAAATGAGTCAATTTGCATAGTTACTCGTATTAGTCGTATTTAAGAAAAACGTACAAAGTAGAAAGTTCTAGGAAATGGTTTCATCAAAGTAGTTGACGTACCTATTACAAAGGAAAAAAAAAAGGTAATACCAGAGAGGTAGCCTAGGTATAATTTTGAAGAAGCGTTTTGCAATTTTACCTCTGAGTTTGTAGCCATTAAGATCCAAATAAACGCCCAAGGAGATAAGCCTTCTCAAGATTACATATACGTCTCCTCTCTCGGTAGGTCAATACATACCTCAGTTTCGAGAAATTAATATTGAATTTGACGGAAACTATAATCAGATAAGATTCAAAGCACGCTTAAATCAGTAACTACTACCATTGGTAGATATACCTATCATAACCTAGATGAGAGTACCTAATCACCAGACATCGTAAATTTTATGGCATTTTTGTCAACGGAATTGGTATAGGTAATTCCAAGTGTTAATATTAACGTAACTAACGCTAATTAATCAATAGGGTTAAAATTGTTTATACCTATTCCGTTAACACCACTCCGCTGCACCAAAAATGCTATAAAAATGATGCCTGCTAATCACAAGCAAATCCCTATTAACGAACCACTCGAACCAGCTTGTTATATTAATTCGAATATAAATGATCACCCGAAGGACTCATGCAATTTGCCGGCTTTTGTTCAAAGCTGCGGTTACAGAGAGATCTACGTCAGATCCGCAGATAGGTATTCACCAAGTTTCACTAGACTGGTAACTTATACCTGGTATGACTTGACCTAAAAATGATTTTATTTACATAGAAGGTCCAAATTATACTGATGCGTTTGCAAGCAACGAATCACGAGGCTTTAATCAAGGATAGTACGATTTTAAATTTTAAAACTGAACATTAGTATAGGATTTTGATTTGTGACAGCTACCGGTGGAAACGTGCTGCATACGCAATCCGATGAACACACAAAAAAAAAACAAATTTTTGATACAAGAACCAGATAATGTCTTTACGGATATATGTTTCTTGATCCAAGATATAACATTGGACTAAGATAATCTCAATAACGGTTCAAGAATGTTAAATACTGGGAATGCAAGATTGAAAGTGACTTGGGTCAAGATACTCAAGATATATTATGTACCTATTGAATTAAAACTGAATTTTTTTTATTTGATACGAAAAAGTAGTTTTTGACTCAAAATACAAGACGTTTTCGAATTTCCTTATTATCAAAATTTTAAAAGATTTTGAGTCAAATTATTCCATGGTTCCAGAGTTTTTATCTGTGCACCAAGATTAATTACAAAAAAAAAATCCTTAAACCAATTACAAAAACAAACCCTTAAACCTACCCGATTTTTCTTGATGAAACCCTAGGTACTTCTTGAAGGCATTCGATAGATAGTAACCTGGTTGCTTTGTGAATAGGCCAACAGCGTTCATTTGCGAGTTTCAGTTCTCCCGAGTTATAGGAAGGAGAGATTTGCGCTGCTCTTTCACTTGCCAATGACCGGAGCATTTATGAGAACCAATTAACTTGTTATGTGAGTTGTGAAGAGATCATTTACATAATGTAACAGTGGCTACAGTGGCCATCAGATACCAACGCGGTGTTTTTTTAAGTCCGTTAATTTCATGGGTGCAATGTTCCGATACCTAATAGATTGGCAAGCCATTTCCGTCAACAGAATAAGGCGGTAAATTTGAAATGTAGGCAAAGGGTCGGTCTACCCACACAAAATTAAAATTTCGCACGGTTTCTTCTGACAAAGGTGCAATATGGGACAGCTTGTAACAAAGTTTATTGATGTTCGCGTCAGAGCGTACGGAATAGATAGTTGACGACATCGCACAACTATTGAAGGTTGGTTAACAAATAACAGCAGCAAATTTAATATGCTTTTACCAAACACCTAAAAATAAGGTAGTAGCTTTAAAATAGGTATACCAGTAGAAAACCAACAAATACGACAGACTAAAGATCTTGTCATGATCGAGGTAATCGTTGTAGATATTCTTGAGGAACACTTTCCGGCATCAGATGCCTTCTGACCGATATGATGATGATACTTCATTTATATTCTGTAATTAAACTAACTAACCAACGACACCTAAGGCTAAGCCTACCTGTGTTGTTGCCTAAGCGAAGCCTCGTGGTGTGAAAATGCAGTAAAAATATAATTTTCCAAATTAGGAACCAAAATCCCACAAAGGCGTATGAAAAAACAGACAATGCTACTAATTCAGCGGTATTATATTCCTTTGTCATTGTGAAAATTCTTTGTACCCGCAAAAACTTGGTAATTTAGAAAAACAGGTTAGGGGATATCCATTTGTACTCGACTTCAAGTAACTAGGAATACAAAAGAGTTATTTAATTTTTACGCATAACTGTGGCGACATTTTTACTGTTTACTGCTGCAATAGCATCATGGAAATTGATCTGATGCAGTTACGGATTAAGCGTTATGTATTACTAAGATTTATGTATAGGTTTATAATTAGTCCTGCCCAGCTTTTGCTCCAGTATCTTCTCGGGGTTGTAGAGTTAGAACCAGTGGTAGTTTTTAATATTCATAATAATTATGCCAAAATTAAAGAATAAAAACTTTTAAATTATTTTTCACAAAGAATCCTATGTAACTAATTGAAGACTAATCTAAATAAGTAAGTAAAACAATATATCTTTGAATAATTGGAAACGTTTCACTTTATATATTTAACTCCCAGAATGCACCCTTAATTCTCTACAGCTCTAATTTTAATTTCAACCCCAAAATGCACGAGCCATCTCGGTCTAATTGCTCTTCCTAATTTCGCAGTTTTAAAAGGGTCCAAGTAATTTATTTGACAATATACGCGGTGTCGAGAGCATGATTGTTTTACAAATGAGGGTTACTTTCGTGAATCTGAATTGGAATAATTATGTTTTTATGGAGTATTACCCGTTTAAGCTCTGAATTTTATTATTATTATAT
This sequence comes from Cydia fagiglandana, assembly GCF_963556715.1. NCBI lineage: Eukaryota > Metazoa > Arthropoda > Insecta > Lepidoptera > Tortricidae > Cydia > Cydia fagiglandana. The sequence goes on from NC_085946.1 coordinate 1,665,526, forward strand.
AATTGTGTGCAAATATCAGTATATATATTTTTTAATTTAAACTTTTTTATAACACAATAAATTAAACAAACATATAACATATAAATTAATGTAAACTACATTACTATCTAAAATTAAAAAACTATAATTAAAAGTAAACTAATCTAAATTAAAATAAATCTAAAAAAGGCCCCCGCGGCATTGTGCCAAAGATGCTGGCATCATTCCCTCGCTGAATCGTAATACTGATGCGCTGCGAGAGAAAGCTGCCAGCTCTCTGGTCACCGGTGGTATCGACCAGCTTTTTGCACAGTTCTTTGAAAATAATACGAGTATGTGTGCTTGGACCCCACGGTCCCAGTGTCTCGACACCACAAAATGGTATTAGGGGCCGAGACCTTGATAATTATGTGCAAATTGTATTGATATCATAATTATGTGTAAAATATGAATATGCCTACTGTCTAAGTTTATTTCTGAGGAATTTTAATATGACGTAGACAGATGCAATGTATCAATTAATACGCTTAAATTTAGTCCTTAAATCATTTGATGAATTTCGTATCCATCCAAACCAATCTAGAATATAACCTTTGATATAACCTAGTCTATTCATGCAGTTTACCAATTTGGCCTACATCAAAGCTTACATATATGATATCAGTAACAATCGCCGTCACCACAGACCATACATAAAATATACATACGTGTCAACCTATACGGCGATTTTCACTTTTGTTTCCTAAATATGTTGAAATAAAAACTTTTCGGAAATGTTATTTAGTGTAGTTAACTACAGTAGTGTACACCTTAGGTACATATCAATCACAAATTGTGTATTTTTATGTCCTAAATAATTAATAACCCGGCGTACGGTAGCGACCTATACCTATATACTACAAATTAAATTTTATGTGAACGAAGTTGCGGGCAAAAGCTAGTTGTACACGGTCACGTTCAAGCACTAAACTTACCATTCTGACACAAAAATTTGTGACAGTTTTGTCTTTGTTATGATACCAGATCTTGACAATATTTTCAGTGCATTACGCGCGTGACAATCAGCATAAGCGATTCTCCATGGATCCTATCATAACCTTAACCATAAGAGCAGAACCTTAACATTTTTAGGTGCTAAACAAGCGTGTAGATCGCCTGATGCTAAGCAGTCACCACGGCATATAGCTTGCAACTCCAGTATTCGACCACTTCGCATGACTTGTGTTGTCGCGTGCGACCCCATTATGAGAAGAAAGTCAACACAATAGACAAAAAAAAAACCACAAAAACAACAACAAACAATTGTCAATTGATTGTAATGTCATCTGTCGACAATGTCAGTTAGTCAGTGTCACATGTTTCTATAAATAATATCGTCTGGAATACAACAAACAACACAACAATAACGCAAATCATTCTAATCAGTCAGAATCGACGTCCTGACAAAATGTCCCATTTGCTGCCTCTAGTATAAATATGGTCTGTGACCGTTACCAAGAAGCCATTGGTCCATTACAGCAAAGCTGTTCCCTATTGTATCTCGAGAATAGACCATTTGAATGACATACACGCTACATGTATAATGGTAAGAAATCGTTCGAAAGACAGTACATACCTACGTACGATATCTTGGAAGAATGTGCCTCGAAAAAAATAAGTATATTAGAAATTAAGAAACCCAATAATGACACTACGCCTACTTGATAAAATTAAACGATGTAGCTATCCCTCTTTAATTCCCAAACCTTCACAAAAACCATAAACCCCCTAACCCTACAATTGCCAAACATAACGCAATCATCCTTAAACCCACACAAAAATCACATTAACTTAACATGCCATCATATTAAATTAACCTAGTTACATCATGGTATTGTAACCCGAAAGCCTAATAAAAGCCCTTACGAGATTAAATTTTGCCGCTTTCCTACTTGTAGGGAAAAACTTGTCCGAAGGGCATGGAGGTGACCGGGAATTAATTGGGTGCCCTAGTACCCGGGTACCCGGGTACCCGGACCCTTGTACTTGCAATCCTTTCCCTAAATGTTCGGGTAATTTTGCTGAATGAATGTCGCTTTTTCTTGAGATTCTGCAAAAACTGTTATGCGCCGCGGGATATTTTATTGGTATTTTTATTTATTTGTGCAAAAATGGACGAAAGTGAAAACACTAATGCCTACTTAAAATTACATATATAATATATATTCTGTTTTTGTTCCCAATTACACTTTAAAATACATGTTTTTAGAATCGGCAAAATAAAAAAGAGTAGGTACATAATGTTTGACGCGCCGCCACTGGTAACTACTCACTTATACTTCTAGTACCTACATTACGTACTTAACTGCAGCGTTACTGTAGAAGCCACCATTAGAATAACATGTTAAGTTTGATGGAGATTGTGTCTTCGCTTGTTAGGCTTAAAATACTATAGGGATGGACCCGGGTATGTCCTTAAACTACGTCCAAACCAGCGGTGGTAGGTCCCGCAAGGGGCCGCCTGGTTTGCTACCACCCTCCCGCCGGAGTCAGGCGCCAAGCAGCCTTGCTGCGTTTCGTCTATGAGCGGGAGTACCAGTGCCTTTGGGGGATGATTTGCTGTCAGATGTGTTGCATAATGCCGGTTTTTGGATCCTTGAGTGACGTCGGGCCGAGCAGCTCTCGCTGGAGGGTAGCGGGATCCGAGGCACGGTCTTGCCGGTGGCCGACCGCAGGAAGTTGGGGGCCCAATTGTACGACAGCCACGTGCGAGAGGCTGCCCCGCCACCTAGCGAAAAATCCTGGAATAGCTCCACCGTGCCAGTTGGCGACTGGACGGGAGGACCCGGTGGGTTATTTCAGGGGGGCTCGGGCGTCCCCGCAGTCTCCAAGTGAGCTCCTCATTGTCCGGATTAGCTCAAGTGATCCAATTGGTAAACGCAACACCTCGACAGGCATTTTTTCACCCATCCCACACTCCACAAATATGAAAACAAAAAGGAAAAAGAATAGGGTTAAACACCGGCTGCACTTCCTCCCATTGAAAGTGCACCTCACCAACATCAGGGGGTTGCACTCAAATATCGATCCGGTCCACCACCATCTTGAAACCGAAAAACCGCACCTATTCTTTTTGACGGAGACGCAAATCAAAACCCCAGCGGACGCGTCGTACCTCAACTACCCAGGCTACTCACTGGAACATAAGTTCAGAGCACGTGCTGGGGTCTGTGTGTACGTCCGCGACGACATTTGCTGCAAGCGTCTCCGTTGCTTTGAGGCTGCCGGGTTCTCCACTTTGTGGATTATGGTCGACTCGGGCTCAGAGAAAACTCTGTATGCCTGTGTCTACCGATCGCACAGCGGAAACCAGGAGACAACTAGGCTCTTTGACCACCTTACTGAGATGGCAGATAAAGCCCAACAGCGGTACCCCGCGGCTCAACTCGTATTCCTTGGGGACTTTAACGCCCACCACGAGGAGTGGCTGTTCCCGTACAAGAATACTTGCCACGCTGGGAGGGAAGCGCGCAAATTTGCTGTATCCCTAAACCTTACCCAGCTGGTAAATGTTGCGACGCGGATACCGGATGTTACTGACCATACACCCAATTGCCTTGACCTTCTGCTGACAACTGATCCAGACAGGCACTCGGTTTCGGTCTCAGCTCCGCTAGGATCGTCCGATCACTGTCTGGTGAAATCCGTGTCGATCCACTCTCCTCCTGATCTCTGCCCTAGGGGCACGAGGAGAGTATGGCGATACGAGTCAGCGGACTGGGATGAGATGCGGAATTTCTTTGCGTCTTTCCCCTGGCAGCAGGTCTGTTTTTCTTCGGGTGACCCCTCGTGTTCTGCTGAGGCTGTTGCGGATGTGATTCGGCAGGGAATGGAATATTTCATTCCGTTCTCCGACCTATCGCTCGATCACAAGACCCGAGCATGGTACAGTTCGGACTGTGCTCGAGCCGAGGCTCTTAAGCAGTCTGCATACCAGGCTTGGGTACTAGCCCGCGATACCAAAGCTGGAGCACAGAGGGTTCGCGCGAAGAAAAAAGCCTTTAACTCAGCTGCCAAGTCCTGCAAACGGGTGCTTCGAAAGGCTCGATTCGACCACGTCAGTCGAATAGGGGCCAAACTCGCCTCCTACCCTCCTGGTAGCAAGCGGTTCTGGTCCCTGTCGAAAGCGGTCGAATCCAACTTCTGCCGACCCACATTGCCACCTCTGCAGAAACCTGATGGGACACTGGCCCACTCCGCGACAGAGAAAGCTAACTTGTTTGCTTCTCTGTTTGCGAGCAATTCACGTCTAGATGCAGGCTCAAAACTTCCACCTACGCTATCTCATTGCAGTTCCTCTATGCAGAGAATTGCTATACATCAAAAAGAGGTACGCCGAGCTCTGCTGAATCTTGACGTGAATAAGGCCAATGGACCAGACGGTATACCTGCACGTGTACTAAAGCAGTGTGCGCCTGAGTTGTCTCCTGTACTGACACGCCTGTACCGCCTCTCTCTCCAAACAAGAACGGTGCCGAAATCCTGGAAGCTTGCAAACGTGCAGCCAGTACCCAAGAAGGGTAGTCGTGCTGATCCCTGCAATTACCGACCAATCGCCATTACCTCCATGCTCTGTAAAGTCATGGAAAGGGTACTTAACGGCAAACTGCTGGCATACCTCGAAGCAAATGATCTGCTCAGTGACCGTCAATATGGCTTTCGCCAAGGTCGGTCTACTGGGGATCTTTTAGCGTATGTCACGCACTGCTGCGGCGAGGCCATCGAGAGGAACGGTGAAGCGCTTGCTGTTTCACTGGACATCTCGAAGGCCTTTGACAGGGTTTGGCACGCAAGTCTCCTTAGCAAGCTTCCTGCTTACGGCATCCCTGCTGATTTTTGTAGCTGGCTATCTGATTTCTTGAGTGAACGGTCGATCAGAGTAGTTATTGATGGCTGCTCTTCGGACCTCATGGCCATTGACGCCGGTGTTCCTCAGGGGTCTGTTCTCTCCGCAACCCTTTTCCTGCTCCACATTAACGACATGCTGCAACCCAGCATTGTAGGTTATGCAGATGACAGTACGGTTGTTGAGAGATATTTGGCTAGTGCAGGGGACAGCAGGGAGGATATACGTTCACAGAGAGAGGCCATGGTTGAGCGAATGAACTTGACCCTTAGTCTCGTTTCCCAGTGGGGTGATGACAATCTGGTCACGTTCAATGCCTCCAAAACGCAGGCGTGTCTATTTTCCGCTAAACGGAGTCCATTCGACCTGACTCCTTCTTTCCGGGGTGCATCTGTACCTATTACCGACAGCCTGGAACTCCTCGGCATGGAGCTGAGTTCAGTCCTCGGCTTCGGCAGCTTCATTGAGTCTAAAGCACAAACTGCGGCCAGAAAGCTGGGCGTCCTAAATAAGGTGAAGCGATACTTCACACCTGGACAGCTTCTAACACTTTACAAAGCTCAAGTCCGGTCGTGTATGGAGTATTGCAGCCACCTGTGGGATGGCTCAGCTAAATACCAACTCGCCGCTTTGGACTCAGTGGAGCGCAGAGCCAGGAGGATGATTGGCGACAAGAAGCTAACGGCTAAGCTTCAGACTTTGGCCCATCGGCGGAAAGTCGCCAGCCTGTCGGTATTCTACAGGTTGCACTTCGGGGAGTGTGCCCAAGAGCTACACGAGCTCATTCCACCGTCCCCATTCTACCATCGGACTTTTAGACGCACGGCCGGTTTCCATCCTTACTTGGTAGATATTCCGCCAATTCGCACTAAGCGCTTTGCTTCTACTTTCCTTATGCGCACTGCCAAGGAATGGAATTCCTTGCCGGCGTCTATATTTCCGTGCTCTTATAACCCGGCAACCTTCAAATCAAGAGTGAACAGGCACCTTCTGGGCGAGCTCGCTCCATCGTAGGCCACGTCTACGCCTCGGCTAGTCTGTGGCCATGAGTAAACCCATGCATAATAAAAAAAAAAAATAATAAAAAAAAAAATAGGGATTTCTTTCTCAAAAAAGCAACATAGAGGATGAGGATGGGCTAGCAACGCACATGTGGCATCTGTGAGTATTCAAATGACCACAGGTGCGCTTTACTTCTTGATTGCATGTATTTTTTTTGTAAAAAACATTATAATGGCAATTTCGGTTAAGTATGAAGTGCCTAATCTTAGCAATTTTGCAAAATTACTTGAAGGCAAGCTCGCTTTAAAATTGCGGGCTCTTGCTGTTTGCCGCAAGCTTAAGGCTTTGTCTAGCTCTGAGCCATATTGTCTTCAACATTGTTGACTGTAATCACCCAGTAAATATAATATAAATTCAAGAAGAATTATTATTCTTCATAATTAGAAGGTTTACAATACCTATGTTGGTATACTAACCCACTTAGAACCAAGGCTGTGGACACCGAGATTACTTTTTATTTGAGAGTGAAAAAATCAAATAATTATATTAATATTTAAATCCCTAAGGGCATTGTCACTTTTTCTGTAGTATAAAATATGACATAATTTTAGTTTATAAATTATGTATAGTGGTGTGAGTGTGACTACTTATAACAACACAAATCAAAAATATGTAGTAAAATAATTTGATTTGTTCCCAAAAAGTCATTAGATATTAGTCAATCATGTGACCATAGGTCTGTGCTCTATCTTTCATTCCACCAGCATAATTGTATGCTTTAAGCCCGGCCGTGTTTGGCCGATCGTCTGCCAGATTGATATATGATGGAGGCTCTAGGGCTGCTTGGAACGAGTTGGCTTGGCTCATATTTTTGTTATAGTACGTTGGTAAAACACGGCCGGCAAGAGGGGGGGCCAGCTAGGAAATCAGAAGAGGACAAAAGACATGACACCTCACGAAACTTGTGACGGGAAATATGGTATGGTATGGTATGGTATGGTATTGCACGGGTTTTTACCTTTTATCTCAATTACTCCGAAAATATAATTCTGTATAAAATTTTGCATGTCAGATACATCAATACCTATCATTACCTATATACTCAAATTTTACTGCTATGCTATGCAGAATAAGGATATACAACTGATATATTAATAAATGAAAATGAGACATAATTTTGCGATTTTTTAGGGTTCCATACCCAAAGGGTAAAACTGGACCCTATTACTAAGACTCCGCGGTCAGTCCGTCCGTCAGTCCATCCGTCTGTCACCAGGCTGTATCTCACGAACCGTGATAGCTAGACAGTTGAAATTTTCACAGATGATGTATTTCTGTTGCCGCTATAACAACATATACCTACTAAAAAGTACGGAACCCTCGGTCGGCGAGTCCGACTCGCACTTGTCCGGTTTTTTTTGATCCAACTTTAACGTAAAACCTTTGAAAAAGATATCTTTGCCTGTTGTTTCCAAACAAGCGAAAGGCAAGAGGAGTGGTCACATTACAACAAGTTTTTGGCAAAAAATTCAGTTTTGGTACAAGCTTTTATCACTGACTGTACTTTTCTTACGACAGACTACTAATACTCATCGAAACAATTCTAAAAACCCCTAACACAATTAGGTTGCGTTTTTTCATCACAGAGTTCCTATGGCCACCTCTTGTCTCCATCATCAGATCAGTTCGACAGTACCATAATATTATTGTATTGTCATCAGAACTACATACAGCTGCCAATTTTCATGACGCTACGATCCTTGGGAAATGGTTAAATTATTTACCTTAGATTCATAATAAAAGCTTGTTAAAAATGTAGTCCGTTGCCAACCCTAATCAAGTGCCCTCCTCCCTGCATCGATGACGGACGGTCCCTGGACTCGCTGGGCAATTTCATAAATCAATCGCAACACTGTCTTCGGTGAATGCGCTTTCATCGCCGGCCTGCGCTAATGTATAGAAGATGTGGTCATAATAGTGATGGGAGGTGAAGACCAAACAATATCGATAGTGCATTTATTCATCATCATTAACTTAAGAGCTATTTCCTTGTCGGTGGAGTATCTTCCAGTTTTCCCTATCTTGACACGACCCCTACTTTTTTTTTCACTTGCTCTAAAAAGCTGCGTTTGGGTTTTCCTCTTCCCCGCTTGCGACCTATCCGCCCCTCCAGGATAGTTTTAAAGAAGTAGTCGTATCGTATTAAGTGTCCAAGTATTTATTACACGGTTTAAGTTAAGTTCTGAATTTGTTGAATTTGATTTAATTTCCCGACTGTTATTATTTGAATTTACCTGTAAGCGCTTTAGCTATTATTGACTGTGAATTAAACGACATTGAAATTCAAAAATATATCGATAAGAGAAAGCCCTTCCCTACATTGCAGGCGGCCGACCGTCAGAGCCTTGATGCACAAACACTGCACAAAGCACTAACAATTGCAACTATGTTCTAAATACTAATTAAATGCACTAACGTTCACAATTGCCGTTTACTTGTTTCATTGTTGAAGGCATTGCGGGTTTCTCATTAGGTACAGTCATTACATACAAAGGAATATTATAAATGATTCTAACAAATTATTTAATATTAAAAAAGGTAGGAACAAAGAATTTTTACTTTATAAGGAAATGTAATAAGTACTTAAATACATACCTACTCATACCTACCTGCCTATAGTCTCTGGCAACGCAGAGGCTTATAAAAAGACCTTACTTTAAATATTTACTTACCTATATACATATATTTTTCTTATGCTGAATATTAATTACGTTGATTTAGCAATTAGGCTTGCACTGTTTTTTTTAAACTCCATTATAGGTTTGTCAAGATTTTGAAATATAAGTACTTACTAAGTTATTTTTCTACAATTTTATTAAATTAAAAAAAAACTAAGCAGCGAACTGTACCCTCCGTAATTCATTATTTATTTAGGTTAGGTATATGTACTTATTTTGCCTAAATCAGGAGGAAATGAAACAATATCTCTTGACAGATATACTCGAAGGTAAAACCGCAGACCTACCTAATAATTATATTATTTAGCTGTTCTAGATAACTAATTCCTCTCACACTCGCTCGCATCAGAATTAGTTAGTGAAATTATATATATTATATATTATGTATGTACGAGTATACAGGTACCGTGTGAAGCCACTAAAATGTGGGTAGAAATTAACGCTCTGCACCGTTTCGAATATCGAGAAACCGCACAAGCCTGTACCGTCAAAGTTGCCAACTTGTCCAAAACCTTTCGCTAGTTAATTTTATCCGACAACCTCTAACAATTATCCTCTGATTTCGCGCCTCAAGCAAAGACACATCTAACCTTCGCACACTCCTATTTCCCTAACCAAAACATTCAAAAAGAGACTTAAACACATTCGCGTAAAACTCTAAATCGAGTAACGACGGATATTTATTGCGAGTTTGAGACAGTTAGCAGTTAAAGGTGTTTTATTCCGCACCCGAAACTTCAACCGACCGAAATTACTCGATGAAATGGTTAAATGAACACAAAGAAACAATTCCGATATCGATAAAGAGCAAATGGCCTTTATTCTTGTTACCTATTAACTTAATGAGTGGAATTCTGTACATATATCTAATAATCTGGCATAAGTACCTACTTATTGCGAGAAAGTACTTGGAGTAAGTACGTACGGAATAACAGTGTAGTAAGGATGAAGAAAGACGCACGATCGAATGATAAAAAAGACATCGTTTAGATATCATTTTGATGTCAATTCGTAAGTTTGTATTGGCTTCCTAACCTGTACGGATATGATGGTCGTTCTTGTCTAAGTGACAGCGTGATAAAACGGTGTACGTCACTTTCTATCCCACGGTGTTAGAAAGTGACGGTTATTTTATCACGTGGATAAAGCTATCCATAATACGCAGGCAGATTCCTCAAACTCTGCATGTTTCTACGGCGAAAAGCAAAACTTTAGGAGTTCAACGAATAAACTGTAAACAGACTAACTGCCGTATTCGAACTTCAAGATATTCACAAGAGACGACACGTACTAGATCCATTCTAGATACGTTATAGTTTAGATATCAACTAGTTCTCTTTTGCAGCGCAATTCGGGCAACCAATTTCACTTTTACGTTAGATAGACTAAGATATCTATTAGATGTGAATTGGATCTCTCAGTCATATCCTGTGGAAATCCTTCAAGAGTAACTGCAATGTCATGACAGGTTAGATCTTAAAAATATCGTTATCGTATCTTGGTGATGTCTAAAAGATATCTAATAGATATCTATTTCAAAATCCGAATCGGTCCCCTAGTAAACAGAGATATCTGGCAAAGCAGTTTTCTTTTACAGTTTCCGTCCTTTTACCTAAAATACCTGTAAATTTCTAGGCACAAAAAGCGACCGCTCGCGCTAGTCATTTTCTTTATACCTAGGCATTATTCTTGTTTTGTTGTCCTTAATTTTATCGAACAAATATGCCCAGCTTAATGAATATTTGTACCTCATTTAAATAAAATTACGAGTATAAATATCTTTAATTGAACGTAAAACTTATACAGTATATTTTGAATGCGATAGGTATAATATTTACAAAAAATATTCAACACGTAGGTACCTACCTAGTATGAAAAAAATGTTTGCATAAATAACCGTATACTTAGTTACTACTTACACAAACATCGGGACTTGCCCCTAGCCAACAGGTCTATTTCTAACAATAAAATCGTTTTAAAAACATTGGTCACAATGTATTCCTTGTAAGTCCAGTTATTTTTCTTAGATAATTGCCACCAAGTAGCTAGCTTCCAATGGTAATTAGTTATTTATTCCTAGTTATTACCGTGAGCTTGGCAGCAGGTGGAAATATTCACAGGGTTAAAATAGGTGGCTATTATTGCGCAAATGGACTGGAAAGTATATTTAATTGCAAGATTGATTTTAATGCGGTAAAATGACGTTTAAATACTACTACTGCGTCGGTATTTTATCATCTTTGGTGTAAAAACCTTTTTTTTATAAAGAGAAACTTTGTCTTGCAGTGAATACTTTGATATTAGGTGGGTGGGTACAAAGCATACGCAAAACAGATAAACAGTGTCTATAAGAATCCCAGCAAAAACATAAATGTGAAATGAGAGCCAAGTTCAATATTAAGAATATGTGTCGTTGTTGACTCGCCGACAAAAGAATTGAGATCTATGGGTGCCAAGTTCTGTGCTGTGTCATAGAAAATCCTGAAATTATAAAGGATTTGTCTTGGCTAGTTTTAATAATAATTTTGTAATATTTTTTTTCCTAAACCCTGGGTGCCAATATTAGTGTGCCCAGCTATTGTGAGCATAAACAGAACGAGTATAATTAGATCATGAATATAGGTATAAGTCGCGTTTTCAAAAACCAATTTTACATCTAATTACTTTCCCACAAAAATAATTTTTCAAAATGCCAAACAGACCAAAATGATCAGCAGCTTATTGAAAAAAGTTAAGTATTTCGCCCTCAGGTATATTTATCAATGTTGAATAATGAATAGGGTTAAAATTCTCTGCTCATTTTCATTCGTTCAACGGAAACATATTTAATCTGCGTCGGTTTTCTTGGGTTCCATCAAGAAAATGCTTTTGTTTTTATTTAAAAAATGCCTTTGTTTAAAGCAGCGGTCGGCAACCTTTTAGCAGCCAAGGGCCACATAGCAGTTAACGATGTGGACGCGGGCCGCACTTTGTTAGTATTTATGACTTTATCAGACATTGTCGTTTGTCAATATTACATACAAAATAGCCAGGGAGGCTCGCAGGCCACTAGCAAGAGGTTCGCGGGCCGCATGCGGCCCGCGGGCCGCTGGTTGCCGACCGCTGGTTTAAAGTAAGCATCCATTGATGTTTTTTTACATGTAAATCTTTGTACAAATAATTTTAATAATTTTTTGCGTTTAAATTCTAGAATAATAAATGTAAAGTAGTGGCGAAAAGTGAGCAATTTTTTTTGGTTTTATTACTTACTTCGCTGGCTCGCGACCCGAATGGCGAAATCTATCTCTTGCTTGTATTATTGTAGACAAATCAATGTTTTTTTTATTATACTCGTATCTCAATAATTTACTTAACCGAAATTTGTATATATGAATGAGAAAAAATTTAATACATATACCTAAAATGATTTAAATGTTATGACCTACTTTTATCTCTTTTGGTTTGCATGCATGTTCGCTTTTCGGATAGTATGTATTTAAGTTAAGTTTAGTATTTAGTGCATAGCATAATATGTATGTTTGTGAAGATGAGCGCGATCTCGCCAACAAACTGCAATTGCAGTTTGGCGAGGAATATAATGTTTATAAAAGTGTTGTGTACTTTAAAACAGAAAAAAAAATTATTTTAATAAAACTATTTTAACAAATACTAGGTATTGACTTACACTTCGACTAGAACCACTACCACCAGCTTGACATTGACAGATACGCTCGCGTGTAAGTAACTTACTTTCTATGCATCTCGCTCGTACTCGCATATTAGTGCAAGCGAGATGTATAGAAAGTAATTTACGCGGAATTTACTTCAGAATAAGTAAGTAGGTAGGTACGGAACTCCTTTTTCTTCGTTCCGTTCTGTCTTAACCCGCCCGTTTCAGTAAAGGACACTAATTCGACTTTAGAAAAGAAATTCCTTAATTATTGAATAAGGGAAACGTTTTTCATTAAGGGTCGTTTACACTCCGTCTGTTTCGCAGGAAATACCTACGCATTTAGAATTCAAATTGGCAAAAATATAAAGTACGCAAGTTAATTTTGTTTAGGGAAATTGTATTTAACTAAAACATTCAGTGCCAGTGTGAACTACCTACACGCTACGAACGTAGCCGATAACACAGGAAAAATCGTATGTAGCGAAAAGCGCCTACGAACAGAGAACCCGCCGAGCCGGTCGCAGGCATTAAATGTGTTACTGCCCGATTACAACTTTAAGATACGTCAATTAATAGATCTAGAAACGATATGGATTTGATATGTCAGTGTCAAATGTGACACTTTTGACACTGACACATGTAATCCATATCGGTTCTAGATCTATTAATTGACGTATCTTAAAGTTCGAATTGGGCCGCTAGAAACACGTCAATAGTAATGCGGTTAAATAGCGATAGCGACCCAATCCAAACTTTAAGATACGTCAAGTAATAGATTTAGAAACGATATGGATTAGATATGTTAGTGTATGTGTGATGTTTCTTCAAAAAAAACGTCACTTTTCGCCCGATTCGAAGTTTAAGATAGTCAAGTAATAGATATAGAAACGATATGAATTAGATATGTCAGTGTCATGTGTGATGTTTCTTCAAACAAAAAGTCACTTAAGACACTGACACATCTAATCCATATTATTTCTAGATCTACTAGTTGACGTATCTTATAAAGCTTGAATTGGGCAGTAGTTCTCTAAAATGGGAAAAACAGAATTTTAATAAAATTACTTTAATATAATACGATCTTCTCCTATTTGGTTGTGAACTTGTGACCTTACCTACAAAGTTGGAGGTCAGGAGGAATAAAATTGTAAGGGCATTTATTTTTGTGATACGTATAGGTATTTGAGTTATAAACGTTTTAATGCGTTTAACTTATTCATACACCAACCTATTTGATATATTCCCGTCTTCTAGTTCCAGCAACATGATTATTTTAAATTTATTATTTGCATATTATAACTTACTAGTATTTAAATAATAATTGAATTTTAATCTACATAATAATAAGGAACCCAATAGCGCAAGTTAAAAACCTCATCTAGAGTCTTGTACAGATGTAGTATCTATGCATGTATTTTCTACTAGTTTTTCGATTGCCACGTTCTAAATATCTAAAAAAGAGTAGTTTATATGTAACATTTTGATATACATAACGTATATAATGCAAATCAGTTAGATACAATCAAACCTTCAACGCAATGGGCCGATTTATTAATTGTGACTGCTCGATTTTGTGTATTTCGTTCAATACTATCTCCACTAAATACTAAGCATTTAAATTCTAGTAATAGAACCAAAAACGAGTGGGAATCTATATTCCCAATTTCTATCGCTCGTATTTTAAAATAGCCATTCACCATTTTGCACAGATTTTCGAGTGACGAAATCGAGCGCTAAAATTCATAAATCGGCTCTCAGTCCCCAGACCGTAGCTCACCATAATAACATCTAACCACCCGCCCCAGTTCAACAGTACATGGACCTAATAGATATATAGATAGATCTTATGTCAAGACCCCTAATTACTCAAATAAGCCTCGTGGTCTTGCTTTTGCTATGATTAGTCTGGGGTAATCTAGTTGTAAAGGCTAGGTCCCTTTCATGCGAGACCTCAAGCCTCGGGTCTGGCCCTTTAAGCCACCCTTATTAATAACTTAGGCCATTCCAATGTGCAAACTGCCGATAAGTAATTAACGTATCTACCCTGATATTTTGTATATTGAGTGTGCCTGTAAATTCAAAGGATGATTTATTTCTATTTGTATATTTTTCATTTTTAGTTTTAACTGAATACCTAATTTACTTTAGTAAATATTTATTTTATTCAATGGGAGCACGATAGGTACTGATTTGACCCTGAGAATTAACGTAATATTTTTTTTGCATACTAGTCACAACCGCACATTCCATATCAGTGCCGATTTAATAATGAGTAAGCTAAACAGTCACATTTTTTTTCTTCGTTTTGACCACATTTGACAGTCAATCCAAAATGCATTAAAAAGTGACAAAGTCATGTCATACATCTATTTTTTTTTAATTGGTGCAAGTATTTGACTCCGATCTCCCAACCGGTGAACAGACCAGGTTGCTTACTCTGACTGGTATCTCAGTAACGACCGCCATAAAGAAAGCTGAGGACAGGACAGATAACTCTGGTGACAGAGTTCAACAAAGCGTTTCATGACGGACTCGACTTTCAGCAATAAAGATAATAACATTATTTATAGAAAGCGCTTTTAAAGTGACATTCCATTTCCAACTGCAGCTGCAATACTGTTCATTTTCTATGGCAATTGACAATGACAGCGACGCGTTTCCATAGTAAAATGAACAGTATTGCAGCTGCAGTTGGAAATGGAATGTCACTCTTACTCTACATTATAAACATCAAAGTCTTTAAATACACATGCAGCCATCACTGGCTCATCCTGTAGCCTGCCTGCAGTCTCATGAAATATCCTGTGAATTATGTGCCGGGGCGCACACCCGCCTACCAATATTCTTTGGCCCGCCCATTTCAATTTCCGGTTCCAGCGTATTGGATACAGGACCGGTTAAAAACCGGTTTTTATTTGATCAGGATTGTTTTGACGTTCGATTGACATTTTGTTTGCCGTTTGAACAAGTTAAGGCTTAGGTCGGATGTTTTGCCGATTGTTATTTTGGTGCGCTTGGGATAGATTAATTTAATACATGCCGCTTTTCTACTTTTTCATACGAAAACGAATCCTCCTCTTGGCGTCGTATTCCTTAATATTGAGGGTCGTGACCTCCCCTTTGTACCACACAAAAATGATTACTTACATAATTATGTCTTATTTATTAATCGATTTATTAATATTTTCAATAACCATGCTTCACGTTACCCATTCACACAACAAATAAAAAATAAAATATACCTATTTAAAAAAATAAGTAATTATTTAGCGTTATCAAGTCATCAAATTTTGTTACTGGGAATTTTAAACATTATACTATTGTATTTTATTACAGACGCTGATGATCATTTATACCCAGCATTTTTAACTCGTATTGAAGTATCTTACCTTAACTAGTTTCAAGAGCGGCCAAACAAGCATTTCATTAACTTAGTTACTTATCTTAAATTATTAGTTAGAATTAAGAACCTAATTTTAAAGTCGGTTAAGAGTCCTTTATCAACCTGTACCCACAATCTTGATCGACCCCGTAAACTTAGCATTTTATTCAGCATGTTGAAAATTAAATTCAACGCTTATTAAACTTTGAAGTTGGGTATTACAGTTCGCGTGCTGGCCGTGTACATTACTTGTGACTCTTGGGAGCTTTGGTGAGTCGAACGGTCTATGGGCCATTTGATTTCCCACTACAGAGGGCTTACTGTAAACCACGTTCGACGTGTTGCCTCTCTCTCGCACTTATTAATTCGTACGTAAGTGTGACTGGGAGGCAACACGTCGAACGTGGTTCACGTTAGGCCCTCTGTACATTGGCGTCACTTCGAGTACGCTTTTTTTCCGGGCCCTAAGCAGCTAGTGTCAAACCAAACTTACCTTGGTCCGGTCCGAGGCCTGGTTGATCTGGAAGGGTACGTCTGTTAAGGACGCAGCTATAAGTGAGAGCGAGAAAGAAATATGCTAATCGGACTAAGGTTGCTGTCCGGTACGAACGTCTGTTAGAGCTTTAATACTGGTAGACCTGATCGTTGGACTCGTCACTACCCGGAAATAGATTAAAGTTTAAACCTCAGAAGGTTCCGTGGCTGGTCTGAACCGCCCATAACCGGTAATGTGACACTTTAGACCCAGCCCCTTCATTTTGTAAGCACTTTCTAGGGCGTCGCGCTACTTACGTAATGTAAGACTTGCGAAGGATGTCGTGACGGTACAATACATTTGTAGTTGCCCCTTTGTCAAGTGTTGAAGCAGAATTCGTTATTAATTCGTGGGAGTATAGAAAGCCAGTAGTTGTGATTAAAAAACAGGCTAAATGCGAGTCGGACTCGCGCACGAAGGGTTTCGTACCATCACGCAAAAAAATCACGTTTGTCAATATTAGTATGGATTTTGCCACAATATTTTGTGAAAAAAAAAATACTATAAAATATAGTAGCTCGGCATTTAACAGCAAGACCGAGTGAGGAATTCCGAAATCCGACGCCGCACCAAGGTGCGAGACATGGGTGACGTCTTCACCAAGCTAAATGGAGTTGGGCGGGACATGTTGCAGGCAGAGTGATGGCAGGTGGACCAAAATGTTGACGGATTGGTGGCCGCTTTCGGATGAAAAAGGCGCCTGGCGTCCGTTGGCTCGTTGGGTGGATGACATTCTGAAAATCGCGGGGCACTTTTGGATGAGACTAGTTCAGGGCCGGGGGATAAGTGGCGTACACGAAGAGAGGCCTATGCTCAGCAGTGGGCTACTGAAGGCTAGAATGATGATGATGACAGTAACTTTACTTATAACAATGTTCACATGCTAACGTGTAAAACATCATGAACTAGTTCCTCTTCAGATAGAAAACTATCCGGCCAACTTTATGGCAACGTGTGCTGACACAGATTACCACCGGAAGACTACGCATTATACAAATAGAACAACTTAGAACAACACTCAAGACTCGAATCGTAATAGACATAAATGCTTTTATGCTTACAATATTTTGCCAAAATACCTACTACTCAATTGCATACTACAACTCATGCGCACTAATCATGCGCTTAAAATATATTTTTTCGAAATAACGGGATTTTCTATAAACCACTTTATTACGTTATTTGTTGAACAGAACTCAAGTCTCAACTTAATTACTGGAGGTTAAAAAAAGTTAAGTAGGTAATGAAGGTCAGGACTTCAATCTCATTTATCAATACTTCGTTTGTTGTCAACTGAAATTGTTGCAATTTTTTTGGCAACACTCTACTAGTGTAAAAGGATGGAAGAAGAATAACGCTACATCTAGATAGTAAGCAATCTGTGGTGCTGTGAAAAGTGGATCAAACTCCCCTGCATTTATAATATTAGTTTAGATAACATTGAAACATTTTTATATAAACTTCGTTTTACAGCGATTTTTGCAGTGACCCAGTTGGGGAATATTTTGTACTAGATTTTACAAGCTTTTATCTATCTTTCCATGTATATTCCGGTCAAATCTTGCAAGCTAAATTATCGGCCCCATTCGAACTTTAAGATACGTCAATTCGTAATATACCTAGATACGATATGGATTAGATATGTCAGTGTCAAATGTGACGTTTCTTCAAAGAAAAACGTCACGTTTGACACTGACACATCTAATCCATATCGTTTCTAGATCTATTAATTGACCTATCTTAAAGTTCGAATCGGGCAGTACCTAGATTACCTTTATTCGATTGAGCTGAAACTTCACATAGATATATATAATATATTTTTATGTAAGTTCATGGCGTTCAAATGGATACATTTGTAAAACGTATAAAAGATGCTACTATTTTAGTGCCCTTGTACATTTAACCTCCTGAGACCCAGAAGCAATTGTTTTGTTTTTGAAATAGGAACCCTTAGTTACACAATAAAAGTTCAAAATAGATTTTGGAATATGTACAAAAAATTGTACGCAGGGACTTAGGAGGTTAAGAAGCAACAACTCTTACAGTGTTTCCACTGGGGAAAAAATTCATCTGTTTCCTGATGCAAATATTGCAGAATGAGAATAACATTTCGATTTAAATGCACGAAGTTATCGCGCTCACATTTTTAGAGAAGTTAGTTTTAGGTATTTTTAAGCGGAATATGGAAATCATATTTGATAGGAATAATTTTGTATCCGGGTCGAAGGTTAACGTCCTGTCTGATACCTAATTTTAGGTATAAACGGCGCTTATACCTACTCTGTATCTTTAGGTACTTAAATAAGAGTATGTAAACAAGTAATTTGTATATTTTCGGGTAGTTACGACAATTATTGATTAACCAACCAAATACAAAACCACTTGGATCTGTCATTGATCGACCTGACTTTAACCTACATTATTTGATGATGTAATGTTTTCATCTACCCTCAACTGGCTTAAGAAGCCATTTGAGGGTTGATTTTGTTTACTCTTTTTTAAATACCTAAAGATAGAGACTATAGATTGAATAAATATTAATTGCATTGAAGAACTGAAGGAGTTAATGTATTGCATGTACAATACAAGAATTACCACCAAAACTGGTTTCATACAAGTTTATTACTGGCTATAAAGTTTGTTCCTAGCAAACGCACATAATATATACCTTAAATAACCCCAAACTGCATCCAGCTTGTACTCACAAACAGTAAACACTCTTAACTGTCCATCGGTAGACCTTATGCCTTTTGTAATAAGGTCCACCAACAGTTAACAGTGTGGGCGATGGGACGAGTGTGTACATACAAAATTCTACATCTGGAAAGTGGCAGGACTCCGCGGGCTAATCTGCTCGCTTCGCTTTACTCAGTGTATACTCAGCTTTAAGGGCGTTGTACACTGACGTTTTCGACAGTCGAGGAAGGGGCGAAAAAGCCAATTGTTTTTATAAGTTTTTTTTTTTCAATATATTTATTATAAAGTCTTACATAACGATTGTACAATTATATTCCTCGCCAACTGCGATTGCAGTTTGTTCGCGAGATAGCTCTCATTGTTACGTTTTAAATCTTATCTATGCTATGCACTTAATACTAAGCTTACTTAGATACTATCTTTACTTACTTAGATACTATCTTTAGAGCGAAAATGCTTTATGAATATAATAATAAAAATAACAGTTTATCTCGTTTGTTACCAGCGTGAAAGCCTGAGTACCTGCAGGCTCCGTATATCTTTAACCTAATGCAGAGCGGGAGAGGAAACGATATACATTTTACACCGAGCGCGAGTGCATATATTTTATACAAGTTGTACCTACTTATTTATTATAGTGTTCAAAGGTCTTAAAATGTAATCAACGCAGTGCGAGTTAGTTAGTTAAATGGCTAAAACTAACCACGTCCAGATTAGACAGCCAGTCTAAACCTAAATATGATTCAAAGTTAGAACTGTAACCTCGTGTTGAAGTATGTTGATTAAACTGTTGTCCAAAGTTTGCCGGATTCTCGAAACTGGAATATACTTATAAGTTGTTGTTGTTGAAGAACGGCGGATGAATAAGCAAGGATTAGATTATTAAGAATGACAAATAACATAATTAAGGAATATTGACGTAGCTTTTTAGGTATTAAATATGATTCAAAATAATCTGGTACTTACATTTAAAAGAAGAGCGAAAATCCACTCATGTTTTCGAAAAGCGTAATTGTGACCTATGTCCAGCAGTGGACGTCCTCTGGCTGATATGATGATGATGATGATAATAATGATACTATTGTGAGGGCTGTAAAGATCTTAGGGCGTATATCAAATTAAATTAGTCTCAATAATTTCAGGTGAAACTAGATTCTAGTTAGGACATAATGATTAGTGTCCGACCGAAGGTTCGGTTTCGGTTTCGGTTTCGGCCAGTTTCGGCCAAAAAATCATGTTTCGGCTGTAGTTTCGGTTTCGGCCAAGAAACGGCCGAACCTTTCGGCCGGGCCGAAACTTACGAAATGGTACTTCGGAATAAGACCAAAAGTTGGAGAATGAGTACGAGTAGGACAACAATATTAATACCTATGACACATTATACTGATTCATGTATAGGTACAGAAATTAATTGCTTTATTATAAAACATAATTCCACTAATGAGGGCGCCACTGGACGCTCGACGCAGTCTTAAGAGACTGTCAATACCTATAACGCGCACACTGTCTAATTGTTTCGGAGTGAATGAGTGATTTTACCTCAATTTACTATTGGTTTGTGTTCCACATGTCCTCTACTTCAGCTTAGCCTTTGGCCTCGCTGCGCCATGCTCGGCCTGCGGTCTCGCTTTTTAATACATACAATGGACATTGGTTGGAGTCTGTGCTCAACTACTAGTCCTGAAGCCTGAAGCACGGCTTTGACTTCGCATGAAAGTTCACCTCACTGGGGCACTTCGGACTTTTAGGCCCAGGTGAAGATTGGTACCCGGCCTTGCGATATTGTCAACAAAAAATTTCGCGCTTGCGTTTTTGGTTGACCCTGTTTCTACATGTTAATAACTTGACTGGTGAATGAATAGAGTTAGACCAAGAAAATTCTGCAATGATTTTGATAACATACGCAGTGCAACTAGTGCAAATGTTATTTATCCGTCATAATTTCATAGAAGTTTTGATGTTTAAAATAACACTTGAGCATGTGTTATCAAAATCGTTGCAGAATTATCTTGGTTTAACTCTAGTAATTTTCTTAAAAAACTGCTTAAGTAACATCAATTTCAAGGATATTGGGTGTTGACAGCCCTATAATATGTGTATAAAAGGGGTTTTATGACATTTTTTCAACGATTTTAACAAGTCTACAAAAGTTTCGGTTTCGGTTTCGGTTTCGGCCGAAACTAGAGCCAAAACCGAACATTCGGTTTCGGTTTCGGTTTCGGCAAAAAAACATGTTTCGGTCGGACACTAATAATGATATGTGGCTTTGTATCGGAGAAGGGTCTTTATGCTTATCAGGAAAAGGTCCTTGCACATGGAGCAAAAGATCCCTCTCCTGATGGAAAGCCACATATATTTTAGTCACATGACATTTAAGAATGACAAATAACATAATTAAGGAATATTGACGTAGCTTTTTAGGTATTAAATATGATTCAAAATAATCTGGTACTTACATTTAAAAGAAGAGCGAAAATCCACTCATGTTTTCGAAAAGCGTAATTGTGACCTATGTCCAGCAGTGGACGTCCTCTGGCTGATATGATGATGATGATGATAATAATGATACTATTGTGAGGGCTGTAAAGATCTTAGGGCGTATATCAAATTAAATTAGTCTCAATAATTTCAGGTGAAACTAGATTCTAGTTAGGACATAATGATATGTGGCTTTTTATCGGAGAAGGGTCTTTATGCTTATCAGAAAAAGGTCCTTGCACATGGAGCAAACGATCCCTCTCCTGATAGAAAGCCACATATATTTTAGTCACATGACATTGATCCCATCATAAAATGATCAAAGGCAAGACAGGCGGCAGGTCGAAGTATTTTATAGATGGCGAAGTATTTTTTGTTGGAATATTATGGCCTGGATTAAGCTTTAAGCTAAATCTTCTTCTTTCTCGCGTTATCCCGGCATTTTTGCCACGGCTCATGGGAGCCTGGGGTCCGCTTGACAACTAATCCCATGATTTGACGTAGGCACTAGTTTTTACGAAAGCGACTGCCATCTGACAGTAGTGTGTTTGTGCCGCTTTTCGGCCACAACTTTTTCGATAGAGGGCGCCAGTATGTATGCGTAAGGTAGTGACAATTTAGTTCACCCTACTCCCCGCTAGATGGCGCCACTGTCTATGCGCAACGTTAGTTCCAAAGGTCTCCGCTAGATGGCGCCACTGGTTAGTTCACTCTACTCCCCGCTAGATGGCGCCACTGTCTATGCGCAACGTTAGTTCCAAAGGTCTCCGCTAGATGGCGCCACTGGTTAGTTCACTCTACTCCCCGCTAGATGGCGCCACTGTGTATGCGCAGCGTTAGTTCCAAAGGTCTCCGCTAGATGGCGCCACTGGTTAGTTCACCCTACTCCCCGCTAGAGGCGCCACTGTCTATGCGCAACGTTAGTTCCGAAAATATCCGCCAGCCCCGCCGGAGGGCGACAGTATGTATGCGCCGCTGGTTAGTTCACTCTACTCCCCGCTAGAGGCGCCACTGTGTATGCGTAACGTTAGTTCTAAAAATCCCCACCAGCCCTGCCTGGGGGCGACAGTATGTATGCGCAAGGTTAGTTCTAAAAATTCCCCGCCAGAGGGCGACAGTATGTATGCGCGACGTTAGTTCTAAAAATCTCCACCAGCCCTGCCTGGGGGCGACAGTATGTATGCGCAACGTTAGTTCCAAAAATGACCACCAGCCCTGCGTGGGGGCGACAGTATGTATGCGCAACGTTAGTTCTAAAATTCTCCCGCCAGAGGGCGACAGTATGTATGCGCAACGTTAGTTCTAAAAATCTCCACCAGCCCTGCCTGGGGGCGACAGTATGTATGCACAACGTTAGTTCCAAAAATCCCCGCCAGCCCTGCCTGAGGGCGACAGTATGTATGCGTAACGTTAGTTCCAAAATTATCCGTCAGCCCTGCCTGGGGGCGACAGTATGTATGCGCAACGTTAGTTCTAAAAATCCCCACCAGCCCCGCCTGGGGGCGACAGTATGTATGCGCAACGTTAGTTCTAAAAATCCCCACCAGCCCCGCCTGAGGGCGACAGTATGTATGCGCAACGTTAGTTCTAAACTTTCCCCGCCAGAGGGCGACTGTATGTATGCGCAACGTTAGTTCTAAAACCATCCGCTATGATATGTATAGATGAGCAGCCGTCTGAGTATTTCTAAAAAAGTCCGCAGAGTCAGAGGGGGTTCATGGTAAGTTAATTAATCTTGGTCAAGCAAATCTAGTCAGTAGAAAAAGGCGGCAAATTTGAAAAATCGTGGGCTACCAACACTACGTTTAAATAGTTCGAAAATCGTGTGTCATTTATATCTTATCTGTGGAACTGTTTTGTTTACATTTCATCGCTGTTCGATGTACATTCCTGCCTTTTGTTCGTTTCCTAGGGTTACCATACTTTAGTTTGCTTTACATTGCTTCTGACATATCCGGCTTGAAAGACTATCGATTCGCTTAACAATATAGATGTCGCTAGTGGCGCCTCGTCAGTGGACACCGCTAGTTAGTTCCAAAAACATCCGCTATGAAATTGCAAAAAGGCCCATCATGTTTGTTTTAAAATATGAGACATATATCGGCGTTTTTTGTTAATACCACGTCAGTGGCAAGCAAGCAGACGACCCCGCCTGGCAGTAAGCAGTCACCGTAGCCTATGAACGCCTGCGAATTCTATAGTTTACACGGATGCACTTTTATTTGCGGTTGGTTTTGTCGCTTGTGCTTATCAAATGTATGGAGTTTGTAGTTTACCAACCGTAAAGGGGTTTTTCTTTTATTATACCACATTGGTGGCAAATAAGCATACAGTCCGTCTGATGGTAAGTTGTTACCGTAGCCTTTGGACGCCTGCAACTCCAGGGTGGATACAAGCGCGCTGCCGACTGCCCAAGGATTCAATAACTTTGTTTTAAAATATGAGGCTTATATCGGCGTTTTTTTTTAATACCACGTCAGTGGCAAGCAAGCAGACGACCCCGCCTGGCAGTAAGCAGTCACCGTAGCCTATGAACGCCTGCGAATTCTATAGTTTACACGGATGCACTTTTATTTGCGGTTGGTTTTGTCGCTTGTGCTTATCAAATGTATGGAGTTTGTAGTTTACCAACCGTAAAGGGGTTTTTCTTTTATTATACCACATTGGTGGCAAATAAGCATACAGTCCGTCTGATGGTAAGTTGTTACCGTAGCCTTTGGACGCCTGCAACTCCAGGGTGGATACAAGCGCGCTGCCGACTGCCCAAAGATTCAATAACTTTGTTTTAAAATATGAGGCTTATATCGGCGTTTTTTTTAATACCACGTCAGTGGCAAACAAGCAGACGACCTCGCCTGACAGTAAGCAGTCACCGTAGCCCATGGACGCCTGCGAATTCTATTGTTACCACGGATGCATTTTTATTTGCGGTTGGTTTTGTCGCTTGTGCTTATCAAATGTATGGAGTTTGTAGTTTACCGACCGCAAAAAGATCCAGATTTTTTTTTTTTATATATACTACGTCGGTGGCAAACAAGCATCCGGCTCACCTGATGGTAAGCAGCCACCGTAGCCTTTGGACGCTTGCAAGTTCAGACTTTTGAAACCTATACATCATCATCATCATCATCATCATTATTATCATTAGACCCTCAGGAAAACCTCGACCTCACCTCCGGCCCCCCTGCTCATGTAGTATTTAGGGTTTCTAGCACACTTATTTACGGTTGATTTTGTCTCTTTTGGTTATCAAATGTAGTTTGTAGTTTGCAGACTGCAAAAAGGCCCAGACTTTTTTTTTTTTTTTTTAATAATACGTCGGTGGCAAACAAGCATCCGGCTCACATGATGGTAAGCAGTCAACGTAGCCTATGGATGCCTGCAACTTTAGAGTTGTTACATGCGCGTTGCCGACTGCAAAAAGGTTCAATAAGTTTTTTTCTTTTTTTATATACCACGTCGGTGGCAAACAAGCACACGGCCCGTCTGGTAGTGAGCAGTCACCGTAGCCTATGGACGCCTGCAATTTCGAGATGTTACATGCGCGTTGCCGATCGTTGAGATGTAGACCGTGACGTTCGAAAACAAAAAGTCGTATGTGACTGTAAACTTCCATTCACCGTAGAATTTGACAGATAGAGAGAGTTTGAATTAAGTATTGTAACCTTAGTCAGATAATGAAGCTTATTTGAAAGATTATTAACTGTAAGTACTAGAAATAAAGTAAAAATAAAGTAGATTTTACTAATGCTGTAATTCTGTAATGCGACATGGTCATGAAACTCATGCGATGTTGGGGGTATACTCTTCAATCTTTTCAATCGGAATGGTCAGAGGTCAGAGTTCAGAGGTCAGAAAGTCCGTGAGGGACAGAACATACGCAAAGTGAAGAAATTGAAAACACGTTTTAATATACCTGACAACATATCAAGCATAACCTACGTAACTTGGTCGGGTTATTTGTTACCTAACATAAACCATACTAAATTCACTGTGGGGAATTAAAAAAAAATGTGAGTGTGTGACAAGGACAAACAATAATAACGCTTTCTCTGCTACTCCTACTGAAAGATTACATAAGACTATCTCGTTTGGTCATTTCCCCCTCCCAGTCCCTCCCCCCACCAGTTCCAATTATAATATCATAAATGAGATCACAATACCTGCAACCTGTAACTGACGCATACGCTTTCTAAAATTAATTAAAAAATCAGAAAATAACAATGGAGTACGTCATTGAACTCGTTGCGAGGCTGTGGTTTAGTAACAAGGGGTTAGGGTACAATTATAAATGTGGAGATAGCGACGAAACAAATATTGCATTCATCTCATCAATCGAGGCGCTGGCACCTGACGTGGACATTTACAAGTGGGAGGCGGCCCGGATCGATCTCAAGAAGCTGATCAAAGAACTTCTGGAGGAGAGGAGCATCCTTCAGTTACACTCGGGATACCATGCGGAGGGGCTTTTGCTGGAGGTGCTAAGAAAACACAACATTAGATCATTCCTCTCCGTGCCTCTTAAACAGAAAACTTTAATCTGGAAAGACGCGGGGGTGTGGTTCGTAGAGGTGACCAACCCGAAAATCATCAAGAGAACTTATGTGTTTTTTGACTTCGAATAAGTGTACGTCTGTGTATGTCTGAAATAAAAAAATGTTTAAAAGTGAATGACTATTTATTTATTTACCAATCATTTAGGTATTTTATAATGTTCCAAATGCGAGTACAAAAAAAATGCAAAAGCTGGTTTTTCAAAATTCGTTGTTAAGGGGCTCCTTGGCGCTAATGACATTCGATCTGAATCCTTTAGTTTTCTAATGTTTTTAAAGTGAGAACTTCTTTAGCGGCGTTGGGCACTTTCTGAGACAGCGATCACGTGATCGTAACGTTTAGATGGCCACTCAAATAGATGGCAATTAAATCAATAAAGAAAAACTCAATGACATTACATGAAAAAGGTTCTAATCTTGTACGGGTTGAAATACGAGGATCTCACAGTTACATTCAAACTTTATATCACTCAAATATAATTCAATAAAGCTACATCTTGATGAAATCGCTAATAAAAGTGAACTCTAGTAATGGTGAATAAAACTCAAAATATCATGATCAAATATATTTAGATGCGAGATCTGCAAGGTAACTTTACAATTTCTATTCGAATTTTAAAGAATTAACTGTACAAATTTGAATTTTAAACAAGCTCACTGACCAGCAATTTCGGACTAAAGTTTTTCAATAGAAAGGAGGATACATAGTGCTGCAGACATTTTGGCCTAGTCATTGAGTTTTCACTTCTGTCGGCACTCCCGGAGTGCAATCCGTTGTTTTTTTGTAGCTATAATAGCAACGACTTTTAGCAATATAGTATGCCATATTTACTTCAAAGTTCATTGTCTTCGAGATATTCGACATCAAGTTGAACAATTTTAGGCCAACAACCTGGTTTTCAGGCCATAGCTTTTGTGTTATTTATTTTAAAATTTACATCTCTGACCAGTTTTTAGAGACGTCAAAGACAAACCCAAATATGCAGATTTCGTACATGTAAGATCCTTCACAGCAATCCAGCTACGAAAAAAGTGTTATTTTTAGACAATGTTTAAAAAAATCATAAAAAAATAAGTATTCATTAGTTTCAAAATCCGGTAGACAAGAATGGAGATTAAAGATTGAAGAATCGGTAGCCATTTGTCTTATAATTCTATCTGAAGTGTAAATGTAGAAGTAACGGCTCAAACCTTGTCAAATATCGATGAAAACCGCGGGGAGCCCCTTAAGGTGAGGTTGTGTAGAGCAATGTTTCAGAGTTACTAAGCGTGTGTCATCATCGTCGTTAAAAATATATCAAGTTCGATTTCAAACAAAAACAAGACCTAACCTAATCAAAGCAAGTGCTATACCATCTACATATTATGCATAGTAGGTTCTGCCATCTTGTAGGTCCCATTGGAAGTATAAACGTCACATTTACGTCTCGCGCCAAAAATCAGATGGCTCCTATGCTGTATAGTTCATGCATGCTCCCTATTGTCAGTTCAGTACGGTGGCGCTTAAGCAATGTCAATGTGAAAACAAATCCGTTTAAAATTACAAGGAGGGATTTCATATCATCGCTAAGTAGGCGAAAGTGTGTCTGTCTGTCTGTTTGTCTGTTACCTCTTCACGCTTAAGCCGCTGAACCGATTTAGTTGAAATTTGGTATAGAGATAGTTCGAGTCCTGGGGAAAATCAGGGATATCATTCATAATTCATAATTAATTCATAATTCTTTATTGCAACCATGGTACAGTATAGATGTCAAGTATAATATATGTACAATGTCTCACATGGACCCTGTAAGGGCACAGCATAGCTTACTTATAACATATAATTATTAATTTGTTTGTATGTAACATAATTGTATTGTATATATTACATTATCAGGTTCAGATCGCTAATAAGTTTATTACATTTATAATTAGAATTTAATAAATTAATTAATATAGGTACAATATTCATATTCATATTCATATTCCTGAAGAGAGTGCAAAGGCGGGTGGAATTGAAAGGGTTAATGGCATTGCCTAATAATTGAAGTAAGCAATGAGCATATTGAATGATTGCTATTAGCATTATCCAGGCGCTATACCTACTTTAGCTGCTGTCACTAATTCCACGCAGACGAAGTCGCGGGCAAAAGCTAGTATTTCAATATTTTCGCTAGGATTTTTTTTATTGTTTAGTACAAAAATCAACTTTACTTAAATGTAATAAGGTTGACATCTGTTGCGGGGTAGCAGAACTTCTGTGATTGTAGCTCAACTATGCGACGCTAGATGGGCTACTCGTATCGTATCTTCAAAAATAAAAATCGTAGATGCAATTTCGACATAATTTCCTTTACTGTAAAGTTCAAATTATTGTAATGGGCTAGGGCTCATAGGATAATCTCTTTCGAAATAAGAAAATATGGTCAATCATCCTTTAGATAGCGTTGCGTTTGTAGTAGTGTGCATGTTGACGACATAGGTTTCCAGACCGCAGGGAAGCATCATATATTTGTTAATGCCTGGAAGATTGAGGCCTGTCTGCCCATGCTGATGCTAGCTCTGAGCTTATTGAATTGCCTTTCTTGGAACTCTTCAACGTACTTTCGGTCATTGGTTCATTTGTCTTAGAGTTTGGTAAAATGACATTCGGTGTATATGTTCAGTGGGCATGCTAAGGGTTATATTTGCAAAAACCCAGGTGTTGAGTTTGGTTAATGCTTGAGAGCTCCATGTGCATTTGGCCTGTTTAGTGTCCATATTATGCAGACGCACTGCTTGCCACCATTTGAATATTGTCTTTAGAGCTCTTTGCATTAGGTTGGATATCGTGTGGAAGAAGAAGTTTTGGGTAGAAACGATGTTAGACTAATAATGGACTGACGGATATAGGCTGTCAGTAGTCCTTTTTCCCTGCTTTTGCTATGAAGTTTACCTTGACCCGAGTCCAATTATCTGGTACGATTCACCACGCGAAACTTGCTCTGAATATTATGGCCAGATGCAGATTGCTGTAAAAGCGCCGCTGATTTAAATCAAAAAGTTTGGTCTAAAGATGTTTCTTGCTATATTCCAGTCGATATTGCGTGCCACTGTGGATTCGAGGATTCCTATGGGCGCAAAGCTGTGTTTATTACTGGTTGAGTATGAACCGGGGAAGTGGGTGTCTCTGAGCAAGTTCCTCTTCCGTGTTCATAAATGTGCCATCTAGTGTTTAAGGAGACCGAGATAGTTGGTTGGTGTCTTGGAGAGTATTATGTAAGTTCATGCTCCTTTATGAGTTTGGGCAATATCAGGAGGCACCCCGTACGATTGCCCTGTCTAGACGGAACCACAGTATAAAAAGTAACAGTGAACCGACGCCTTTGATATATGCGTTAATGCAGACACCGCATAAGAACACAGTAGGGTTGTGACAGACTTTAACACAACTGCCCATAAGACAAAGAACATTTCAAATAAGACCCGCTAGCCCTGTAAGTGGTACCGAGCTACTAACAATGGCAATGTATGCAACTCGGGTGCGCGCGGCAACAGAACAAGTCACAACAGAACAGGTCACAACAGAACAGATCATAACAGATCAGGTTAGAACAGAACAGATCACAACAGAACAGCTCTCAACAGAACAGGTTAGAACAGAAAAAGATAGAACAGAACAGAACAAGATAGAACAGAACAGAACAAGATAGAACAGAACAGATCACAACAGAACAGGTTTTGGAATTGATCTGTTTTAATTGTTAACAGAATGGGTATGGTACTACGCGTATCATAGAGCATTGACTGAATATAATAAACAAATATGGGAGGCAAAAATAAGATAATGGAGAAGGTTCCGTCTAGACAGGGCAATCGTACGGGGTGCCTCCTGATATTGCCCAAACTCATAAAGGAGCATGAACTTACATAATACTCTCCAAGACACCAACCAACTATCTCGGTCTCCTTAAACACTAGATGGCACATTTATGAACACGGAAGAGGAACTTGCTCAGAGACACCCACTTCCCCGGTTCATACTCAACCAGTAATAAACACAGCTTTGCGCCCATAGGAATCCTCGAATCCACAGTGGCACGCAATATCGACTGGAATATAGCAAGAAACATCTTTAGACCAAACTTTTTGATTTAAATCAGCGGCGCTTTTACAGCAATCTGCATCTGGCCATAATATTCAGAGCAAGTTTTGCGTGGTGAATCGTACCAGATAATTGGACTCGGGTCAAGGTAAACTTCATAGCAAAAGCAGGGAAAAAGGACTACTGACAGCCTATATCCGTCAGTCCATTATTAGTCTAACATCGTTTCTACCCAAAACTTCTTCTTCCACACGATATCCAACCTAATGCAAAGAGCTCTAAAGACAATATTCAAATGGTGGCAAGCAGTGCGTCTGCATAATATGGACACTAAACAGGCCAAATGCACATGGAGCTCTCAAGCATTAACCAAACTCAACACCTGGGTTTTTGCAAATATAACCCTTAGCATGCCCACTGAACATATACACCGAATGTCATTTTACCAAACTCTAAGACAAATGAACCAATGACCGAAAGTACGTTGAAGAGTTCCAAGAAAGGCAATTCAATAAGCTCAGAGCTAGCATCAGCATGGGCAGACAGGCCTCAATCTTCCAGGCATTAACAAATATATGATGCTTCCCTGCGGTCTGGAAACCTATGTCGTCAACATGCACACTACTACAAACGCAACGCTATCTAAAGGATGATTGACCATATTTTCTTATTTCGAAAGAGATTATCCTATGAGCCCTAGCCCATTACAATAATTTGAACTTTACAGTAAAGGAAATTATGTCGAAATTGCATCTACGATTTTTATTTTTGAAGATACGATACGAGTAGCCCATCTAGCGTCGCATAGTTGAGCTACAATCACAGAAGTTCTGCTACCCCGCAACAGATGTCAACCTTATTACATTTAAGTAAAGTTGATTTTTGTACTAAACAATAAAAAAAATCCTAGCGAAAATATTGAAATACTAGCTTTTGCCCGCGACTTCGTCTGCGTGGAATTAGTGACAGCAGCTAAAGTAGGTATAGCGCCTGGATAATGCTAATAGCAATCATTCAATATGCTCATTGCTTACTTCAATTATTAGGCAATGCCATTAACCCTTTCAATTCCACCCGCCTTTGCACTCTCTTCAGGAATATGAATATGAATATGAATATTGTACCTATATTAATTAATTTATTAAATTCTAATTATAAATGTAATAAACTTATTAGCGATCTGAACCTGATAATGTAATATATACAATACAATTATGTTACATACAAACAAATTAATAATTATATGTTATAAGTAAGCTATGCTGTGCCCTTACAGGGTCCATGTGAGACATTGTACATATATTATACTTGACATCTATACTGTACCATGGTTGCAATAAAGAATTATGAATTAATTATGAATTATGAATGATATCCCTGATTTTCCCCAGGACTCGAACTATCTCTATACCAAATTTCAACTAAATCGGTTCAGCGGCTTAAGCGTGAAGAGGTAACAGACAAACAGACAGACAGACACACTTTCGCCTACTTAGCGATGATATGAAATCCCTCCTTGTAATTTTAAACGGATTTGTTTTCACATTGACATTGCTTAAGCGCCACCGTACTGAACTGACAATAGGGAGCATGCATGAACTATACAGCATAGGAGCCATCTGATTTTTGGCGCGAGACGTAAATGTGACGTTTATACTTCCAATGGGACCTACAAGATGGCAGAACCTACTATGCATAATATGTAGATGGTATAGCACTTGCTTTGATTAGGTTAGGTCTTGTTTTTGTTTGAAATCGAACTTGATATATTTTTAACGACGATGATGACACACGCTTAGTAACTCTGAAACATTGCTCTACACAACCTCACCTTAAGGGGCTCCCCGCGGTTTTCATCGATATTTGACAAGGTTTGAGCCGTTACTTCTACATTTACACTTCAGATAGAATTATAAGACAAATGGCTACCGATTCTTCAATCTTTAATCTCCATTCTTGTCTACCGGATTTTGAAACTAATGAATACTTATTTTTTTATGATTTTTTTAAACATTGTCTAAAAATAACACTTTTTTCGTAGCTGGATTGCTGTGAAGGATCTTACATGTACGAAATCTGCATATTTGGGTTTGTCTTTGACGTCTCTAAAAACTGGTCAGAGATGTAAATTTTAAAATAAATAACACAAAAGCTATGGCCTGAAAACCAGGTTGTTGGCCTAAAATTGTTCAACTTGATGTCGAATATCTCGAAGACAATGAACTTTGAAGTAAATATGGCATACTATATTGCTAAAAGTCGTTGCTATTATAGCTACAAAAAAACAACGGATTGCACTCCGGGAGTGCCGACAGAAGTGAAAACTCAATGACTAGGCCAAAATGTCTGCAGCACTATGTATCCTCCTTTCTATTGAAAAACTTTAGTCCGAAATTGCTGGTCAGTGAGCTTGTTTAAAATTCAAATTTGTACAGTTAATTCTTTAAAATTCGAATAGAAATTGTAAAGTTACCTTGCAGATCTCGCATCTAAATATATTTGATCATGATATTTTGAGTTTTATTCACCATTACTAGAGTTCACTTTTATTAGCGATTTCATCAAGATGTAGCTTTATTGAATTATATTTGAGTGATATAAAGTTTGAATGTAACTGTGAGATCCTCGTATTTCAACCCGTACAAGATTAGAACCTTTTTCATGTAATGTCATTGAGTTTTTCTTTATTGATTTAATTGCCATCTATTTGAGTGGCCATCTAAACGTTACGATCACGTGATCGCTGTCTCAGAAAGTGCCCAACGCCGCTAAAGAAGTTCTCACTTTAAAAACATTAGAAAACTAAAGGATTCAGATCGAATGTCATTAGCGCCAAGGAGCCCCTTAACAACGAATTTTGAAAAACCAGCTTTTGCATTTTTTTTGTACTCGCATTTGGAACATTATAAAATACCTAAATGATTGGTAAATAAATAAATAGTCATTCACTTTTAAACATTTTTTTATTTCAGACATACACAGACGTACACTTATTCGAAGTCAAAAAACACATAAGTTCTCTTGATGATTTTCGGGTTGGTCACCTCTACGAACCACACCCCCGCGTCTTTCCAGATTAAAGTTTTCTGTTTAAGAGGCACGGAGAGGAATGATCTAATGTTGTGTTTTCTTAGCACCTCCAGCAAAAGCCCCTCCGCATGGTATCCCGAGTGTAACTGAAGGATGCTCCTCTCCTCCAGAAGTTCTTTGATCAGCTTCTTGAGATCGATCCGGGCCGCCTCCCACTTGTAAATGTCCACGTCACGTCAGGTGCCAGCGCCTCGATTGATGAGATGAATGCAATATTTGTTTCGTCGCTATCTCCACATTTATAATTGTACCCTAACCCCTTGTTACTAAACCACAGCCTCGCAACGAGTTCAATGACGTACTCCATTGTTATTTTCTGATTTTTTAATTAATTTTAGAAAGCGTATGCGTCAGTTACAGGTTGCAGGTATTGTGATCTCATTTATGATATTATAATTGGAACTGGTGGGGGGAGGGACTGGGAGGGGGAAATGACCAAACGAGATAGTCTTATGTAATCTTTCAGTAGGAGTAGCAGAGAAAGCGTTATTATTGTTTGTCCTTGTCACACACTCACATTTTTTTTTAATTCCCCACAGTGAATTTAGTATGGTTTATGTTAGGTAACAAATAAGCCGACCAAGTTACGTAGGTTATGCTTGATATGTTGTCAGGTATATTAAAACGTGTTTTCAATTTCTTCACTTTGCGTATGTTCTGTCCCTCACGGACTTTCTGACCTCTGAACTCTGACCTCTGACCATTCCGATTGAAAAGATTGAAGAGTATACCCCCAACATCGCATGAGTTTCATGACCATGTCGCATTACAGAATTACAGCATTAGTAAAATCTACTTTATTTCTACTTTATTTCTAGTACTTACAGTTAATAATCTTTCAAATAAGCTTCATTATCTGACTAAGGTTACAATACTTAATTCAAACTCTCTCTATCTGTCAAATTCTACGGTGAATGGAAGTTTACAGTCACATACGACTTTTTGTTTTCGAACGTCACGGTCTACATCTCAACGATCGGCAACGCGCATGTAACATCTCGAAATTGCAGGCGTCCATAGGCTACGGTGACTGCTCACTACCAGACGGGCCGTGTGCTTGTTTGCCACCGACGTGGTATATAAAAAAAGAAAAAAACTTATTGAACCTTTTTGCAGTCGGCAACGCGCATGTAACAACTCTAAAGTTGCAGGCATCCATAGGCTACGTTGACTGCTTACCATCATGTGAGCCGGATGCTTGTTTGCCACCGACGTATTATTAAAAAAAAAAAAAAAAGTCTGGGCCTTTTTGCAGTCTGCAAACTACAAACTACATTTGATAACCAAAAGAGACAAAATCAACCGTAAATAAGTGTGCTAGAAACCCTAAATACTACATGAGCAGGGGGGCCGGAGGTGAGGTCGAGGTTTTCCTGAGGGTCTAATGATAATAATGATGATGATGATGATGATGATGTATAGGTTTCAAAAGTCTGAACTTGCAAGCGTCCAAAGGCTACGGTGGCTGCTTACCATCAGGTGAGCCGGATGCTTGTTTGCCACCGACGTAGTATATATAAAAAAAAAAAATCTGGATCTTTTTGCGGTCGGTAAACTACAAACTCCATACATTTGATAAGCACAAGCGACAAAACCAACCGCAAATAAAAATGCATCCGTGGTAACAATAGAATTCGCAGGCGTCCATGGGCTACGGTGACTGCTTACTGTCAGGCGAGGTCGTCTGCTTGTTTGCCACTGACGTGGTATTAAAAAAAACGCCGATATAAGCCTCATATTTTAAAACAAAGTTATTGAATCTTTGGGCAGTCGGCAGCGCGCTTGTATCCACCCTGGAGTTGCAGGCGTCCAAAGGCTACGGTAACAACTTACCATCAGACGGACTGTATGCTTATTTGCCACCAATGTGGTATAATAAAAGAAAAACCCCTTTACGGTTGGTAAACTACAAACTCCATACATTTGATAAGCACAAGCGACAAAACCAACCGCAAATAAAAGTGCATCCGTGTAAACTATAGAATTCGCAGGCGTTCATAGGCTACGGTGACTGCTTACTGCCAGGCGGGGTCGTCTGCTTGCTTGCCACTGACGTGGTATTAAAAAAAAACGCCGATATAAGCCTCATATTTTAAAACAAAGTTATTGAATCTTTGGGCAGTCGGCAGCGCGCTTGTATCCACCCTGGAGTTGCAGGCGTCCAAAGGCTACGGTAACAACTTACCATCAGACGGACTGTATGCTTATTTGCCACCAATGTGGTATAATAAAAGAAAAACCCCTTTACGGTTGGTAAACTACAAACTCCATACATTTGATAAGCACAAGCGACAAAACCAACCGCAAATAAAAGTGCATCCGTGTAAACTATAGAATTCGCAGGCGTTCATAGGCTACGGTGACTGCTTACTGCCAGGCGGGGTCGTCTGCTTGCTTGCCACTGACGTGGTATTAACAAAAAACGCCGATATATGTCTCATATTTTAAAACAAACATGATGGGCCTTTTTGCAATTTCATAGCGGATGTTTTTGGAACTAACTAGCGGTGTCCACTGACGAGGCGCCACTAGCGACATCTATATTGTTAAGCGAATCGATAGTCTGTCAAGCCGGATATGTCAGAAGCAATGTAAAGCAAACTAAAGTATGGTAACCCTAGGAAACGAACAAAAGGCAGGAATGTACATCGAACAGCGATGAAATGTAAACAAAACAGTTCCACAGATAAGATATAAATGACACACGATTTTCGAACTATTCAAACGTAGTGTTGGTAGCCCACGATTTTTCAAATTTGCCGCCTTTTTCTACTGACTAGATTTGCTTGACCAAGATTAATTAACTTACCATGAACCCCCTCTGACTCTGCGGACTTTTTTAGAAATACTCAGACGGCTGCTCATCTATACATATCATAGCGGATGGTTTTAGAACTAACGTTGCGCATACATACAGTCGCCCTCTGGCGGGGAAAGTTTAGAACTAACGTTGCGCATACATACTGTCGCCCTCAGGCGGGGCTAGCGGGGATTTTTGGAACTAACGTTGCGCATACATACTGTCGCCCTCTGGCGGGCCTGGCGGGGATTTTTGGAACTAACTAGCGGTGTCCACCGACGAAGGCGCCACTAGGGATATCTATTCATTTAAGCGATTCAACAACTCACATACAAAGTGGAGACATCTATTCATTTCATAGCGGATGGTTTTGAAACTAACGTTGCGCATACATACTGTCGCCCTCTGGCAGGAGAATTTTAGAACTAACGTTGCGCATACATACTGTCGCCCTCAGGCAGGGCTGGTGGGGATTTATGGAACTAACGTTGCGCATACATACTGTCGCCCTCTGGCGGGGGCTTTTTAGAACTAACCTTGCGCATACATACTGTCGCCCTCCAGCGGGGCTGGCGGAAATTTTAGGAACTAACGTTGCGCATACATACTGTCGCCCCCAAGCGGGGCTGGTGGGGATTTTTAGAACTAACGTTGCGCATACATACTGTCGCCCCCAGGCGGGGCTGGTGGGGATTTTTAGAACTAACGTTGCGCATACATACTGTCGCCCCCAGGCAGGGCTGACGGATAATTTTGGAACTAACGTTACGCATACATACTGTCGCCCTCAGGCAGGGCTGGCGGGGATTTTTGGAACTAACGTTGTGCATACATACTGTCGCCCCCAGGCAGGGCTGGTGGAGATTTTTAGAACTAACGTTGCGCATACATACTGTCGCCCTCTGGCGGGAGAATTTTAGAACTAACGTTGCGCATACATACTGTCGCCCCCACGCAGGGCTGGTGGTCATTTTTGGAACTAACGTTGCGCATACATACTGTCGCCCCCAGGCAGGGCTGGTGGAGATTTTTAGAACTAACGTCGCGCATACATACTGTCGCCCTCTGGCGGGGAATTTTTAGAACTAACCTTGCGCATACATACTGTCGCCCCCAGGCAGGGCTGGTGGGGATTTTTAGAACTAACGTTACGCATACACAGTGGCGCCTCTAGCGGGGAGTAGAGTGAACTAACCAGCGGCGCATACATACTGTCGCCCTCCGGCGGGGCTGGCGGATATTTTCGGAACTAACGTTGCGCATAGACAGTGGCGCCTCTAGCGGGGAGTAGGGTGAACTAACCAGTGGCGCCATCTAGCGGAGACCTTTGGAACTAACGCTGCGCATACACAGTGGCGCCATCTAGCGGGGAGTAGAGTGAACTAACCAGTGGCGCCATCTAGCGGAGACCTTTGGAACTAACGTTGCGCATAGACAGTGGCGCCATCTAGCGGGGAGTAGGGTGAACTAAATTGTCACTACCTTACGCATACATACTGGCGCCCTCTATCGAAAAAGTTGTGGCCGAAAAGCGGCACAAACACACTACTTCTGACCTTCCAACCCAGAGGGGAAACTAGGCCTTATTGGGATTAGTCCGGTTTCCTCACGATGTTTTCCTTCACCGAAAAGCGACTGGCAAATATCAAATAATATTTCGTACATAAGTTCCGAAAAACTCATTGGTACGAGCCGGGGTTTGAACCCGCGACCACCGCCCGGATTGAAAGTCGCACACTCTTACCGCTAGGCCACCAGCGCTTTTTAAGCTTTTTTTTTTATTTTTTTTTAAGCTTTAAGCTAAATCTCAGAACAAAACTAGATACAGGGAAAACATGCATTAATTTAATTAACTAAGTCCTGCATTAAACCTTTGATCGGTGTAGCATTTTTA
Organism: Cydia fagiglandana; assembly: GCF_963556715.1. NCBI lineage: Eukaryota > Metazoa > Arthropoda > Insecta > Lepidoptera > Tortricidae > Cydia > Cydia fagiglandana. The sequence continues at coordinate 1,703,274 of NC_085946.1, forward strand.
AGGTTCCGTACCTAAAAATGGAAATAAAACGGTACCCTTATAGGATCACTCGTGCGTCTGGCTGTCCGTCTGTCACAGCCTATTTTTCCTTTTAATTAACATTTCCTAAAAAAAATTTTAAAACCATTTGCAGGTTTCTGTTTGTATTATTTTTCCCAACAAATGAAAACCGTAATGAGGCTGTATATTCAATTTCCCCGCCGACCCACAACGCGGTCTATAAATTATAAAATAACGAAAAAGTTGGGCACAAATACCTAACCATAAATTGTAAAGCCTGTATGAGTTTTAGGGTAAATTTTAATCGTGTTTGGGCAAATGAATTTACGACTTTGCGATACAGATCGACTCAACAAGTCGATTCACAAAGCTTAATGATCACAAGGCTTCAGACAGACCAGTGACTGTCTGAACTTTCACTCTTCAGTCGTTACGAGACTTTGGAGATCAAATTAAACCAGAGAAGGGGTCTTAGCCGAATGCAAAACGTTTTGTGAACAGAGTAAGATTATCGATATTTAGAGAGGTGGGAAAATAAATTTTGTTTTTAATAAAAAGAGTAAAAGTTGAGGAATATGTCGACGCGGAATCGGTAAAATCCGATAGGAAAAAGCTTTATGTCCGCGCAATAAGAGCGAAAATGTCGTCGGTCGGCTCGGCTCGCATCCATATAGCACTTAGTGGCAACGAATGTGTTAAATGATGTAATTGGTAAATTTAAAACTGTATGTATCACATAATAAGCAAACTTAAGTTTAATTTATGGGCTTGATTAAAAAAGAAAAAGCTGGCAATAATAATTAATATAAGATCCTTTTGCAATTAGACTCCCTAAACCCGGTAATACCTCGATAGTGTTAATGTGTCCAGCATCTGTCGCCCCCTCGCTTCAAGGGACGTTACTTTCATCAATAACATCTATAAACCAATATATTAAGATCTCTGGTCAACTGGAATTGTCAAGGAGCTCGGGGTCAAAGTTATACTGGGTTTTTGTTGAAGATGTTGGAATAGAGGGCTAGCACGTCGTAGAGAGTGGAGATAATCACCGAGACTAATAAGTGCGCCATTCTTTGCTTTAAATTGTGTACTGTAAAGGGGAAGTTTAAAATAGTCATCATCATCATCTCAGCCATAAGACGCGTCCACTGCTGAACATAGGCCTCCCCCTTGGACCTCCATACGTACCGGTTGGAACTGACCCGCATCCAGCGTCTTCCGGCTACCTTAACAAGATCGTCTGTCCATCTTGTGGGTGGACGTCCTACGCTGCGCTTGCTAGTCCGTGGTCTCCACTCGAGTACTTTTCGATCGTATCGGCCATCTTCTCAATAGTAAAGAAACGATAATATGAATGTGGAACATCATAGATGGTGCAAGCAGACCGAGAAGGAGATGGCGGGACGACTTGGATACATTATTCTCGAATTGGTGAGAGAATACACAAAACAAGGTCGAGTGAAGGAAACGAGGGGAGGCCTTTGCCCAGCAGTGGGACACTATTTAGATTAGCCTAAAAAAATGGAAAGTTCAGTGGAAAGTGACGATATCAAGTTTATCTATTCACTATTAGGCTGGATTAAAATGATGTCATATTCGTTTCAGCCTTTTTTAAAGAGACAATTTAAACAAACATATGTATTTGTTGACAACTAACGATTTTTTTCTTAGCCACTGTTTAAGTGGAAATACACAGTTACATACACTCAAGATACTCGTCTTTCTAAACTAAACAGTCGAGTAAAATAAATCAAAATGTTATTTCGAAACTAAAAACAAAAGCATACAAGCTCCCCCTTAATATTTACTGCGACAATATTCGTCGCACGTCGTCCAACAGCTTGAAAAATAGTGTCTTATAATGTTTCATAATGCTTGCTCCCTGCAACCATTTGTCACTGCGCTGGGGGACAAATTAGTTGGATGCTAATTTTATTGTTACCTTTGCGACGTCTAGAAAATACATTAGAAGTGAACATTAGAAAACAAAAGCATAGTCTATACTACAGTCATTCGAGGAAGGGTGACGGGAGGTGGAGGGGGGAGGGTTGTCGTTCATTTCCCGAATCGCGGCACCAGCCGCCATAAGGTACCTTTTGCTGTGGAACGTCACATATCTTTACTATTTCATATCTAGTGAATCTCTAATTCATTTCCCGAATCGAGCCGATTGACATTTCACGAATATAATGTAATTGAAATGTCTTCGTACTGTAGGAAAAATAGTTTTTCTTCTTCAAGACCTTTACGATAGACAGCGAACATAATCAGTCGGTTGAAAGCTGACCGGAGATTGCTAGGATACTGACAATTAGAATTCCAACGACTGGCCGAGAAGAAATACCTTTTCTTGGCAAGTGCTTTGGAAAAGAAAGGCATTATTTTCTGTAGTAACCAGACATGGAATTTATTGGATGAATTTTTTTGTAGAAAATAATGATAAAGAATATTTTCTATTGAAAGAACGCGAAATTGCATTGAAATTCCAACAAGACAACTAAATCCTATAATAATGATTATTGCCAGCAAGCAAATGAGCGAATAAAACAAAGGGATCCCAGAACTGTTACTTCTGACAGTTGACAAATCAAATTGTATTTTTTTCTTCATTTTAACTTCAGCGTCACCAATCAGCGTAAGCGTTCTTCAAAGTCGTATCAAACCTAATAGTTTTGAATGATTCACGGTTAGTTTCACTAGACTTATATCAAACGGGATATGAACCGTGATTACCGATGTGATTATGACCAGTGATTACTGCGTCGAAATATCAGGACCTCGAAAACAATACGAAAGGTAATCACGGGTCATATCCCGGTCGATGTAAGTCGTATTAAAACTAGAACAAAAACATAACAAATTATTAAATCTAAATCTGGTAGCTCCACAACTATGATTGAGATAACAGCGAACAGAATACATAAGATAACAGATACGTGATAACTAAACTCACGTTACGCCTGCAGATTTATGCCTGTATTAGAACAGATTACTTTGAACAATAAATATGGGAAACCGCAAAGCCGGGATATAATATATGTATCAGATTTACTCTTGTTACGGCTGAAGTTTCAACGCTATTACGTAGTAGGTATTAATGAGTACGTTCACCTCCTTGTGGTATGGAGTAAGTAAAGTCTATTTCAATAGAACTTGCTAACTATGTAAACAAACCGCCATATTGAAATTGTCTCTGAATGATCAATTTACTAGTGATGGGCAAGACTCCTACTTACTTTACTAATGTCGAACCATATCGAATGATAAAATACCAAAAGTAAAAAACAAGTAGTTACTTATTTTTAATTTGTTTAATCACGATCAGGAGACAAATTAGTACTTAAGAATGATGTATTGATGTATTTTATATCCGTGGCGGTAGGTACAGAGCGTGGGTTGGGTAGTGTGGGTGGGTGGTTGGGTTTATATTACAAACTTTAGTCACAACACTACCCATCATAGACAATTGTAGAATTTAAAAGAAACAAAACCGCCATTCCATCAGGTCCTAATAACCTAACTTATGAAACCATTTTAAACTTTTAACTAAATATCCAAGATACAGTTACATATTTATGTATTTTACGGAACGGACCGTTTCAATAGTGTATATGTGTATGATTTCAATGGTATTTGATGAGGTGGTGTGAAAATTCAAAGAGAAACAGTGATAAAACAAAATTACGTTGTTTGTTTACATAGTTAGCAAGTTCTATTGGAAGTGACTTTATATGGTATATGCTAACAAAGCGCTTTGGTTTACTTGCCCACTAATCTCGTTTTACCCATTTACCAAAATTCTTTTATCTCAAAATTGAATACTAGCTGCCCGGTTCGAACTTTAAGATACGTCAATTAATAAGTCTAGAAACGATATGGCTTAAATGTTTCAGTGTCAAAGTGACGTATTGTTTGAAGAACTGTCACATTTGACACTGACTTATCTAATCCATATCGTTTCTAGATCTATTCATTGACGTATCTTAAAGTTCGAATCGGGCTGTAGGTAATTATGTCAGTGACATTTTTTTTACAAAATTCCTGAACTTTACATGTACGTGGTGTTAAAGTCTCTAATTAGGTACCCACATTAATGACTATAATTATGAAATTATCGTCCTTATTTTCAACAGACTTTTAGAAAATGATTATTATATTATTACGAAAAAGGTTATGAAATTGCACTTAAGACGTAGTTAAAGTTAATATATTTATTGCCTTTCATTTCAAAGCAGTCACATAAATTAGGTAAGAGTATTATAAATTATTATGCGTTACACAAAGGTGATTTATTTATTGCCCCGTATAACCAACAGCACACCAAGAAATTAAGTAAAATTATTTTATTCATGTTTGCAACAAAAAACAAAGCCAAAAAGCGCTAAATTATGAAAGTCGAGCTAGTTTCTATTCTCACTGTACAAACCATACTCGCAATAGAAAATCCTAAGGGAAATTTAACTATTTATTCCACGCTAGCACAAATAGAGTTTGAAGCACAAATAGGCGCCAGCGATATTCGATGTCCTAATTAGTTATAAAATTGTTTGGATAGGATGGTTGCGCTTTTATCGATTATCGTTTCACTTGTCATCCTTGTACGTGTTAAAGTCGAGTGTTACAAGGCAATCTGGAGCCAATTTATTAAGGTACTTAATTATTGCTTTCACTTACTTTTATATTCTAATTCCTACCTTATCAAAGATTTATAACTTTTCAATTCAAAGCCGGTCTTAAATTAAAGATTCAGTGTAAAGTGGGCGTCTAAATGATCCGGAAACGACATGACTAAATACTACGGCTAGTAAGTTATACAGTACAATATACATCTGGCGCTACATTACGATACCAGCCGGCGTATTATGGATGGCTTTATCCACGTGATAAAATAACTGTCACTTTTTAACAACGTGAGATAGAAAGTGACGGACACCGTTTTATCACGCTGTCACGTAGACAAGAACGACCATCATATCCGTACAGGTGATATAATTAACACATTATGTAACTACGTTCAAACTTTAAAGGGCCATAATTATTAATATTAAAGGCCTACTGGAAAACGTTGTACGATACGCGTGCTAATAGGTACAAACATTGTTTTTGTACGAAGAAAGTAATTACTTATGTTTTCCTGTTCATATCAAGTGATTTTAATTGCCCACGCCAAGTTTCCACCCAAGCAGTTACAAGCCATACAAAACAATCGCGTTGACCAACCCAATGCACAGGCAGAGAACAATTACAAATTGCAATTCGCGTGACCCCATGCAGACCGAGAATTTCTATTTCTTGCTCGATTGTGCCTGAGTCGATTTCATAATCAAACCAGTTTAATATGACCTCAGTATTTAAAAAAAAGTAGTAGTCCGCCAGCAACTTTGTACGCGGAAAATTAATATAAGTAACTGACCCCATCCACTCACTATGACTCTACCTTAGTACCCGCTTACATATACCTACAACAGAATACAAACAAATGCAAAGGTATACTGAATGCAAACAAATTGTTTTGTCTTTCGGAGTTGTTCGAATTTGAAACCCCTAATATTAGTCCTAAGGTGGATGGATTCCTGGATAAAAAGTAACTTCCAGTAAAGTTTTCAAAATATAAAGTATCACATTTATTACTACGTTTAATAGATATCATATTTGTATAAAAGAAAAAGTCAAAAGCCATCTTCCAGGGGCCGAGATCGGAACCAAGCTATAACGTCTTTAGCTTAATATTATAATAATAAAATACATTGCTAACTTCCTGTACCTCTAGGCCAGACGGCTATGACGGAACCTGTCCCAAATTCTCCAGTATTTACTATCTTTGAAAGGTTAAGCGTCTTTGACTAACTTTAAAAAGCGAGAAGTAGAAGTCGTGTAAGGTTTACGAATTGTCAGTTAACTGTACGGACGATTCTGTTAGCTAGTATTCCATATACGTTGGGAATAACATCTCTGCATGGGCCCAAATTCCTCGCATGTACGGCGACACAGAAATATGTGAACTAATATGTTAATTCTGTAGTACAAAAAGTACTGCAAACCACTGTTTTATATGGACAGTAAAACATAATGCAACTGCCTGGATTCGTTTTTTGGTGGATACGGTTGTCGGGTCGCTCGAAGTTTGAGCTCTAGTTTGCTACATTATGCATGTGTTACGTGAAACAGAATTCTTCTTCTTCCTGGCGTTATCCCGGCATTTTGCCACGGCTCATGGGAGCCTGGGGTCCGCTTGACAACTAATCTTATGATTTGACGTAGGCACTAGTTTTTACGAAAGCGACTGCCATCTGACCTTCCAACCCAGAGGGGAAACTAGGCCTTATTGGGATTAGTCCGGTTTACTCACGATGTTTTTCTTCACCGAAAAGCGACTGGCAAATATCAAATGATATTTCGTACATAAGTTCCGAGAAACTCATTGGTACGAGCCGGGGTTTGAACCCGCGACCTCCGGATTGAAAGACGCACGCTCTTACCGCTAGGCCACCAGCGCTTCTCTGAAATCCGTTTCGACGTGAATCAGAATTATGGATTGATATAGTCGCACCAATAAACGTCTGCAGCGGATTTGATAGCCTACGCAGTGTAAGTGTTATTTATATAAGTCATAATTTCATAGAAGTTTGACGTGGGCTATCAAAATAGCTGCAGACTTTTTACGGTCTATCTCTAGAAGGATTCTTCTGTAATCTACCATCGTCACACAGTCAACTGACCAATATGACACTGACATATTCGCTAGCGTGTGCGTAACTTACTTTTTGTGCATCTCGCACGTACTCGCATATTAGTGCAATAGTCGATACATGCTTTATCGATGCGTCGCTATTTTTCCATATAAATAAACACATCTCATTGATTGAAATTAAATATTTCATTATAATATCTAAATTATCTAAGTCATTTCATTTTACAGTCGGACCTAGCGATCTCTGCATGCCATTTACAATGACAAAGTGTGACCATATTATCATTTGTCATGTCATGTCAAATTTCTATCAAATTATGACGTTTATATTGTCACTTTCTCACTTTGGTCTATTGATTAACGTGTATACGATATATGTATAAATTAATGTGTGGAACGGAGGAAACCATTACCAAGGAAAATATTAAACAAGCAATAGCGACTCGTGACTGTGGTTGATTGTACTTCACATTTTTCTACATGATTTATTTCGGGCCATGTAATTACTTAATCGATAGCAAATGGAAATAGCCACTGGTTCCTAGAAGGGAAACATAAAAGTATTACTATTACTATTGCATGTATATTGCTGCACATTCTACAGTTAAAGGGAAAAAACCGGGCAAGTGCGAGTCGGACTCGCGCACGAAGGGTTCCGTACCATAATGCAAAAAAAAAAACAAAAAAAAGCAAAAAGAAAACGGTCACCCATCCAAGTACTGACCCCTCCCGACGTTGCTTAACTTTGGTCAAAAATCACGTTTGTTGTATGGGAGCCCCATTTAAATCTTTATTTTATTCTGTTTTTTTGTATTTGTTGTTATAGCGGCAACAGAAATACATCATCTGTGAAAATTTCAACTGTCTAGCTATCACGGTTCGTGAGATACAGCCTGGTGACAGACGGACGGACGGACGGACGGACGGACGGACGGACGGACAGCGAAGTCTTAGTAATAGGGTCCCGTTTTACCCTTTGGGTACGGAACCCTAAAAACGGCTCCACGAAGCGAAATGTTAAATGGAGTTTGTAAATTTCTCTTTAAAATATATGTATCGTATGTGTTTATTCTTTTTGGACTAATGTACACTCATTGAGAATAGGAACGTAAAAAAATAGTTTATTTACTAATTTTGAAATTACTTTAGGTGCTGTAATAGGTACAATAATTAAATAGAATAAGTCTGAACGTTACCTTAATCATCGCTTAAGAAAACGGTATTAACCGTCCTTAGAATTTACATAACCGTACCTATTTATCGGAGGTCATATTCAACCTTATTTAATATGAAATATCCAGCCGTCCATTATTTAGTGTTTATAGATTATCTCCCTCAGACTCCACACTTTAAAGTACCTATTTTATACAAGAAAGTTACACATCGTGTACGTGTATGATGTATGTAATGTACTTATCGTGGCATCACCGAATGGACCCTTCGGAATATTAATGTGGATCGATTAATTCAATGTTTATTCATTTAAAGACATGACAAGAGTGACATATATTAAATAATAAAGCAGATCGTGGCCTGCATACACCAGTCTATGGAGTTATCAAAAACCTCTAACACGGAAGACTAGCGCTGACAGTCTTCCGTGCTGAGACAGCATTTTGCTGAGGAGATTGACAGTAGTATCGCTTGCGTCAATGCTGCAGCAACGTTGCAACAACCTGAATGTCACTTATTTTGTCTATTAACTCCATATGGATAGTTAATTGTAGTCTTTGGTAGCGCTCTATACATTCCACTCAAATCTCCTCTCAATTTACCTTACTACATATACTACATATCGTCAGGTGATAAGCAAAACTTACTAATTACCACCACAAATTCATAGCCATATCGTCATAGTTTTAAATTTTTTTCGGTTAATTTTCTCATCGTAAGTCTCTTAAGTATTGTCTCTTATTTATCTATTTATATGTTTTTTTTTTGTTATGAAACTATAGGTCTAATGTTGTTGACTCTAAGATATGTTCATAATCCATGTACGACTGTTTGTTTCTGAATAAATAAATAATAATAAACACTGAGCAGGGGCCGCAGGACTCTCACCTCTGGCTTGCCTTAACCGGCCGTCCAGAGTGGGGTGTCAGAGCTATATGCTCGCAGGGCGGAAGTGAAACATGCCTAAGACGCGAGTTGGCACAGTGGCTGCTTACAGCCACTGGGTAGAAAGCGGTGCACACCTCTCCACGCCCTGAGCCGCTCACGTGATGTTGTCCCCTCGTCGCTCCGTGCGAGCGGCCGTTTTCGGGGACCCATGTTGTGAGTTGGCGAGTCACCACCTGGCCCATTTTTTCATGTTTTTTAACATATGAGCAGGGCAGGTGCCATAGTCTCCTCCATAGTCCCAGTTACTAGCCCACTAACAACTCAACGCAATAGCCCGGTTTCTTTTTGTACCTTTTCTTGCAATAGTCCTACACTAACCGGGGCTTGTCCTTGGGTGCACTACTATAGTGCAAACAGGGATAATCGTCGGTCACATTACATTTAGAGTAAATTGTCTTATTACAAGGGGACTCTACGTGTTGGCTTCGGCCCCACGCACGCCTTCCAAATGCCCGGGACCCCATGGTCCCGAGAATTTGTAAAAGACAGACATAATAAAGTATTCATGTCTCTGTTTGACCCAACGGTTCCTGCATTTAACTACCAGTTAGTGCATTTTGACATTAAATTTGCCATTTGTACGTTTCATATAAATACTTGTTTCATTTGCTCCATCTGAATAGTCGTCTATGGTATCGCTCCATACGTTCCACACAAATTCCCTCTCAATTTACCTACAGTATTGGCAAATGATTGGATTTTGCCCTCCCGACATTGTTGCGGCATTGTGTAAGTAAATCGATAATGTTCACACATTCCATGGCTAACGATGCAAAGATAAGAGAGTTAGTAGAGTTTTGATAGCATACGCAGTGCAAATGTTATTTATACGTGTCATACGGCTCGATTCAAACTTTAAGATACGTCAATTAATACATCTAGAAACGATATGGATTTGATATGTCATTGTCAAGTGTGACGTTTCTTCAAACAAAAACGTCACTTTTGACACTGATACAATCCATATCGTTTCTCTATCTATTAATTGACGTATCTTAAAGTTAAAATCGGGCATATATCTAATTTCATAGAAGTTTGACGTAACACTTGCACAGCGTGTGGTATCAAAATCGTTGCAGACTTTTCTTGGTCTAACTCTGACTAGACTTCCAACCCCAGCTTGGTTCGTTAGCAACAAAGAGAGGGATTTTTTTTGGCTGTATGTACAATTGTGACGCTGTAGAATTGTAGATGCCATCGACAAGGTTAGTTCAGAAGCTCTGCTGTAGATATGTAACGTTGGAATAGTATGAATTTATCTCTCATTTCGTCTTTATGAAAGTTGACAATTTCACTGAGACACGGATAAAAAACTGGACAAGTGCGAGTCGGACTCACCCACCGAGGGTTCCGTACTTTTTTACACGACTGCCCAAAAAAGAGTGTTATAGCATTTGTTGTTATAGCGAAAATACATAATCTGTGAAAATTTTAACTGTCACGGTTCATGAGAAACAGCCTGGTACCAGATAGACATACAGACGGACAGTGAAGTCTTAGCAATACGGTTCCGTTTCTACCATTTAGGAACCCTACAAAGGTCTTGAACCAAGGAATATTATTTGATTGAAGATCTTTTTGAATTTCGATGTAAGAAAACTTAGGACATTTATGCCATACCCTGCAATGTGAATAAATAGTTAGGTCATACTAAATTACTTTTACTATCGGACTGACACCAAAAATACGAAATAGCAGTTTAATCCAAGGTTAAATTAGTATTTCATTTTTATTTTTATTGTTTTCTTTGTCTCCTAGTTTATTTTATTTTGTAGTTTCAAATTCCTTGGTTTTATTGTAATTCTTGTGTTACTTACTTGATCAACAAAAAAATACATAAAAATTCTGCGTTTCAATCGTCACTAGATCAAAAATATTTAATTTGTCCTAAAATTTTGCCTTATTATTACCTAATTAATGCCCCACTTGCGTCATCCATCACCCTTGTATTTAACATTTAACCCTTTTATGACTAGTATTACAGAACTTTAAAACCATGCACATTACTACCCCAAAGCATTAACTCGCTCTCTTACCATCATTCCGCTTTGTATACAATTTTGAACTGTAACGCAAAGGAACAAAGTTGTATTTTCAAGTGATTCGTTACGTTAGATACGAGTTTTTGTAAGGTTTTTTTAAATGGCAATTTAAACCCGTGTCCATTAGCATAAGCCGGCCATGTCAGGGCGATACCATAAAATGGCGATAAATCAAGATATATTTTATGGACGCTCAAGTTTTAAGTGTTAATGAATAAAACATTTAATTTTTGCGGTGATTGAGCCATGAACCAATTCATTATTTTTACGGGCTTCATTATGAATGAAAGTGTTTCAGTAATTTTATAGTTACCGCAACCCGATAGTTCCGATTCAGATTTTAACAATTTGGTACAGTTTTGATTTTGATACGACAACGATCGTCTTTGTCATTGGCGCGCTACTCACGCTCAATTTTCATTTAGTTTCGCATGCACCAATCAGCATGAGCGATATTCAACCAATTCAAAGCCTTAATAAATTGTTATATCTGAATCGGGTCGGGTGTATCTTGGTAACGCGTTCTCCCGCTTTGTAGCGAAAAGTGCCTGCGAACAGCCTAGCGTAACGAGTCTGGCGTTGAATGTGTTAACTGATCGCTTCCTATTCTTGGACGGTGAACCTAGCAACGGAAAATAGATAAATACTAGCGTATGACATTTAGCAGCAGGCAATCTAGATCCTGAACATGAAATACGCAAAATATTTCATCCAAAGCCAAAACAAAAAAGACATTTTAGACTTTATGCACTTCATGTTAGAGTACAAAATCAAATTTAGGTAGAAAATAATGACTTAATGCGTTTTATCTGTAAAGGTGTATACGGTATGTATGAAAGCATCACGCACGCGGATACCAATGCGTATCAAGTGTGAAATACCCTTTAGGATGCATTTACACCGACGCGAAAATAATCTTGTGCGATAAAAAAAGGCCTGCCAGGGATCTACACAGGCGCTTATTTTTAGGAAGGCGGAAATTCGTGCAGAATGGAGAGACTTGGTGCACAGAGTAATGACCTCATGTGGTCGCGACGACGTCATTAGGAAACGAGGAAGAAGAAGAGAGAAGATAAAAGCGGTGTGACAGACGGCCTGCCAAAATCAGTAGCGCACCTACGTTCACGCACGTACGCGGAGAAAAATGCCCTAACCTTTTTCAAACATCGCCCGAATTCGGAACGAGTGCGGAAACGAAAAAAATATTTGTTGTGAATGTGAACTACCTAAGTACCTACTACTTTACGTCTTTGTGTGACTATTGAAAAACCCGCGTGCGACCTGCGTGTCAACTCGCTGAATGTATTGACTTCGTTTTAAAGTTCGCGAATCGTTAACATTAGAAAAAAAAGTAAGGCCAGTTTTGGCTTAACCGTCTAGGTCGCCTGAAACCCGTAGGTAGTTTAAATTTCGAGCAGGACGTGTTCCAACACGTCATGCTTGGTTCAAAATCCCATACAAAATGACACATAACGCAAACGCATACGTCACGTCACGCTTCTTCATTCTACGCTGCCTGCTAATTTTCCCTATTGCATCTCCACTTCTCCCTGTCAGTTGCTTTGTCACATCACGTCACGTCACGTCAAGTCATGCTATCGAATTAAATTTACACTAGGGGTACTGATAGTAACGAAGCAGAATGATGTAGACTGTTGAGACTTGTAACTCCTCTGGTATCGCATCAATTTAATAGCCTTAATAATAATCGAATGATTTAATTTTAGCGTTTTAGTATTTAAAGGCATTTGAATCAAATTACAAATATGGAAGAAACCATTTATAATGCCTTATGTAAATGGTTCAAAAATAAAATCAACACTGCGAAACAACAAGCTATTAGTAGGTACCAATAATAAACTAAGTTTATTTTATTTCCTCACGCCAATGGTATTAATTACTAAGAAAATAAGAGCACAAAAAGCGTATATTACTTCGTAATAATCACTTCAGTCAGTCTGGATTTTAAGCACAAATACTTTTTTAGATCGGATATCATACTGGAAGGTATAAAGTGTAATTCATATTTGCGATGCAGCACAGAAGTGGAAACGCAAATAAATACAGGTTTCAATTTGCGAGAGATATCGACTTTTAAAAGTCATATTTATGAAACTGAACAAATATAAACCAGTTTTAGGCTTATCTACGTGTTCAGTGGATGGGATAATTATACAGGAATTCTCTAAACTATTTGTTTTGATTAGGTCGGAAATAATTGTCTTCGGTTACCGCGATAGTTACTCATGAAATAAAACTATTGAAACGAATTATATCGCGTCTATTGAATTCATACTACATCCCGACGTTTCGAACCCTTTACAGCATTCGTGGTCAACGGGTCACCCGTAAACCACGCTGCAAAGCTGAGCTGAAGCGAGCTGTTAAAAATTCAATACTTTTAGTGTGTCTATAAATAACATTAATTGTGAGTGTTAGGCCCTATCTTCGTGTGTCGCAGCGGGGGTGCGCAGGGGAGGGGAGAGAGTGGACTGTAGAATTCTCATAGGTAGCAGAGGATGGAATGAAACACGCAGCTGGCTTATTCAGATGCAGGAGGGTCGAGGTTGGAGAGGTTCCTTTTTCTTCTTTTAGTTGTTTCCTGGTCGGCTGCTGGCTCTAGACTGACGCGGAGCTTTTTTTTTTTTTTTTTAATCATGACTTATACTGTTTGGCCGCGCCTGGGGCCAGTTACAGCTTGCGGTGTGAGTGGGATCAGTGTTGCGGCCTGAAGGGCCGCGACACTGCCAAGTATGAAAGGAGCGAGAAGGAGACAGAAGAAGTAAAAAAGATGATAGAAGAGAATAGAGGAGTGTAGTTTACAGTACATTTAGCAAAAATGACGTTATACAATTCTAGTTTTGAGGTTTATAAAATTTATTATGAGGATGAGTTAATTTATATAAAAAATAGTTCCCTAACCTAGGGCAGAGGGCCCGGTGAGGCATTGACTGGTGGTCTACGTTTGTTTTCCCAGTGAGGGCGCGTGGAGTAGTATGTAGCTGGCTTTCTTTTGCCATTTCTGGGAGGAGCCGTACTCTGCCTGGCCAGGGCCTTATTTATTTCTTGTTGTTTGATTTGAGCCAGCGTTATTTCGTCGTCAGGATCTAACAAGACATGCCTCGGCCTACGTACACGTTTCCTGGGAGGAATCTCAGGGGTGTACACCGAGGCATGCCTTATCAGATCATTGTTGTGAGTGGACGCTTTTTCGAAATAACGCTGACTCAAGACTTTAAAATGCTGAGCTACTGTTTGGATTTGGAAGTCTCTGTGAAGGTCTTTGTTCCTGACGAACCAGGGGGCTCCCACTATTTTCCTGAGAAATTTGTTTTGGATTACTTGGAGACTATTTATGGATTGTTTTGAAGTTTGGGCGAATGCTACTGAGGAGTATGAGAAAACTGTTCTTATTGCTATTTTATAAATGTGTAGTTTATTTTTAATCGACATCCCGCTGTTTTTGGTTAGTAGGTAGTGAAGGCGACTTAAATAAAAGGAGGCTCGGTTTTTAACTGTTCTTATGTGTTTTTTGAAGTTTAATCTCTTGTCTAAAATTACACCTAAATATTTTGCTTCAGGTTTCCACGGAATGGGTTGCCCGCACAATGTGATATTAGGGATGGTAGATAGAAGTTTGGAGTAGGTGGATGTGCGGGAGAAGATAACACCCACGCTTTTTTCGGGATTCAATTCCACCCTCCACAGCCTACACCAATGCCCTAGGGCATTGGATGCATCCTGCAGAAGGCGGAAAATTGTCCCGGGGCGTGGGGAGGTCGCGAAAATTGCTGTATCGTCCGACTGACGCGGAGCGGGGCGATGTACCGGCTTTTATAACCACCTATTTTATGCGCCTCGTCCCCCGCTCCCCGCGGGGCGCGCATGCGCGGATCGTGAGAGATTGGCGCATGCGCGCAGGTTACCTATCTACCTATCTCTTTCTAATTGGGGAACCTCTCTTTCCTCGGCCCTCTGGCACTTATTTATTTATTTTATAAATACATTTTATTAAACTTACAAGTCTTATAAGCTATCCTACCTAATCTATTCTTATTAGGCCCTAGCCTATCTTAGTAAACTTATTGGAAAGGCGCAAAGTGTGTGTCGTCCTCGGCGACCCACACTTTGCCCCCCTCGTTAAGCAGAGCTACGTAATGAAAAGACAATAGGGTAATATTTTATTATTCACAAATTAGGATCTTAATCTAAATTATCTCTTAATGAATTTACTTATCTAATTACATTTGATGACTGGGACGCGCGTCGTGTACATTTCTCCCGCCGTCGCTTCGCGAACCTACTGGTAGCACGACGATCTTCTTGGTCGGCCTCCTCAGCACGTGTCCCTTGCTCGTAGAGACGTCCACGACTCGAACTACGCCATCCTTGCCTGGGTACGTCTGCGTCACTATCCCACGCGGCCATGTGTTGCGGGGGAGGTTGGAGTCGCAGATGATCACGACGTCTCCGACGGCCGGGGCGACTCCTTCGTCGTAGGGCTCCCGCCGGTGTTGGAGTAGCGGCGCGTACTCGCGGACCCAGCGCTGCCAGAAGGTGTCGGCGAGCTGCTGGGCGCGCTTCCAGTGTTGTCGCGCGTTGGTGTCGCTCTCCTCGAAGGTGCCGGGTGCAGGTGAGTAGCAGTCCGGCCCTAACAGGATCATGTTCGGGGTCAGGGCCGGCGGGTCCTCTGGGTTCACGGCCACGTAGGTCAGCGGTCTTGAGTTGACGGTCGCTTCCGCCTCCGCCAGTAGGGTCTGTAGGGTCTCGTCGCTCGGGTACTTCTCGTGCAGCGTAGCCTTCATCGCTTCCTTGACGGTGCGCACCATACGTTCCCACACGCCCGCCATGAATGGGGCGGCGGGGGGGAGAAAGCGCCAGTTGATGCGGCGTGCGTGGGCGGCGTCTCTCATCGCTTCCGCCAGCTCTCGGTGGGCACCTCTGAAGGCGGTGCCGTTGTCGCTCCACAGCTCTGTAGGGCACCCGCGCCGAGCAATAAAGCGGCGCAGTGCGTTGATGGCGGAGTCGGTGCTAAGCGAGACGACCATCTCCAGGTGTACGGCCCTCGACGTCATACAGGTGAACAGCGCGACGTACCTCTTCTCTCTATGGCGGCCCACTGTGACTTCTTGCGGCCCGTAGTAGTCTAGGCCTGTGTAGGTGAAGGGCCTAACGTGGTGTGCTAGGCGCGCCGCTGGCAGGTCACCCGTAGATGGCGCCGCGGGCTTCGCACGACGCAGTCGACACCGTGGACACTGGGCGATCACTTGTTTCACTGTCGGCCTTATCTTCACTATGTGCACGCGCTGTCGTAGATCGTTGACCACTATTTCGGTGCCGCCGTGATGTAACTGTTCGTGGACGTGTGAAACATATAACTTTGTATAGTGGTGTTTCCCGTGTAGCACTATAGGTCGCACTGTCTCTTCTTGTAAGTCGCCGGCCGCTATTCTGCCCCGTAGACGTATAATGTTGTCTTCGTCCATATATACGCTCAGCTTGGCTAGTCGGTCGTCCTTGTCTGGCGCGCGGCCGCTCGCTATGCGCCCTCTCTCTTTCTCGTAGCTATCTTCTTGTGAGGCGCGTATTAACAGCTTCTCGGCGGCACTTAGGTATTTGGCTTCTAACACTAAGTACTTCTTCTCCTCTGGCGGCGGTGTGGCGGCGATCTTGGCTGGCACGCGTGTGTGAGTGGCGCGCTTATTCCAGGCTCCGTCTTGTGACTCGTTTGCGCGCGTTCGTTTGCGCCTGGCCGCCGCGACAAGTTGTGTCGCGGGCCGGGCGGGTTCACGGGGTCGAGGGCGCACGAGGTCGATGAACTGTAGCACGCGCGCGGTCGCTCGTAGTAGTCGCGTCCACTTGGAGAAGCGCTCGAACTTAGGTATAGCTGCGTGCTTATCTAGGGGCACGGCAGCTGTCGCGGCGCACGTCTCCTTTTCTTCACCGGTCACAGGAACTTCGACTTTATTCTCACGGGGCCAAGTCGATTCTTCATTGTACAGGAACGACGGGCCTACGAACCATCTGTGGCTCGTATCGAAGTCAGCTGGGGTGGCGCGGGTCGCGTCGTCGGCTACGTTGTGTGCTGTCGGTACCCATCTCCACTCGTTTTTCTTAGTGTGATCTTCTATCTCGGCGAGTCTGTGGGCCACGAACGTCTTGAATGTGCGAGGCTCGGCGCGTATCCATGCTAGCGCCGTGCGAGAGTCGCTCCAGTATGTTTTTGAAGCGATCTCGAAGTCGTGCTCTTCTATCACTGTTCTTGCTAGCCGTACGCCTAGGACGGCCGCTTGTAGCTCCAGTCTAGGTATGGAGATAGGCTTCCTCGGTGTGACGCGGCTCTTGGCGGCGGCTAGGGCTATTTTCACTGACCCGTCGGCCCTCGTCATCCTCCAGTATACGGCGGCCGCATATGCTTCTTCACTAGCGTCGACGAAGGTGTGCAGGTCGCGTACGGTGGCAGGCGTCGCGTCGTAGCATCTAGGTATTTTTAGGGTACCTAGATCTCGCAGTTGTTGTAGCCACTCGCTCCAGCGCTCGCGCAGCTCTTCTGGTATAGCTTCGTCCCAGCCTGTGTTGTGTTGCCACGTGTCTTGCATTATTCGTTTGGCCGGCGTCGTGATAGGTGAAATTAGGCCGAGCGGGTCGAATATTGACATGATGATGCTTAGGGCCTCTCTCTTCGTCGGTGGCCGGAGATCATTGATCACTTCGGGCTGAGCTCTTCTTGTGTTGAGGCGAAACCGGATGCTATCTTCGTTCGTGTCCCACAGCAGGCCGAGTGTTTTTTCTATCTCGCTCCCGCCGATAGGGACTGTGTTTCCCTCTCGCTCTTCGCTGCCGACGACGTCTCTTATTGCTTCATATTCGTTTGTAGCCCACCCACGCAGTTGAAACTTGGCTTGTTTGTGCACATGATCGACGTCTCTTGCTACTTGTCTCGCCTCTTCTATTGTGTTGAAGCTCTGGAGATAGTCGTCCATGTAGTGGTTGCGCTCTATCGCTCGCGCAGCCTCCGGATACTGTGTCGCGTGTTCTCGTGCGTTTCTATTTTTGATGTATAGAGCGGTGCACGGCGATGACGACGCGCCGAATATAACTGAAGTCATGCGGTATTCTTCTGGTTCCCCCTCGCGGCGGTCGCCCCTCCACAGGAAGCGGAGCGCGTCCCGGTCCTCTTCGCGTATCTTGATCTGCATAAACATCTCTTTCAGATCAGCTGAGACTGCGATGCCGTGTTGACGAAACTTCATGATGACGCCGGGCAGCGATTGCAGAAAGTCTGGGCCCGTATGTAGCATGTCGTTGAGGCTGCGGCCGTGTGAGGTGGCCGCAGCATCATGGACCAGTCTTATCTTCGGCTTCTCTGGGTTGCAGACGGCGAAGTGAGGTAGGTACCACGTCCTTCCGCTAGGTGGCGTGGTCGCGCGCTCGGCGTAACTTGAGGTAAGTAGGTTGTTGACGCGTTCGTTGTATTGTTGTTTCAGGTTGGCGTCTCGATCCAGCTTCCTCTCGAGCGTGTGTAGCCGCTTCAGTGCGTCGTTGCGATTGTTAGGTATTGTTTCTTCTTGATTGCGCCACAGTAGCCCCGTTTCGAACCTGCCGTCGGGTAAGCGGCGGCTCTTCTCCTCTAGTATGCGAAGCGCTTGTTGCTCGGGATCGCTGCTCGGTCGCCTCGGCTCGATCGCTAGGGACTCGAGAGCGAAATATTTCTTCATTGTTTCTTCTATGTCTTCAGTTGACTTGGCCCGCGTGAGGTGCGCACAGCAGTACGCGATCGGCTCCGCTCTAGTGGTGCGACAGCCGTGGAGTACCCATCCTAGTAGGGTTCTTGAAGCGACGAGTTGATCGCGCCGTCCTCTTCTTATTTCTCGCGACACGATTAGCTCCCAGTTGTCTTGACCGATGAGTATTTGTGGGGTTGCGCCGCGGTAAGTTAACTTGTGCTTGAGTCCTCTGAGATGTGTGCAGCCTTCTATCTCGCTCACACCTATGGATTGTGTGGTGAAGCCCAGACTGCCGACGGTATGCGCGTTTGATATGCGCTGCTCCTGCCCGCCGTACTTGTTGCGTATGTAAACCTCGACCCTCCTGCTCTGATTGTGTTCCATCTCTTTTCCTCCTACTCCCTGCACCCACATTGGTTCGGTGGGGCCGTCGAGCCCGAGTGTGTCCGCCAGCGCTGAGTCGATAATTGTCACGGTGCTGCCTTCGTCGAGTAGAGCGAATGTGTCTGCTTCCGCCCGCGGGCCGCGTAGTGTGACTGGTACTATCTTCAGGTAGGCGCGTCTTGTACGTGCTGTCGCGCAGGCGATCTGGTTCACTGCCGAGGCCACGACTTCTTCAGGTTTGTGTGGTGGGGGTGGCTCGGCAGCGGCTGCAGCGGCGGCCGCGGGTGACGACTTCTCGTGGTGTAGTAGGCGATGATGTCTCATGGGGCAGCCTTGCTGGCCGCAAGGCTTCGCTCGGCAGGCGAAGCGTCGATGTTTGCTGACGAGGCACCGGTAGCAGATATTGTTTTTCTTGGCCACCTCCCAGCGCTCGTTCGTGTCGATCTTCTTAAATTGCGGGCACGACGGCAGTTGATGCGTAGCGTGTTCACATAGCGGGCACGCTGGCTTCTCTTCTTTTGGCTTCTTATTCGTCTCGACCGCGGCGGCGTACGTTCGCTCGGGCTTCTTTCTTGCGCTTCTTACTTCTTTATTTTCCGTCGTATTCTCAGGCGGAGCGTAAGGTGTGCACTTGTCGGCTTCATTGTTCAAAAAGTCGGCAACTTTCTTGAGCTCGGGCGTCTCTTCTCTCGTAGCTGCGTAGTCGTACCATTTGTTGCGAATTATCGGCGATAATTTGTCGACTATCGACCGCAGTAGCTCCGGGTTGTAGAGGTACTGCGGTTTCTTCAATATTTCGATAGTCGTCACAGTGTTCGCGATCCGGCTGGCGAATATGCACAGATCGCGCGGGTTGTCGGTGAGGCGCGGCAGTCCCTTAATCTTCTCCAGTTCGTTGATGAGTAGAGCGTCTGGTCTTCCGTATCTTCTTTCTAGTGCTCGGATGACGTCCTCGGGATGTGGCTGGCTGATTAGGAGGGCGCTGACGGCCTCCGCGGCGACACCTTTCAGACTTCTTCTTATACGGGCGACGTTTTCACTTGCAGAGAAACTGGGCGCGGACTCGTTGTACGCGGCCTTAAATTGTAGCCACTCGGTGCACAGGCCACTAAAGGTCGGCAAGTCGGGTATGTACTTCTTGTAGGACTTGCTGGCTTGAATGGCTTCTGTGAGGGCGGCGGTTAGCGACGACACGTCCATCGCACGAGTGTCTTCGTATGTATCCGGCCGCGCGCGTCGTCTAGTAGTGCGCGCGGCGGGCTCTTGCGTTTCTTCTATATGGACGGCCTCTTCTATCTCTGTCGCTTGTTGTGGTCGGCGATTGAACCAGTCGGCGATGCGCTGCGGCGCGAGGTCCTCTTCCTCTTCTTCAGACTCCTCTCTTGATGACACCAGTTCTATTCTTTCTTGACGTATTCTTGCTAGTTTGGCTTCTGCTTGTACACGCTTCACCTCTAGCTCGGCCAACCTCTCCTTGGCCTCCAACTCCGCGAGGAGTCTCTTGCTGGAGGCCTTAGATCGGTGTGACCGAGCGGGTTTCGCTGGTTGTCTCGGTGGTGGCATCAATTGGGTGGGGTTGCGTTCGACGATCGTGTTGGCTAGGCTGGCCGCAGGCGTTGCTTTGATGCCCGACGTGTCGGCGGGGTGGACGGCGTTGCTCGGCCCGGGTTGATTTTCTGGTCTGGGACGCGTCTTCTTGATGGCGCCCGTACCCGACGATGCAACTGTGTCCAGCGTCTCCGCTGAACCCAACGTAGCGCCGGTGCCCGACGTAGTGCCGGTGCCCGACGTAGTGCCGGTGCCCGACGTAGTGCCGGTGCCTGACGTGGTGCCGGTGCCTGACGTAGTGTCGGTGGCGCCGGTGCCCGATGTCGTGCCTGTAGCGCCGGTGCCCGATGTCGTGCCTGTTTCCCCGGAGCCCGGAGATTTTTCTGACGATTCTTCATCTTCTTTGCTGTGGTTGTTTCTTGTTTTCGCCATCTTGCTGTCTTCTTGCTTCAGAGATCCGGTTCGAAGGACCAAACAATGTGAGTGTTAGGCCCTATCTTCGTGTGTCGCAGCGGGGGTGCGCAGGGGAGGGGAGAGAGTGGACTGTAGAATTCTCATAGGTAGCAGAGGATGGAATGAAACACGCAGCTGGCTTATTCAGATGCAGGAGGGTCGAGGTTGGAGAGGTTCCTTTTTCTTCTTTTAGTTGTTTCCTGGTCGGCTGCTGGCTCTAGACTGACGCGGAGCGGGGCGATGTACCGGCTTTTATAACCACCTATTTTATGCGCCTCGTCCCCCGCTCCCCGCGGGGCGCGCATGCGCGGATCGTGAGAGATTGGCGCATGCGCGCAGGTTACCTATCTACCTATCTCTTTCTAATTGGGGAACCTCTCTTTCCTCGGCCCTCTGGCACTTATTTATTTATTTTATAAATACATTTTATTAAACTTACAAGTCTTATAAGCTATCCTACCTAATCTATTCTTATTAGGCCCTAGCCTATCTTAGTAAACTTATTGGAAAGGCGCAAAGTGTGTGTCGTCCTCGGCGACCCACACTTTGCCCCCCTCGTTAAGCAGAGCTACGTAATGAAAAGACAATAGGGTAATATTTTATTATTCACAAATTAGGATCTTAATCTAAATTATCTCTTAATGAATTTACTTATCTAATTACATTTGATGACTGGGACGCGCGTCGTGTACATTAATTATACGATCAATATCTGTACAAGGATTCAACAAAATCCCAAACAATCGGACCATTAACAAAACAATACGAGTATTTATCGGTAACATGAACTTTGATCTTTTGTAAATAAACAGTCTTTTGGTTCATTGAACAGTTATTTTGGTTTTACGTAGGATGATAGATAGAGGTTACGGTAACAAAGATTTTAATGATGGTCAAAATAAACACATAAACAACAAATCAACAACAAATAGCAAATGTATTCTAGTTAATAGTTAATTTTAGCCGTACGTACCTATTGGTAGCCCAACGGTATAGCCGAGTAATATTTCTGCTAGATTAGATTCTGTGCAAAAAGAGGAGAAAGTATTGGTAAATTACAATTACTCTGGTCATACCTACTGAACAACTTTTATTATGGGTACAATGTCGAAATCGCGAAAAAAAAATGCCCTGCATACGCTGATACTCGTATGATGCCGCTAATTTAATATGGGACAACCGTTTTTTGAGTTATTGCAAAAAGGCTTCTCTTTTTAGTAACTTACGCTTGTAATGTACGAGTAGGTACATGATACTTACTAGTAACCCCCAGTTCTTTAGCCTATTCTGACGGGATGGTAACTACAGAACCTTACACTGAGCATGGCCCAACATGCTCTTGGCCGATTTTTATTCAGTTGTTAATATCGATATCCTCTCTCCTATTTGTGATATTATATTATTTAAGATCAAGTTAAAATCATAACCCGGTATACGCAGGCGCAGACGGGTAAAAACGTGCAGACTCAGTAATTTAATTAGGAAACTCAGCAAGTTGCCAGTAAATCGGCTCGTTTAAGCACACTTTAAACTATAGTTTGGAATCACTCAAAGTTTGATCCCCGCTTAGGGATTGAGATTAACTGTGTTGAAGCGCCGGTCGATATAACTGCTAGAAAATAGATTTATTTTAGATAGTTCTATCTCGTTTTCTATCTTTTAGATAGAAAAAACCTTATTGGTCCTTATTGGTTTTTTCTATTGGATCTGCTGCATGCCTAACTCCTACATCCGCCAAAGTATACCTAATACCTCTGGGCATCTTTGTCATTGGCAATATTTGTCATCATTAAACTATGTAAACAAAACGATAGAAATTGCAACGACATTAATATTAAGATAAGGAATATAATTATGTCTGTATTTCACGCTTTTTCTTTCGTTTTAATATATTAATAATTAAATATTATACATGGTATAATAATATACTCCGCCTGGTACTCTCTTCCCGTCTTTTCTAGGTCACCTGACTGACACAAGCCTACGTCATCATGCGACAGCGCTATATGATAATATGCGATAGCGCTATATATAGCGGCCATGTTATTGTGACGTAGGCCTGTGTCACTCTGAGAAGAGAAGACCATGTTTTATTAGACTATGATATTATAGGTCATTCTTACACAGATTGACTAAGTCCCACAGCAAGCTCAAGTAGGCTTGTGTTTTGGGTACTCAGACAACGATATATATAATATACAGTATGTGTCTGACCATGGGGCTTTAATTCCAGGGCTTGATTTTACTCGCTAAACTGAGCTACTTTTACAATGGGACCAACCCTAAAATCGGAAAGAAAATTTTGGCTTTTCCATAGAAAACGTCGACTGAGCTACTTTTACTATGGGACCAACCCTAAAACCGGAAAGAAAATTTTGGCTTTTCCATAGAAAACGTCGACAGTCATTTGATCAGCCAAAATGTATGAAAAAGTAAAAGAAAAATTCGGGATTTCGGGGTTGGTGCCATAATAAAAGTAGCTCAGTTTAGCGAGTATAGAATCGAGCCCTGGATTTAAAGCCCAATGGTCAGTAAGACCCCGTATATGTCGAAGAATGGCTGATTTGTGCCATCTATCGCCTTCAAGAGGCGTTTAATCACGCAACCTTTGACAAATAGAGCAAACTAGGGTGTTACGTACACCTGGGTGGCGTTCGACGCAGTTCCGCCAAGGCGTCATAGAGTGCGCTGTCAAAACAAATGCAATCGAGAACAACTGAAGTTATGCTCTGATGTTATGAGAAGATGACATCTGTGGCGGTTCCTGGGTTTAATCCACTGGTTTGCTTAAGATAAGAAACGTAACGTGTACTATACGTGTGCTGTGATTTGTAATGAGTCTTGTCCGGTTAAGACTGCGAGTTGAATATCGTATTTCATTGAAGGCCCTCGTCATCCACGATTAAAGGTTCTGATGTGCTTCCGTTAGTATAATAGGTACGCCAACGATTCCTGACTTATAAATACTTAAAATACATAGAAAACAACGACGACTCGGGAACAAATATCTGTGTCATTACACAAATAAATGCCCTTATTGGGATACGAACCCAGGACCATCGGCTTCACAGGCAGGGTCACTACCCACTAGGCCAGACCGGTTGTCAAATATCTATTGATATTTAATGTAGGTACCTAAAGAGTTACCTACGCCGCCGTTAGAGACGCCGATTCTTGAAGAAATCTTCAAGAAAGTTGAAGGATAGAAGTTGGAGTAGTGTTTTCCCTCCTTTTAAAAGCTACAAACTTGCATTATAAATTGGATCTTTTAAGAGCCAACAGGAGTGGTCATTTCTCCGAGTAGCTAGATCAGTGCCCCAAACGCGTTAGTTCCGCTTAGCATTATTCCCAAACGCATTTTTCCCCACTCGCGTTAGTTCCGGGTAGCATTATTCCCGATCGCATTTTTCCCCACTTTTCATGGACGTCACACTAAATTAATAGGTTAGGTAGATTAGGTTCTTTAGGTAGCTTCAGATGCCCGAAGGGCAAACCGCCCAGAAATAGGGCTCCGACTATTAGCTAAGTTGTGAACTAAGGCTACGCGGAACGCGGAACTAACGCTAGTGGGGAAAAATACGACAGGGAATAATGCTACCCGGAACTAACGCGAGTGGGGAAAATGTGATCGGGAATAATGCTACGCGGAACTAACGCGTTTGGGGCACTGATCTAGTTAGCTACTCAAACAGTCGAGTACGAAACCTCGATTTTTGAGATTTTTACGCGGGGTTTTTCGCCTTGTCCTTATCGCACTAGCTTAAGGAGCCGCTTCCGTTAGCGAGACGGGTATATTTACCTAAAATATTTAAAACTCCGCTCCTGTTTCGTCTTAACTACTTTATTACGTTTTGACTCGAGTTTCTAGAACCGTCTCTCTGCTATGAAAAGATTTCTTGAGCACCTTTATTCAGCAGTTTAATTAGCAGAAAAATATAAAAGAGAATAATATTCAGTTTGAGTTTTTTTTTGTTGTTGTTATCCTCGTTCTTTCGTAAGAGAGTTGCAAAAGGTATTTAAATAGTCTGCGAACTGTTGCTTATATGTTGCCTATCGTCAAGTGACGGTCGCAGTCTCCGACCGCGGTCTTGTCTCGGTCGCGGTCCGAACCTCCACCTTGTGACGCAAAGTTTCCCAGATATAAGTGAAAAACTGAAAAATGGGACCTTCTTACCACCTCTGCCCCCGGCACAAAGTTACGGCCGGGGACTTTTGATATGCTCACGTCCTTACTAAGTCCAAACAATATTACGGAGTCAAAAATTGGGTTCCTAGCGTTTCCCTCTGTAAACTAACCTACCTTCTTATCGCTTGGCCTAAAAGGCGATTATAGTTTTATAGAAGCTTTAAGAAATTAATGACATAATTACTTACGTTAATAAGCGTCAATTAACTAATACAATGGTTTATTTCAGATAATTATTTTCCTACTTAAATACGGGAAAGGTATAATTTTCCAATTCAAACCCCAATCTATTTAAACACCGAAACGACATGAAAATTAATTATATAGAAAAGAGATCATTAAATTTTAAGGAAAAATTGGGCTTTTAAACCTAATGGGGGTTAAATTTGTAAAAAGGCTTGAATTTAAATTTATTTTTAGGTAACTTAATGATGATTGGCGTTATTAATAAACGTTTGTAACAAACCATTAATAATCGTTTGTCCGTATTTTTGACATTTTTGTTTCTTAGAAATATAATAAATTTAACAAAGGTTTGTATAGCAATTTCTTAGTTTTTAGGGTTCCGTCATAGGGTATCATATTAGATACAGATCTAATAGGTAACTAAAACTAGATTTGCTATATATCTTTCATGTTGTATTTTAACGTCGTATAGGTTAGGTATCTTTCATCATCAAACCGTGGCTAAATTCTCAATCCCAATTTCACAAAACGCCGCCACAGAAAATTGCCTCAAAATTCTAGCCGTGTCACTTCAAAAGCGTCTAGCCGGCGATTTTGTTTAATTATTTCCACAAAGATTTATGCGCGTCAACGTCAATACGGGCGGCGGGCCGGAAAATAACTTGCAATTTATTCCTTGCGACTATCTCGCCGTGTGCCTGCTACACTGCCACATCTCAAAAAACCGTTTTTTCGAGAAATCGCGTCTCAAAGTTTTGAGAGTATAGTTCAGGGTGTTTAATAGGATCTTACTCCTTTAGTTTTAGGTCTATGAATTTAAAATTTAGCTTTTTTTACTCGGAATGATATAACCCTCCTTATGACCACGCCACTTTTTAAAAGAAATGTATATTTTTTAAGACACAAGGCCCGAAAGACAGGTATTTAGAGTTGTGGCCGTATTGCAGAAACGTTTTTTAAAGATTTTGAGATGCGGCCAAATTTAAACACAAAATTATTGGATAAAGGTTACCATGCAAATATAAATAAAAACACCAAAATAGTTAAAATCCCTTTATTTTTACCCGACTACGGCAACGCAAAAGGAGGGTTATGATTTTGACCGGTATGTATGTGGGTATGTATGTATGTATGTATGTATGTATGTATGTTCATTTGTTCCCTCATAACTTCTAAAGTACACATTATAATTTGACAAACGATATGTCATTCGAATTATCTTAATCGTCCGCTGGTTATAGGCTATATGAAGTCACAAAAGAATGAACAAGGCGTCCTCTAGAGGTCATAAAGTCACGAACGAAAAAAATAAAAATAAGTAATGATTACGTGATGTATATCATTTGAAAGAGCTCAGTTAGCACATTTCAAATATATAAATATTGTTAGCTTTTGCGACCGGCTTTGCTTGCATGCACCCGATGAAACATTAATTTATCGGGTAGGTAATTCGAACTACGAATCTACAAGCGCTCTGGATTCTATCCGCGTATTACCCGACTACGGCGATACAAGAAGGTATTTGCAAAATAAATTTGTTTGGCCGCTATAAACATAGTGTTTTTTTTAATGACCTGCAATATTTTATAACGTGAATAGGTATAGAAGTCCAGATCAGCCAAAATGTATGAAACAGCCGTACAAGAGAGGTAGGAAGCTCGCTGTACGCGTTCCAAAGCCGGGCGCCTTCGGCGCCCTCATACTAGAGGAGTCGGGCGTAGCCTGACGTACGTGGCGCGCTGCAAGCAGTCCAAAGCCAGGCGACTTCGACTTTCTCATACTAAAAGTGTCGACATACGTGACACGCTGGACGCTTACCAAATCCGGGCAAATGCATGAAACAGCCGTACAAAAGACGTGCGGGCACGCTGTACGTGTTCCAAAGCCGGGCGCCTTCGGCGCCCTCATACTCAACGTGTCGGGCGTAGCCCGTCGTCGTACGAGGCGCACTGTATGCGTTCAAAGCCGGGCGCCTTGGGCGCTCTTATACTAAAAGAGTCGGGCGTAGCCCGACGTACGAAGCTCGCTCTACGCGTTCCAAAGCCGGGCGCCTTTGGCGCCCTTATACTAAAAGAGTCAGGCGTAGCCCGACGTACAAGACACGCTCTACGCGTTCCAAAGCCGGGCGCCTTCGGCGCCCTCATAGTAATAGAGTCGGGCGTAGCCCGACGTAGGAGGCGCACTGTACACGTTCCAAAGCTGGGCGCCGAAAGCGCCTCCATGCCAAAGGATAGCGCAGCCCGATATATGTGGCGCTCTGCGTGTATTTCTGTACTGGGGATGCCCTCGAAAAAGTAATATAAAGTGACTTCGAATAGGTAGTTAGTAACGAAGTCATGACCCCAAAATTAATTAAATAAAAAATAAGTTCAAAAACTAAAACCCGACTACTGCAAATCGCGCTCTAAAAGTATGAAACAAGATAGAATTCTTATCTGAAGTTATCAAACAGGAAATATTATAAATGTTATAATTTTTTTAATAAAAAAATACAACGTAATATGTATAATTTACTACATTATTTATATTTTTACAGAGATTCAGAGGATAGCTGTGGTCGTATGCCACTTTACCTTAAAATTTATAATCGTGGCATACGACCATGCACGGCGATCCTTTGAATATCTCTGTAAATATATCAAAAATGTAATATATTTTATTACGTTGTATTTTTTTATTTAAAAAATTATAACATTTATAATATTTCCTGTTTGATAACTTCAGATAAGAATTCTATCTTGTTTCATACTTTTTAGAGCGCGATTTGCAGTAGTCGGGTTTTAGTTTTTGAACTTATATCAACTTTGATAGGAACAAGATCACTGTACGCGATAATAATAATATGTGTAACTCAGCTAATTATTATTTTCTAGGACGCAACTCAAAAGCTTCATTTAAAACGTGTGCTTTATAGCCACAACTCAAAAGTGGCTGTATTGCAGGGAATTGTCTGACAATTTATGGTCAAATGCATAAGGCCACTTGTGAGAAAAAGGCTCTTAAAGACCTTTTTTGCTATGGCTCTCGAAATAAGGTCGTAAATTGAACAATTTTGAATACGAATCTGCAATAATCCAGAAAATCAAAAATTTTGAATTGTGGCAGTATAGCAGGCACACGGCGATCTATTTTTCGGGACGTTCAAACTACGAGTGACGGGACGTTTTAAATGGGTATCCGGGACAGTGCGGGGTGTTTTGTGGCTGGACGTTTTTATGCTATATCGGCGAAAGTATAGTATATGACTGGATTGCGAATGTACTGGAGTTGGTCGAGGAAATTTAGGCTGCACAAGTGCACTGTAGTGCGTTTTTACAAAATACCGATTTCGAGTAAGAGTGACATTCCATTTCCAACTGCAGCTGCAATACTGTTGATTTTACTATGGAAACGCGTCGCTGTCATTGTCAATTTCTATAGTAAAATGAACAGTATTGCAGCTGCAGTTGGAAATGGAATGTCACTCTAAAGGTGACAGTCCATTTCCAACGACAGCTGCATTACTGTCTGCAACTCTGCAGCTCCACAATTAAGGTTTACTATGAATCTGATTATAATTAATGTAGGTATCATTTTTCCATAACCCTAGAGCTCACTACTGCTGCCACAATTAATTTAATTACTTTTTCAAATATTTTATACCTATTTAGTAGTGTGAGTACCTAGACCTCGAAAGCATAACTTAAAACTCAAGTACCTAACTATAATCCTATAATACAACTATGGTCCAGTTTTAAACGTTGATTATTAACGAGCCTTTTTGATTTGTACTCGTTACATTTATTCTGAAGCAAAGTTATACTAATGCTTTTTCTATATTAGATACCCAACATAATTTGAAATATACTTATACTAGTACCTACATATTTTTCTGGAACTTGGATTTGGACCATAGTTGTAACTTGTGTGATTTTACGGTAATTAGTTTCAAGATTTATAAGTGACACATGAGTTACAGTGGTTTATTGATGAATCATTTCGAGATATAGAGGTGATGAAAAAATACGTCTATTTTTTCCAATCCTAGAGGCCATCTCAAGAGGATTAGCAAGCTGAAGTGGCAATGGGCAGGCCACATTGCACGCAGAGAAGATGGCCGATGGGGTCGAAAAGTGCTCGAGTGGAGACCACGGACTAGCAAGCGCAGCGTAGGACGTCCACCCACAAGATGGGCAAACGACCTTGTTAAGGTCGTCGGAAGACGGTGGATGCGGGTCGCTTCCAACCGGCACGTGTATGGAGATCCAAGGGGGAGGCCTATGTTCAGCAGTGTACGTCTTATGGCTGAGATGATGATGATGATGATGAGAAGCCATCTAGTTATGGAGGTATAAATGGTACTGGATAACTTTACTGTGAAGGGAATCGTTGGTTACTTCGTCTTAATGATGTTAAATGTTTCCAGTGCCCTGTTTATCAAAAGCTTGTAACTTGTAATGCAAGTGGAAGTCCCTTTCTAACAAAAACTGTCAAAAAGGGACTTCCACTTGTATTACAAGTTACAAGCTTTTGATAAACAGGGCACAGATCTGAAGGTTTTGGGCTTTAAAGGAAAAAAAATATTTCGTGTTAACGAGGATTTCCATCGAGGTTCAAGTTAACGAGGTTCTACTGTAGTAAATGTAGGTATTGTAGGTGCAACTTGTTTTCACAGCAGGAAGAGTAATGGCGCGGCGTCAGCAGTAATCCAGGTGCAAACAAATCGACGCAGTAAATAGTCGGATAAAAAACCATTTCTCATGCCTTCGACGTTCATTTAACTGCCGGTGCGTACCTACGGGGACATGGAAACAGAAGGCCCGGTAGAACATTGAGAATCCAAATTTCCTTATCTTCCTCTTTCTGAGTGATAGAAAACCCGCAGTAAGATTTGAACGAGTGTCGATTTTTAAGTAAATATGGTTGTCTGTAAAGTCGGTTTACGCACGATATTTTTGCGTGATAACGTCACAAGAAAACATTACCATTACGTTACGTAACGTAACCATGGAGATCCGTCCACAACGTTACCACAACGTGACACTTTTTCGTGCATGCTACCGATGTTCATCGATTTATAAGACGTTATCACGTCAAAAAGCTAGTGGCTTTCAAGTATGTAGAAGGTTGAGTGACATAATAGTCGAAATAAATAAGGCACAAGATAACTGTTGTTTCTGGTAAAAATTTTAAGAAAATGCACCACACAACAATAGGTATATATTTTGTCTCATTGTAATTTAACCTGCCTTTTGTAAAATAAAGTGTTTACATACATACAAAGAAAACTTAAAAGGTATCAATTCCTATGTGAGCAAATCCGAATTACTCTTTTTAACAGCAAAGTATGATTATTGAAGCCGCTAAATAGTTCAGGTAGGTACATATTTCAAGATGACTTACATTAGAACGTTCTGGGTTCGAGTGGAGGCGTCCACGTGATCGCCGATATCACCCGCCATAGAAAACCAAGTGTGGGAAGCCTCGGCCCAGATCAGGTCCTTTCTATTTCTAGCGAGTGACATCCTTATCGAATACGTTTCTTGTTGGCCTTCTGTGCCTGAGTGTATTATGGTTGTTAACCGTTTTGACGTTTAACGTTTCCGATACGTACGTGCACGCTTTGTTGCGGCAAGGTTCCATGTGTTAACAATGGAGCATTTAATTAATCATCCTGTTGGTACTTTGTCATTCTCACTTTTGGCTATTAGTTGCGGTTTAATTTAATTTCGGAATTATTGAGCGCTTCTGATTGTGGGTTGCTGTTTGGGTTTAATATTTTTTACCAATAAAGTCACCTACTTATCAACACCTACCTAGTTTAATTGTTAAATTGACACAAAGTAGGTCGTGAGTTCAAACCTTATCATATACGTAATAATTCTGCTTAAAAAATAATGCAAAAAGAGGGTCAAAGGTCAAAATTAAGTTCTATTTAGATACTACTAGAGTCTAGAAGGGACCTTAATACATATTATTTTTCAAGGCTTCATGGAAAAGTGTTTTATGTTATATAATTTCCAAGAAAGCCAGAATTTAGTGCTAATGTATTTCTGCGAAAAAACACATACATATTTTGTAATATGGGGCAGGCATTATGACAGTAAACTTATGTATATTGCTATTGGCTGTAAATTATTTTTCACCGTTTATCCGTTTGACTTTTGATGTTAACTCTTAGCGTTTCACACTCTGATACCTAGCTCAAACACATATTAGAAAAATGTTAGATACTTCTGTGGTCAATACAATAAAAAATAATGACTCTGATACAGCCACCTGCAATAATACGTTACTCTTCGAAGGCCACAAAAATATGTGTCACGCCCTCACGCCCTTAGGGCCCTACAAATAAGATCGTGTCGGATATTTTTGCAGCCTTCTTTATTTATTTATTATTAATTTAAAACTTTATTGCACAAAAGAATAACTTAATGTACAAAAGGCGAACTTAACTTAAATTCTTATTCTTATTCTTATTCTTAATGCCTTCTCTACCAGTCAACCTTTTTCTTTGTGTAACATAATAATAAATATTGCAGGTAACTGTACATTAATTTATAAGTATAAGTAAGTAAGTAAGTATCCCGTTTTTCTTATTCAGACTCAAGTAGGTATTGAATCTGGCGTCTTTCGAGGGTCGGCGTCTGTCGGCGTCGGTCCAGCGCTATGGAAAATGACGTCGCTGCGCAGTTGCGTCGACGTTGCGTCGACGTCGGCCATAGAATTTTAGACGCCGACGCTCGAAAGACGCCAAATGTGGGCGTACAAATTAGCTTTAGAATCCCTTAAGTTTGCGATGTCTACAGGAAAGATGCGAACAAGTTAAGCGTACTATAAAATGTGTATGACCCACCTACTTCATTTCAAATATTTCAATGCTACTTCCTACTACGAGTACGTACTTTAGTACATTCTGTGAATTTCGTTATTTGAAATGTTTACCGATAATACGAAACCTAATATCATAATAATAATTACTAAGTTCCTCGTAAATGTTTATCTGGTAAGCGGAATTTCGATATAATCAACACACTGCCGTCATCGCATTACGGAGTTTAATTAAATTTGGTAAATCATTATGTTGGTAACGATAGGATTCGGCGCTGGAGACCGATTCGGTTTCAATGATTTGTTAAGATTTCATTTTGTTTTGATACGACCTTGAGAGCTTGGCAAATCATTAAATTATGCATTGCGCTCGACCAAATGTATGATGGCTCCTCTACACGATGGGCCAACGCCGGCCACTCCAAGGGACGCATTTATGCGTTAGAGGGAGCAAGTGATATTGCTGACGCATGGCTGCGTCCCTTGGAGTGGCCGGCGTTGGCCCATCGTGAAGAGGAGCCATAATATTGCGAGTTCGTCCGTCCGCGTCCGTTTAACCATCACATTGAGGCGTGCACGTGCAGTGGGCAGCGCGAACGAGATGCCAAATGAGAATACTCAGATTGCAATTCGCGAGTACCAATGAGCGTGATCGGCTCGCACTTATTGGCAAGTGACGCCTAATGACACAAGTCAATGTCATATCATAACATCATGAAAACCTTAACAAATCGTGAAAATATTCGGCCTTGACGGAGTTGATATCGCAGTATTTAAAAACTTCTTAGCGGAATCTAGTAGAGTAATCTATGTTCGAAGCGCACTCCGATACCCACTTGAATACCTAATCTAATTTGTTGGAAGGGAATTACCGCTACACGATACGCTCGGTTATTAACAGTAATTATTTGAGCTATTAATAACATGTATGCTGCTTTAATAAGGGGGGGGGGGGATACTTTTAACGATAGACGACTTGACACGCACCTTAATGATGCTCCTTAGAATTCCATTACAACGACTTTCATTTTTTTTTTATGAATGGGCTTACTCATGGCCACAGACTAGCCGAGGCGTAGACGTGGCCTACGATGGAGCGAGCTCGCCCAGAAGGTGCCTGTTCACTCTTGATTTGAAGGTTGCCGGGTTAGTTATAAGAACACGGAAATATAGACGCCGGCAAGGAATTCCATTCCTTGGCAGTGCGCATAAGGAGAGTAGAAGCAAAGCGCTTCGTGCGAATTGGTCGAATATCTACCAAGTAAGGATGGAAACCGGCCGTGCGTCTAAAAGTCCGATGGTAGAATGGGGACGGTGGAATGAGCTCGTGTAGCTCTTGGGCACACTCCCCGAAGTGCAACCTGTAGAATACCGACAGGCTGGCGACTTTCCGCCGATGGGCCAAAGACTGAAGCTTAGCCGTTAGCTTCTTGTCGCCAATCATCCTCCTGGCTCTGCGCTCCACTGAGTCCAAAGCGGCGAGTTGGTATTTAGCTGAGCCATCCCACAGGTGGCTGCAACAAAAAAACATTAAATCG
The DNA here is from genome assembly GCF_963556715.1 of Cydia fagiglandana. Lineage (NCBI taxonomy): Eukaryota > Metazoa > Arthropoda > Insecta > Lepidoptera > Tortricidae > Cydia > Cydia fagiglandana. The sequence goes on from NC_085946.1 coordinate 1,736,960, forward strand.
AACGAATAATATAAGTATATAATTTGTTTGTTTTTTTCGTTTCCCGTAAAAATTGTTATTGCTTTTATTCATAAACGCTTGTCGAACAGACTCTTGATAATTGTTTCTCCAAATCTGTAATTTTGACATTAGTGTTTGTTCGAAGGGAACAAAATTTCATAAAGGTTTGCTAACTTTTATGAATAAGGGGTTATGTTAGTTAGGCCCATTCTGTTTTCTACACCGATATGAAATAAAATAACTACAATTAGGTAATAATTTGAAGGAAAGTGTGATGAATATTATAATTACAATAGGCGAGTGGCCATTACTGAATGTCGCCGTACAATTCACGCGGCAAACCTAATAGTTTTCGTGTGCCTGACGTGTCATTCTGACTGCTTACCGAGTACACCCTGACAACTCAAATCCTCTGAGTCTGAATTTAAAGAACTCAGCTCGTTTTTACGAGACTCCACGCTTAATAAACCTCTGAATCTTTTAAGTACCGAAACCAGTTTTTTGTTAAGTCTTTTTAAGAGCAACAAACGTTTTGTCATTAGCTTTTGGAGTTGTAGAGGTGTGGGATTAACTGTTTAGTGTCACTTGTTGCTAAGGTTACGTTTTGTCCCTTAGACAAACGCTCTTGAAATCAAAATCAAATAGATCAAAATACCCTGGTAGCACGGGTACCCAAATCGCCCTCACCTTTTTAGTCAGTGTGAGCACGGCCTTATCGTGTGCTTGAAAGTAATTTTCCTGCCGTGGCAAGCTAGGACCATTTAAATTATTACTAGTATGATGCGGTTTTGCACTGCAGCTGGCACGAACGCGCAGATTGAAAAAAAGTGTTTGAAGTTTTTGTCGTGTTATGTTTTTTTTTTGAGTTCAGAGCTTTTTAGGCAGTTAAAAAAGTATGGTCTTGATTTGTACAATTTGATTTTGGTTTATCTTTTAACGTCTGCGATTAGGTAGGTAACTAATTAAAAATGCTAATTAAGGATTAAATTAAGTACCAAAAGAGCTATCGTTGTTACCAAAATCATGCTAGAAGAAAGTAATTTTACTCATCATAAGCACTCGGTTCGAAAAACGTCGAATTACTGTTACTAAGGGTTACAATTGATGTTGTAGGTACTTTTTTTAACCCACGCAAAAATACCTATGACAATATTTTTTACAAATTTCGTAAAACTTTTTTAAACTTGATATTAGGCCTTTCCATTTATACCTAACTAGGATACCTATTATTAGTTGGAGCGATTCCGTCGGAAGACGCGTGGGTTCCTTCTCTATTTTTGAAGTAGATTAAAAACAATACACTCATTTTTTGGGCAGTCGTGTAAAAATACACGATGTTCCAGTAGGACTTGAATTCATAAATTATTAATTTATAGTTTGATTAAGTACCTACTGAAGGAAAATTTTCTGTGGTGGCAGATAAATGCAAATATTGGAAATTTAATAAACTAACTAAACTGAGGAGTTTAAAAATTTAAGTAAACTCCTTTTATCCAGGCTTTGCAAAAATTTGATTATTCAAATTTGTCAAAAATATTCTAGTTTAAACGAGAAATTAGGCGAAGCAAGAATTTTAATATCCTTTCTATACCTAAGTAGGGTATTATTAGTTGTAGAACTCCGTCGGAACGTGCTCGGAGCAAAGTATACTTAGCAGAGTTTTTAGTTAGACAGGCATCGGTAGGCGACGGGGCAGAAAATGGCTTCTCGCAACATTGCACAGCTTAATAATGTTGCAGCATGGCTACATTTACCAACTTCTGATTGACTGGGCCTATGTATTTTTATTTCGTTCTGGAATATTTTCGCCAGAATTTGATATCTAGATAATATAGTTTCCTATACTGTACAATAATACCAGGCGTGGCTCACTCCGCGATTTCGTCGCTTTGCTACAGGTAGCTTTCCTACTCCAATTTTGGGGAAAGCCATAAGCCGCGCGTGGCGCTGTCGCCACCTAGCGGCCATATCTGTGCTGATGAGTCTTCTGTACCTATTACTATTATTTATTTTATGACAATATAAATACATATAAGAGCAATTTCACGGACCGGTATGTCCTAAAAAATCCGCAGTTCCGTATCTCATACATTTTTTCATGGCAAGTTTTAATTTCATATTTGAAACCTAGCGTTGCAACCTAGTAAATTATAGCCAAGGTAGTCCTCTCGACTACCTACTTAACAAGCCAATTCGAACGTACTCTGACATTATAATGACTATATTAATCATGTTATAGTTATCGTGCATTTCGCTCGTATTTTCCTCGTACACGCGAGACGTACGATAACTAAATAATATTTTTTAATATATCATTCTTATGTCAGTGTGGGTACATCCGAACTGGTCTATGAATGCTTAAAAATAACGACACGTTTAAAACTCAAGTGGACTAGCTGATCCTCTCACATCACCAACACTGTATTATTAAAAAGTGGGAGATTTTTGACATCCAATGAATAATGCGGTTATTCCGGGCGTTTACGGGCTGCCGACAGTTTTCAGTAATTGGGTTTGGTATGCTCATACAATTTTAAGCTGTTCCCTGTAAAATATGCTGTAACTACTAAAAAACACTAGATGAAAGGTATATTGTGAATTAAGGTATCGTTTGAATTCAGTCTACATCAGCATTACTGTAGTCAGTATTGCAGAGTGACATTACTGCCGACTGAATTGCTTGCTGCCGCAAATGTAAAAAATCCGGGCAGTAGGTAACATAAATCTTGACATTTGTGGCAGTAATGCAGTAAAACTGCAATACTGCTGCAGTAATGCTTGTGTAGTTTGAATCCAAACGTTAGTTTGTTATGATGAAGCCAATAAAAAGCTAAGTGAAAGAAATATTAAAAGCAAAAAGCTCTTAAATTTCGCAAATGCAACTGTAGGTTCCTAAACAGGGATCTAATTTATGGAACCCTAAAATGTTAACCCTAGCGGGTCCGTAAAGGTCGTAAAGGGTTCCAAGCCCCTTAAGTTGGCCTCTTTGATGGGATTAGTCGAATTTAACACGCTCCGTGTTGTCGGACGTTACATTTAACTTGAGGCTAGGGTGGCCATGAACTTGAAATTTTGAGAGATATTTTTGTGTACAGTGAAATGTTGATGCTAGAGTTAGACCATGAAAAGTGATTTTGATAGCCCACGCAGTGCAAGTGTTATTTATACGTCAAATTTCATAGATGTTGACGTTTAAAATAACACTTGCACTGCGTTTGTTGGTCTAACTCTACCTGTAATCTAAAAAAAAGTATCTTAAAATGTACTCATTTTGTCTGGTTAAGACAGGTACTTGAACCCTAGGTCAGGTCTGGTAGGGGTGAAAAAATAATAAAAAATCGAAAAATTCAGTCTAGGGTGAGGCTCGAAATCGCGATCGGGATCACTAGCCCAACACTATGCCAACTGAGCTACCGAGTCTCCAGAGTCGCGAGTTCGAGACTCACCCGAGATAAGGTAAACGTACTAGTGCTCGACATGCTAATGTCCAATAGATGATACCCTGCTCTCACCTCTATTGACAATGCCTTAAGTTTCAAGATGACATATACTGGGACCGTGTCGAGTACCAGTACGTTTACCTTAGTGAATGTTTCCACTTTTAATTAATTTTTTAGCTTCAAAGCATCATTCCGTTAAGGGACCCACTGATTAACAGTCCGCCGGACGGTATCGGTCTGTCAGTTGTTCGGAACTGTCAAAATTTTGTTCTGACAGGCCGACACCGTCCGGCGGACTGTTAATCAGTGGGCCCCTTTAGAAAAATCTTTTTAGTATTAGGTTTTGTTTTGTTTTAGCAATAGCTACTTTCCTACGTTTATATTTTACTTGAATTTTATTGTAATTTGTTGAAAATGACGACAGTGTATTTGGGTAGGTACCTACCTAATAAAAATAAACCTGTTGTAATTGTGTACAGCAGAATGGTCACCCTATTCAAGTTAATCTTGACTACTACATTGTTGTGCTGTTTTGATTTTACTGCGCCATTCATGCACGTCTCATTAATAACTATGGCCTGGGCAGTAAAACCCTTGGGTACGTGGCGATCACATCAGAATAATGTTTTTATTTCTAAATTTAAGGATTATTAGTTTTAAGTTCAAGGAACCACTGAAAATCAGCGTCGTTGCACGATGTGCTCCGACACATGCTGAGTGGTATCCTCTTTGAGACAACAAGTTACAAAACCATGTCTTAGATATTTAATATCTGTTAATCTTAAGATTGTTGTGTCAAATAAATTCTTTTCATTTCATTTCTTTCATTTCATTTCATTTCATTCATTTCATTTCATTTCATTTCATTTCATTTCATTTCATTTCATTTCATTTCATTTCAGAATTAAATCACATATTGCCCGTTGCTTCAAACTAGAAGTCAAACTTTCATTTCAATACATTTCATGTATATTTTTTTCACTGTCTGATGCAAAATGTAAATAACTGAACGAAAATACATTTTCTAGCAATAAGAGCTACTAGCAGTTTAATTTTTAATATTCATATTTATTTATTCAATTTCATTACATATCAAGCTTAATTAACTTAATGTAGGTACTTACATATGTTTGCAATAAGAAATCCGCAACGCAGGCTTCGTCCGGTGGCTACAAATGCAAACCTCGCCTCGTCCCAATCATACCAAGGATGATATCCGCAATAGGCTTCGTCATCATAAAATCTAAGTTAAGGTAATGAAATTGATTTATATTAATAAAATAATCTTATGATTTATTCAGTAGTGATTATACATTGTCAAATTGTCGACACGTTTTTTTAGCACAAAGGTAAATACTTAAGTACAATAATATATTTGTATGAGTTCATTTTACAATCAATTTTTTTTTTACTTTAGAGATCGCAATTGTTCGCTTCATTGTAATCCGTCTTTTTACTGTTTAATTTTATGCAAAAGCTACTTTTGGTTTCTAGTTTACTTTATAGCTTTTTAATACTTAAAATCATTGTGGACTTTAAAACTTAAATAAAAAAATATATAGAAGACAATATACGGCAAGATGTGCATATCTTATTCGCTCCACGCATAACTGTGGCGCCTCAGGTGTGGGACATATTGCTTATTTGACAGTTGGCAGCTACCAAAATATAGGTAGTATGAAATTGTCGTCCCACGACAGTTTATATTTTCACTGCTTCATTCGTTTGCGTCGCTTGTCTCCCCACTACCTACTTCACACTTAGCCAATAACATCATATTTTTGTTTTTGAAGTGAAAACTTCTTTAGCGGCGCTGAGCACTTTTTGAGGTGGGGAAAAAATGATAAACTCAAGACAGCATAACGCGTAACGCGCTGACGTCATTTTTTCTTATCCAGTATTTTTAGCGCTTTATCAAGGCGTTTTTGACGTGATAACGTCTTATAAATCGATGAACACCGGTAGCATGCACGAAAAAGTGTCACGTTGTGGACAAATCTCCATGGTAAAGTTACGGCCACGTTTTCTTATGACGTTGACACGCAAAATTATCGTCCGTAAACCGACTTTACCGACAACCATTTTTTTTTATTTGGACCGTTAAAGGGTTAATAGTTAGACATATTTAATAATAGGTAATTCAAAATTATGGGATCAAGGCTGTAAGCTGCTGTTTTTACACAATCCTCAAACCGGACATATGGAAAGTAAACAATTGAAGACAGTCATAATGCCTCTACCACACCGTGCACCATCCGACCGCAGTTGAAACAATACAGTAGGCTACTTTTCAACCGAGTCAACAAACATAAATGGAGAACTTGTAGCGACGCGACGTAATCGCGGAGAGACTGCCGTATTCGAACTTCAAGATATTCACACGAGACGACACGTACTAGATCCATTCTAGATACGTTATAGTTTAGGTATCAACTAGTTCCCTTTTGCAGAGCAATTTGGGCAACCAATGTCACTTTTACGTTAGATAGAGTAAGTAGATATGAATTGGATCTCTACCTATAAGTCATATCCTGTGGAAATCGTTCAAGAGTATCTCCAGAATCGCGCAAATGTCAAATTTGACAGGTTAGATCTTAAACATATCGTTATCGTATCGTGGTGATCGAATATACGTCTATTTCAAAATCCGAATCGGGCCCTGAGTGACGGCTGGTAAAGGTTGTCCTACTGTTTTATTCGCACTACGTCCCAGTAGTCCCAAAGGCCGGATCCGTGTACATATAGCGTTTGTTTAGGCTGATCCTGTTTGCCGTGCTTATATAGCCGTGCAAATTGATATCTGTCTCAGGTAAACAAGGGACTTTTTAATTGAGTGGAGGTTTTATAGGCCGTTATGTGTTCTGAGAAAATTCGGTTAAAATTATGTCAATGATAATAGAAATTATAATAATAGTTATGGTGTATGAGTCTCAACATTCTTCTTCTTCCTCGCGTCCCGGCATTTTGACACGTCTCATGGGATATGAGTCTTAACATTGCTTTTTATAATATGAAATTCATCCTAAAACAAAAAAAAACCGGGCAAGTGCGAGTCGGACTCGCGCACGAAGGGTTCCGTACCATAATGCAAAAAAAAACAAAAAAAAGCAAAAAAAAAACGGTCACCCATCCAAGTACTGACCACTCCCGACGTTGCTTAACTTTGGTCAAAAATCACGTTTGTTGTATGGGAGCCTCATTTAAATCTTTATTTTATTCTGTTATTAGTATTTGTTGTTATAGCGGCAACAGAAATACATCATCTGTGAAAATTTCAACTGTCTAGCTATCACGGATCGTGAGATGCAGCCTGGTGACAGACGGACGGACGGACGGACGGACGGACGGACGGACGGACGGACGGACAGCGAAGTCTTAGTAATAGGGTCCCGTTTTACCCTTTGGGTACGGAACCGTAAAAAAGACACACAAGGGAAGTTAAGACTAAGCAAAAGATTTATGAATTAACTCAATTGGGGAGCAGCGTAACTAGGAAAGCAGTTAAGACCTTATGGAAGACGACATAAGTAGAACGTAGTAGTCTGTGAGTGAATCCTTGTAAGTATGCTAATAAATGATTGGAACTATCTTGTGACGCCTCTTGACTTGCACGCGTTAATAAACATGAGATTGTGTGAGGCGATGGATGCTAGGTGCTCAGCTGTTCCAATATAAGCCGTCGGGTGACAAGCAAAAGTTACTAAGTACTATCAAAAAAATTAAGTAACAATGCACTTTATTACTCTTGTAACACGGTTTATTGTACAATAATTTCAATGGTGTTAGTTAGTGACTTTTGCTTGTCACCCGACGATATGCTAATGGAATGTGCTATTATTGTTGTTATAATTGTTGCTGTTATACCTATAAGTACTGTTATTGCTTTTAGTCTAAGTTTCGTGACGCATTGGTTTGACTGTAATGTAAACATTTTTATCAATAAAATAAAAATAAAAAATAAACTGCGACCTCCGCTTGCAATCAGACTGTTTACACATTTTCCACCGTAGTAGTATAAAAAGAAAAAATAGGAAAACCAGTATAGGTGAAATAGGAGCTGAAATAGGCACGAAATGAAGTTCCACCTGAACACAAATAAATCAGATTGCGTGCGCGAAATCACGTCCGATCTAACGCAGCTTGTTAACGCGGGTAAACTCGTTCGACCGAGCACTAGTTACTGCCCGTTCGACCGGTTACGGTGCGTCACAGCATCACATATCAACACACTACCGTATTCGAAGTTCAAGATATTCACAAGAGACGACACGTACTAGATCCATTCTAGATACTTTATAGTTTAGCTATCAACTAGTTCTCTTTTGCAGCGCAATTCGGGCAACCAATGTCATTTTTACGTTCGATAGAGTAAGATATCTATTAGATGTGAATTGGATTTCTAAGTCATATCCTGTGGAAAACGTTCAAGAGTATCTCCAGAATCGCGCAAATGTCAAATTTAACAGGTTAGATCTTAAACATATCGTTATCGTATCTTGGTGATGTCTAAAATATATCTATCTAATAGAAGTCTATTTCAAAATCCAAATCGGGCCCACGGTTTCGCCGTATGTAGCGCATAGTCGCCACTCGCCACGAACAGTGTACCCGACCGTCGGGTTCTTGGCCCTGAATGTGTTAAGCAGAATAAATAAGTTAAGAATACACGTACGGTCTACCGCAGCTTGTTAACGCGGGTAATCTCGTTCGTCCGAGCGCTAGTTACTGCCCGTTCGACTGGTTATGGTGCGTCACAGCATGACAGACATTAAATTCATCATGTTCATCATCATCATATCAGCCACAGGACGTCGACTGCTGGACATAGGTCTCCTCAAAGAGTGCCACGATGACCGGTCTTGCGCCACCCGCATCCAGTGGACTCTTGCGACCTTTACCAGGTAATCAATCCATCTTGGGGGCAAACCCACGCTACGCCTTCCGGTACGTGGTCGCCACTCGAGAACTTTTCCGCTCCAATGGCCATCGGTTCGACGTGCAATGTGGGGGCCCACTGTCTCTTAAGTTTAGCGATTCGGATTCGGATATTAAATTAAGCAGAATAAAAGATGAGAATACACGTCTGATCTAACGCAGCTTGTTAACGCGGGTAAACTCGTTTAGTTACAGCCCGTTCTCACCGATAATTGCATCATATCAGAGGGCCTACTGCGAACCACGTCCGACGTGTTGCCTCTCTGGCGCAGTTGTAAGTTGGAGGCACTTGGAGGCAAAACGTCGAACGTGGTTCGCGGTAGGCCCTCGGTTTGCTGTCATTCGTGCGTTTATTTGGCTCAGACTTTTCCACGCATGTATTAGTGCGAGCGCGCGAATGATAAGTAACTGATATGATTCAAATATCGGTTTGATATCTGGTGCATGTTTAAATTGGCCTGTTTCTATAAGAATAAGAATAATATTATTGAGAAAATCTTATTGCTAATGTTACATTAGGTCAATAAATGAGTTGTGGGAATTTCACGCACCCAAGTTTAGCGCACGCGTTGTTTCCCGGGCCGTTACAATCGGAAGACGCTATTTATTCAGTGATTGCGTATTAAGATTAATAAATGTTTGAATTGTCCATAAACGCTTATAATTTAGGTTATAAAAGGGAATACTTGAGCAAAATCGACCATTATATTCAACATCAAAGACTTGAAATACGGAAGTTGTAGGTAAAATGGGACTTCCCATAACTATGTACAGTCAACGATAAAAATACTTGTGTACAAATCATTTCAAAAATATGTCCCATAACTCTTATGTCAGTGAATTAAGAACTATGGGACATATTTTTGAGTAAGTTGTCTACACCCATATTTTTACCGTTGACTGTAATTAGTTATGAATAAATTCGACTGCCATAGTCAAATGAACAGTTGACTGGTAGAGCACTAGTCTGCCTTTTTCTAGTAAAGTTGTTTTGAAAATAAAGAAAAATACGAAACGTATGTATTGGCACACAAGGGCGGCTGACATTATTCAGATATCATTTTAATGTCACAATGTAAGTCTGAATTTGCCTCCCATTAATTTTATTAATTAGTAGCCATGACGTAAAATTTTATTACATTGGCTAGTTGGCAACAACGCGGTAAAAACGTTAATTAACCACTTGAATAGGTCACAATGCACCCTGCCGGGACAAAGGCACAATTTGTAAAGGAATAAAAAAATCACGTTAACATAATTGCCCAACAGTGAACTATAAGTTACTCTGGTTAATAAGTTACAAAGTTGTAGATGAAAAAGGTGTTCCAATTTTTTATTTAGCATGGACTTAGAGTTGAAAGTTTTAATTTATGACCCATTCTGTTCCCTGTCACAATGACAACAGTATGAGGTCTCTAGCGACTTTCAATTGATTATCACTGTGACAAGGTACGAAATGGGTCATGAATTAATACTTTCGACCTTACTTACAATGAAATCTAAACGATGTCATTCATATATAGTGCATTTCGCTCGTACTTGTACTAACCAAAGAGAAGAGAGTGTATAGAGAGTAACTTTCATGGTAAATTATGTAGCTATAGTAAATTTACTGCCATCTTTCGATAGAAGATTAAAACTGTTAGAACGCCATTTGATTTAATAGATCCTTATTCTTTCACTGATATGCGTTAATTCGTTATTTTTTGAAATTAATGGCATCTCCTCGACAGTAGGCCAAAGGTATGCTGGTATGGTGGAATCTTTTCGAGCGATGGCGCCATAACCTTTGTTACATATACGTTTCTTATAGAAAAGAAAAAAGAATAGGGTTAAACACCGGCTGCACTTCCTCCCATTGAAAGTGCACCTCACCAACATCAGGGGGTTGCACTCAAATATCGATCCGGTCCACCACCATCTTGAAACCGAAAAACCGCACCTATTCTTTTTGACGGAGACGCAAATCAAAACCCCAGCGGACGCGTCGTACCTCAACTACCCAGGCTACTCACTGGAACATAAGTTCAGAGTACGTGCTGGGGTCTGTGTGTACGTCCGCGACGACATTTGCTGCAAGCGTCTCCGTTGCTTTGAGGCTGCCGGGTTTTCCACTTTGTGGATTATGGTCGACTCGGGCTCAGAGAAAACTCTGTATGCCTGTGTCTACCGATCGCACAGCGGAAACCAGGAGACAACTAGGCTCTTTGACCACCTTACTGAGATGGCAGATAAAGCCCAACAGCGGTACCCCGCGGCTCAACTCGTATTCCTTGGGGACTTTAACGCCCACCACGAGGAGTGGCTGTTCCCGTACAAGAATACTTGCCACGCTGGGAGGGAAGCGCGCAAATTTGCTGTATCCCTAAACCTTACCCAGCTGGTAAATGTTGCGACGCGGATACCGGATGTTACTGACCATACACCCAATTGCCTTGACCTTCTGCTGACAACTGATCCAGACAGGCACTCGGTTTCGGTCTCAGCTCCGCTAGGATCGTCCGATCACTGTCTGGTGAAATCCGTGTCGATCCACTCTCCTCCTGATCTCTGCCCTAGGGGCACGAGGAGAGTATGGCGATACGAGTCAGCGGACTGGGATGAGATGCGGCATTTCTTTGCGTCTTTCCCCTGGCAGCAGGTCTGTTTTTCTTCGGGTGACCCCTCGTGTTCTGCTGAGGCTGTTGCGGATGTGATTCGGCAGGGAATGGAATATTTCATTCCGTTCTCCGACCTATCGCTCGATCACAAGACCCGAGCATGGTACAATTCGGACTGTGCTCGAGCCGAGGCTCTTAAGCAGTCTGCATACCAGGCTTGGGTACTAGCCCGCGATACCAAAGCTGGAGCACAGAGGGTTCGCGCGAAGAAAAAAGCCTTTAACTCAGCTGCCAAGTCCTGCAAACGGGTGCTTCGAAAGGCTCGATTCGACCACGTCAGTCGAATAGGGGCCAAACTCGCCTCCTACCCTCCTGGTAGCAAGCGGTTCTGGTCCCTGTCGAAAGCGGTCGAATCCAACTTCTGCCGACCCACATTGCCACCTCTGCAGAAACCTGATGGGACACTGGCCCACTCCGCGACAGAGAAAGCTAACTTGTTTGCTTCTCTGTTTGCGAGCAATTCACGTCTAGATGCAGGCTCAAAACTTCCACCTACGCTACCTCATTGCAGTTCCTCTATGCAGAGAATTGCTATACATGCTATACATCAAAAAGAGGTACGCCGAGCTCTGCTGAATCTTGACGTGAATAAGGCCAATGGACCAGACGGTATACCTGCACGTGTACTAAAGCAGTGTGCGCCTGAGTTGTCTCCTGTACTGACACGCCTGTACCGCCTCTCTCTCCAAACAAGAACGGTGCCGAAATCCTGGAAGCTTGCAAACGTGCAGCCAGTACCCAAGAAGGGTAGTCGTGCTGATCCCTGCAATTACCGACCAATCGCCATTACCTCCATGCTCTGTAAAGTCATGGAAAGGGTACTTAACGGCAAACTGCTGGCATACCTCGAAGCAAATGATCTGCTCAGTGACCGTCAATATGGCTTTCGCCGAGGTCGGTCTACTGGGGATCTTTTAGCGTATGTCACGCACTGCTGCGGCGAGGCCATCGAGGGGAACGGTGAAGCGCTTGCTGTTTCACTGGACATCTCGAAGGCCTTTGACAGGGTTTGGCACGCAAGTCTCCTTAGCAAGCTTCCTGCTTACGGCATCCCTGCTGATTTTTGTAGCTGGCTATCTGATTTCTTGAGTGAACGGTCGATCAGAGTAGTTATTGATGGCTGCTCTTCGGACCTCATGGCCATTGACGCCGGTGTTCCTCAGGGGTCTGTTCTCTCCGCAACCCTTTTCCTGCTCCACATTAACGACATGCTGCAACCCAGCATTGTAGGTTATGCAGATGACAGTACGGTTGTTGAGAGATATTTGGCTAGTGCAAGGGACAGCAGGGAGGATATACGTTCACAGAGAGAGGCCATGGTTGAGCGAATGAACTTGACCCTTAGTCTCGTTTCCCAGTGGGGTGATGACAATCTGGTCACGTTCAATGCCTCCAAAACGCAGGCGTGTCTATTTTCCGCTAAACGGAGTCCATTCGACCTAACTCCTTCTTTCCGGGGTGCATCTGTACCTATTACCGACAGCCTGGAACTCCTCGGCATGGAGCTGAGTTCAGTCCTCGGCTTCGGCAGCTTCATTGAGTCTAAAGCACAAACTGCGGCCAGAAAGCTGGGCGTCCTAAATAAGGTGAAGCGATACTTCACACCTGGACAGCTTCTAACACTTTACAAAGCTCAAGTCCGGTCGTGTATGGAGTATTGCAGCCACCTGTGGGATGGCTCAGCTAAATACCAACTCGCCGCATTGGACTCAGTGGAGCGCAGAGCCAGGAGGATGATTGGCGACAAGAAGCTAACGGCTAAGCTTCAGACTTTGGCCCATCGGCGGAAAGTCGCCAGCCTGTCGGTATTCTACAGGTTGCACTTCGGGGAGTGTGCCCAAGAGCTACACGAGCTCATTCCACCGTCCCCATTCTACCATCGGACTTTTAGACGCACGGCCGGTTTCCATCCTTACTTGGTAGATATTCCGCCAATTCGCACTAAGCGCTTTGCTTCTACTTTCCTTATGCGCACTGCCAAGGAATGGAATTCCTTGCCGGCGTCTATATTTCCGTGCTCTTATAACCCGGCAACCTTCAAATCAAGAGTGAACAGGCACCTTCTGGGCGAGCTCGCTCCATCGTAGGCCACGTCTACGCCTCGGCTAGTCTGTGGCCATGAGTAAACCCATGCATAATAAAAAAAAAAAAAGAACAGCATATAATACAATTTTGTTTTCGATATTATTATATTATTTTAAATGTTCGCGTGTTTTTCCTACTCCGTCAAACAACTGATTTTCAAATTCCCCGTAAAATATGAAGGCGTGTCGCTCCAAGTAATTAGACATTTTGATAAAGCACTCGACACAAAACATTAGAGCAAGTTTAAATGGTTTTTAGCACGATAGTGTTCACGTGTGGTCACGCCATGCACAAGTGAGGCATCACCTTTATTTTTATTACGATCATTTGTTAGCTAAGTAACTTTTAAAATAAGTGAAGTTTAACTAGAATTAATATACGACCGCGCATGTGAATTAAATTTAAAAAGTTGAATAGCTTTTTATGCAATTCTTAAGAAATAATGTAGGTGATACGTTATAATTTGTTAAATAACATTTTAATATCAATTCTCGGGATTAGTTGTCAAGCGGACCTAAGCCGCGGCAAAATGCCGGGATAACGCAAGAAAAGAAGAATACTGCAACAGTAACTCCGGTGCAATCTGTACCTGTACTAAACGGTAACCACCACTAGACTACCACCCAGACACTACCACCAAGACCAGACGGTACCAGGCTTGGAGTCAGTAAGCACTTGTCCATTCTATTTTGATTATGTCTGCGATATCCGCGTTACCCACAGCCATGTTACGAATAATAATGCTGTATCCGGTTTAACCTAGTTAGTATAAGGCTCTTCCACAATCCGCTTTTGATTAATTATTACTAAAGTTAATTAAATCGTTCCCTCAATTATTTCGGTCATAAAATATTTAACAAACATCTGTAGACTACGGTGATTTAAATTTTAACACGCTATGTACAGCGTGGCTAAAAATACCTGCATTCCCGTTGCCAGGGAGGTTTTGGGATTATACTGAACAACTTTTACTATGGGACTTACACCAAAATCGCGAAAAAATAATTTTGCTGTTTCATACATTTTGGCCGGTCCATTTTATATGGGAGGGTAACTTTTTTTTTCGCGATTTCAGAGTTGGTCCCATAATAAAAGTTGCTTAGTATAATCCCAAAATCTCCCTGGCAACAAAAATGCAGTTATTTTTAGCCACCGTGTATAAATATTATTTAACTAGCATCTGCCCGCGACTTTATCTACTTACTGACATAGCATGAAATTCAGTTTAGGTTTCCACTGTTTTTTTAAATAAATGAATAAATATTGGAGACATCTTACACAGATCGATCTAGCCCCAAACTGAGCATTGCTTGTACTATGGGTACTAGGCGACGTTATAAACGTACATTTCTTTTATTGATTTTATTGTCTTTTCCTTTTGTAAGATTTGATATGTTTTCTGAATGAGCTACGTATTTATATAAAGTTATGTACTCACTGAGTATAATTGCATGAATTCTATAGTAATTTAAATTGTATTTTTCTTAATGTTTTGAAAAGATGTGTCCCGCCGAGTTTGTTGCCGGTCCCATATTGGGATACCCTCCTCCAATTGAGGGGGGATTTAAATCTTCTCGGAGCAGAGGTGTACGGTTGGAGCCGGTAAAGGTTTATTTGACGTTCATAAGTGCATTGTAATATGCCTACTTGAATAAACTATTTTTTATCTTTTATCTTTTTTATTATCATACTTATATAGATAAATACATACTTATAAACATAAAAAACAACCATGACTCTGGAACAAATGTCTGCGTTAATCACACAAATAAATTCCCTTACCCGGGATGCGAACCCAGGGTCATCGGCTTCGCAGGCAGGGTCACTCTAGGCCAATCAAGTCACAGATATTATGCAGGCCTCCTAAAGCTCATAATATAATCACCATAAAATATAATGATAGTGGCGGATCTATATCTGAATCACTAAAGTCTTTTCTCCTATCTTTGCATTCCCTAATATTGTTTGTCATAATGATCAGTTGTCCTAACACTCGTAAACCCTAATTTTGGTTTCCCTATTATTGACTGGCCGATTTTTTTTTGTCCTAATATGTTTTTCCCTAATGGCACTTTCCGTATTGGGTATTTATCCTAATGTTATGTAGCAAAGCAATATTCTTTTTTTGCCTAATTATTGTTAGGCCTAAAAATTATATATCCTAACCATCATGTTACCTAATTTTACTTAGCCTTTCGTTTCTTGACCTAATACTCGTATGTCCTAATTTAAATTTCCCTCCTAACCTAACCAATGGCAGCACTTCATTTTTGCGAGGATCGCAGTTCTAACCTAACCTAACCCACTTTTGTGACAGCAGTTCATTTTTTCGAGGGTCACAGTTCTAACCTAACCTAACCCACTTTTGTGGCAGCAGTTTGTTTTTTTGAGGGTCACAGTTCTAACCTAACCTAACCCACTTTTGTGGCAGCAGTTCGTTTTTTCGAGGGTCACAGTTCTAACCTAACCTAACCCACTTTTGTGGCAACAGTTCGTTACCATTCATTATGGAAAGTAATTGTTATGATAATTGATCAATAGGAAAAGTAACTGTTATGATAATAGATCATTAGAGCAATAGCCATTAGGTCAAAACAGTTAGAGCATGTTATTTTATGCCAAACATTGGTAGGGATTTCGAAAATATGGTAAAAAGCTTTAGGGATCTTGATAGTTATGGTATAATGCTTAGGTCAAATGATTCTTAGGCTAACCATTACATTATGGAAAATATTCGTTATGACAATTGATCGTTAGGGCATGTGCCCAATAGGGCAAACCAGTTAGAGCAAGTGACTTTAGGACAAACGTTGTTAGGGATTCAGAATGACACCCGATAGTGGCACTAATAAAACTCTGCAGCGGATTTGATAACCCACGCAGTGTGTTATTTATACGTCATAATTTCATAGAAGTTTGACGTTCAAAATGACACTTGCACTGCGTGGGCTATCACAATCGCTGCCGACTTTTTACGGTCTAACTCTATAGTTCGTTTTTTTTAGCATTAGAAAGAACTTGAAAGAAGGTAAGCGATCTTGGCACATCTTTTAATTGAAAAACGCTTTTTAAAAATCAATAACTATTACTTATGAAAGCAGGAGAATATAAATTATCGTATTAGATTATTAATTGTTACGTAATTGCCGTAACTTATTTTTAAAATGTGTTTTTCAATTAAAAGACACATCAAGATTGTTTACCTAATTTCTAATGCTAAAAAAAACGAAGTATAGTTACCGATAACACTATATAATAAAAAAGTAAAAAGTCCTATTTTCTAAATCGCAACTGTCAATCTTTCGCATCGCATGTCACCGTAGTGAAATGAATAAGCGCAAAGGGATTAAACCTTTGCCTAAAGGATTACCTTTTTCCCAACCACATTTCAATTTCATCCACACAGTATACTGAACATTTAAATTTGGGAACTGTGCAATATCTGTTCTAAAAATTGTGTTATAGGTTGTGGATTTATCAGCGATATCTAATTTATTTGTACAAAAACATTTTCAAAATATTTTTTTTTAGAAACTTATAGAACGTAATGCTTGGTTTGGTCAAATCAAACTTACAATGTTTTCACCACGTATGTTACTATAACTTTGTATTTTAATTTGTATGAGAAACACTACTATTAAAGTAAGGTTTCTGTATCTAATTAGGCGTTCCTATATCTAATAATTATATTACTGTCCCGCTGATGATGCCAGCGGTCAATGCTGCGAGTTTCTTTATTTTCTATTTTTTTAACTATTTTACATGTCTCTCTTCTAAGTCAGTCCCTCACTGCTGAGGATCGTGACTAGAGAGTGCTCCCGGTACTGCCTACTGGTTTTCTATACAAATACAGTACCGGAACCGGGAAATCCCGGTTCTCGCCATACAAACTCAGTATCGGGAGGTTATGCTAGCTCTCCACTTCTCCCAGTCGGTTGCTTTGTGGAAAGCGTTGTTTAGTGTGATGCCATCTCCATCCATCTCTGGGCGGATATTTGGTCACACCATCTCGATGGACTTGGTCCTCTAGACCGTCTGCCGTCCACCTTTCCCATCACCACAAGTCTCTCCAAGTTGTCAGGGTCTCTGTGACCGAAGTATCTCATTAGGGATATGACGGTCGTTCTTGTCTACATGACAGCGTGATAAAACGGTGTCTGTCACTTTCTATCCCACGGTGTTAAACAGTGACAGTTATTTTATTACGTCGATAAAGATGCATATCCATAATACGCCGGCTGTACTCGTTGAAAACAGACGGTGAATCTGAATAGTCTGGGTTTATTTTCCAATTTTAGCTTCGCTAATATGGATACATTAGTGCGGCGTGTCGTCCAGGGTATTCGCAGCACGCGCCGCCACACCCACATCTCAAATTCATCGACTTTTTTCCGAAGATCCGCTTACATGTCTATTAGGCCCGATTTACACATTGTTAAGTGCCAATTCATACATTTACATTTGCTACTAAACGCAAGTTAGCAAATGTATGAGTTCTCGCATAACACTAATTTGCACATTAAAACGAGCCTTAGGAGTCATTTAACTGAGTTACTACCTAGGTATTAAAGCAGTTATTCATATTAAATCAGCCCTTTATTAACAAAATTAGGATTTCCCTACTATCACTAAACCATTGCTTAACCAACATTAGCAAAACAGCGGTTATAATACTCGATAAAGTTCATTATATCATGTAACATAAACTACTTGGCACACAATCTGCTAAGGCATATTGTATAATATGCTTAGCGGTCTGCGGTTACTGCTGGCGGTGATATACTGACGTTTACGTTAAATGCCGTATGTCGATATAAATGTTACACACGATAAACAGTTGAATTAGGTACCTAGTATGTTTAGGTAAGTACTTAGTATGTTTTTTTAGGATTTCGTATCCAATGGGTAAAAACGGGACCCTATTCATCATCATCATCATCATCATCCTCATCTCAGCCATAAGACGTCTACTGCTGAACATAGGCCTCCCCCTTGGATCTCCATACGTGCCGGTTGGAAGCGACCCGCATCCAGCGTCTTCCAGCGGCCTTAACAAGGTCGTTTGTCCATCTTGTGGGTGGACGTCCTACGCTGCGCTTGCTAGTCCGTGGTCTCCACTCGAGCACTTTTCGACCCATCGGCCATCTTAGTCTCTGCGTGCAGTGTGGCCTGCCCATTGCCACTTCAGCTTGCTAATCCGGTGGGCTTTGTCGGTGACTTTAGTTCGTCTACGGATCTCCTCATTTCTGATTCGATCACGTAGAGAAACTCCGAGCATAGCCTTCTCCATAACTCGTTGAGCGACTTTGAGTTTTGAGATGAGGCCGATAGTGAAAGACCACGTTTCGGAGCCGTAAGTCATCACTGGTAACACACATTGATGAAAGACTTTCGTCTTGAGGCGCTGAGGTATGTCGGACGAAAAGACATAACGTAGTTTCTCGAACGCTGCCCAACCGAGTTGGATTCGGCGGACCCTATTACTAAAATTCTACTGTCCGTCTGTCTGTCACCAGGCTGTCTCATCTCATGAACCGTGATAACCAAGACAGTTTAAATTTTCACAGTTGCCTTTCACAGTTGCCTTATTTCTGTTGCCGCTATAACAACAAATAAGTAGGTACTAAAAACAGAATAATAATAAATATTTAAGTGGGGCTCCTAATACAACAAACGTGTTTTTTAATTACATATGGGCCGATTATCACTTTGTTGTTGAATTTCTTTTTCGGCAGATTTTGATAAAAAAGCGCGTTGTATTGTGACATTTTATATTCTCTGAAGAAATAAATTTTGCTGGATCTTATATTTTAAAAAACCTCGCGTAGGTAGGAAGCGTTGGTTTAATAAAGAAGGCTAAAGTGGAAAAGCTAAGACATGTCAGTCTTTGTTAATTAAGATTGGCCTTTGCCATTTGTTTTTTTATTCGTCTTTAGGAATCTTCGCTGTTTCTTACTTTATTCCATTAAATTAAAGGTATGTCTATAAAATATGGTGCGACATTAAGGGCCATCCCACACCTTGCGTCTCCCGAGCGTCGGAGTGTGATCAAGTCTATGGCCTCTGCTTGACGCAACGTCAGCCTCATTTTCCATAGCGCTGACTAGACGCCGACGCTCAATAGGCACTAATAATTCAGGCACATATACAACGTCCGCCCCGAGTCAAGACCTCAACAGTAACGCTGCTGCAGTAATGCATCTGCAGTAGCCATCCGAATGTCACCTTTATGCTGCTTCTGCTGTTTTCGGAGCAGCTATGGGAACTGATTCGATCTTACAAATTATAATAATATATTTCTATGTGTTAAACGCCGCTCTCAATATTAAAAATATTCTGGTAAGATTTTGAATTTTTTTTCAAATCTATAGCTCACTGATGATGATGATGTGATTTGTAACATTGTTACGCTTTAGAAATTGGGTACGATAAGAAAAGTGTATTATTATACTAAACGCGTATTATTATTCAATCTATTAGTCTCCAAACCAACATGCTTATTTTGCTGAGCCTCGTTTCATAAAATTATATTGATATTCGCTCATTTAAATAATAAATCTTCCTAGAAACTTGAGCCATATTATTTGATATTCACTGATCAATCTCGAAACCTTGTATTTTATGGTCCGTAAAATCTTTTATAAATCAGTCTTCACAAGAATTTGTCATAGTACAGGAGCAAAAACAGTAACCTATCTCCAAAATATTACCTTACCTTTTAACCCTTTGTGTCACAAATTTTTATCAATTATACAATTTTTAGTAATAAAAGCGTGCGGTAGTGTATGGCTTATGGTGACTTAAATAAGGGAAAAAATATAAAATAATTTTGAAGGGGATGTATGTAAATAGGTGGTTGGTATAGATGACCACCAGGAAGAAAAGAGTAAGGAGGAAGTAACTATTGATCATCCCAATCTCACTATTCTACTATACAATTCTACTACACAAGTATAACATGTTCTAGCGCATTAGCTAGCGCGCGTCGCCTCTGTTAGGAATTAGCAAAGCGAGGCGAATAAAGGCTTCGGGTGACCAGTGCGGATAAGATGGCCGTTCATGTCTACGTGACAGCGTGATAAAACGGTTTCCGTCACTTTCTATCCCACGGTGTTAAAATGTGACAGTTATTTTATCACGTGGATAAATATGGATAAAGCCATCCATAATACGCCGGGAGAGGGCTGGCCAATATTTCGCTCAGTGGCCAGCCTATCAGGCAATCATGACATTGTTTTATAAGATTAACTTTAATAAGTGTTTTATAATTTTACCTACTTAGATATCATTTAAGTCCAGGTTTTGTACTTTTGTTTGATAGTAGACGACTCTGTTTAAACTTACTCTGAAATTTCCCATCGAAGATCACTTAGTATTCTACCGGGAGATTTGCTTACAAAACTTTGGAACTTCTTTTAATGACTCATAATTCAGACTTGAGCACTTGCGGCGTTCTAGAAAGTCTTGCAATTAAGGTGTTCTAGAGCAAATCTTCTTCTTTGTCGTTATACTCTTTGCAGATAGTCGTGGTCAACTGCTGACATCGGGCACAAACGTTGCTTGCCGTGCGATTTCTCGCCATTTTCCGTGGTTGGAGGTCATTCTAGCCAATGCGTTCAGGGGTCTTTCCATAGCAGATTTAATTTGGTCAGTCCATCGCATAGGTGGCCTTTTACGCGGTCTTGTTCCGTTTGCTCTACCCTGCATCAGAGACGCTCTATTGAGTCATTGTTTCACCTCGAGACGTGACCGAAGAAACTGAGAAACCGAAGAAATTGCGGGTTTTATGAGACCAAATAGGTATTCAGATTTCTGTCAAAAGAAAAATACATCACTAATTTTTTTGGGTGAAGAGAGTCCTTCAAGGATATCTACATCGTCCGGTCGTTACTAATTCAACGGTTTCCTGGTTCTTGACCAGGAGGCCAATTTGAAACTTATATTGTGACATCAAAATGACGTGTAAATGATGCCAGTCTTCCATGCGTCTTGCTCTCCCCAATACGTGTATGAACATGTATTATATATTATGAACAAACTACATGCGCGACTGACTTCATTTGGATACGACTGACATCATTTTGAGGTCACAATTTAAGTTTGAATTGGCCTCCAGATCATCGGTTCTTCTAGTTACGGGTATCTGCCCCAGCGCTAGCTTTAATATGCCATGTCCACTACCATGTAATCCTTGGTTTCCTGCGGATTCTCGCATATGTACCTGATGAAATTGGTAAGGTCTCTTATTTAAAGGAAAATAAAATCTGTTATAATTTAACTCTTATTCCTTGCTTGAATTCTTACACTTTTAAGTTGATCCGCTCGCTTGCTAATATTTTTGAGACCCACATTTTATTTTTAAATGGCGACACAAGCGTTAGCGTCGTTTTTATACTAACGAAGCACCGCCTGTACATTATACCGCCCGTTAACTCTCTTTTCCTTCTTCCCACCGACATTGTAAGAACCCAGAACGACGCAAAATAATATGCCCATAAAACTCTGGAAACGTATTTAATGAGGCCTAATTTTACGTTCGCATTTAAACGCTGTTGCGCGCTCAATAGGTTTAGCTCACCCGATACCTTTATGAATACCGGCTTATATTAAATCGTTTTATACTAAAAATAACCTTGTCATGTCCATTTTAAGATTCATTTTTGTGTATCTCTAGATGTGAGATACGAGGTAAGGAAGGGAAATGATAGAAGTGTTTTATAGCTTAAGAAATAACTAGGCGAACATTGTTGGCTGCAATGTTTCTTTACAGCTTTTGGTGCATAGCAAAAAAGGGGTACCTTGTAGTGGTAACTATAGTGCCCTACATTAGTACCTAGTTCAAAAATTATTAACCTCTTTATCCATAAACGCGCTATAGCTTCAATTAGTTAGCTAATAATTGTTTGTCTTATTCTGTCATTCTGACATGTGTATGTATCTACAAGAAAGGCATGAAACATACATTCTTGTAGTGCATTTATATTGGTGGTAGAAACGTAAAAAATTGCATTGGATGTTTAATACCGAGTTAAGTAAAACAAGCCGAATTTGTATGAAGATAATACATTGAATACCTCGGAAAACATCCGCCAAGGTGAAATTCATACGAAAATGAAACTAATTCTGTTTAGACGGTCGAAGTCCCGGAGGCCAATTCAAGCTTACATTTTGATATCGTAATGTAATATAGCACTTTATTATCTTCCGCAAACGTCGGCTTATTAAGATCAAATCTTTAGATTTTGTAACGGAGTGCGTGTGAAAAGACTCGTCCACCATTTCATTTTATTCACACTTCAATAAGCCTTACAGAAAGAGCTCTAATCGTGATTCAAAAATCTCTTGAGAGGTATCGTAAAATTGTGTCGAGGTACTTAGCTCAGACTCATAAAATTGGATTTCCTACCTACCAATCCTATTGATAGGATTATGATTATGACCCTACGGCAATTAAATATACACGTCTCTTCTGTGTATATAAAAATATTGGAATAATTGTTTTATTTTAAACCTTTATCCCCATATAGATTACACCTGCTCCTTTTTCATGAATATGTGCGATTTTTAATCATTATTTAATTCACAGTAGCTGTTATTTTTTGTCTACTGGACTGCCAAAATGTGTTTATACTGAATCATTAATCATTATGGTAATTAAAAGTAGCTGTATGACGGTTCTCTTTAAGGCCGCGGACTGGACGCAAGCGAAGAGAATCAAGGGAGAAGAATCAAGGTCATTCATACATTGCAAAATAAATTACAAACACATTGAAAATAAATGTTTTCATTCATTCATTCATTCATTGCGCTTGACACAAACGGCCCAATTTGAACTTTAAGATACTTACGTCACTTAATAGATCTAGAAACGATATGGATTAGATATCCAGTGTAAAGTGTGATGATTCTTAACCGTAACGTCACATTTGACACTGACATATCTAATCCATATCAATTCTAGATCTATTAATTGACGTATCTTAAAGTTGGATTCGAGCCTTGTTTTGCCGCTCGCCGCGCCGCGCACCGCTTGCGTCCTGTCCGCGGCCTAAGTCAGATTTTTACACAACATTATGTATTTTAGTTAATTTAAATATTTAAATAATATTACTGAAACCGGCACAGTTGATTAGCTTCGTGACAACGTGTGAAGGGTGTGCGCACTCTACACCACTTATTCACAACAAATATTAGTCGAAATTTTGAGGTTCTAGTATAACTTGATCCTTTTAAACCTTTCCACCGACATCTTTCTGCATATGCCTGGGACAACTAGGATCACTAAGAGAATAACCTATTTTAACACTATACAATAAATATAAACTAAATAAATTCGCAACTCGTGTCGCCTTAAAACACTCCTTTCAGTCGTCTTTTAATTTATCGCCACTAGTTTCGAATTTCATATTTTTCGCAATTGTATCGTAATGTATTATATTAAATAACGGAGAGGAAACATGACGCATACGGATACTAGAAACCGTATTTAGAACTATAAATGTGACGTTATCTATGAAAAGGGACCTTATTGTCGATGGCGCTTACGCCATTATTAACGATGATCCGATATAATACAATGCCGCGCAACGCTGTGCGGCGTAAGCGCCATCGACAATAAGGTCCCTTTTCATAGATAATGCCCCAAATAATCTGGGCCAGTCTTACACTGGTCAGCCAGAAAAATAGGCTACAAGTTTTTTGAATAATTCCGTATAGTGACTACGCATTTTTTTTTGGTGGCACCTTTCAGCAACGGAAGCAATTCATTACTCTGAAATATGTCGTCGGGTTACGAACGGCGTATACTGAAAGGCATTTGGGTTATACAGAGAGTTTTGCTGCTAGAAATAGCTTTTTAGGGCTTCGTATATTCGTCGGGTGACAAGCAAAAGTCACTAAGTACTATCAAAAAATTAAAGTAACAATGCTCTTTAATTTAACACGGTTTATTGTCCAATAATTTCAATGGTGTTAGTTAGTGACTTTTGCTTGTCACCCGATGAATTATAAAATAGCAACGAATAGGCCGATAAAAATTTTAAACAATAAAAACCTTAAGGTTATTTATTACTCTAAGCTCCTTTGTGCTAGGCACTTGTTTTGGTTATTTATGTATTACATATTATACTTTAACACGATATTTATTCGATAAGCGCTTAAAATATCACAAGCCTTAACCATGAAGGGAAAGGACACACCTTTAAAACTTTATTACAATATGCCCCTTTCCCCCACGGTTAAAAGTTTGAAGTTTATCAAACCACGTCAAAAATGTGTTTCAAGTAATTACTTAATAAAATTAACCGGAAAATTCACGGTACGCCGCCCCTAATAGGTAGAACTGACTATGAGCCGCGCCATATTATTCGTATTTCTAGGCCGGCGTGGCGCCCCGCTTGCATTTAAATTGACACGCATTGTTATTATAATTACTTATAATTAATAGGTACGCTCTTTGTTATTAAAACGAGATGGGAAATCTAAAATACATAGTTTTTACTTGGAATGTTGAAATAAATTTTACAACGAAAAATGTACAATCAGGGACATTCCCGGTGAACCACATTAGAAAAAAAATACCTCGATCTCTACCAGCGAGCTAAACGCCGCCTACCATAAAGATAACCTATCACGATGCATTTAGAATTCTTTATCTTAATAATGAAAAGGGTAAAAACAGGTAATGAGACAAACAATAGGTAGTAAATACAGTTTATTAGTTACCTATTGTTGTTAAGGCTAAGCTGCGCCTCCACATTAAAGATAACCAGAGGTGGCCACTGACAAGCCTCCTAACAGTCCAAATAGCGTGGCTGCAATCCAAAATCGGTCCGTGAATGTCAAAACGGTACAATGTTTAATATTAGGAAGCCGTCCATTTGTATGTCTCCATTGTAACGGCATCCATTTGGAAGGCTCGTCAGTGGCCTGCTTTAGGATGCAGAAACAGAGAAATATTCAACAAAAGAACAACTCTCTATTTAGCTGTAAATGCTTCGTCACATGGCTCATTTTTAGGTCGGCAGCTACTAAGTGCTGGAAATAAGTCAGACCGGATGACTAGCGGATTTTTCTTAAATAAAAGTGTCAATGGATCGCGAACTGTTACTAGGGGCCCTGTAGTTAGTACATTTTTAGGGAAAGATTGAGGGGTCACACCGAAAGTTAAAGAAATCTGGTTGGTCTCGTTGGAGCATTTGTTTATTATGATTAGGTATGTATTTGGATTATTGGAATTCAGGGTCACAATATCGATTAAAAATAATTTAAACACATATTGATCTGACCATATTTATCTCACTTAAGGAGCCCACTGATTAACAGTCCGCCGGACGGCATCGGCCTGTCAGTTAAAACAAAATTTTGACAGTTCCTAACAACTGACAGGCCGATACCGTCCGGCAGACTGTTAATCAGTGGGCCCACAGTGGGCCCCTTTAGAACACAATACATATTATCATCATCATTCCTCATTCTAGCCTTCAGTCGCCCACTGCTGAGCATAGGCCTCTCTTTGTGTACGCCACTTATCCCGGTCCTGGGCTAGTCTCATCCAAAAGTGCCCGCAATTTTCCGAATGTCATCCACCCAACGAGTTAACGTACGGCAGGCGCTTCTTTCATTCATATGGTTATAAATATGTATTTAGCTATATGTATTTAGCTCCCATTATGTCACACAAATCATACATAAACCTGTCTCACGTCTCTATTACCTATAGTTGTCCGCCGCTATATCACTGACTATTTAGTGGTTGGGTAATTAAATAGGAGATAATCTGTGTGATGGATGCGAAGTGGCCTAGATAATGGGGCTTCGGTTGTTCCTGGGATGGTTATGCCTAGATAGAATGCAACTAGCACTACTGACGTTAAATTATACACATTTAAAAAACGAACTAGATGACGATATAAGAACAGCTTTAAATGTTCAACTACTTATTAAAATGCCGCCAGCATCCTTGGTACAATGCCTCAGGGGCCTATTTTAGATTTAAGCTAGTTATTAATTTCGTTTAGTTGTACCACTGTATATATATTGTATGTAAATAAATGATTTATGATGAGCTTAGTAAAAAAACATAATAACTATCTTATGTGTATGCCCTTTTACAGCCTAAACGAATATTATACTAGAATTTTTGATTAAATTATTTTACCCATTATTAATTAAATATTTTGACATATAGTTCAAATCCTTCTTATTGACACTGAACATTGTGTGAAATTCTGGACCAAATTATAACTATTTTGACATCTCTCTTTATATATATCTATAGCACAACTAATTTAAGTATAGTAATAGAATATATCTGTTATCTGTTGGTAAAGTAATATTTTTGATGTCTTTTCGTTTGTTTTTTGTTACTGTTTTTTTATGTTTTTATGTGATATTTCATTATTGTATTTGCATGGGTTTTGTCTATAGGTATCTATTAGCAAACAAAGATCTGAATACTGAATAGTCATCATCATCATCATCATCTCAGCCATAAGACGTATAGGCCTCCCCCTTGGACCTCCACTCGTACCGGTTGGAAGCGATCCGCATCCAGCGTCTTCCGGCGGCCTTAACAAGGTCGTCCGTCCATCTTGTGGGTGGACGTCCTACACTGCGTTTGCTAGACTGAATAGTAAGCATATGTAATTCATGGTCTTTGTAGAAATATAAAGTTATCAAATTACTATCGTATCCCGCATTAATATTCCAGACGAGAGAATCCTTTAAATGCAGTAAGTTGCAAATATAAATACGTGCAATCAAAATTGGCTTTTATATCTACTGCAATAAAACTCAAACCTTGATGAACGACTATTCGCAAACGTGAAATTCCGTCGATTTAATAAGCATGAATAACCAAGTTTTAGTAACCAGGACTGGCCTGAAGAAAATCAACCAAATTGATGTGCTTCAGACCAATGCTATGCTGCATCGATCAGTTCCAATATTTGCACAGGAATACCAACTTTAACAGTTCAAATTTAGAGTCTACTTTCAAATGTTGTTGTTATACGAGAAATTTTCGTTGTGTAAGCGTACTTAGGATCTTGAGGTACATTATGAACGTGGAATAATGTAGCGTGTAGAGTTTGTAAGTTGCTGCTTTGATGAATTTTGTAACGAGCCAGTATCGGAACGGTTAGTTTGTGATTGTGTGAAGATTGGATTTTGAATATTGGATGACGATGTTGGGAAAATCGACCTCGTTTACATAGTGTTAAATAAAATTTAGTTGAAATTGAATTCATATTTCGGCGGGTGGTTTGACAGGTCAACCATAAATATTACCACAAGCTGGATTGATAACTAGTGCAGATTTTAGATTTATTTTATTAGATTAGTATCTTGTTTTATGATACCTGATTATATTAAATTCGTAATTTTTCTTTACGGTGTTCCAGTTTTATGCCACAGCCAGAGCCTGATGCTTAATAGTGATTATTTGATTTTATTCCAAAAATATTTACGCAGAAGCACTATTATATTTTTATTAAAAGCAATTATGCCTGTTATTTCAACCCGGAGGCCCTATTTAGTCTGGTGTCCTTACTATGTATTTTTTCATCAAAGAACCACCAATAAAAATCAAATATTGTTTTTAAGCAAATAACTTTAACTTTTCCTTTTATACTAATTCTTAGTTATTTAAATGTCGGTAATATTTTCTGTATAATTTTCTAATGTCAATTGCATTCTAGGAGCCCAAGTCACAGGCATAGCCTAGTTTGGGATCTACCTGTGTCCATGTGTCTGTAAGATCGTTTTCTTTTGTCAATAAAAAAAATATTCAAAAAATATTCTATTCAATATTCTATATTTTTTTTGCTTGGAATCCTAGGTTTGAAAACACTTCCCCGGTTTACAAGCCATATGCTAGTCTCAGCTGCCGGTAGGCTTTGATTTTGAAAAATAAAGTATCCTACCGAAACTAACCACAGATACTTAAGTTAAAATGTAAAGTTCATAATGAACCAGCGAGCGGTCGGCCACTTCATTGTGGTTTCGACCGACTGTACAAAATCCAGCGTTCCTGCGAAAATTCAAACGCCACTAAAAAGTGGTCGCTTTATGTAGATTGAAAGTTTATTCAGTCAGGGCATTATAGCATAGTTGAGCTTGGTATTTTAGTACCTAAATCTATTTAAAGTATCTAAATTATAGGGGATCTATTGGTTGCATGCGCTCACCCATTCTTAGCACAATAATAGAGCGCGATCAACGATAACTATTAATATTAGAACCGTGTTAAGTACGATTCCCTAAAGCGCTGGTGGCCTAGCGGTAAGAGCGTGCGACTTGCAATCCGGAGGTCACGAGTTTAAACTTCAGCTCGTACTTGCCAATGAGTTTTTTGGAACTTATGTACGAAGTATCATTCGATTAATTTTTGGTGAAGGAAAACATCGTGGGGAAACTGGTATAATTCCAATAGTTAATGCCTAGTTTCCTTCTGGGTTGGAAGTTCAAATGGCAATCGCTTTCGCTAAAACTAGTGCCTATGTCAATTCTTGGGATTAGTTGTCAAGCAGACCCCAGGCTCCCATGAGCCGTGGCAAAATGCCGGGAAAACGCGAGGAAGAAGAAGAAAAGTGTACGGTTCCCACCGAACGGGCGGAGTCGGCGCGCATTTCACATTTGTACTCGTACGGCCGCGAGCCGGTCGGCTTCTCGCGGACGCGACCGGCTCCGGGCGAACTTCATCGCTTTAGCCATATGCACATTGAAAATGCGCTCCGGTGCAGCCCGACTCCAGCCGGTCGGTGGAAATCGTACATCAAGGTGACGTTCGGCCGCAGATGTAGTTGACATCGGGCGATAGTGCACTACGATGAATTTTACTGTCCGGCAGTCCGAATTTTTACGGTCCGATATGGCACGCTATTATATAGTAGCTTGTGCACTAGACGTAATTATACCGTCCGGCATTTTACTTTTCCCCATTCCGGGCAGTTTTGTTCCGGTCCGAGATGACAGCTATGAAAAACGTGTTTATGCTTGTACACTGCGTCTGGAATTAGCATTAATCAGGACTTGGCCGGGCGGGGGCGGGCTAGGGGGGGGTGTGTGTTTCATGCCACTGCGCCGCACCTGCGAGTAAAAAGACGAACAAGTGCACAAGCCAATCATCCGTTTTGGACTCGGACTACCGGACAGTAAATTTCATTGTAGTGCACAATCGCCCATCAGAATTTCACCTGTAAATGTTTCTTCTGACTACTGTGTTTACTTTATCTTATACCTATGTACATACATATATTATGTACATACAAAGATATAAGATTTATAAAGTAAAAACAGTACAACAGTAGTGTGTGTATACTATACACTTCATTTAAAAAACAGAGAAAAACAGCAGCCAACCAAGCAACCATAGCCATAGCTAAGGACGATACTCATTGGCATAATATGCTGCTGAATGGCATCCATTTTGAGGTCTTAATAAGATATTTATGTACTTGCGCCTAATAAGGCCCACCTTTAATTTAATTTTTTATTTTTTTAATTTTTGATATGAACTTGCAATTTTGTCTATATGGTACTAACCAAACATGGGCGAGAAATTTTAACTCATTTACACTTATAAAAGTATGAAATTTTGAAATTGAGCAAGCTTTAAAACTGGGCCTTATTAGGTGCAAGTACCTTATTGTTAGTTAAGCTTGTATTCAACGCCAAATGTCTATTTCTATTCTATTCTTAACTT
The DNA here is from genome assembly GCF_963556715.1 of Cydia fagiglandana. Classification (NCBI taxonomy): domain Eukaryota; kingdom Metazoa; phylum Arthropoda; class Insecta; order Lepidoptera; family Tortricidae; genus Cydia; species Cydia fagiglandana. The sequence continues at coordinate 1,766,785 of NC_085946.1, forward strand.
ACTGTACATATTGACAATGTTGTTGGTACTTTACTTACATTTCGCTCGTATACTTGTCGCGGGCGAGACGAGAACTAAACAATAGCATTCAAATATAATTCTGATGTCAGTGTACATTCGAATTGGCCGAGTGTAATGACACAAAAAGGACACGAAAAGAACAAGACACGAATGGTAATAAAAACAGGCAACAATAGCAGTGAAATTTAGTATTAAAATACGAATTGTGACTAAATTTTATTAATTTTCTACGTATTTCTCACGAGATCTCTATATTTAGGGATGAATTCACCTTGTACATGTACGTACATCTTTTACTCTATTTTGTGTAAACTTTTTATGTGCAATAAACTGACATACATACATACCTACAACATTAAGAACATGACTTGAATCTCGAGCAAAATATTTAATATCAGTTTGAAAGAACGTTGGATAAGTATGTAGGTATGTACATTAAAGAAGGTATTTTCAGAGGCACAGCAAACTCTATTGTTATGTTTCCATACTGTAATACAATACAGCGCTGGGTTTTATGCGACTTTATGAAAAAGATATTGAAGTAAGTTTTAAGACTCTTAAGAATTTACTTAAGTAGGTATATGAAAGGTTGATGCTAAAAATGTCAAGCGCTCAAGCGTATTTACAATAAGCTTGTAATCTTTTACTCACAATTTGGACCACGTCGCATTAAGGTAAACGTACTAGTGATCGACACGTTAGTGCCCAATAGATGACAGCTTGCTGTCACCTCTATTGACAATGACTTAAGTTTCAAGATGGCATGTAATGGGACCGCGTCCAGCACCAGTACGTTTACCTTACCTAAACGTTATTTATTAAATAGGTAATATTTTACAGGAATTAAAATAGTAAATGGTTTTATTATTGTTAAGCTTTAAGCGTGCTAAGAACTAATTATTACTGCATTTCAAGCGCGCTTAAATCTTAATTATTCAGGGTAACAATTCAGAGAGGAAATGTTGCCTGCAACGTTGCTATGCCGTCGGAGCCATTTTTATATTTACTTCAGTTTTATTAAGTTACATTTTAGTTCAGTGTTTATTTTTAGTTTTAATTAGACAAATAGATTATACATAGAAAATATCCATAAATCAGGAACAAATATTTGTGATAAACACACAAATAAATGCCTTCACCAGGATTTGAACCCATGACCTCCTACTTATTAGGCAGGGTCACTAGCTAAGCGAGAAGGTCGTCAAAATATGTTTGCTTTACATGTCAAATGAATGACACATATGAGTTCCAAGAAACCACAGATCTACAATGACGCTTACGCTTTAAGATAAATTGAAGTGTGCAAAAGGGATACTGCGCATGCGATAGAGATAGGAACAGTCTGATCAATGTACGAAATTCATCGTTCTTAGCATCCTTACTTTAGGATACTTACCAATTCTCGCATTTATTTAATTAGGTCAATTATGACTGTGTAATTTATTAAAGAAATGTAGGATCAAAATAAATTACGTTAAGCTAAGTCATTAAACATACCGGCTAATGGGAGTTGCATTTGGTGGTCGCTAATTAGCCCTCGTCCTGACTTCTTTAGATCGAAATAAAAAATAATTAGCAGTGGAAGATGCGTAATCCTACACCCTTAATTAATTTGCGGCTTAATTAATATTACTGAGAATATGTCCATTTTTAAGGTTCCGTTCGAAAAAATATTTTATTTATTGAAGTAAATTCAATTCAATTCTATTACAGCTTTCTTTTCTATTCTAGCTTTTATTTAGTTTCACCTGGGCCCTATTTCACCAACGTGACAAATGTCGCATTTGTCGACATCACTGTTACTGACGTCACAGGCCTCCATAGGCTACGGTAACCGCTTACCTTCAGACGGGCGGTGTGGTTGTTTGCCACCAATGCTGCTGACGTAGCAACAATGAGACTTGTCGAATTGTGGCACCTGTCACGTTGGTGAAATAAGGGCCGACCGTTGTCTGTAATCAAATCTTGCCAGTTAAATTTGATCCACTTCCCGGTTTCCGATTGAGCTGAAATTTTGCATACATACGTAAGTCGGGTGACAATGCAATATTATGGTGTCATCGAGCTCATCTGATGATGTAGAGCAGAGGTGGCCATAGGAACTCTGTGATAAAACAACGAAACCTAATTGTGTTTGGGCTTTTTAGAATTGTCTCGGTGAGTATTAATTGCCTATGGAAAGAAAAGCACAGTCAGCGATAAAAGCTTGTACCAAAAATGAAATTTTTGCCAAAAACTTGTTTTGCACGTGGCCCAAAAGTAGGTTGACATTATTATTTTTTTCCTACATTAACATTCCATATGGGTAGATATTTAAAGTAGGTAACACGAGAATAGGATTAATAAGTTGTCAAACTGTTTGGTGGATGAATTGGAAATAAGTAGGCACTAAATTTTATTTAGAACTAGGAGGTAAAATCCAACATACGTTGTGATATCAAAATGACATCTAAATGACCTCCGCGCCCGTACGCCTCGCTCGCGCCATCTACGGACAAATACGAGCAAAATACCGGGCAATTGATATCATTTTTATGTCACAATGTTAGTTTGAATTGGCCTCTAAGCTTGGAGGGTATAAATGAGAAATGTTACTCATTAAAGAATTATTTTTCTTTCCAACTTATATAAGTATTATCTTTAAGTATATAGTGGTCGGCTAAAAACAAACGGTCTCGTTGAATTATTTATTTATTTGCCAATCATTAATTTTAAAAATTCGTTTAGCTCTGCTTTTGTTCAGCATCTGTCAAAAGAATTAATAATTAAAAACTATTGACCACTACAATCAGTACAACATCAAAAACCGAATTAATTCCAACATATTGAACTCTTAAATTCCAATTATGAATAAACGAGCCGGCCGGTGTGGTTTGCACAGACAAAGCAGCCTCCAGACTGAGCATAGTCTCTACCCCCTCTGCACGCAAACGGTAATTTTACTCCATGTTCGAGTCGAAAGTGTCTGTGTGACGTCCGTGTCTTTGAACGGACCAATCACGGCACGGGACTTCGCTCACCTCGTCCCGCGCACCCTCGCATTTTTGGCATCATCGGTTGCATGAAATAATTGCTCTAAACTCGGTCTAGAGGATTCCTAGTCTATGGTGTGGTGAAACTTTATTGTCTACCGCAAGTGACGTTCCGATCGGTTGGAAACTCATTAAATTACGGGGCATTACGGAAAATCGCGGTTAATTACTTCATTCATTATAGCTTGCGATAGTTATGAAAAATGTATAAATTGTTGACAATATTAAATCTGTCTTGATTTAACGTATTGTTTATTTTTAACCGACTTTAAAATACTAAAAAGAGGTAGTTTTCAATTTCGCTGTATTGTTTTTGCTTTAAGGGGCCCACTGACTAACAGTCCGCCGGACGGTATCGGCCGCAGTTGTTCGGTACTGTCAAAATTTTGTTCTAACTGACAGGCCGACACCGTCCGGCGGACTGTTAATTAGTGGGCCCCATTAGTAAGAACTGTGTAGATGACGTAAGCAAAATGATTTTTCTCAGCTAATTTTCCGAATTTTAATAATATATTCTATTCTTCTACTTACTTTATTCATTATAGCTTGCGATAGTTATGAAAAATGTATTGTTGTTAATATTAAATCAAATATATTTTATCTAGTATCTGTCTTGGTTTAACGTATTGTTTATTTTTAACCGACTTTAAAATTCTAAAAAGAGATGGTTTTCAATTTGGTTGTGTTTTTTTGCTTTAGTAAGAAATGATTTATTAAATAACATTTTTACAACTTTATAAAAAATCACTAAAACTTATAAATAAAAAAATTGCCCTTTAGTAAGAACTGTGTAGATGTAATCAAAATGATTTTTCTCAGCTAATTTTCCGAAATTTAATAATATATTCTGTATTAGTACGATTATTAAACAGATTTTACTCCAAAAATTTGCCCCATAAAATACTCGATAGGAACCGCATTAGAAATATTTGACTGCTTCCATTAGTGGCGCGTTGCGTTTTTGATTTCTACTCCTACTTGACGGACTGTAATGGATAATAACATGGGATATAATAATATCTTCTACGGATAGCTTTGTTTACTTTCCCGTACTATTAAGGGCCACTCCACACTAGCGTCTCTCGAGCGTCGGCGTCTAGTCAACTCCGTGGCTGCTGCTGGATGCAACGTTGGCGCAACTGCGCAGCGACGCCATTTCGCATAGCACTGACTAGTTGTTGACGCTCAAAAGTCGCTAGTATGGGGTGGCCTTAAAAAGGTAACAAAATACTTTTTAATGGAAATCATACATTAAACCTACAACGTAATATTATATTATTCACGGCTTAAAGGATAACTAACTACAATAATAAACAAAATCCCAGTATAAACCACACATAAACTATTCTTACGCGTCACAACAAAGCATTTTATTGTTTCCTTCCCTAGATACTTAACACTATGAATGCCTCGACAACAAAGGTACAACTAAAACAATAAATGGGCTACATTTGCGCTCGTCAGTTATCATCCGTTGATTTTAATGTCGCGACAACAATGGCAGCCTTTCAAAGCCCTTTCTTGAGTGACAAATGGAAGCAAGTATACTTCCTTAATCCAATTGGAGTTTCAGCGTGGGAGTTACTGAAGTTGAGAGTGACGAGCAAATGCATTGACGTATTCTAAAGACGGGCCTTAATATGGGCACTGAAAATAGTACTAGATGGGCACTGAAAATAGTACTAGATCAGCGAATCACGAATCACTCACGAATTCGAGCCAATCGTGCAGTCTAACGCAACTATTTGCGACCAATCGCGCGCGTGATGCGAACTCATCAACCAATCGCGTTGTAGCGGTGTTACACCGCTGTACTGGCCCCATTCATGCACCATTCTTATTGCCCTTAAGGCCAGTCCTGAGATATACGTCAATGAGCAAATGTCTGGAGTGAGGTTTGTCTACCATGTTAATGTATGGTCAGCAATGTCAGCATCGAAAGTAGCGTATCGGATTTCGCGTCAAAAGTATCGTTCATAGCTTATTAAGTGTTATATCTCTATAAAGAACAATGAAACCATAAAACACTTTAAAAGGAAATAAGTATATATTTATTTATGTAAGAAAATATTTAAGTTTCAACCTTCGGCGTGTCACAGAGTAATGGTAACATTCCATTTGATGCAGCCGACGCAGTTCACGCAGCGCAGCGCAGCGCAGAGCAGATTTTGTAAAGTATAGGTATGTACGAGGGAGGGAGTTAAAAGGCTGGCCCAGCAAAAAGAAGAGTTAAAAAAAATCTAGCAAAACTAAACGTGAACTATTCTTTAAATATAGGAATAGTAATGCAAACAGGGTAGATAACAAATTACGATTTAAAAAGTACAACTCCCTATTTAAGTCTTGTATGTTAAACGCCCAGCGAATTATAAACAATAAGTACATAAAAACAAGTAAAAATAAATGCAAAGCCACCTGGAATACGATCAGTACTTCTCTCCCAAATGATTATAGCAAACATGACATTGACGCTGACGACTTATAAATATACTAATAGTAACAAATCTAAAAATACTCAAAACACACTTAGTAGATCATCATCCAATCCTAACTCTATCTTCCTAAAACCTACCAATGAACTTGAAATTTATAGAATACTTATGTCGCTAAAAAACACCAAAGCATCTGGTCTGGACGAAATAACAACCCAAGTGCTAAAAATGTGTGCTTCTATTATTTGTTATCCTCTCTCACACGCGGTAAACTTATCCTTCACAGATGGAGTCTTCCCTGATGCACTGAAAGTGTATTTAGTAAAGAGTTCTTCAGATCAGACCCAAATTATTATAGACCTATATCTATTATTCCTGTCTTATCAAAGGTATTCGAGAGAGCAATCCATCACAGACTCAATGACTTCTTGGATAAACACGATATATATACTCCTAAACAGTTTGGTTTTCGCAAGGGCAAATCCACGACCCTAGCCTGCTTCGACTTAATAAAAACAGTCACCGAGAGCTTAAATCAGAAAACTCCAATAATAGCAATATTCCTAGATATGAGCAAGGCCTTTGATTTTGTCGACCACGGAACACTCTTAAATAAATTAGAATTGTATGGAATTAGAGGCAAAGCACATGACTGGATTAAAAGTTACTTAAGTCACAGAAGACAGTGTATAGAAGTTGAAAAAATCATCAGAAAAGATAAAAACACTCTGTATAAAGAAAAAATTAGGTCGAGTCTTTTGGTAAACAGAACCGGAGTACCTCAAGGCAGCATTCTCGGTCCATTGCTTTTCCTTATTGCCATAAATGACTTGCCGGATTGGATAGGACAAGACTGCATTCTTTTCGCGGACGACTCAACCCTCATAATAAAAGGTGATAACAAAAACATACCCGAGTTTCAAAATAGCGTAAATAATACATTATCGAACGCAATCGATTGGTTAAATAAAAATAATTTAAATATTAATATAGCTAAGACGAAAGCTATGCAATTTAGTTCCTATAATGCAAATCCACCGCCTATTCAAATTAAATATGACAATTCGTATGTAGAGTTAGTCGACACTGTAACATTTCTAGGTTTTATCATTGATAAAAATTTAAACTGGAAAATGCACGTAGACCATGTTTGCAAAAAATTGGAGAGATTTGTCTTTGCCCTCAAGAAACTGAGACAAACAGTATCAGTCGAAGCAGCTCTTACAGCGTACCATGGCTACGTGTCCTCTGTTTTAAGCTACGGTTTATTACTTTGGGGAAACTCCGTAGAGATAGAAAGAGTTTTTAAGCTACAGAAAAGGTGTATCCGAGCCTTAGATAACGCATGGTATCTTGAAAGCTGCAAACCCTTGTTCAAAAAATTTAATCTGCTCCCGCTCCCATGTATGTATATAAAAGATGCGTGTCTATATGTCCAAGAAAACCCTGATAGTTTCATTCGACGCACTGAAACTAGCACAAGGCATACAAGGACTCAATACAGATATCTATTACATCAGCCTCCTTGTCCCACTACAATCTATAAAAAAAATTGTTTTAACATGTGTTTAGTTCTGTACAATAGATTACCTGACGATATTAAACTACAGAACAGTCACGGTTTTAAAATCAAATTGGTTGAGTGGCTACAGGAAAAATGCTTTTATAGTACAAAGGAATATTTAGATAATATGTAATAATTGTATGGGCAAATATTGACGACCTAGAGGAAAATAAATTCTAATTTATAATGTAATTTTTATCTTATTTTTATGATTGTATTTTAAATTATTTTATTGCAACTATTAATTTATTATTTGACTATTCCTAATTGAAGTAAATTTGTAAAATTCTTTTCTGTTTGTTTCTAATGTAATGTTTAGAATTGAATGTAAATATGTAAATAATATAGAATAATATAAATAGGGACTAAATGGATGCGATAATATGTAAACACATTAATATTACTAACGTATTGACCTATTAAAACGTTGCAATATTTGTACACCTGCATGCAGGTTGAATACGCATGTACTACTATAAATTAAATTAAGATCCCATGTGAACCGTATTATGACAAATAAAATATTGATTGATTGATTGATTGAGAGTGGCCATTACTCCACCGACAAGAGCATAGCTCTTAAATACTGATGATGATGATGATAGGTATGTAGAACCAGCATTTAACTAAATAAATATAATTTTACCTTCAATAATGCCTACATCGAATCTAATTAAAATGTTGCATAACTCTTAATTAACTAATTAGCCTACATTTCGTATAAAGTTTGCCGAAACAAGGTGCCGTGTAGCACAGATGTAAGTTTCGCTGAATACATAAGTCCTGTATGAGCCTAAAAGGTTCTTGCGACCGCAAACTAACTCCTAGTGGTAAAATGGAGTATCTCACATGAGAAATTGTGCTGTAAAGTTGTTGTTTCATTATATTCAAATAGTGCTGCCACTAAACAAGTACTTACATACTTATACATACAACATAGGTAATCATAAATATGAGTACAAATGGACTTGGCTATGTTGAACTTCCTGCCTTTAAAATTAGGTTTAAGGTGTAGTTAGTAGGCTCAGAGAACGTTGTTATTGAAAGGTCGCATAGCTTTTAAATCACAATACGCAATTATTTTATTAGCAAGTCTGTGTCAGTCCTTGATATAGTAGGCCAATTCTGATTTACAGATTTATAATAATTTTGATATTGTTATGACACGATCTTGACATGACTACCAGTGTATTTCACTCGTACTAATAAGTAAGTGCGCGTCGGTTCCTCTTTCTGCGGCCCTGACCACCGGCAGCTTGGGCCTATACTCGTATTTTAAATAAGTACCTACTCATTTTACGCAAACTGCTGCGTACTATGTACTGCTGCGTACTGCTGCGTACTGCGTACTACAGCGTAGTATATAGATAAAACACGGTCATTTAACTACAACATTGGTTTAATTATTCTTCGTACTCGCTGAGATTTACTTTCCCAGGCCTCCAACAAAGCCTCGTGATGTGCGGCAATAAAAGTAAAATAAAAGTTTTCAGACTGTGCTCAAAAGAGGAGAGAATAAACAACTTTACTTCCTATTTGGTGAACAAATGGCGTCATTTTGCTATTTCACACTGAGATACCGCTACTTCTTCAAACAATTCTAGACCTTATTATGCTGGATATAAATTTGAGATTTGAGTAACGGTTATGAGTACGTTTTATGTCGGCTTGCGTTCGGTTTGGAGTTGTTATAATGCTTGTAGCAGTAGGGGGCAGCGTTTCGGTTTCTGTTTACATCTATGCTGTCTGTTTGCAAATGCTTTGAAAAATGTAGGAGTATTTTTCGTTACCTATGCGGCGTGTGATGGTAAGCGAACACCGAAGTTTATGAAAACTCGTGAAGAAAGTCGAAGAATTTATTTAAATAGTTAGTTCATTTTGTTACCATAGGACTATATAATGTGCATACTTTTGCTCCCCTATGGATGTTCGGAGCCCTAAGTGTTCTAACAGTTTTTATATATGTATAGGTACCTATGAGTACACATAAAAACTATATATAATAACTGTGTGGTCTGTGTGTATGTACGAGTAGGTTACAATAATTATATGTTGTGTGTGACAACAATCATGATAGTTGTGATGGCCTACCTACTTTAAATCCCCATATAACAATTACCTTAGACTTTGAACTATGGAACAAATTTATGAAATTTTGTTTTAGTTAAATGATTGTAGTTTTAAGTTTTAATGCGAGACGTAAGTAAGAAATATGTATATTAAAAAAAAATATTGTCAACTTATTTTTTGGCCATCCCGTAGAATTGAATTCAATTTACTTCAGTGGTAATGCCTCAAGGGCCTATTTTAGATTTAAGCTAGTTATTATAGTATTTGTACAATTACTGTAGTAGGGGAGACCGAGGTGAGTTGTGACAGAGGAGAGTTGTGACATTGTCGATTTTTTGGAATCTAATAACTGTTAGTGAGCTCGCAACAGTGTGCGTTTGTTAGCTCGCAACTTGAACTAACAAACGCCCGCTATTGCGACCTAGTTTTTAGTTAAATGATTCCAAAAAATCGACAATGTCACAACTCCGCTGTCACAACTCACCTCAGTCTCCCCTACCTCCGTAGGTATACATCTTATATATAAAAAAAACAGTTTTGTCATTTACTTCAAATAAACGAAATCTTTTACATGAGTTCTGCGTAATCTGAAAAGTACTTGACTTTATCGGGAATACACTATCAATTGAATTTTGGACGGCGGCCAAAAAGCAATATCATATACCCAGAACCGGCTGAAATGAAAATTCGGGAACGTTTTAAATTTTAATTTTAAAATATTACATTCAGTTTCTATTGATATTGGCAAATAGAGGACAAAAACAAACTGTCGATGAGATTTTGTTTCTATGGATATATTTGATAGTTTTAAAATGTATGACTCGTCGTTTGCTGTGTTGTTGCAATATTGTCCTAAGGGTAACACTCCATTTCTGACCGCAGCTCTGCTGCACTACTAGTACAAACGCGTCGGTGTAGTTATTGTCAATTTCCATAGTAGAATGAATGGTAGTGCTGCTGTCGTTGGAAATGGACTGTCACCTTAAAAGTTACGTTATAAATGTGACAACATTGGTTCGCCGCAATAAGGCTATTAGTCACTAGCAGCGTGCGTAGCCACGATGACAATAATCATCTGCTCCGTGGCGAATGATACACGTATGATACGGTAGTCTCTCTAAAAGTCTTCCATATTAATGCGACAGTGACAGTTGCGTTTCGTTCGCTAACAATCGTAAACGTTTGACATGTTGGCTACGCACCATATTGTCACCAATTTTATTTGTAGGTAGTTAATACTATCTAGATTACATCGACATACTGTAGCGGTAGGGGTCATGCACACTACAACAAACATTATGCCTACACATATGCTCACAGACAAATAAATATTATCGGTCCGACAGCTGACGGCTCCGACATGGTAGAAATTATCGAAAGCGCCTTTCCGATATCGGAGGCGGCATCAAGCCCGCCATTTTTGCGTTACCTATCGTTTTTTAGCAATAACGATTAATTAAATTAATCAATAAATACAGAAAAACATAGTAATATGTGTCATGTCTTACATTTTACTTGCTACGACATCCAATTTCGGAACGGGTACCTAAGGTGAAAACGCTCTAAAACAGCGGCCGGGCCGTTTTATCCCACTTTCCCCAACTAGAAATAGTAATATATCATTGGAATCCAGTTAATACTAAATCAAAACAGACCCAATCGGCTTAGGGCTAAACAGATAATTAATTATGCAATATTTCATCCAAATGGCTAAATTGATTGTAGTTACTGTACTGAATGGCGTCATTTAATATTGTTTTAGCAAATATTTATTGTGTTATTATTAGTTAACTTTATATTAGCTAATATAAATTAGACATTATGTTACTTAAGCTTTCTAAAAACCTGTTTAAGTAGGCATTTTTGTACGACATATAGGTAACATGATAGGTACCTATGTCATTTTATATAGGTGCAAACATATTTTTCAGAAAAAAGTGTTTTTTGTTTTCCGTCTTCGCAATTTCGTAATTATTACCTGTTAGGTGCCTGTCATTTCTAAGGGCATCTTTTAAATGTTATTGTCAAAAAATCTTGCAAAAAAGATAAATTATTATGTATATACATATCGCAATAATGTTTATTCCAGGAGCCATTAATTAGTAAATTTGTCATTGATTTTAGATTAGGGGATTTTTTTTGTTAGCCTACTTTGGTGTCCCATTGTGACTTGGACGACCCCCAATGGTGGGAAAATGCCGATGACCGGGTCGAGGCCTTTGCCCAGCAGGGGATTAATTACTAAACATTAACTAGCATTCATCCAAGTCGATAGACTGACGGACAAATAGAGTCACAATACAATATAAATACAATTTATTGCACACCTCAATACAAAAGGGTCAAAAAGAAAACTGTGTTCGCGTCTTTTCTGTAGACATACACAAGAACCCTTAAGGGCCATAAAGGTTAATTTTCTTGTTTAACCCTTATACACGTGAAAAGGTTCTCCTTTTATTTAAAGAACTATGATAAAATCATTAACTACATGCCCACAAGCTGTTAACTATTGCCCACAGGAGAGAAAACTAGTGTGTTCGCGCGAACTGTACATTTTTCTCTCCTGTGGGCAATAAGTAGTTAACAGCTTGTGGGCATGTAGGTAATGATTTTATCATAGTTCTCTAAATAAAAGGAGTACCTTTTCAAGTGGATAAGGGTTAAGTAAGAAAATTAACCTTTATTTATAGCCCTTAACTTTTGTGTATGTCTACAGAAAAGACGCGAACACAGTTTTCTTTTTGACCCAAAAAAATACAGTGAATACAGCAACTCATGTTACTTTCGCATTTATACCTACTACCTATTAATATGGATTAGATTGTTAATAGAACATAAAACTGAGGTGCTAAAACTAAGATAACTAAAGTTAATTGGAAAGAAACGAGCTTAAGTTTCTTTTCGACTTAAAAAACTGCAAAATTTAAATTAAAAGAATTTAATCCTAAATTCCCTCAGCTTTTTTAATTAAAATAATCTCTCCGCTGCAACTACTATTTTAGCAGACGGTTTTAAAGTAACTAGGCGGTGGGTGTGGCTTTATTTGGACTAAAATATTTCATAAAAAAAGATAAATCTTAAAATAATATATTTCATTATTATTTTTTTATTATCCTTGGCCTAAAATGTGCGCTTTTAACATTATTAGGTAGTTTATTCTATTATAAGTATTATATTAACTAACTTGTAAAGATATTATTAAATAAGAATCATAAGTCTAAACCTAAATTAGCCTGAGGCATTGTTAACAGGACACTGGCCGCGTTCCCCCTCTGCACAGTGAGGTTGAGTTTTGGCTAATATTAACCTACTAATTCACACCCCGTTTCATATATCTTATTAATAATAAATATATATTATAAATTAAGCCCCACCAAAAGAGACTTGAAATAATTATCATAGGGACCATCATTCTAAGTGAGATGTATTATAGATTATACCTAAAACACGTGATTTGCCTTCGACTTAATGTTTATATGTATCATGGCAACTTATGTCGTTTGTAACCTAAACTAAACTTTTCCAAGTATCTCCCAAGGATCAAAGGAATCCCTAAAAATACCAACATTTTCAGTGCACGTGCTATTTCAGTGAAGAAATAAACCCCGAATTCTTTTTTCCAAGCATTCCTATGCTACAAACATTCACATTTACGTTATGGGGCGTTTCTCTTCTTAAAATATTTTATACTGGGGAAAGCTTATCATATTTTTACAAGGCTGCATGCCTACTTTGCTCTACGGTTTTGCCTGTAAAGTTTCGTTACAACTTAAAACCTTGTAAGAAACAATACTATTAAATTAAATTGTTGTTAACTTTTTACTTACAGTAATAATGTGCAAAAAACAGCAGTTTATTATTTTATACTAGAGCAAATTCAGGTTTGCATCATTTCTAATTTTTTTTTTGCAGTGTATCTTTTATTGAAAAACAAGATATATACAGTGGTATTACATGGAAAAACAGTCAGTTAGTGAAAAGAGCTTTTGAGGGAAAACCGATAGGACGCCGTCCGGTCGGTCGACCTAGGTATCGATGGGCGGATGTGGTGGACGCTGATCTCCGCGAGCTCCGGGTTGAGGACTGGCGAGAAACGGCACAGGACCGGGATCAGTGGCGAGCAGTCATGTTGGAGGCCAAGACACACTTTGGGTCGCTGCGCCAGAGGAGTAAGTAGTAAGTAAGACAGTCATGGTTTGTCTTGGTTGTGCCTATCAGTAGAGTCTCAAGCAAGGAAACAAATCAAGTAGTCGATAAAAAATCAACAACAAAGTAATTATGGACCATTAGTATCTACACTCTGCGAGGAAGATTTTATTATAGAAAATTTTCACGTTTTCTGGGCATGATGGACGTAAAACTTCGATTGAAAATAACGAATACTAAATTGAAATAATTGTACACAGTTGTATATTTTTACATTCGGTTTTCTCGTTTTATAAGAGTTTCCAGTTGTATAAAATTTTAATCTTTAAAGGACATAAAATATAATACTCAAGGGTATGTTAGAGTTGACAACGTTTATGAATAACATCAATATTTTATAAAACGTTAAAAATATTACATTTATAACCATGAATTTCTCAATAAATAAACAACGTGTATAAAAGATCATTGACGTGAATAAATAAAGTGCATTGAAAAGTTTAGTAGATTTCGAACCTAAAGTAAATAAATAAGAAAGAAAAAACCCTCCAATTCGATATTTTAAGAGCCCATCAACGTGCACACTAGCGTCACTGCTAAATAATCGTGATTGTTTAAATTTAACGATAGGTATTTAAAAAAGGGAACCACTACGTACTGTATTTTGTATTTAAGTACCTTTTGAATTCATCAAAATACTTTTTATGTTGCTGGATTCGTCAAATTCGTCAATCTATGCGTCCAAAGTTAAAACGGCCGTTTTTGTTTAGAGTTCATAGACCGACGAATCCAGCAACATAAAAACTAGTTTGATGTATGTATTCAAAAGGTACTTAAATGCATTAGTACGTAGCGGTCTCCTTTTTTAAATATATTTCGTCAAATTCCCTCGAAATAGTCACAGTTATTTAACAGTGGCGCAAGTGTGTACGTTGATGTGCTCTTAAACATCCAAATAACCCTCATCTCTCGACTTTTCTCTTAGTTACCAATAAACGTATTACATAACTAAGGGGCCGTACAAAACCCGTGGTTTGTGGTCCGAAGCCCCCTAAGACAAATATTCGCCGTATTTATCTTGGGTCTACTTGTGTGCGTGTTGTTTACGATGGAAGGTCTTAAGTTTTAGAACACGAGTTTGTGAAGACAAGATTGGAATTGAAGAATTAGGGCGGAAAAAAGTGGAATGTAACTACATATACATATAACTATATCTAGGCCGACCGGCCGAGCGGCGTGCTGTCGGTGTCCTTAATCTCAAATACGTGTGTACCTTGTTACCTATATCGTCGCAAACCTCGTAACTCCATTTCAAGGAAATTACACGCGTATTCGGGAAACGAGATAATCACAAGATCTAGAGACGATTTAGAGATCAACTAGATCTACATTAGATATCGACTAGATGTGACTTGGATATCTAAGTCATAACTTGTCGAAATCGTTCAAGAGGACCTCCAGAATCGCAGAAACGTCAAATTTGACATATCTTACAAATATCTTAAAATTATCCATATCGTAACTTGTTGAAGTCTAGTAGAAATCTAATTCATTTTCCGAATCGAGCCGTTAGTAATTGCTACCGTGGACAACGATAGGTACTTATAGTCGCAAATCTCGTAACTCCCCCGGAGGAGTTACGAGATTTGCGACTTAGGCCGACGATATCCTACTTTGTATAAATTACGAACTGAACTAAATATCATATATTAAAGAAAAGATGCCAAAACCCTCCAGTGCCTGAAACCGAATTTGAACCAAAGCTGAAGCTTTTTCGGCTAATCCAATAACTTTTAGGCCACACGTGTGCCAATTAATCGAATATATATGCAATTTATTAACAGCAATGTGTCTTTTTCTCTAATCTGCTTTAACAATTAATATACGTGATAATATCGTGTTGTTACGATTATTTTTGACCCATTACCGACCACGTTTTATACTAAAAAACCCTGCTCTTTGTAAAAATGTATTTTTAAATTTACGACTCATAATTGCAGCAGACGATACTAAACTATGTTAGAAAAACAAATGTTTCATTATTTATGACAGTGGACACATGCAAACGCTTTATTTGTTGTTGGGGTTCCGCAAAACCGATATAGGAAAAACTAATGAAATGAAATGAAATGAAATGAAAACATTTATTTTCAGGCAACTATTGGCCCATAGATAAATACCTTAAAACTAGCATACATATTATTACAAAATATATCTTAAAACTAAAAACACAATTATGGCTGCGATGCAGTTCGCAACCCCGCAGTGTCAGGGAGCCGGCCGCGGAACCGCCGGAACTTGACACCCTTCGGCCAAATGCGAGTACCTTCACGACAACGCACGATGTCTCGCTAGAGGCTTTCAACACATTTGCTCGTAACGTGGAACTTATTTTTGAACCGCTTTTTAAGTTCATAATCATTTTTAATTTTTTTTCATTATAATTATCTATGCAGTAATATAATATAATCCGATTGACACTTTTTTATTGTAACTAACTGTTTTAGCAATTAAAGTTTGATTAATATAACATACGAGTTTTGTTTTTTTCTCGCCAATGTGTTGAAAAACGTCGTATGAAACAGAGATGGGCAAAATGTAATCGACTAACGATTTACGATTAAGACTAAAAGAATTAATTGCGACTGACGATTGAAAACGACGACTGATCAATCGTAGTTGTATAGAGTGCAACTAATTTAGTTGCAACTAAATTAGTTGCCGATTGATTACGGACAACTAATTTTTGTAATCGACTAATTAGTTAGACTATTTTTTCCGCGACTAATGTTAGAAGCAAATTAAATGGAAAACCTCGGTATGGCTATGTTGACAGCCAGCAGATTAGGACTTATTAACGCATGTATAAAAATGAAATAGCACATGTGTTACTTGCGATATTTTGACCATTTTTATGGAGTGTAAAATTTCTCTTATCTAAGGGTAAATAAAGATTGGGTACTTTGTGCATTGACACTTAAAACACAATTTTATAAATAAACCTTTGTATTTTGTTGTTAATCAATGTCAATCGTAAAAATAATAATTAAAATAAAAAAAATATCAAATCAACGTTCTATATACGATAAAATGTTCATATCATATGAGTAGTGTGTTTGTGCCGCTCCGAGATCAGAACTTTTCCGCCAGAGGGCGACAGTATGTATGCGTAAGGTAGTGACAATTTAGTTCACCCTACTCCTCGCTAGATGGCGCCACTGTCTATGCGCAACGTTAGTTCCAAAGGTCGCCGCTAGATGGCGCCACTGGTTAGTTCACCCTACTCCCCGCTAGAGGCGCCACTGTCTATGCGCAACGTTAGTTCCGAAAATATCCGCCAGCCCCGCCGGAGGGCGACAGTATGTATGCGCCGCTGGTTAGTTCACTCTACTCCCCGCTAGAGGCGCCACTGTGTATGCGCAACGTTAGTTCCAAAAATCCCCACCAGCCCTGCCTGGGGGCGACAGTATGTATGCGCAAGGTTAGTTCTAAAAATCCCCACCAGCCCTGCCTGGGGGCGACAGTATGTATGCGTAACGTTAGTTCCAAAATTATCCGCCAGCCCTGCCTGGGGGCGACAGTATGTATGCGCAACGTTAGTTCTAAAATTCTCCCGCCAGAGGGCGACAGTATGTATGCGCAACGTTAGTTCCAAAAATCCTCACCAGCCCTGCCTGGGGGCGACAGTATGTATGCACAACGTTAGTTCCAAAAATCCCCGCCAGCCCTGCCTGAGGGCGACAGTATGTATGCGTAACGTTAGTTCCAAAATTATCCGCCAGCCCTGCCTGGGGGCGACAGTATGTATGCGCAACGTTAGTTCTAAAATTCTCCTGCCAGATGGCGACAGTATGTATGCGCAACGTTAGTTCCAAAAATCCCCACCAGCCCTGCCTGGGGGCGACAGTATGTATGCGCAACGTTAGTTCCTAAAATTTCCGCCAGCCCCGCTGGAGGGCGACAGTATGTATGCGCAAGGTTAGTTCTAAAAAGCCCCCGCCAGAGGGCGACAGTATGTATGCGCAACGTTAGTTCCAAAAATCCCCACCAGCCCTGCCTGAGGGCGACAGTATGTATGCGCAACGTTAGTTCTAAAATTCTCCTGCCAGAGGGCGACAGTATGTATGCGCAACGTTAGTTTCAAAACCATCCGCTATGAAATGAATAGATGTCTCCACTTTGTATGTGAGTTGTTGAATCGCTTAAATGAATAGATATCCCTAGTGGCGCCTTCGTCGGTGGACACCGCTAGTTAGTTCCAAAAATCCCCGCCAGGCCCGCCAGAGGGCGACAGTATGTATGCGCAACGTTAGTTCCAAAAATCCCCGCTAGCCCCGCCTGAGGGCGACAGTATGTATGCGCAACGTTAGTTCTAAACTTTCCCCGCCAGAGGGCGACTGTATGTATGCGCAACGTTAGTTCTAAAACCATCCGCTATGATATGTATAGATGAGCAGCCGTCTGAGTATTTCTAAAAAAGTCCGCAGAGTCAGAGGGGGTGCATGGTAAGTTAATTAATCTTGGTCAAGCAAATCTAGTCAGTAGAAAAAGGCGGCAAATTTGAAAAATCGTGGGCTACCAACACTACGTTTGAATAGTTCGAAAATCGTGTGTCATTTATATCTTATCTGTGGAACTGTTTTGTTTACATTTCATCGCTGTTCGATGTACATTCCTGCCTTTTGTTCGTTTCCTAGGGTTACCATACTTTAGTTTGCTTTACATTGCTTCTGACATATCCGGCTTGACAGACTATCGATTCGCTTAACAATATAGATGTCGCTAGTGGCGCCTCGTCAGTGGACACCGCTAGTTAGTTCCAAAAACATCCGCTATGAAATTGCAAAAAGGCCCATCATGTTTGTTTTAAAATATGAGACATATATCGGCGTTTTTTGTTAATACCACGTCAGTGGCAAACAAGCAGACGACCCCACCTGACAGTAAGCAGTCACCGTAGCCCATGGACGCCTGCGAATTCAATAGTTTACACGGATGCACTTTTATTTGCGGTTGGTTTTGTCGCTTGTGCTTATCAAATGTATGGAGTTTGTAGTTTACCAACCGTAAAGGGGTTTTTCTTTTATTATACCACATTGGTGGCAAATAAGCATACAGTCCGTCTGATGGTAAGTTGTTACCGTAGCCTTTGGACGCCTGCAACTCCAGGGTGGATACAAGCGCGCTGCCGACTGCCCAAAGATTCAATAACTTTGTTTTAAAATATGAGGCTTATATCGGCGTTTTTTTTAATACCACGTCAGTGGCAAACAAGCAGACGACCCCACCTGACAGTAAGCAGTCACCGTAGCCCATGGACGCCTGCGAATTCAATAGTTTACACGGATGCACTTTTATTTGCGGTTGGTTTTGTCGCTTGTGCTTATCAAATGTATGGAGTTTGTAGTTTACCAACTGTAAAGGGGTTTTTCTTTTATTATACCACATTGGTGGCAAATAAGCATACAGTCCGTCTGATGGTAAGTTGTTACCGTAGCCTTTCGACGCCTGCAACTCCAGGGTGGATACAAGCGCGCTGCCGACTGCCCAAAGATTCAATAACTTTGTTTTAAAATATGAGGCTTATATCGGCGTTTTTTTTAATACCACGTCAGTGGCAAACAAGCAGACGACCTCGCCTGACAGTAAGCAGTCACCGTAGCCCATGGACGCCTGCGAATTCTATTGTTACCACGGATGCATTTTTATTTGCGGTTGGTTTTGTCGCTTGTGCTTATCAAATGTATGGAGTTTGTAGTTTACCGACCGCAAAAAGATCCAGATTTTTTTTTTATATACTACGTCGGTGGCAAACAAGCATCCGGCTCACCTGATGGTAAGCAGCCACCGTAGCCTTTGGACGCTTGCAAGTTCAGACTTTTGAAACCTATACATCATCATCATCATCATTATTATCATTAGACCCTCAGGAAAACCTCGACAGGGGACACCTCCGGCCCCCCTGCTCATGTAGTATTTAGGGTTTCTAGCACACTTATTTACGGTTGATTTTGTCTCTTTTGGTTATCAAATGTAGTTTGTAGTTTGCAGACTGCAAAAAGGCCCAGACTTTTTTTTTTAAATAATACGTCGGTGGCAAACAAGCATCCGGCTCACTTGATGGTAAGCAGTCAACGTAGCCTATGGATGCCTGCAACTTTAGAGTTGTTACATGCGCGTTGCCGACTGCAAAAAGGT
Source organism: Cydia fagiglandana (assembly GCF_963556715.1). Classification (NCBI taxonomy): domain Eukaryota; kingdom Metazoa; phylum Arthropoda; class Insecta; order Lepidoptera; family Tortricidae; genus Cydia; species Cydia fagiglandana. Next base: position 1,786,248 of record NC_085946.1, read on the forward strand.
TCAATAAGTTTTTTTTTTTTATATATACCACGTCGGTGGCAAACAAGCACACGGCCCGTCTGGTAGTGAGCAGTCACCGTAGCCTATGGACGCCTGCAATTTCGAGATGTTACATGCGCGTTGCCGATCGTTGAGATGTAGACCGTGACGTTCGAAAACAAAAAGTCGTATGTGACTGTAAACTTCCATTCACCGTAGAATTTGACAGATAGAGAGAGTTTGAATTAAGTATTGTAACCTTAGTCAGATAATGAAGCTTATTTGAAAGATTATTAACTCTAAGTACTAGAAATAAAGTAGATTTTACTAATGCTGTAATTCTGTAATGCGACATGGTCATGAAACTCATGCGATGTTGGGGGTATACTCTTCAATCTTTTCAATCGGAATGGTCAGAGGTCAGAGTTCAGAGGTCAGAAAGTCCGTGAGGGACAGAACATACGCAAAGTGAAGAAATTGAAAACACGTTTTAATATACCTGACAACATATCAAGCATAACCTACGTAACTTGGTCGGGTTATTTGTTACCTAACATAAACCATACTAAATTCACTGTGGGGAATTAAAAAAAATGTGAGTGTGTGACAAGGACAAACAATAATAACGCTTTCTCTGCTACTCCTACTGAAAGATTACATAAGACTATCTCGTTTGGTCATTTCCCCCTCCCAGTCCCTCCCCCCACCAGTTCCAATTATAATATCATAAATGAGATCACAATACCTGCAACCTGTAACTGACGCATACGCTTTCTAAAATTAATTAAAAAATCAGAAAATAACAATGGAGTACGTCATTGAACTCGTTGCGAGGCTGTGGTTTAGTAACAAGGGGTTAGGGTACAATTATAAATGTGGAGATAGCGACGAAACAAATATTGCATTCATCTCATCAATCGAGGCGCTGGCACCTGACGTGGACATTTACAAGTGGGAGGCGGCCCGGATCGATCTCAAGAAGCTGATCAAAGAACTTCTGGAGGAGAGGAGCATCCTTCAGTTACACTCGGGATACCATGCGGAGGGGCTTTTGCTGGAGGTACTAAGAAAACACAACATTAGATCATTCCTCTCCGTGCCTCTTAAACAGAAAACTTTAATCTGGAAAGACGCGGGGGTGTGGTTCGTAGAGGTGACCAACCCGAAAATCATCAAGAGAACTTATGTGTTTTTTGACTTCGAATAAGTGTACGTCTGTGTATGTCTGAAATAAAAAAATGTTTAAAAGTGAATGACTATTTATTTATTTACCAATCATTTAGGTATTTTATAATGTTCCAAATGCGAGTACAAAAAAAATGCAAAAGCTGGTTTTTCAAAATTCGTTGTTAAGGGGCTCCTTGGCGCTAATGACATTCGATCTGAATCCTTTAGTTTTCTAATGTTTTTAAAGTGAGAACTTCTTTAGCGGCGTTGGGCACTTTCTGAGACAGCGATCACGTGATCGTAACGTTTAGATGGCCACTCAAATAGATGGCAATTAAATCAATAAAGAAAAACTCAATGACATTACATGAAAAAGGTTCTAATCTTGTACGGGTTGAAATACGAGGATCTCACAGTTACATTCAAACTTTATATCACTCAAATATAATTCAATAAAGCTACATCTTGATGAAATCGCTAATAAAAGTGAACTCTAGTAATGGTGAACAAAACTCAAAATATCATGATCAAATATATTTAGATGCGAGATCTGCAAGGTAACTTTACAATTTCTATTCGAATTTTAAAGAATTAACTGTACAAATTTGAATTTTAAACAAGCTCACTGACCAGCAATTTCGGACTAAAGTTTTTCAATAGAAAGGAGGATACATAGTGCTGCAGACATTTTGGCCTAGTCATTGAGTTTTCACTTCTGTCGGCACTCCCGGAGTGCAATCCGTTGTTTTTTTTTTTAGCTATAATAGCAACGACTTTTAGCAATATAGTATGCCATATTTACTTCAAAGTTCATTGTCTTCGAGATATTCGACATCAAGTTGAACAATTTTAGGCCAACAACCTGGTTTTCAGGCCATAGCTTTTGTGTTAATGATTTTAAAATTTACATCTCTGACCAGTTTTTAGAGACGTCAAAGACAAACCCAAATATGCAGATTTCGTACATGTAAGATCCTTCACAGCAATCCAGCTACGAAAAAAGTGTTATTTTTAGACAATGTTTAAAAAAATCATAAAAAAATAAGTATTCATTAGTTTCAAAATCCGGTAGACAAGAATGGAGATTAAAGATTGAAGAATCGGTAGCCATTTGTCTTATAATTCTATCTGAAGTGTAAATGTAGAAGTTACGGCTCAAACCTTGTCAAATATCGATGAAAACCGCGGGGAGCCCCTTAAGGTGAGGTTGTGTAGAGCAATGTTTCAGAGTTACTAAGCGTGTATCATCATCGTCGTTAAAAATATATCAAGTTCGATTTCAAACAAAAACAAGACCTAACCTAATCAAAGCAAGTGCTATACCATCTACATATTATGCATAGTAGGTTCTGCCATCTTGTGGGTCCCATTGGAAGTATAAACGTCACATTTACGTCTCGCGCCAAAAATCAGATGGCTCCTATGCTGTATAGTTCATGCATGCTCCCTATTGTCAGTTCAGTACGGTGGCGCTTAAGCAATGTCAATGTGAAAACAAATCCGTTTAAAATTACAAGGAGGGATTTCATATCATCGCTAAGTAGGCGAAAGTGTGTCTGTCTGTCTGTTTGTCTGTTACCTCTTCACGCTTAAGCCGCTGAACCGATTTAGTTGAAATTTGGTATAGAGATAGTTCGAGTCCTGGGGGAAAATCAGGGATATCATTCCTGAAGAGAGTGCAAAGGTGGGTGGAATTGAAAGGGTTAATGGCATTGCCTAATAATTGAAGTAAGCAATGAGCATATTGAATGATTGCTATTAGCATTATCCAGGCGCTATACCTACTTTAGCTGCTGTCACTAATTCCACGCAGACGAAGTCGCGGGCAAAAGCTAGTATTTCAATATTTTCGCTAGGATTTTTTGATTGTTTAGTACAAAAATCAACTTTACTTAAATGTAATAAGGTTGACATCTGTTGCGGGGTAGCAGAACTTCTGTGATTGTAGCTCAACTATGCGACGCTAGATGGGCTACTCGTATCTTCAAAAATAAAAATCGTAGATGCAATTTCGACATAATTTCCTTTACTGTAAAGTTCAAATTATTGTAATGGGCTAGGGCTCATAGGATAATCTCTTTCGAAATAAGAAAATATGGTCAATCATCCTTTAGATAGCGTTGCGTTTGTAGTAGTGTGCATGTTGACGACATAGGTTTCCAGACCGCAGGGAAGCATCATATATTTGTTAATGCCTGGAAGATTGAGGCCTGTCTGCCCATGCTGATGCTAGCTCTGAGCTTATTGAATTGCCTTTCTTGGAACTCTTCAACGTACTTTCGGTCATTGGTTCATTTGTCTTAGAGTTTGGTAAAATGACATTCGGTGTATATGTTCAGTGGGCATGCTAAGGGTTATATTTGCAAAAACCCAGGTGTTGAGTTTGGTTAATGCTTGAGAGCTCCATGTGCATTTGGCCTGTTTAGTGTCCATATTATGCAGACGCACTGCTTGCCACCATTTGAATATTGTCTTTAGAGCTCTTTGCATTAGGTTGGATATCGTGTGGAAGAAGAAGTTTTGGGTAGAAACGCTGTTAGACTAATAATGGACTGACGGATATAGGCTGTCAGTAGTCCTTTTTCCCTGCTTTTGCTATGAAGTTTACCTTGACCCGAGTCCAATTATCTGGTACGATTCACCACGCGAAACTTGCTCTGGATATTATGGCCAGATGCAGATTGCTGTAAAAGCGCCGCTGATTTAAATCAAAAAGTTTGGTCTAAAGATGTTTCTTGCTATATTCCAGTCGATATTGCGTGCCACTGTGGATTCGAGGATTCCTATGGGCGCAAAGCTGTGTTTATTACTGGTTGAGTATGAACCGGGGAAGTGGGTGTCTCTGAGCAAGTTCCTCTTCCGTGTTCATAAATGTGCCATCTAGTGTTTAAGGAGACCGAGATAGTTGGTTGGTGTCTTGGAGAGTATTATGTAAGTTCATGCTCCTTTATGAGTTTGGGCAATATCAGGAGGCACCCCGTACGATTGCCCTGTCTAGACGGAACCACAGTATAAAAAGTAACAGTGAACCGACGCCTTTGATATATGCGTTAATGCAGACACCGCATAAGAACACAGTAGGGTTGTGACAGACTTTAACACAACTACCCATAAGACAAAGAACATTTCAAATAAGACCCGCTAGCCCTGTAAGTGGTACCGAGCTACTAAAAATGGCAATGTATGCAACTCGGGTGCGCGCGGCAACAGAACAAGTCACAACAGAACAGGTCACAACAGAACAGATCATAACAGATCAGGTTAGAACAGAACAGATCACAACAGAACAGCTCTCAACAGAACAGGTTAGAACAGAAAAAGATAGAACAGAACAGAACAAGATAGAACAGAACAGATCACAACAGAACAGGTTTTGGAATTGATCTGTTTTAATTGTTAACAGAATGGGTATGGTACTACGCGTATCATAGAGCATTGACTGAATATAATAAACAAATATGGGAGGCAAAAATAAGATAATGGAGAAGGTTCCGTCTAGACAGGGCAATCGTACGGGGTGCCTCCTGATATTGCCCAAACTCATAAAGGAGCATGAACTTACATAATACTCTCCAAGACACCAACCAACTATCTCGGTCTCCTTAAACACTAGATGGCACATTTATGAACACGGAAGAGGAACTTGCTCAGAGACACCCACTTCCCCGGTTCATACTCAACCAGTAATAAACACAGCTTTGCGCCCATAGGAATCCTCGAATCCACAGTGGCACGCAATATCGACTGGAATATAGCAAGAAACATCTTTAGACCAAACTTTTTGATTTAAATCAGCGGCGCTTTTACAGCAATCTGCATCTGGCCATAATATTCAGAGCAAGTTTCGCGTGGTGAATCGTACCAGATAATTGGACTCGGGTCAAGGTAAACTTCATAGCAAAAGCAGGGAAAAAGGACTACTGACAGCCTATATCCGTCAGTCCATTATTAGTCTAACATCGTTTCTACCCAAAACTTCTTCTTCCACACGATATCCAACCTAATGCAAAGAGCTCTAAAGACAATATTCAAATGGTGGCAAGCAGTGCGTCTGCATAATATGGACACTAAACAGGCCAAATGCACATGGAGCTCTCAAGCATTAACCAAACTCAACACCTGGGTTTTTGCAAATATAACCCTTAGCATGCCCACTGAACATATACACCGAATGTCATTTTACCAAACTCTAAGCCAAAAGAACCAATGACCGAAAGTACGTTGAAGAGTTCCAAGAAAGGCAATTCAATAAGCTCAGAGCTAGCATCAGCATGGGCAGACAGGCCTCAATCTTCCAGGCATTAACAAATATATGATGCTTCCCTGCGGTCTGGAAACCTATGTCGTCAACATGCACACTACTACAAACGCAACGCTATCTAAAGGATGATTGACCATATTTTCTTATTTCGAAAGAGATTATCCTATGAGCCCTAGCCCATTACAATAATTTGAACTTTACAGTAAAGGAAATTATGTCGAAATTGCATCTACGATTTTTATTTTTAAAGATACGAGTAGCCCATCTAGCGTCGCATAGTTGAGCTACAATCACAGAAGTTCTGCTACCCCGCAACAGATGTCAACCTTATTACATTTAAGTAAAGTTGATTTTTGTACTAAACAATCAAAAAATCCTAGCGAAAATATTGAAATACTAGCTTTTGGCCGCGACTTCGTCTGCGTGGAATTAGTGACAGCAGCTAAAGTAGGTATAGCGCCTGGATAATGCTAATAGCAATCATTCAATATGCTCATTGCTTACTTCAATTATTAGGCAATGCCATTAACCCTTTCAATTCCACCCGCCTTTGCACTCTCTTCAGGAATGATATCCCTGATTTTCCCCAGGACTCGAACTATCTCTATACCAAATTTCAACTAAATCGGTTCAGCGGCTTAAGCGTGAAGAGGTAACGGACAAACAGACAGACAGACACACTTTCGCCTACTTAGCGATGATATGAAATCCCTCCTTGTAATTTTAAACGGATTTGTTCTCACATTGACATTGCTTAAGCGCCACCGTACTGAACTGACAATAGGGAGCATGCATGAACTATACAGCATAGGAGCCATCTGATTTTTGGCGCGAGACGTAAATGTGACGTTTATACTTCCAATGGGACCCACAAGATGGCAGAACCTACTATGCATAATATGTAGATGGTATAGCACTTGCTTTGATTAGGTTAGGTCTTGTTTTTGTTTGAAATCGAACTTGATATATTTTTAACGACGATGATGACACACGCTTAGTAACTCTGAAACATTGCTCTACACAACCTCACCTTAAGGGGCTCCCCGCGGTTTTCATCGATATTTGACAAGGTTTGAGCCGTTACTTCTACATTTACACTTCAGATAGAATTATAAGACAAATGGCTACCGATTCTTCAATCTTTAATCTCCATTCTTGTCTACCGGATTTTGAAACTAATGAATACTTATTTTTTATGATTTTTTTAAACATTGTCTAAATTACCACTTTTTTCGTAACTGGATTGCTGTGAAGGATCTTACATGAACGAAATCTGCATATTTAGGTTCGTCTTTGACGTCTCTAAAAACTGGTCAGAAATGTCAATTTTAAAATAATTAACACAAAAGCTATGGCCAGAAAACCAGGTTATTGGCCTAAAATTGTTCAACTTGATGTCGAATATCTCGAAGACAATGAACTTTGAAGTAAATATGGCATACTATATTGCTAAAAGTCGTTGCTATTATAGCTACAAAAAAACAACGGATTGCACTCCGGGAGTGCCGACAGAAGTGAAAACTCAATGACTAGGCCAAAATGTCTGCAGCACTATGTATCCTCCTTTCTATTGAAAAACTTTAGTCCGAAATTGCTGGTCAGTGAGCTTGTTTAAAATTCAAATTTGTACAGTTAATTCTTTAAAATTCGAATAGAAATTGTAAAGTTACCTTGCAGATCTCGCATCTAAATATATTTGATCATGATATTTTGAGTTTTATTCACCATTACTAGAGTTCACTTTTATTAGCGATTTCATCAAGATGTAGCTTTATTGAATTATATTTGAGTGATATAAAGTTTGAATGTAACTGTGAGATCCTCGTATTTCAACCCGTACAAGATTAGAACCTTTTTCATGTAATGTCATTGAGTTTTTCTTTATTGATTTAATTGCCATCTATTTGAGTGGCCATCTAAACGTTACGATCACGTGATCGCTGTCTCAGAAAGTGCCCAACGCCGCTAAAGAAGTTCTCACTTTAAAAACATTAGAAAACTAAAGGATTCAGATCGAATGTCATTAGCGCCAAGGAGCCCCTTAACAACGAATTTTGAAAAACCAGCTTTTGCATTTTTTTTGTACTCGCATTGGGAACATTATAAAATACCTAAATGATTGGTAAATAAATAAATAGTCATTCACTTTTAAACATTTTTTTATTTCAGACATACACAGACGTACACTTATTCAAAGTCAAAAAACACATAAGTTCTCTTGATGATTTTCGGGTTGGTCACCTCTACGAACCACACCCCCGCGTCTTTCCAGATTAAAGTTTTCTGTTTAAGAGGCACGGAGAGGAATGATCTAATGTTGTGTTTTCTTAGCACCTCCAGCAAAAGCCCCTCCGCATGGTATCCCGAGTGTAACTGAAGGATGCTCCTCTCCTCCAGAAGTTCTTTGATCAGCTTCTTGAGATCGATCCGGGCCGCCTCCCACTTGTAAATGTCCACGTCAGGTGCCAGCGCCTCGATTGATGAGATGAATGCAATATTTGTTTCTTCGCTATCTCCACATTTATAATTGTACCCTAACCCCTTGTTACTAAACCACAGCCTCGCAACGAGTTCAATGACGTACTCCATTGTTATTTTCTGATTTTTTAATTAATTTTAGAAAGCGTATGCGTCAGTTACAGGTTGCAGGTATTGTGATCTCATTTATGATATTATAATTGGAACTGGTGGGGGGAGGGACTGGGAGGGGGAAATGACCAAACGAGATAGTCTTATGTAATCTTTCAGTAGGAGTAGCAGAGAAAGCGTTATTATTGTTTGTCCTTGTCACACACTCACATTTTTTTTTTTTAGTTCCCCACAGTGAATTTAGTATGGTTTATGTTAGGTAACAAATAACCCGACCAAGTTACGTAGGTTATGCTTGATATGTTGTCAGGTATATTAAAACGTGTTTTCAATTTCGTCACTTTGCGTATGTTCTGTCCCTCACGGACTTTCTGACCTCTGACCTCTGACCTCTGACCATTCCGATTGAAAAGATTGAAGAGTATACCCCCAACATCGCACGAGTTTCATGACCATGTCGCATTACAGAATTACAGCATTAGTAAAATCTACTTTATTTCTAGTACTTAGAGTTAATAATCTTTCAAATAAGCTTCATTATCTGACTAAGGTTACAATACTTAATTCAAACTCTCTCTATCTGTCAAATTCTACGGTGAATGGAAGTTTACAGTCACATACGACTTTTTGTTTTCGAACGTCACGGTCTACATCTCAACGATCGGCAACGCGCATGTAACATCTCGAAATTGCAGGCGTCCATAGGCTACGGTGACTGCTCACTACCAGACGGGCCGTGTGCTTGTTTGCCACCGACGCGGTATATAAAAAAAGAAAAAAACTTATTGAACCTTTTTGCAGTCGGCAACGCGCATGTAACAACTCTAAAGTTGCAGGCATCCATAGGCTACGTTGACTGCTTACCATCATGTGAGCCGGATGCTTGTTTGCCACCGACGTATTATTAAAAAAAAAAAAGTGTGGGCCTTTTTGCAGTCTGCAAACTACAAACTACATTTGATAACCAAAAGAGACAAAATCAACCGTAAATAAGTGTGCTAGAAACCCTAAATACTACATGAGCAGGGGGGCCGGAGGTGTCCCCTGTCGAGGTTTTCCTGAGGGTCTAATGATAATAATGATGATGATGATGATGATGATGTATAGGTTTCAAAAGTCTGAACTTGCAAGCGTCCAAAGGCTACGGTGGCTGCTTACCATCAGGTGAGCCGGATGCTTGTTTGCCACCGACGTAGTATATAAAAAAAAAAATCTGGATCTTTTTGCGGTCGGTAAACTACAAACTCCATACATTTGATAAGCACAAGCGACAAAACCAACCGCAAATAAAAATGCATCCGTGGTAACAATAGAATTCGCAGGCGTCCATGGGCTACGGTGACTGCTTACTGTCAGGCGAGGTCGTCTGCTTGTTTGCCACTGACGTGGTATTAAAAAAAACGCCGATATAAGCCTCATATTTTAAAACAAAGTTATTGAATCTTTGGGCAGTCGGCAGCGCGCTTGTATCCACCCTGGAGTTGCAGGCGTCCAAAGGCTACGGTAACAACTTACCATCAGACGGACTGTATGCTTATTTGCCACCAATGTGGTATAATAAAAGAAAAACCCCTTTACGGTTGGTAAACTACAAACTCCATACATTTGATAAGCACAAGCGACAAAACCAACCGCAAATAAAAGTGCATCCGTGTAAACTATTGAATTCGCAGGCGTCCATGGGCTACGGTGACTGCTTACTGTCAGGTGGGGTCGTCTGCTTGTTTGCCACCGACGTGGTATTAAAAAAAACGCCGATATAAGCCTCATATTTTAAAACAAAGTTATTGAATCTTTGGGCAGTCGGCAGCGCGCTTGTATCCACCCTGGAGTTGCAGGCGTCCAAAGGCTACGGTAACAACTTACCATCAGACGGACTGTATGCTTATTTGCCACCAATGTGGTATAATAAAAGAAAAACCCCTTTACGGTTGGTAAACTACAAACTCCATACATTTGATAAGCACAAGCGACAAAACCAACCGCAAATAAAAGTGCATCCGTGTAAACTATAGAATTCGCAGGCGTTCATAGGCTACGGTGACTGCTTACTGCCAGGCGGGGTCGTCTGCTTGTTTGCCACTGACGTGGTATTAACAAAAAACGCCGATATATGTCTCATATTTTAAAACAAACATGATGGGCCTTTTTGCAATTTCATAGCGGATGTTTTTGGAACTAACTAGCGGTGTCCACTGACGAGGCGCCACTAGCGACATCTATATTGTTAAGCGAATCGATAGTCTGTCAAGCCGGATATGTCAGAAGCAATGTAAAGCAAACTAAAGTATGGTAACCCTAGGAAACGAACAAAAGGCAGGAATGTACATCGAACAGCGATGAAATGTAAACAAAACAGTTCCACAGATAAGATATAAATGACACACGATTTTCGAACTATTCAAACGATTTTTCAAATTTGCCGCCTTTTTCTACTGACTAGATTTGCTTGACCAAGATTAATTAACTTACCATGAACCCCCTCTGACTCTGCGGACTTTTTTAGAAATACTCAGACGGCTGCTCATCTATACATATCATAGCGGATGGTTTTAGAACTAACGTTGCGCATACATACAGTCGCCCTCTGGCGGGGAAAGTTTAGAACTAACGTTGCGCATACATACTGTCGCCCTCAGGCGGGGCTAGCGGGGATTTTTGGAACTAACGTTGCGCATACATACTGTCGCCCTCTGGCGGGCCTGGCGGGGATTTTTGGAACTAACTAGCGGTGTCCACCGACGAAGGCGCCACTAGGGATATCTATTCATTTAAGCGATTCAACAACTCACATACAAAGTGGAGACATCTATTCATTTCATAGCGGATGGTTTTGAAACTAACGTTGCGCATACATACTGTCGCCCTCTGGCAGGAGAATTTTAGAACTAACGTTGCGCATACATACTGTCGCCCCCAGGCAGGGCTGGTGGGGATTTTTGGAACTAACGTTGCGCATACATACTGTCGCCCTCAGGCAGGGCTGGTGGGGATTTTTAGAACTAACGTTGCGCATACATACCGTCGCCCCCAGGCAGGGCTGGTGGGGATTTTTAGAACTAACGTTGCGCATACATACTGTCGCCCCCAGGCAGGGCTGGCGGATATTTTTGGAACTAACGTTGCGCATACATACTGTCGCCCCCACGCAGGGCTGGTGGGGATTTTTAGAACTAACGTTGCGCATACATACTGTCGCCTCTAGCGGGGAGTAGAGTGAACTAACCAGCGGCGCATACATACTGTCGCCCTCCGGCGGGGCTGGCGGATATTTTCGGAACTAACGTTGCGCATAGACAGTGGCGCCTCTAGCGGGGAGTAGGGTGAACTAACCAGTGGCGCCATATAGCGGAGACCTTTGGAACTAACGTTGCGCATAGACAGTGGCGCCTCTAGCGGGGAGTAGGGTGAACTAACCAGTGGCGCCATCTAGCGGCGACCTTTGGAACTAACGTTGCGCATAGACAGTGGCGCCATCTAGCGGGGAGTAGGGTGAACTAAATTGTCACTACCTTACGCATACATACTGTCGCCCTCTGGCGGAAAAGTTCTGATCTCGGAGCGGCATAAACACACTACTCATATGTTATGATATAAAACATTAAAAAACACAGTTATAATAAATCAAACTTTGTATATGAAACATTCAAAGCAAAAAGTATCAAAAAATCAAAAAAGCTTATAAATAATCAACATGTTTGTACATACATCATAACATTATGCATGCTCAATTAAAATTTGCGAAGTATGTTTTGCATTTGTGACATTTACTTATTATTTAATCAGTGAGTAATATAAGTAATATAAATTTAATCAGTGAGTAATATAAAAAAAATGTTTATAATTAATAAAACAGACACATTTCCAATATTGTGATAGGTTTAAAAATAAAGGATATAATCATTGGTAAATATTTTTTTACTATGTACTTTCTTTACCCATTATATATAAAGTATAACATTCAATACAATATATCAAGCTCTGCATATAATAAACTACATAATCAAAATTTGCTCATAAATATAATCATATAAATGTACTTAAAAATTAGAGTACTCACAACAAATACAACACGAGTAAAATAATCTATAGAATATGTTTACTTTTTTAAGTTCGTTTTCAATACTACTCTTTCTTCAAATAGATGATCTGAGAGCCTATTTTATTTAGGGAGATTCATCATTGTGGCATATGAAAAAACTCTCTCGACAGATGCTGAAGATGGCAAGGGTAGTGACAAAGTTTTAATATAGATTTAACCGTGAAATTTAGTCGATTGAAACTAAAACTAATTTAGTTGTTAGTTGTACATTCTCACAACTAATTTAATCGCAACTAAATTAATCGCGATTAAAAAATGACGATTGATATTTTTAATCGATTGATTAGTTAACTAAAAAGTTAATCGATTAATGCCCATCTCTGGTATGAAACACCTGTGCATTGGTCATTACACACAACGGCTTTCTTTATTGGCTCGCTTTCAGCTCGCGCGCACAATATCGGGTGTAACGACCGCCGTACTGTATCATAATATTCGACTTTTTTTATTATTCATTCATTCTTTTCGCCTCTCCTTATACTGCGAGAACGATACAATTCCACGAGAACCCTGTTAAGTGAACAAGTTTCGTTCGCCGCATATTTACGGGTTATTGCCGCTCGTAAATTTGTATTTACGACTACTAATACTGGTGTAGTCAGTGGACTGTAGATACCATCTCTCAATTCTGTATACACTATACAGTAATGTATGTAATGTAGTCATTGTATTAAGTATATTGTTTAGGTACACTAGTATACATTAGTACATTTTTAATGAAGAGGGCGTAGAGCAATGAAATTAGAACGAAACGCAATTGGCGCGCCGCACGAAATATGCGACGCAAGATATAGCCGTCGCATGGGTTTTTACCTCTTAGCGTTTGTCGATGTACTATTGTCATCTTGGCTAGGCACTCAAGTATAATTACGACTCACTCGGCTGCCCTAAGCAAAAAACAAGTAACCCAGTTTTGACAAATTTTTGAGTAGAGCAAAAAAACGTAATTTGTCGGTTTTGTTAGGTATTTGGTCTAAAATGTAACATATTTTTATACCATTATGTTAAGGGCGATAAAATTAAGCTTATAAAGACTTTATTTTTTGATATTCTTGTATATTAAACTTTGTACAGGCATAAAATGTTTTCTGTGTAGTTCACTGCCCGAAAATCTCAGAACCATTCTACACATATTCAAGTATCTTGTGTTTAGCTTTGAAATAGCAAGCACTTTAGCTTCTTAAATACTAAACATATTTGGCTCCCCGCTCAATAACTTTTCAAATTTTCATGCAATTCCGAAGGAAATGGTATCAAATAAAAGCTAATGACATAAGCTACCGAAAACCCATTTTTATTTCTTTCAGGTTTCTCGACTTCAAAATTTATGTTAGATAATAAAACGCTTGAAAAAAAATTTTTTTTTATATATTTTAAAACTCTTTTTCTCTTGGAAAATAAACTTTTTTTTTTATTAGTAATTGATGTTGCCATTCTCGGACCTTCTGACACATGGTTATTGGTACCTATTTCATCGATTTTATTTATTGGCAGCGATTATTTTGTGATACAATGTCCCATTCCTTCAACAAACCCTTTTCTTCGTAGATGGGTGGTATCAAACTTCTAAATTAACGTAAAAAAAGATACGGTCGTTTATGCCAAAATAGAAAAATACGTAAGTATTCGACACTCTCAAGGGAATCAAAATTTAAAGGACACCTAAGTAGGTAGGTAGTAGGTAGCTAGGTCAATGGGAAGTCCCGTAGACCTACCAACTATGAAATTCGGCAAGTAATATTGTCTTACACTATCAGGAGAGGGAATAATCTGAAAGCTATAAAGTACAAAAAAGGAAATAAGTTAAATTTGTAAGGTAGGCGAGTTCGACTTGCACTTGCATTTTTTATAGTCCTATTTGACAGACGTCTTTGATAGAAATGAGGCTGGTGCATGGCATGGTGAGAGCTGGTGAGTCCATAAAAATCAATATTTGGGGACAATCTTTCACCGGTTGACCTAGCCCCAAATTGAGCAAAGTTTGTACTATGAGTACTAGGCGACGATACACATACTTGCGTAGATAAATACATAGGTACATAGTTACTTTATTTACGTTACTTATGTAACAAAGTAAAAATCTAATTAAATCCTTCAAGTCAGTTTTACCTATTTCTTATAAAGCAATATCGATTCTTTGCTAATATGTTACCAATTAATATGGTAAGTAATTGGTGGTTCTCTTTAGTGGCTAGAGTTAAGCCAAGAAAAGTCTGCAGATATTTTGACAGCACACGCAGTGCAGGTGTTATTTTAAACGTCAAACTTCTATGAAATTATGATATAAATAACACTGGTACTGAGTGTGCTCTCAACATCTCTGCAGACTTTTCTTGGTCTAACTGTACTTATAGACTCCTCGAGATTGACCTCAGATGATTCACTTTACCACATAATATATGTCTTTATAAAAATTCAATTGTTGGCATTATTTCTAAATTAAATATTTCCCTTTTGGTCAATTAAATCCAGTCAGTTATTGTTTGTTTCTATTTTTTCCCGAAACCTTTGGCACGGATACGGCATGATTAGATTTCCTCTTTCTTTGGCGTAGGCGTATATCTCATGCATTCCAGTGTTCTGTTTTCATTACTGTAGACAATACAGATCATTTTAATTGTTTTAACAACACTTTTTCATTATACTTAAATCTGACAGACTCTTCACGTGTTAGCCTTTGACACGAATATTGGTAAGCAAACTTGTTTTCTATGTATATATTTAAACAAGGTACCTTCTGTATAACTGTGTAACTAATTTCTAACCTAAATTGCAGATTCTGTTGGGAGATACTTGTTTTACCATTGTAATAAACTAATTCGCAGCTACAAACATCTACGCTAAACTTAAGTATCTCGGTCATCTATATGAATTACAAGTATCTCTATTTAAGTAGTTACTTGAATTTAGCGTAGAAATGGAACACATACTTGAATTTAGCGTAGAATACAGGGTCAAAAAAAGATACTTGGATTTTAAAACCATGAATATTTTAAAAACTACGCATTATTTTACAATTATTTTTTTGGTGAAAGATGCGCCTGAAATTGTAGATTCCGAAAATCCAAAAAAACCGTTTTTGAAAATTTTCGAGATACTTGTTTTCTGCTTAGGGCAGCCGCACTACCTTGCCTGTTTGTGTCAAAATCAAAGGTTAAACTTTTGTTGTGTAGGTACTTCAAACCTAAACATAAGCGAAGTCCTAAGTTACTTGGATTTTAATTCTTGTAACGTCTGACTTGCACATTTACTACTATTTTGATTTTTAGATACGATTAAATGGAACATTTTTGGCCCAAGGTTACGACTGAAAAAAAAAACACATAAAATGTGAAATCGTATAAACCGCATTTCAACTATACTTAATGGCTATTAAAGTACCTAGATATACATAATTAATCATATCAAACTGTACACTGATGTCATGAATATTAAACAATGTGCAAATAAGTTGTTCTCGCAATTTTAATGAGCTGGTGAAAATATTAATTAAACAAATGTTCTAATGTTGTGACGATCAATCGATAGCATAATTATGTTTGGTGAAGCGCGTTTAAAATCATATACCATTATGTAGATATTTATTATTTCAATACTTCTGGACAGACATAATAAAAAGAGAGAGACATAATAGAAATTTTTCGTACCTAGGTACTTGATTGAAATCATCTGCAGTAAAGTTAATTTTTCCGATTGTAGGTAAGTACAAAATATAAATGAAATTAAAAATAAATTTAATAGTTTAGACACCTTTAATTTCGAATACAAATAACAATTGTATTCGAAAATTCATTGCGTTTATTTTTAAAGCTATTAGATTTTATATTATATTGTATCGGATTCTACAATAAATATGACATGGATTTTATTAAATTCCCGTAGGCACTAGATACTCGACATGGACACGGAGTGCACTAAAACGAATTCCGTGGAACAGCGTGCGTATTTTATTGGAGTTGTAAAAAAATGCACTTTTTAGGGTTTCGTACGTAAGGGTAAAAACGGGACTACTAAGTCTCCACTGTCCGTCTGTCTGTCTGTCCGGCCGGCTGTCTGTCATCAGGCTGTATCTCATGAACCGTGATGATGTACAGCTGCGTTCGTGACCCACAAAATGGTCTCACCGGAAGATCAGCGCTGACTTTTAGGTTAGCATTTATGCTGAGGCGGGACCATGTCGTGGTAAACTGTTTATTTATGTTTAACTTTCTTTGTCGTTTCTTTACTTGTGTATGTTATAGTTTATCACGAATAAATAAATGAGATGATGTATCTCTGTTGCCGCTATAACAACAAATACTGTACACGCTATAACAATAAATATTTAAGTTGGGCTCCCACATAACAAACCTGATTTTTTTGCCGTTTTTTGCGTAATGGTACGGAACCCTTAGTGCGCGAGTCTCACTCGCACTTGGACGGTGTTTGTTAGTTAGATCTGTGTTCGACGTTTACTTTTGTTGTTGCGTTTTTGAGAAACGAGTGGACTTTTGAGGACACACCATCGTTTTTTTTTGTAGTTCGAACAACGGTGCGTTTTTCCATAAACTTCCTGCCTTGCACAGCCAAACTGTGAAACGAATTGTCGCCTGCGGTATTTCCGGACCGATACCATCTTCAAACCTTCAAGACAAGAGCGTACTACCATCTTAAATGCCGGTAACTCACTTACAACCCCTCTGGTGTTGCAGATGTCCTTAGGCGACGGTAATAGGTTATCATCTAGATTCGCGAGTGTATGTTCGAGTTGGTCTGCAAAGCATATTGCAAATTAAATTAACAATTTTTATAGAGTACTATTTTTTAACAAGGCACGTTAGGACATAATTTCGTACCTGCCTAAAATTTACTACTCGTATAATACCGCTGTGTCTAGCTAAATAATAGAGCTGCGAATCGGAACAACGTATTTATTGACCAAGTTTTAGTGCAGCGACCGAGGGTATGGGAGCCTCTGTCACACCGTATCGATATTTTCAAACATAATACCGGGTGTGGCCTGTAATATGAGCAAAAAAATTAACTGTCAAGCTGCAACGGTATCAAGGTCGCATTTTTATCACCTGTCATGATATGTGTCACATTCGCACTTACATATTTGTTAGAACGTGACAAGTTTGGTGACAAATGATAAAGAGCCGACCATATTAGCCCTACTGTACTCCTTATACTGATCAACATTTGTTCAGTGACTTTTAAAAATAACTTGTAGTTTGATTTTACACTTTAAAGGTTATTCAAAGACGCAATGTATTGCGAATTTTGTTAAATATGTTTTAGGCTTGACAAGCAACGTCAATCACAACGATATGGTGATGGCGTGGCGATGGCGTCCATTGAAGATAATATTTATTTTGTATGGAAAATAGGGAGTCCAAATATTTTATAATTTTTAAAAGTTGTTGAACAAAAGTGTCACCGTTTGAGGAGTACAATCTATGTTTTAATTATTTGCTCGTGTTACAGGCCACACCCGGTATATGTATAAAGGTAAGGTGAGACTATCACCGGGGTAAGATAAACACTTGTATGGAATCCTCATACTGTTTGTCTTGCGCCGAACAAAATAAACTATGTCCGTCTTAACCCACTTTACCTTACACCTTGTATTTTTTAAACATTTTTAATTTCAAGGTTGGATTCCCGACCTTTAAGTTACTTTCTCAAAGACACTGGTTAAGTAACTCCCTTTTGGAGATAATAAATATTTTATTTTCAACTGACAAGGCCCCTACGAGCGTGTATACTTGACTTAGGGTGTACAGTCTGCAGCAGAAGGTGCTAAGCGGGCGAGGTGTTCAAAATTACCTTGACGTCTTATTCTCTTAATAATAAAGTTGCGTCAAGATCATTTTGAACACCTCGCCCGCTTAGCAACTATTGCTACTGACTGTACGATGCGGATGTATTGAAAACGAAATAGGGAATTGCATGTCGATTTTTACTGGCCATCTCCTCTCTGCAGCCCGTATCTATAAATATTTAGTCTTATGGTAACTCTGAGATACCCATTTGAAAGGTTGCCCATAAGATGAGATAATAACGACAATCGATTTGGGAATCTGGTTAAAATATTCCATAACAAACGTATGAATACAAATGGAAGGGGAAAATTTGAGTGTGTTTGAAATACGTGAATTGCTCGTAAATATTTTTAGGGCTAGGGCACGGGACTATAACCGCGAAAATCGAAGTTCGCAAATTGCGGGCATCTTTCCCTGTCACTCTATTTACGCCTTCATTGGAGTAAAAGAGAAAGATCCCCGCAATTTGCGAATTTCGGTTTTCGCGGTAGGCCCTCAGGACGGGCAAGAGTAATACGGAAACCGGTATAGTGTGTATGAGCACACGATATGTCTGTATACGCATCAATGTGTGTGTCATTTCCTTAACGGAGACTCGAAGGTACCTAATGTTACCTTCGAGTAGCAATATTCGAGAGGTAACTAAATAGGTTCTAAGCCATTTAGTTTCCGACTAACAGCAAGTAAGAGATACTTAAATATCAAGGGTCTGCCTGAACACCAGCGTTGTAGTAAATAAACTGCAACATTAACTGAAGCAAGCTCCTATTTAAAACCATGTATATTTCTCCCTTAGATATGCAACTCAATTTCTTAGTTTTTAAGTCTAAATTTAAGGTTTATCTGTAAAAAAAATGTGTTACACTATCTGTTAACTCTGCCATTTCATTTGATGTTAAATAAAAATGTTCTATGTCTATGTAACAATGGGGTAGAGGTCCTTAACCTAACGAAATGGCACTTTCAGTAGGAGCAGCAGAAAAGCGTTTTTTTTAGTTTCAATAAAAAAAATATGTTGCCATAGCATTACGACATACAAAGTTAATTAATCATCACAGAATGAATATAATCGATTTCATTCTGCACGCAATTTGCACACACGCCCTGTGATATCAAACACTGCGCAGAGTTATGGTAACATTCCATTTCTAACCGCAGCTGCACTACCGGTACCGAACGCGTCGCTGTCATTGTCAATTTCCATAGTAAAATGAACAGTAATGCAGCTGTCGTTGGAAATGGACTGTCACCTTTATAGATTAGCCTGAATAGATGGCTGCACATATGGAATTGTCTTTGATACGGTGTGACTGTGGCCCCGAAGTCTTAGGGAAGATACAGGTGCACCAACTAATGGCATATTTATGTGTTTATTTATTACATGACACTGCAACACTCCCTCTTATTTGTGGTAGAGGGGGCGTTTTATAGCCTATGTTCTAGTATACATAGAACTACGGTACGGTTGTGGAGTATCAGAATATTTTACGTGAGGGATTACACAATATACATACACACACAGTTTGTTTAGAGGAAGAGGCAAGAGAAATCCAAAAAAGTAATTGTACCTAATGCTGTCTGCGTTTCTCTATTAATGTTTCGGTGTTTTATTTCATGCATGGCGTGAAATATTTTATTTTAAATACAGTCAACATCCCTAGTATTATTTATTTTAAGGCAATGAAATTAGTCCAAAAACGGGGTTAACAGTTTATTGTACCATTTTTTAACAAAATATCTATTTAAATAAGAGTCCCTGGCACCTCCCGGGTCCATGACATATAAACATTAATTAATGTTTACAGTGAAATTTGATAAAACATCTATTTTAATTGTTGTTACATTTTACAGTTCGTCAATAACTTGGTCATGTTTCAACAGGCGTGGCTCACTCCGCGATTTCGTCGCTTTGCTACAGGTAGCTTAAAGTACATAGATCCGTTCGGCCCCAATTTTGGGGTTTGCCATAAGCCGCGCGTGCGCTATCGCCACCTAGCGGCCATATCTGTGCTAATCGTAACAGACGCGTTTTGTTAGGGAGTGAGTCTTCTGTACCTAGTACTATTATTTATTCTGTGGTTTCACTTAAATTCGTGACATAGCAAATGTCACGAACCACACAAGTCGAATACCTGCAGTTCACAGTTTCCTCATAACGGGTCACTAACATGCAAACAAAGAATGCCACGTCGGCGTGTTATTATTAATATGGTCTTAGTGTGAAAAGGTTACAGTTATTTTGGAAAACAATGGAATTTAAACCCTTTTTAGATTAACTAGTATAACTACAATTTTACAAGCTCTATTAGTTTCGTGTTCTTTGATATTAAACTAGGTACTTAAATAAATAAGAGTAGATTAATAGTTATTTATAGAAAGTATACTAGTATGTAATGGTGTTCTGCCTTTTCGCAGAACTATTTTTGGCGGAATTTCATTTGCCAACCAACATTTCGCCGACGTTTCACTTTGACAACTAACGATTAGCAAATTTTTGTATGACAACGTTTCAATTGGTAGAATTATTGTCACGCCTCTAAACTTTTGGGAGACTTATCATTTGTCAAATCTTTCACTTGGTCGAACAACTCTTGGACGAATAACGTTTCGTTGAAGCTACAGTTCGCTTTTCATACATTAGGCAAGTTACAAATAAGAAAAAGATACATACCAAAAAATCAAAAATGGCCGAGTTGTTCGACTTTTTATAATGTATATTTTAATATTGGAAGCCAGTGGCAGCGAGCCAGCGAAGCGAGCGAGCAAGACCTTCCTGGGCAGAGCCGACTTAGATATGGTTAGGTTAGAAAACTAAGGCTTCGAGGTTATTTCCTTTTCAATAACCTAAAAAACGTAAAATTACACAGCAACTTTCGGGTCAAATATCCCAACTTTCGTGTCAAATATAGGGAATGCAAATCGGTTATTTTCGGTTATTTTTTGTAAGGAAATAATCGGTTATTAACCGAAACCGCGGTTATTTCCATACAAAAAATAACCGATTTGCATTCCCTAGTCACAAATATCTCGGCCGTTTTTGATTTTAGAGAAAAGTTTTTCCTACAAAACGACCCCCCTTTGGCACAGTCTGACCAAATGAAACAATTTGTAGACAATAAACAACTAGGTGTATATTATGCCAACTAAAACATTCTACGACATGAAAGTTGGCATTTTGAAAATTGGCATTATAAAACACAGACCAAACGTTTAGTTGGTAACTGTACGGTTGGCAAATTAAAAAAAACCATTTGATAAGTTGGGAAATGAAAATTCGGCGAAATAAAATTCCGCCAAACGTGAGTTGGGAAGTGATAATCGGCTATACCATTTTCGGCGATAAATAAGAGAACCCAGTTATCATTTATTTATATAAACTAACCAACATTAATCACAGGTAAGTATATTTTATTACCAAACATGCAAGTTATTAATCGAATTTAAACTGTTGTGAGACATACTAACATAAGGGGAGGAGGAGGGAGAGAGGAGTAGGAGGAGGAAGGTAAGGAGACCTAGGCTCTCCGAAACATGTCGCGCGAGTGACTATAAACAAGTGAGTCTAAACCGTAAAATTGTTCAATGCAAGTTATTTTTTTTTATTAAAAAACTAAGCAGCCGATATTTGGCATGATAACGGATAACTTAGCTTTAAACTCAACGGTATAATAATAATAATACAGATTCCTGCAGGTTATAAAGCAATTTTCCATACGCGTCACGCCTCCGACAAAGTAAACATTTTTTCTGGAAAGCCTTAAAGCCTTAAAGTGTCATTCCATTTCCAACTGCAGCTGCAATACTGTTCATTTTACTATGGAAACGCGTCGCTGTCACTGTCAATTTCCATAGTAAAATGAACAGTATTGCAGCTGCAGTTGGAAATGGAATGTCACTCTTAGATAACCGGGGCGGCGTCTAGACGAGTTTTGATCCTAAAATTTCAATTTCATCTCCGACCGGAATATTAAAAAGCGTTAATTTCATTCGCTGTCAGTCGGGCTGGCGCGGATATTGCGATATCGCGACCTCTGCATTCTACCGGGTGTGGCCTGTAATATGAGCAAAAAATTTAACTGTAGGCTGTACTCCTCGTACTGACCAACATTTGTTCAGCGACTTTTAAAAATAGCTTGTCTTTTGATTTTTAATACACTTTAAAGTTTATTCCAAGACGCAATGTATTGCGAATTTTGTTTTATTTAAGGCTTGACAAGCAACGTCAATCACAATGATATGGCGTGGCGATGGCGTCCATTGAAGATAATATTTATTTTGTATGAAAAATAGCGAGTCTAAATACTTCATAATATTTAAAAGTTGTTGAACAAATGTGTCACCGTTTGAGGAGTATAATCTATGTTTTAATTATTTGCTCATGTTACAGGCCACACCCGGTATATCGTTTGGATGAAATTACCTTATGGCTCCTCTACACGACGGGCCAGCGCCGGCCACTCCAAGGGACGCATTTATGCGTTAGAGGGAGCAAGTGATATTGCTATCTCATTCTACCGCATGGCTGCGTCCCTTGGAGTGGCCGGCGCTGGCCCATCGTGTAGAGGAGCCATTACGATTTAAAAAGTGTCACGCCGAGTACCTACAGTTTTCATTCTTGTTAGAGTATTTCGGTGTTAAGGTACCGTTTGGATTAGACTGCACCTGCAATGCTATCGCAAATGTCAAGATCGATGCTGCTGTATGAATAATTGACACATATTGTCATATATTTACAAAAAACGTACCTATAAAGGATGATACATACTTAGATCGGGCTGTGTCTTCATTTTCTGTGGAAAGCATCACGGGTTTTGTCATAGAAAAGTAAACGTCAGAAGCTCCGGCCCGGACACGGCCCAGTGGGCCCGGTCTAACGTGAGTCATCCTTGAGACGAGACTTCTACGACGATGTCTTAGGTACTAGTAGTAGTAGTAAAATACGTTATTGTACAAAAAGAAACATAAAACATGAAAGAGCACACATCACTTACTACTCCTGGCTACTTCTGGGTACTTCTGGCTTGTTAATAATTTTATGGCCTGAAGTGAAAATATTTGCTCTGAGTTTCCTTTCTGAGAAATGTTATCAATGAAAGGCGGAGACCATGCATAAGAAGGCTTATAAGCTAGTTAGAAGCTTATAAGCTCTTCGATGAGCAAAAGCGAAGGTCTCCGTTTCACCTTGGGCTAAAACGCTTTTGTATGTAAAGAACTTGGAGGTCGTATTTCTCAACCGATTATCGTAAATTATGTGAGGATGTTTGACAGCTGATCTGCGCGAGCTCCGGGTTGAGAACTGGCGAGAAACGGCACAGGACCGGGATCAGTGGCGAGCAGTCGTGTTGGAGGCCAAGACACACTTTGGGTCGCTGCACCAGAGGAGTAAGTAAGTATGTTTGACAGTAGCATTGAATTTTTGGTCGTTTCGTTTTTTAGTAAATATTTAGAACAGCGGAAAATCACTTAATACCATTGTAAGTCTGGTGTGATAATAACTCAGGAAGTAATATTTATTTTTACAAGTACTAAGCTTGAAGCACTGTAGACCTCGTTAGTGTAGCTACCGCCACTGGCACTGATATTGACATATACGCTATCGTGAATGTAACTTACTCTGTTTGCATCTCCCTCGTACCCGCGTATTAGTACGAGCGAGATGTATAGAAAGTAAATTATGTACGTAGACGTTAGCATTATACCGTCAACCGGAGTAAATAGCAAGGCTCGGAACCGGTTTTTTCTTCATACAAAAAATACCGGTATTGTTACGTTCTTTTTCGTTCTTTGGTTTATTATTTAATTTCTAATGGGACAATCTAATAATACAAAGTTGTTACCTAAATACATAAGTCAGTCCCACGTAAAGACCATAAAATAATTAAAAATATTGGGCTATTTTGTGATTTAAAAAAAAAACGGTTCCGAGCCTTGGAAATAGATAGGAATGGCTGGGGTGAATAGGGACAAAACTTAAAATGTGATTGTGCTCAAATTGTATCATTCGATTGAAAATTACAGTAGATTTTGTATGATATAATTTGTGAAGGTTTTTTTAAAGACATTGTCAGATAAATTTAAAACTTTTAAGTTTTATCCCTATTCGCCCCGGTTTATACAACCCACAGAGCCACAAGTTATTGTTTTACACAAAATCTAAGTTTAAGTTTCGAACGTGTACGACAAAACCAAAGCGTTTCCCAAATTTACGATACTCGAACGACCTGCTTAGCTAAACTAACACAAACCTTGGCCAAAACACGTAGATGTTTAAACAAGAATTTTATGTATTTATTACGAGGACCGCTTCCCCTTTCAGAACGGCCTTGTAAACCTGGTAACATGTTGGTACGTGGTTTTATGGCTTAAATCACGCACTGTAACCACGCGTACCATAAACAAATAAAAAAAGTCGAACTCTCATCTGATTTTGTTGTACATAGGACGTTATTTAATCAGCTTGTGACGCTTGAGACGAAAGCGGACGACAGCCCCAAAACCGCCTTTCCATACAAACGTAGTCCCCTTTTCCTCTCTGGATTGATTTCCTCGCTCACACTTATATGTGAGTACGAGGGAGGGGTGCGTAACGGTCCATATAACAACTTTTGATATATTTTTAGTCGATATAACGATTGAGGGACATAATGCACTTTTGCTATAACAATACATGGTATATTCTTAGAGAGTCTAACTATCGTCAAGTATAATGAACTTGTAATATAACAACTTCTAATCTAACATTAACAGCGTATAACGTATATATGATATAATTATGTTCGATAATTATAGTCATCTCGATTTGTTCGCCTCTGATTCTTATTATACCTAATCAAGAAATCGGGAAAAGTCAAACGAGTCAACATACATCAAATTGTGTAAAGGTGACAGTCCATTTCCAACGACAGCAGCACTACCGTTAATTTTACTATGGAAATTGACAATAACACCGACGCGTTCATAACTAGTAGTGCAGCTGCGGTCAGAAATGGAATGTTACCCTAAGCATGCTTTCTATAATGTTAATATCCGGAGAGGAAAATAGGGACTAGGTACGTTTGTGTGTAGAAATGGTCGTCCCCTTTCCTCTTATCGTTTTACAACTCGAAAAACATCACAAATACTTTACACAGCACAGCGTTAAAGGCGTTTTTCACGTCGCTAACTCGTTTCCTATTCACGTTGAAACTAAATAGCGATTTATTATTATTGAGGACTTGAAAAATGTCCTGTGAAGAAGTTTTTCCAAGTAACATGGCTCGGTATCACGATCGTTGACGTGATGGGGTTGTTAGATTACCCTTTTATGTTTTTTGTAGGGTTTTAGGGTTCCGTAGTCAAAATATTCAGATAAATATCCATCTACTTATTCGTTTTTTTCTGCAGCTTCGTTATTCGATTTTTATTTATAGTTGTTAAATCTCAATTGGGTTTCTTAATGTTATAGTTTGCCCGGCCTGCTGTATTGCTGTATCTTCCCCTATAATAACCCTCATCATCATCATTTATCAGCCTTTTATCGCCCACTGCTGAGCATAGCCCTCTTCGAGTATGCCACTTTTCTCGGTCCTGAGCCAATCTTATCCAGAAGTGACCTGCAATCTCCCGAGTGCCGTCCACCCAGAGCCAACGGACGCCAGAAGAAGTCAATGCTCCGCAGAAATTTGATTCGAATGTCTTCACAATTATTACTGAATTAAAAACATAGCTGTGTTATAAATGGCGTCGAAAGCCACACGACTTGTTCCTGTGTGCGTAATGAAATCCTACCAAACCCATTTTAAACAAATAAACATATTAAAACACACCTGTAAGTCACTCATTACAGCTCACTACATTATTAATACTCCCTAATGCCCTGAACACCACACTGCCCGGACTTTGTCACTCAGCAATACATCAAGAGCAATTATTGATGGTGACAAGGCTTATCTTTTTAAACTAATGATTCTGGGCACGCGATGGATATTTTCACTTTTGCTTTCGGTAGCTTGCATTAGTATGCTAATGTGTGTGGGTTTTCATTACGCTAATATAATTTATGATTTGAATCAAAAGGTGCTATAATTTGTAAATGCCGAGTTTTCTCAAGAGAATACGACCGTATATATGAGGTTATTCAAAAGAGAGTATCGGATATCCATAAATCTTAGCAAATCTTTGTAAAATTTTGTCCCTTTTTAACAAACACAAATGTGTATCAAGAGCTTGTAAAAGTTAGCAGGCGTTTATGAATATCGCCAAGTTTTAGGCTAAGCGTAAGGCAGGCGACGCAATTCCATGCAAATTGCAGATTCCATTGCAGATTTTGCAAAGTATGGAATGTCCTGTATATATCTATGTTGCGGTGCATGCGCAGGGGGCTATGTCTATCTCAACTGCCTGCTCTGCAAAATCTATGCTGTGCTGTGCTGCGTCGCTTGCATCTCTGCAAAAGCCTTAAAAGTGTTGATAATAACGCGCATACTTATGCAACTTCCGCAGTTGCAAGCATCTATAATCTACGGTAAACTCGTGCTGTGTGTGTTTTCTTTATGTAATTTCAGTGTGCGTTTTAGTTAGTTTTTGTGTGATTTAACAGTGTGAGTTATTAGGTCTTTTCTAAACGTTAACTAAAACGCACAATGAAATTAAAGATAATACATTAACACCTCATGTACTGTACACAAATACTCAACAAACATGCTTATCTGATCAGAAAATAAACCAAACTTTATTCATTAAAGCTATTCGAGTCGGCCGGCAAATTACGGGTAACGAAAACAAATGGTAAATTAAGTTTTGTTTGTTTCTGTAGTCGATCAAATATTCATCGGGATATGTGAGGATTGTTTTTGTTTTCCTTACACGTGGAATAATATTAATAAACAACAATTTTATTAAATATGTTGAGAATCGTACACACATTAATCCTTCAATCGCAGATGACGAGGACAATCAATGATAAAAATAAATAAAATTAACTCATCATCATCATCATCTCAGCCATAAGACGACCACTGCTGAACATATTAGCCCCCCGCCCCCCCCCCTTGGACCTCCATACGTGCCGGTTGGATCCAGGCATCCAGTGTCTTCCGGCGACCTTAACAAGGTCGTCTGTCCATCTTGTGGGTGGACGTCCTACGCTACGCTTGCTAGTTCGTGGTCTCCACTCGAGCACTTTTAGACCCTATCGGCCATCTTCTCTGCGTGCAATGTGGCCTGCCCATTGCCACTTCAGCTTGCTAATTCGGTGGGCTATATCGGTGACTTTAGTTCGTCTACGGATCTCCTCATTTCTGATTCGATCACGTAGAGAAACTCCGAGCATAGCCCTCTCCATAGCTCGTTGTGCGACTTTGAGTTTTGAGATGAGGCCGATAGTGAAAGACCATTTTTCGGAGCCGTAAGTCATCACTGGTAACACACATTGATTAAAGACTTTCGTCTTGAGGCACTGAGGTATGTCGGACGAAAAGACATTACGTAGTTTCCCGAACGCTGCCCAACCTAGTTGGATTCGGCGGTTGACCTCTTTCTCGAAGTTGGACCTACCCAATTGGACTACTTGTCCTAGGTAGATGTACGAGTCAACAACTTCGACTACCGAGTTCCCAACAGAGACTGGGATGGGCACAACATTGGCATTTAACATAAGTTTCGTCTTGTCCATGTTCATTTTCAAAGCCCACCCGTTGTGAAAATCGGTTGAGGTCATCGAGCATCATGTTGAGTTCCTCAATCGACTAACTCTACTACTAAACTAAAACTAACTAAAATGCCGCAATATCACGGAACCGCCTTCGGCCAAAACTCCTTCTCGTTGAAGGTCATTACGTATCGTATAATACGCTATCCAGCTCACAGTATATACTGGACAAAACTGATTAAAAAACATTGCACACGTTAAATATTATTAATTTATTATGTTGAATTTTTATGTGGAATTTCCCGTATCCCAAAATTCAAAAAGTCTACGACAATCTTAACAGTCACTTTTATGAATAGTAAACAGTTTTAGCTTTTTTGGGATCTTTTTGAATCATAAATCATAAATAAATCATAAATCATTTATTTTTCGTGATAAACTTAGTGTACATACAAAAGTAACATGCAAGGCTTTTAATACAAACATAATTACAAATTGTTTACCACGAAATGGGCTCGCCTCAGCATAATGCTGACCCGAGAGTCGGCGCTGGTCTTCCGGCGAGTCCATTTTGGTGGGCCACGATCGCAGCTGTACGGCACGGCCTCGTAGAACTGAACGCAACCATGCGGCGGCTGCCAGCGCCATCTGGCCTACGGGTGTGACAAATGACAGATAACCTAAAAGGCAATGCCGCACAGACAGGGTGCTAACAATAACAATTGAGAATAATAGAACATTTCAAACATAAAACACATGGAATAACTGTGAAAACATTACAAATATTCGGATACAAACAAACAACATAAATAAATAAGACTACATACGTGATTAACGTTAAAAAAGGTTACCAAACACACTGTTTATTCTGTTTACCAAAGTGAGAAGTGAAGGAGAGATCAAGAAAATATCTCTTACATAAAAGGCAGATAAAACACACGCGCAAACAGACAGCGATAAAGAAGGGATATGACAGCAAAACTATACATACAGACGCATTGGGTTACTTACAGTGAGGAAAGGACATAAAAAACAGGTATTTATTATTATACAATTGCATTGCTATTTAGGATTTGACCTTCGGATACCTTTCTTACACATATTCAAAGTAAACCATAATTTCACGTCAGAACTTAAATAAACAATATTTTAACACATTCGACCTTTTAACTTGTAAACTCGATTTAAGTCTAGTTAAAACTCAATTAATTTAACAAACATTAATATCAAGAACCAATTAA
Organism: Cydia fagiglandana; assembly: GCF_963556715.1. Taxonomy (NCBI): domain Eukaryota; kingdom Metazoa; phylum Arthropoda; class Insecta; order Lepidoptera; family Tortricidae; genus Cydia; species Cydia fagiglandana. The sequence continues at coordinate 1,815,019 of NC_085946.1, forward strand.
TCACAATATTAATTTCCTCATTTTATTCTATACAATTTATTTGCATAGAAACGGGTTCTATAGAATCATTGTAATGTTATGACAGATTTAATCTATCGTCTGAGCCCATCAATCATTATAAAGGTTCTCGTTTAATATCCTGTCATTATGGACTTTGGAATAGAGCCTTATACACGCCAGTTAATAGATTGTAAGTAAGCGAAATGGGGCGGAATTCATTAAAGCGAATCTCTACTTCAATAGTAATAAATAAGTTTTAAGCAAAAATTTCAGTTTTGGTACAAGCTTTTATCGCTGACTGTACTTTTAGTTCCACAGGCAACTAATACTCATCGAAACAGTAACAACCCCAAACACAATTAGTTTGCGTTGTTTTATCACAGAGTTCCCATGACTACCACCTGTCCTGTGGCCAATAACAGATCATCGCCATTTCATCATAATAATGCATTGTCATCCGATTTACATGTGCATGCAAATTTCAGCTCAATCGGAAATCGGGAAGCGGGTCAAATTTAACTTCCAATCATATATTATACTCGTACATTCGATACCAAAAGTAATAAAATAAGTTTTTGGCAAAAATTACATTTTTGGTAGGTACCTACAAGCTTTTACCGCTGACTATACTTTTCTGTCTATGGCCACCTCCGGTGTCCATCATCAGATCAGCTCGATGACACCATAATATTGCATTGTCACCCGACTTACGTATGTATGCAAAATTTCAGCTCAATCGAAAACCAGGAAGTGGATCAAATTTAACTTGCAAGATTTGATTACACACAGACAGACAACGGTCAGGTGTAACTAAATAAAAGCTTGTAAAAAAAAACTTGGTGTAGTAGATACCTAGTGAATAATCTTAAAACAGTCTTGTCTGTAGGCCAACAACCTTTTAAATTGACAGCACCATTTATAACACCTGAGAATCCTAACTAGAAACGTCCAGTGCTACCAACCAATGGAAAAAAGTTGTATGAGTCTATGAAATCCATGAACACTTGATGTTGTACGGTTTCGGAAGACAACATTGATTGCCAGGCGTGAACTTACGGCGGAAAACGTCCAACTTGCACGTTTAGATAGGGTTACCACATACATGATATAATTATTGAATGTTTTGACGCCAGTTACGATTCGAACTTTGATTATTGATTTAAAATAACATAATTCTACATCGTGCGGATCGTGCCTCAAAAAATTGTCGCTCAATAAGTAAGTAAATACAGCACATCAAAATGCTGTTTTTCTGTGCAATTAGTTTCTAGGTTATGTTAAACTAGTAGTTTTATTGATGATCATTTAAATAGCACCCATTCAATCTCGAAGTTTTTTAATAGTGGGAAATTGTGTATTGGGTAATTAATATAAAAAATACAACAGACAAGAATGTGAAGAAAATAAGTAATTGACTTTATAGGCAGTGAGATATTAAGTATGTGGGACTCCTATTTTTATGATTTCAAGATTTAATTAATCACGTAAAATTAAAGCGTATTAATATTTATTCTGACATTACAAGAATCCACATTCGACAATAAATGTGACACCTATGTATTGTTGACTCAGCGGCCTGCTTTGCAGGCGGAGGTAAGCCAACCGAAAAAAGTTCGCCAGAAGTAGGCTAAAAAATCAACATGGCAAATTTCAATAAGCCAAATTTTGAAAAGACTAAAAATCGAAAATTTCGCACTGCTGATTCTATCCCTCTCCCATCCCAGAGCGTGTCACTCCCCACAAATTTCGTCCCCTGGTATGCCGGTTTGACCGGAGCGGGCATGTCCCCGGCTGGGTGTGGCGCATTCTTGTCTTGTCTTGTCTTGTCTTGACTAAAAATCGAAAATTTCTCACGCCTGGTAACCCTACCTTTAGAGCTCTAGGCAGAAGTTTAAAGGTACTTCAACACGCTAAGAACGAAATTAACAAAAATAGTTTGTAGTTAGTGCAACCGTAGTGGTAGCGTGATTTTTCTACATTATTTTGAGACACGAGAGTAGACTCATCGTAGGTTTAGTTCATTGAAATACTTGTTTGTAATATACCTACCCTAAACAAATATTATATAACCATTATAAAAACATGAACGTTTTTAGGTATGTTAGATTATGTTCTCCAGCTGTGAAATGAGTTCCCTGTCGCGGTTTTCTCGGCGGATTTTTCCATAGGCTTCGGTGACTGCTTACCATCAGGCTGACGGTCTAGTTTGCGGACGTGGTATATAAAAAAGAAGTTAGGATCTTCAGACGACTCTTGGCCAAACAGTGAGTGGTTTACCCTGACTAAAGCAGTGGCGCATATTGACTCAAAGTAGTATCAAAATAAAATGAAAAATACATCAAATGTTTAAGACACAATAGGCCTCGTACCAACTTCGTACAACTAGTCCTGACCGGCAGTCAAATTTCATTCAAAGAAGGAAACCGTCGCCGTGAGTGACATTTACAATTAGCTTTTACCCTCCCAAGGCATAAGAAGATTAAAGTGACCTGCAAATTGACTTTGATATGGCTCTGTTTAATCTTCTTGTGCCATTTTCGGCCAGACGTCAAAGAATCAAAGGAAGCAGTGTACCTAAAGTGGAGTTCAATAGAAATGGCAAATAATGTAAACAAATACCTATGACAGATTTTGTTAGAATTTGAAGGGTACGTACACGGAATATTGTGTAGTCACTCTAACAACATTTTGAGTTATCGCGGTTTAAAAGGAATGATGTACAATGTACATAATTATTTTCGTGTAAAGGTGTTTTTAAAGTGAGAAAAAAAGGATATATTTATGATTACAGCGATAATAAGTAAGGTGGTGGTACTAGTGCTCGACATGCTAATGGCCAAATAGAAGACACTTCATTTTGACGTAAAACCTAAAAGTTTTACGGTGGTTGTTTTCATTGAAATACAACACAAGCCTTATTAAGCTTATTGTGGGATTAGTTCAATACTAGCTTTTGCCCGCGACTTCGTCTGCGTGGAATTAGTAATTAGGGTACCATAACTTTTTAACAAATTGCTTTTTATTACACCCTTCTTTTCACCCCCAAAATGAATGACTAATTAGAGTAATTAGTCAAAAATGCGAATTTTCTTTATTTGTAACTAAAGATCTTTTCAGCCCTTTTTAATTTAAGATATTATTTTCTTTTTACCCGACTACGGCAACGCAAAAGGAGGGTTATGATTTTGACCGGTATGTATGTGGGTATGTATGTATGTATGTATGTATGTTCATCTGTTCCCTCATAACTTCTAAAGTACTTATTATAATTTAACAAACGATGTGTCATTCGAATCGTCTTAATCGTCCGCTGGTTATAGGCTATATGGCGTCACAAAAAAATGAACACTGCGCCCTCTAGAGGTCATAAAGTCACGAACCAAAAAACTAAAATTAAGTAATGATGATGTGTTATACATCATTGGAAAGAGCTCAAATAGCACATTTCAAATATATAAATATTGTTAGCTTTTGCACCCGGCTTTGCTTGCATGCGCCAGATAAAACATTAATTTATCGGTTAGGTGATTCGAACTATGAATCTACAAGCGCTCTGGATTCTATCCGCGTGTTACGCGACTACGGCGATACAAGAAGGTTTTTGCAAAAGAAATTTGTTTGGCCGCTATACTTGGTGTTTTTTTAATGTGCTGCAACATTTTATAGCGTGAATAGGTGTAGAAGTCCTGATCAGCCAAAATGTATGAAACAGTCAATTTTTTTACAAGATACGTACGCCTTCCGAAGCCGGGCGCCTTCGGCGCCATCGTACTAAAATTGTCGGGCGTAGCCCGACGTACGCGTTCCAAAGCCGGGCGCCTTCGGCGCCCTCATACCAAAAGAGTCGGGCGTAGCCCGACATACGCGTTCCAAAGCCAGGCGCCCTCATACTAAAAGAGTCGGGTGGAGCCCGACGTACGCGTTCCAAAGCCGGGCGCCTTCGGCGCCCTCATACTAAATGTGTCGGGCGTAGCCCGACGTACGCGTTCCAAAGCCGGGCGCCTTCGGCGCCCTCATACTAAAAGAGTCGGACGGAGCCCGACGTACGCGTTGCAAAGCTGGGCGCCTTCGGCGCCCTCATACTAAAAGTGTCGGGCGTAGCCCGACGTACGCGTTCCAAAGCCGGGCGCCTTCGGCGCCCTCATACTAAAAGAGTCGGGCGTAGCCCGACATACGCGTTCCAAAGCCGGGCGCCTTCGGCGCCCTCATACTAAAAGTGTCGGGCGTAGCCCGACGCACGCGTTCCAAAGCCGGGCGCCTTCGGCGCCCTCACACTAAAAGTGTCGGGCGTAGCCCGACGTACGCGTTCCAAAGCCAGGCACCTTCGGCGCCCCCATACTAAAAGAGTCGGGCGTAGCCCGACATACGCGTTCCAAAGCCGGGCGCTTTCGGCGCCCTCACACTAAAAGTGTCGGGCGTAGCCCGACGTACGCGTTCCAAATCCGGGCGCCTTCGGCGCCCTCATACTAAAAGAGTCGGGCGTAGTCCGACATACGCGTTCCAAAGCCGGGCGCCTTCGGCGCCCTCACACTAAAAGTGTCGGGCGTGGCCCGACGTACGCGTTCCAAAGCCGGGCGCCTTCGGCGCTCTCACACTAAAAGTGTCGAGCGTTGCCCGACGTACGCGTTCCAAAGCCGGGCGCCTTCGGCGCCCCCATACTAAAAGTGTCGGGCGTAGCCCGACGTACGCGTTCCAAAGCCGGGCGCCTTCGGCGCCCTCACACTAAAAGTGTCGGGCGTAGCCCGACGTACGCGTTCCAAAGCCAGGCACCTTCGGCGCCCCCATACTAAAAGAGTCGGGCGTAGCCCGACATACGCGTTCCAAAGCCGGGCGCTTTCGGCGCCCTCACACTAAAAGTGTCGGGCGTAGCCCGACGTACGCGTTCCAAATCCGTGTGCAGACATAAATACGCTAGGCGTTGACTCGGACATATACACGTATTATAGCGAGGCGCACGGGAGCCGGCGGTGGCTAGACCACTGTCTCACAACTGAAGCGGCCTGGCGAACTGTCAATTCCGTAACAGTCTTACAGGACGTACTATGGTCGGATCACCTGCCCCTGGCTATAGTATGTGACCTAAGCTTAACGATAAATATGAATAAAGACGTAAACGGACAACAAAATAACAATCTTAGATATATCAAATGGGGTACAAGGTCCCTGTCGCATATTAATGATTACGCGCGTATATGTTACAATAAGCTTGTAGGCATAAGTGATAGTTCAAACTGTGATATTTGTTTCGACGATCCGGAAATATTCTGTAATAATACAAATAATCATATACTACATATAGAAAATCTTTATAGTCAGATTGTAACTGTTTTGCAGTCAGCCGCCGTCGTCACTTCTGCGTCTCGTGGTGGTGAACGGAATAGGGCTAAGAAGGTAACGGGATGGAATCTACACGTCAAGCAGAGTCATCAATTGTCCAGGGTACATTTTCAGACGTGGGTTCTTGCAGGCCGTCCGTCTTCGGGTGAAGTATTTGATAACATGTATAACAGCCGTAAAACCTTCAAAAATAACCTTAAGTGGTGTCAAGACAATGAAGATAAGGTCAAAATGGACATACTAGCTACGTGTAAACGTGAAAAAAACTTTGTAAAGTTCTGGAACGGTATCAAAAAACTCAACCCCAAACAAAGCTTGCCTGTTAGTGTGGACGGTCTGCAGGAGCCCAAGCTCATAGCCGACATGTTTGCTGGTAGGTTCAAGGTCGACCCGCTGCCTGCGGCGGCGCAAACGGATACAGTGATCTCGGGAACGGAAGGCTAAGTTCGGTTTACCCCCCAGGATGTTAAAAAAGCAGTTGCACAAATGACAAGGGGTAAATCGCCTGGGCATGATGGACTTAGTTTGGAACACGTGCAGTATGCTGGCGATGTTATTTATGGCAAATTATGTGCGTTATACTGCATGTGCGTCAAACATACCTATTTACCGCCTGAGATGATGAAGACCGTTGTGGTGCCAGTTGCTAAAAACAAAACGGGTAACCTGGGATCTGCCAGCAATTATAGGCCCATTTCATTGGGTACAATACTGGGCAAAATTCTGGAGCGACTTATACAGCCTGCACTGGTGAGTAATTTAGATATCAATGATGCACAGTTTGGTTTTCGTACCGGGCTCTCAACAGACGCGGCGATTTTAAGCCTAAAACACAGTGTGAATTACTACGTGGACCGGGAAACATCTGTTTATGCGTGTTTCCTGGACCTAAGTAAAGCATTTGATCTGGTGAATTATAATATTCTCTGGAACAAATTGCTCGACACTAAGGTACCTAAACCTATCGTCGGGCTGTTGAGATACTGGTACGGGAACCAAACTAACTGCGTTAGGTGGGGCGACGCGACGTCTAGTGAATATAGACTAGACTGCGGTGTACGTCAGGGTGGTTTGACCTCTCCGGACCTCTTTAACCTTTATGTGAATGAGCTGATAGTCGAACTGAGCAGCGCCAGGATCGGCTGTCATATCGGGGATGTTTGTCTAAACAATCTCAGCTATGCGGACGATATGGTGCTGCTGAGCCCGTCTATCAGTGGTCTTCAGACGCTACTCTCGATCTGTGAACGGTATGCGGCGGCTCATGGTCTAAAATATAACGTTCAGAAGACCGAGATGATGGTCTTTAGGGCTGGCAGAGGTCCGGACAGGATACCTAAACTAGTTCTGAATGGCTCACCGGTGCAGGTAGTGAATAAGTTTAAATACCTTGGACACGTCTTGTGCAGTGACTTAAAAGATGACCTTGACATGGAACGAGAAAGACGAGCTCTGTCCATCAGGTGTAACATGCTTGCGCGCAAATTTGCGAGGTGTACAAATGATGTCAAAGTGACTCTGTTCAGAGCATTTTGTCAGTGTTTGTATACCTGTCAACTTTGGGTTAACTTCAGTAGAAAAGCATTTTCAACTCTGCGGGTTCAATACAATGACGCTTTCCGCATTCTACTGAGGTTACCCAGGTTTTGTAGTGCATCGAGCATGTTCGCAGAGGCAGGGGTGCCGACTTCTTCGCCATCATCAGAAGTAGGATAGCAGGTTTCTGGGAGAGATTGAGAAACTCAGACAATCTAATACTTAAGACCGTCTCCGAGAGCCTGTACAGCCCCATTTTCCGATACTGGTCATCCGTTCACCACTGCGAGAACAAAAAGTGACAGTACCTAGAGTACAATATTGTAAATTAATATAAAAGTAATATAAGACTAGTCATGTGGCGACTGAAGCAACTCTTAGTTTAAGTTTTTAGTTTATATTAAGTTTAGCATAATTTTTATATGGACATGTGTCTGAAATAAAGTGATTTTTTTTTATTTATTTTTTTTTTAGCTATTTTAATCTGTTTGTTTCATTCAATTTTTCCATGAGGTAAATTGTAGCTGTCACGTGGTACCACAAATTTGGTCGGACTGCAAAAACTGCCAGGCTAAGGTGAGGCCGACCAAGCCATACGTCAACAGGTTTATCTTAGCTATTATAATCCATTTTTTTCATCCTATTTTTCGATGAGGTAAATTGTAGCTGTCACGTGGTACCACAAATTTGGTCGGACTGCAAAAACTGCCAGGCTACGGTGAGCCCGACTAAGCCATACGTCAACAGGGTTATTTTAGCTATTATAATCCGTTTGTTTCATTCTATTTTTCGATGAGGTAAATTGTAGCTCTCACGTGGTACCACAAAATTGGTCGGACACAGGTACCTGCCAACACAGGATTTGGCCGACCACTTTTTTTTTACTGTCCTCAAAGGCAGCTATCGTACCATACAAGTATCATACGATTTATCGATAAAAATTTTTTTTGATTTTTTTATAAATTTGGTCGGACTACAAAAACTGCCAGGTTAAGGTGAGGCCGACCAAGACATACGTCAACAAGCTTATTTTAGCTATTATAATCCGTTTGTTTCATCCTATTTTTCGATGAAATAAATTGTAGCTCTCACGTGGTACCACAAAATTGGTCGGACACAGGAACCTGCCAACACAGGATTAGGCCGACCACTTTTTTTTTACTGTCCTCAAAGGCAGCTATCGTACCATACAAGTTTCATACAATTTTTCGATAAAAAAATGTTTAATGATTTTTTTATAAATTTGGTCGGACTGCAAAACCTGCCAGGTTAAGGTGAGGCCGACCAAGACATACGTCAACAGGCTTATTTTAGCTATTATAATCCGTTTGTTTCATTCTATTTTGTGATGAGGTAAATTGTAGCTGTCACGTGGTACCACAAAATTGGTCGGACACAGGAACTTGCCAACACAGGATTTGGCCGACCACTTTTTTTTTTCTTCTTGATCGGGACACTCTTGACAGAGCGGTCGTGGTCATCATTGGAAGTCTCCCTTTGTGACACGTTTGACGGCTCGCCTCCACTCCTCCCTGACGGCTGCGCGTTTAGCGCATTCGTGCAAGGGGCCGTCCATTGCTGCCTTTATTTGGTCCGTCCACCTCATGGGCGACCTTCCTCGCGCTCGGGTACCTTCTACTCTGCCCTGCACCACCAGTCGCTCTATGGACACATCTCCACGTCGAGAAACGTGTCCAAAGAAAGTGAGGATGCGAGCTTGAACGATGGAGGATAGACGCTGCTTGATGCCGAGCTCTTGGAGTATGGAGACGTTGGTGCGGTGTTCGGTCCACGATACTCCAAGCATTCTTCGCCAGCACCACATTTCCAGGGCATCCACCCTCTTCCTCTCACTCTCCCGCAGGGTCCACGTCTCAGCGGCGTAGAGAAATATGGGGAATACGAGTGCTCTAACGAGCCGGATTTTTGTGGATTTTGTGATGTTACGATTCCGCCACATTTTTCGTAACTTGTCCATAGCGCTTCTAGTAATTGCCATACGACGTTTGATCTCGTCTACACATCCTCCGTTGTTGGAAATCAGAGCTCCCAGATATACATATGATTTTACAACGTCACAATTCGCTATGTGTGTGACTTCGGGCGAATTGTCGTTGACACGATCGATAATCATTATCTTGGTCTTACTGCGGTTGACCTTTAAACCAAATTCCAGGCTAACCCTCTCCATTCTGCGTAGCAGACCCTCCATATAGCCAGCACCAGTAGCGAATAAGGTGGTATCATCCGCGTAACGGAGGTTTGAGATCTTTAGTCCTCCGATTGCAACTCCGTCGGTCCAGTCTTCAAGGGCAGTTCTCATGATGAGCTCCGTGTAGATGTTAAACAGGAGTGGAGATATGATACACCCCTGTCTGACACCCGCACTAGGGTGGAAGTGACTCGACAGGACACCCTCCGTTCTCACCGATGCTGTTCCATCTTCATAAAGCCTACGAAGAAGGTGTACAAGATGTTTTGGTGTACCCATTTCCAGAAGAGTCTTCCAAAGCATCGGCCATTTAACGGAATCGAACGCCTTTGAGAAGTCCACGAAGCAAATATAAGTCGGCTTGTTGAATTCCCGGGCCTTTTCGATTATTTGGCGTACCGTCAGAATTTGCTCGCGGGTGCCTTTCCCTTTTACGAAGCCAGCTTGTTCCGGCGCTATCTCCCGAGACAGGAAGCTTTTGAGACGTTCGTTCAGAATGTGTAGTAATATTTTGCTGGCGTGTGATATTAGAGCAATAAGTCGGTAATTACTACACATCTTTGTAGAGCCTTTCTTGTGCAACGGAACAAACACAGTATGAGCCCATTCCTTTGGCCATGTCCCAGTTTGCCAGATTTTATTGCAGAGGGTTTGAAAGATTTGGACGCCATACTCTCCCAACGCTTTGATGGTTTCGATGGGAATGGAGTCCTTTCCTGTGGCCTTTTTATTCTTTTTTTTTTACTGTCCTCAAAAGCAGCTATCGTACCATACAAGTTTCATACGATTTTTCGATAAAAAATTTTTGATGATTTTTTTATAAATTTGGTCGGACTGCAAAAACTGCCAGGGTAAGGTGAGGCCGACCAAGACATACGTCAACAGGCTTATTTTAGCTATTATAATCCGTTTGTTTCATTCTATTTTTCGATGAGGTAAATTGTAGCTCTCACGTGACCCAATAAATCTGGTCGGACTGCAAAAACTGCCAGGCTAAGGTGAGGCCGACCACTTTTTTTTTACTATCCTCAAGGTCAGGTATCCTACCATACAAGATTCATTCTATTTTTCGATGAGGTTTTTTTTGATGAATTTTTGTCCAACGTTTGTGCCATTTGTACAAAATCTGCCAGGTTTAGCCTAGGCCGACCAAGTGCGTTGGAAGCTACTAAATGTCAGGTACCTCTACAGGGTAGGTATATTCTATTTTTTGATGAGGTTTGTTTCATGCAGCCGGCCACCGGAGTATCTGCATCAAGTTGGGTTTTGAATCTACCCCAGTTTGCTCGGCCAAAATTCCACCTTGGCAAGGGCATAGAGTTTACAAGAGGTATTTTTAAGCCCAATTCTAGCTGTACAGGCCTGTGTTGACTATTTGGAAAACAAGGCAAAATGGTCCGGGTAGTACGAAGAGGCTGGTCGAGACAGTCCTTTGTAACGAAAGCGCTAGTTGAAGAAGTTAAAAAGATTGGAGAAGTTGCAGTTGAAGAAGTAGGAGAAGTTGACGTTGAAGAAGTTGAAGTATTTGGAGAAGTTGAAGAAGTTGGAATAGTCGAAGAAGTTGGAGAAGTCGAAGTTGAAGAACTTGAAATAATTAGACAATTTGTAGTTGAAGAAGTTAGATAAATTGAAGAAGTTTAGGAAGATAAGAAGTTGGAGATTTGAAGAATTTGTAAGATGGAGAAGTTAAAGAAGTAAATGAAGTTGAAAACGCTGGCGCAGTTGAAGAAGTTAAATATGTTGGAGATGTTTAAGTTGAAGAAGTTGAAATTGAAGAAGTAGAAAAGGTTGGAGAAGATACAGTTAAAGAAGTAGGAGAAGTTGAAGTTGAAGAAGTAGGAGTAGTTGAAGTTATGGTTGGCTATGGCTGACTGGTAGACTTTAGGCATTAAGTCCGCCATTTATACATTTTAATTGTATTAAGTGCAATAATGTTTAAATAAATATATACCTACAAAAATTTGTACCTGGTGAGGTGTCGGGTCTCGAGCCTAGACATTTCTAGGACAGTCCAGAACATTCGAGAGTATTCGAGAGCATTCCACAGCATTTCAGACCATTCTGGAATGTTGTCGAATATTCGAGAAAATTCTAGACCATTGTGGAAGATTCCAGAACACTTTCGAATATTGTGGAATATTCCAGAACACTTTCGAATGGTGTGAAATATTCTCGGCGGGGGGGATCGGTCGGGGGTTGGGGGGGGGGTTTCTAGAACAGTGCAGACCATCCGAGAGTATTCGAGAGCAATCCACAGCATTTCAGAACATTCTGGAATGTTGTCGAATATTTGAGAACATTCTAGATCATTGTGGAACATTCCAGAATACTTTCGAATGTTCTAGAATATTCCATATCCTTCCCCGGGACTCAAACTCTGTATACCAAATTTCAACCGAATCGGTTCAGCAGTTATTGATTCCCCATACAAACTTCCACCCCCTTTTTCACCCCCTTAAAGAGGGATGTCTGAGATAAAAACTACCCTATGTCCTTCCCCGGGACTCAAACTATACCAAATTTCATCAAAATCAGCTCAGCGGTTTAAGCGTGAAGAGGTAACAGACAGACAGACAGACAGACACACTTTCGCATTTATAATATTAGTATGGATTAGTATGGATTTATTTTTAATATGTATTAAGTCATCAGTCTTTCACAACGCGCAGCAGAATTTATCAACCCACGATGTCACGTTGACTAAGTATTTCAAAACGTATGTGGACGCGTTTTAGTGCTTTGAATTTAGGCGTTCGGTCTAGCAAAGCGGATACCTCGTGCAGATATTCAGTTTAATTGGAATTGCTCAAACTCATATATCAGTTTTGGGCTCGCTAAACTTAATTGCAGTTTTTTAGAATTACATATACAAAATTAGAATTGAGTTTTATTATTAAAAGAAAAATAGAACAAAAATCATCGTTGGTATGAAAAAATCTGTGTATTATGCACAATTTCGTCTTGATTTTATTTAATAATTGTCAAAACATCTACCTCTTTAATACCTATACATATCTCTTTAATCAATATTAAAAAAAGGAAACGAACTTGTGTATAGGTACCTAATTGTGACATTCCATGCCTAATTAAAAGATCCTTATGCGCATGAGCATAAGGACCATTTAGGCATGGAACGCCACAATTCAATATCAATTACATAAATATTAAGATTTCAGCTGCAGAGCTGCTTTCAAATGTTGTTACAACTTGTTCTGCTACTTAGCGCCATTGAACCATGCCACTAACCCGGGTTAACCGGTTAAACCTGGACTTACCATGGTTACATTGTACTGGTGTACAATTTGACACTGGATTAACGGTTTAACCGCTTACCGCCGGATTAGTGGGATGGTGCAAGTGGCCCTGAGGGCCTACCGCGAACCACGTTCGTCGTGTTGCCTCTCTGTTCCACTTGTAAATTCGTACGTAAGTGTGACAGGGAGGCAACGGTAGGCCCTCTGTGTAGATATTTGACAGGATGAGGCCACATATAACGGATTGTTGCGACCAACGTCATTACTTTCCCGTAATTATAACGTTACGCAATTTTTATGTCAGCGACATTTTTCCACGGCAAAGGGTTGCGTGCAGCGTTTAGGTTTTAAAACACTCATTAATCATAGGCACAAAGCGAAAGGACCATTGTCCATTACGAGCGCAATACATTTATCATAAGCTATTTTGTTGAAAAACAAACAATAGTACCGGAAACGATTTGTTTCTGCACATGTCATTTGTTCAAGAATGTATGAAGGTAAATGTTTTTCGCATTGGTTGGGATTGCCTTGAAATAAAAAACCGGCGAAGTGCGAGTCGGACTCGCGTTTCTAGGGTTCCGTACATAATTCCGACTCACGCTTGAGTGCACATTTCTAATAGGTTTTCCTGTCATCTATAGGTATAGAACTATTTTGTGTATTTTTTTTTTCAAAATTTTAGACCCAGTAGTTTCGGAGATAAAGTGGGGGGGGGGGGGTATGGGTATTTTTTGGCTAGTTTCTTAAATAACTTCTAACCTATGTATTTTAAAATTATAAAAAAAATATGTCCATCTTTGGGTTACTAATTTACATATGTGTACCAAATTTCAACTTACTGGGTCTAGTAGTTTCCGAGAAAATAGGCTGTGACAGACGGACAGACAGACAGACGCACGAGTGATCCTATAAGGGTTCCGGATTTTCCTTTTGAGTTACGGAACCCTAAAAACCGGCAAAGTGCGAGTCGGACACGCGCACGAAGGATTCCGTACCATAACGCAAAAAACGGCAAAAATCATGTTTGTTGTATGGGAGCCCCACTTAAATATTTGTTATATTCTCTTCTTATAGCGGCAACATTACAGATATACATCCATTTGTGAAAATTTCAACTGCCTAGCTATCACGGTTCATGAGATACAGCCTGGTGACAGACAGACGTACAGCAGAGTCTTAATAGTATAATAGGGTCCGTTTTTACCCTTTGAGTACGGAACCCTAAAAAGGCAAGTGGGTACAAAAAGTTCTGAACCATCAGGCTGAATATACAAAATTCATATAACTAGGTGCGTAGTATAAAATTTTAGTTCGAAATTTTACTTAATATTACAGGGTTCATAATGCAAAAACAAAATATTTTTTTCTGGAACTCCTGAGAATAATACTTTTTTGTAATTTTATCTACACATACATCATAAACCATCTATGATGCGTTCAAAAACTCACTTCGTTCGTGTTATAAAACCCACACTCGTATTTTAATGCTTTTCATTACGCAGTAGTCACATAAACTACTATTCAATATCCATTTAATTGAAAAACCTGATAATGAAGTACCTCGAATTATAGGTAGTTATTTGTTACTTACAATACTTACATAAATAATTACATTTCGATTCCCAGTTATATTAATTAAGTACCGACAACCTCATTAGCATTTATACTTAGGTATTGCACGCTGTTTATACAAACCTAATTAAATTCTAATTAACTTGGCCTCACACGTGCATAACATACCTACTAACTGTGTTCAATTTAACACATAATACGATTCTGTTCTGGTATGGGATATATTCTGGTTAAACTAATGACAGTTGAGATTATGGCGGCCGTATCCATCTTTTTTAGTTTTGTACAATTTGTTGATGTCAGCTAATCGCTTATTTTGTTACACATATAAGCAAAATAGATAGATAGATAATTATAGATGGTAACATTCATAATATAATAATTATATTATTATGTTTTTTGTAGTTGTAGTTAAAATAGTTAAGTGTTTGCATGTTACTAGGTTTACATTTTAATACCACCTATGTATGTTCTCGATGAGATATGCTCAAGGAAACAGCATAATCTATATTGTTATAGTTACTTATATTCTGTCTATATTGTTCTTCACTTGCATGCTTCTGTTCTGTTTTATCGCCTTGTAATAAAAAATAAAATTAGCTCACCTGATCTTATTTGTTAGTCAACAACTGCATACTCCGACTCCACTACGCTCTGCCATGCATGTCATCGGTGTTTTTCTTGGGGTACTTTGATATTACACTCAAGAGCAATGAAATGAAAACTGTCATTTTTTTATAATATTTATGTAAAAAAGACCTAAAACTGTTGGAAACGATTAGATACAAATATTAAACAAAATCTGCGGTATCGTCTTGGGTCGTCTCATTCGTTTTTCGTCAAGTTCTTAAATTAGTCCTATTCTGCTTTCGTCACTCATTCTACATTCGTTCCAATCGTCGGTGGCTTTCAACGTAGAATGAGTGACGAAAGCAGAATAGGACTAATTTAAGAACTTGACGAAAAACGAATGGGACGACCCAAGACGATACCAAATCTGCTAAGAAATACGAGTACCTACCTACTTAGATAATTTATCAAATCTTTGTTTGTTAAACTTTACAAAACTTATTTAACCTCGACCTTGTTTATCGCAAACTTAACCCCAAACAAACGGTACTCCAGCAATAATTAGTTCCCCACTTTAATTACCAAAACAATTTAACTCGAATTTGTTAGTATTACTTAAATAAAAGTCCAGAGTAAAACTGTAAATAACAAAGTTGTTCCGGTACCAAGCCGAAGAGAATGAAAAAATGCTGCGTTACCCGACTTTATCGCACCTATAATTTGTAGGCTTTGCATAATTTTAATGTCGCAATTACAGATTGTTTAAAAAACTTTGCACAACTTTGCAGGAACTGCCTTTAGACCAAGTACCTAAGTCAAAGATTAGGAATCCTCTAGACCGAGTTAGAGCAATTATTTCATACAACCGATGATGCCAAAAATGCGGGGGTGGGCGGGACGAGGTGAGCAAAGTTCCGTGCCGTGATTGGTCCGTTCAAAGACACGGACGTCACACAAAGACACTTTCGACTAGAACATGGAGTAAAATTACCGTATGCGTGGCAGAGCGGGCAGCGCGACTATGTTCAGTCTGGTGGATGTCTTGTCTGTGACCTAACTATTGTTTTTCTGTGTGCTTGCCGACCTCACGCAAGTATTCACTTTAAGTTCAGGAGGCATATTTAACATTTAAAAGGGTGAAGTAACTTTTTGACCTACGGATTTGAGTGTCTCTTGCGCTAAAGGTACTTAAAATGTCTCCGAAAAAGCTTCTAATATTAACATAGTTAGATTTATTAGGTTAACATTGGCGGCCTTTTTTTTTGGCGGGCGATTTTTTTAACATCCTTACACCATAAACTGAAACATACAAATGCGATTATTTAAACGTTTTACAGCGGGGTTTAAAAGTTTTTGACTAAATTGTGTCAGTCAAAAAGTTTTGTCAGTGTTTTGACGATGACAGATAAGTCCTATAGCCGAAAGATAACGCCCTTTTATGACCTCAGATTACCTTCCGAAATCGCAGTGGTTTCGATGCTCAGTAAGTAAATCGGGAGGCCAATTCAAAATAACAACATTTTGACATCAAAACGATGTAATTTACCGTTCGCCCTTGCGCCTCGCTCGCGCTAATACAAGTACGAGCGAAATGCACGCGCGAATGATAACTAAATCATATTTTTTCGATGTCAAAATGTACGTTCGAATAGTCCTCCGGTTAATTAGCAACCTAAAATGAATTGCAACCGGGTGCAAGCATACCCAACTATTTCCTAATCTCGCTTTCATAAGCCGCTCGTTTGTGACTGGAACAAAGGGTAATCAGAGCCCGGACCGACAAACATACTGACGAATGTTCTGGTAAATACAATCAAGCTTGGTTGGGCTTCGGTCCTTCTCACTGTGGAACATGAAACTACCCCCTGAAAAAAAAAGGCTTATCGAAGAAAAAAAAACCATTTGAAAGAGGGCGAATAAGAGAGGTGATTTTTTCTATATTATTGTAATATTTTTATGTATTTTTAGGTGCTGTTTTATTAAGTTTTTGTCACTAACGCATAGTTTTTAATTTTTGTACTAACCACTATTAAAGGCCGTGTTGCCTGTTAAATTAAATTAAAATATATTATGCATCATGACAAATCAATACACAACACATCTAAATATTTTACAACTCACTTAACTAGGCAATTAGTTTAGAATCTAATCTCATCTGTGAAAACTGTCTAGCTATCACGGTTTATGAGATAGGTACAGACAGACAGACAGACGGACAGACAGGCAGACGGAAAGTGGACTCTTAGTAATAGGGTCCCGTTTTTACCCTTTGGCAGGCGTGGCTCACTCCGCGATTTCGTCGCTTTGCTACAGGTAGCTGAAAGTACATCCGTTCGACCCCAATTTTGGGGTTTGCCATAAGCCGCGCGTGGCGCTGTCGCCACCTAGCGGCCATATCTGCTGATCGTGACAGACGCGTTTAGTTAGAGAGTGAGTCTTCTGTACCTAGTACTATTATTTATTCTGTGCCTTTGGGTACGGAATCAAACGGTTATAAATATAAAAGAGTTGTTAACAAATCAAGTAGTTCATAGATAGTTAGGTACCTACTGTGCCTCCAGTGTAAAAGGGTTAAACTCAAAAAATGTAATTTTTCAGTATGGCCGAAAAACGTTTCAAACCGTGTTTTCTCTGCATTGTTTCTAAAAAAATTAGGTTTTTGTTTTTAGTTTAGATAGTTTAAGTCATGAATTATAACTTGTCATTTAAATTAACCTGACTTATGTGAAAGTAACGGAAATATTGGCTTTCAAAAACAACTTATATCCCTTTTCACAAAAATAATGAATGTGTGAAAAGGTTAAGCTGCACTTTCTCTAGTGTTGCTAAAATCTTTTTGAACTTTTGTGTTGTGTAAAGAAACCATTTTGGGAACTAAATATTGCATTTTTTTTAGATTGATGGTACAAAAAACAAACCAAAGAGAATAATATTATTGTAATTAAAGAATGACTTAATATATTTAATTACTCTGTTGAAATTGTGAATGGTTACTGAACAGAGTAATGTTGTACTGTTGTACTGTAGTGGTGTTGTACTGACAACAGGGCAGTTGTACTTGTTTGTCTTACTTCCCCATCTTTGTTTTTTTATTTTTTGTTTTTGTTGCACAATTATTTCATAATCAGCCTTTTAGATGTCTTTTCTTCTAAAGGACTTTCTTTTTGATATTTGACTTCCACCGTTTTGCACAACATTGACCAACAAAAAAAAATTATATGGAAAGGAATCTAAGTGAACATTAACCATAATCATTAACTCAATTTAGCGAAACTAGATGGTGAAAAACGGTCAAAGTAAATTATTTATACCCCTTTACACATCATGACGTCTTAAAAAATGTTTGTGAATAATAAAAAAACTTAAGTTTTACCGTCATTCACGAACTAGACTCGGTAGTTGAAATAGATCTAAGTGAATTTTGATTTCTTTACACCGAATGTTTCTTGAAATGTAGTTTATTCATTAAGATTAAACTTTACTTTAACTATTGTTCGTAACACGATTCTAAAGTACCAATTTTTTAAACGAGATTATATAAAAATAAATCGTTTTGAACATAATGGTTAAGATTTTTGGGAAACTTAAACCCTTTTGCACAATCGATATCTCAGCAATTAGAAGTCGTAGGGCCGTGGGTGTCAGCACAAAAGATGTAGTTTCATGTAATAAACCTTGTACTGGCAAAATTTGTAATTTGGACAAACTCGAGTTTAACCCTTTTACACTGGAGGCACAGTATTCATAATTAAATTTGCTACTGCGGAAACACAACCAAAATCCCTTTTCAACACCATAGTTGCTTTTATTTTTACGATTCACATTTCCCGCATGCATTATTCTTACGAACGCAAAGCTGACGTTTTTACTCATCAAAACTGCAGCGAACTATTTTAACACGCTAAAAATGTTTTTGCCTACTTTTAGTCAGATTTATAGGGAGCATCGAGCTTTAACTCTACGTCACTAGTGTTGCAATAAAACAACGGCGTTTTCGTTGATTTTATGGTAGTTTTCGCTATTCTATGCAATCATAACTATTGTTATAAAATAGTCCGTTTTTGGTGAAATTTTTAGGGTTCTTGCTATGATTTTTCAATACTTACGCTATAAAATGTCAAATGTAATGAAAGCCCTATATACCTATATTGTTTGTAGAAGTGTGTGTTGTTGCAAATGAATGATTTTAATTTCCCGTTAATAAAGGTTCGTGAAAATTGGCGTCTTTTCCGTGGACATTAAGAAAGTTAACGTTTTTGATGCATTTTGCTGATGCTTGAATCATATTTATGTTTTAATATCATTATCATTCTTGTAATTGACGCAATAATACTTGTATGCCATAAACAGGACCGGATGTTACTTTAATGTTTCAATTATGGAATCTTTTGCTCCCTTGCACAGTCGCCATCAGATATATCGGAGCGGCCAAGGTGTTCACAATATCTGAACACGCACTCTAACGCCTCGACAATAAAGGCGTGTTCAGATATTTGTGAGCACCTTGGCCGCTCCGATATATCTGATGGCGACTGTATAACAAATAACAATTAAAGTTACTAGACTTTAAATGCTATTTAGTAAATATCTATTTATTTAATAAGTATGTTTTTACAACTGGAATCATCCACCTTAAATTGTTCATTGATTTTCATAACGTTCTTGACTTGTTGTTGAATTATTGTTGTAAGCTTGTGAAATTGATTTGAATTTAATTTACCTGTAACCACCAGACCAGAACAGATTAAAAGTAATTACACAATTCAAGCCCCGTCGCCTATTTAAGGTCCCAATAATTCGGTATAAAAAAAAGGCCAAGTGCGAGTCGGACTCGCGTTCCAAGGGTTCCGTATATTACACAATTTTTAACAATAATAATATAATAATGTATTTTTTATGTGAACGTGAGTGAAATCTCTTTAAAAATCCGTAGGGGTCGGATCAAAAACTGTAATTAAGTCCGACTCACGCTTGACTGTACATTTCTAATAGGTTTTCCTGTCATCTATAGGTATAGACCTATTTTATGTAATTTTTTCAAAATTTTAGACCTAGTAGTTTCAGAGATAAAGGGGGGGAATGGTCATTTTTTGCCTATTTTCTTGAATAACTTCTAAACTGTTTATTCGAAAATTATAACATAAAATATATTTGAGATCCTTACAATAAGCTCTTTCATTTAATATGTAACATGATGTAGTTTGAAAAAAAAATATTTTTTTATTTTTTCATTTACCCCCCAAAAGTGGCTCCCATGTTTAAAATTCATTTGTTTACGTTACATGTCCGTATTTGGGTCACAAACTTACATATGCGTACCAAATTTCAACTTGATTGGTCCAGTAGTTCCGGAGAAAATCGGCTGTGACAGACGGACAGACAGACAGACGCACGAGTGATCCTATAAGGGTTCCGTTTTTTCCTTTTGAGGTACGGAACCCTAAAAATCAAAAAGATATTATTATAGGGATCGTGTTATCATGTTTGAAGACTGTTCTGACCTAGTGGGTAGTGACCTTGCCTATGAAACCAATGGTCACGGGATCGAATCCCGGGAAGGGCATCTATTTGTGTAATGAGCCCAGGTATTTATTTTCTATTTATTTATATATTAGATAGATATATCGTTGTCTGAGTACCCACAACACAAGCTTTTTTGAGCTACTGTGGGTTGTAGACGTTGTAGTCAATTTGTGTCAGAATGTCGTATATGTAATATTAATTTATACCGCACTAGTGCGATAATTAGCACATTACGTAACTATGTCGAAAATTTAAAAGGCCATATGTGCTGTAAAACGTTGTACGATAGTACATGCGAATAGGTAATTCGCAAGTAGTGTCGATTTATAACACCCTCTTCGGTCGTGTTTTAAGTTACCGCCACTCGTTACTAATTTCCTTTTTTCGTACGTACTTATATCGTAACGTACTATTCTTTATTTATTTATACTTAAGGTGGTCATTTTTGCCGTGGAATACCTATTAACTATGCTCTATAAAAAGGTTAACCGAATGTAAGTCTCACCGTTTAGTTCCTAACTAGTAGTATTAACTAGTTAGTTAAAGTACGGAGTAATAGTAACATCACTTACTTACTACTACTTACTTTGTTGGCGCGGTGACCCAAAATGAGTCTTGGCCTCCAACACAAGAGCACGCCACTTTGATCGGTCCAGAGCGGTATCCCGCCAGCTTTCGCCGACGCCGAGCTCATGGAGATCTGCCTCCACTCTATCTGCCCAACGGTATTTAGGACATGACACCAACGACCAACGGATCAACGGTATCAGGTTTATAGTAACATCAGATCAATATTAAATCAAGTTAAAAATGAATGTTCCAGTCTCGCTCCATAATGCCTACTCGTATAGTTGCAGAAAAGGATATTTTGCGTTTGTACGGCACAATTTGTGTTCACTGCTCGTGAAATGCACAGCGGCCCGACAGATTTATTTACACAATTTCGCGTATTTCAAGGAAAATCTGGGACTGAAACAAACACGAAATGGAAAAGTATCAATTTATTGTTTCCACACCTTAAATAGAGTAATAACAGCGAATTTCGTTATATCAAATATTTACAAAGTGTGCTCACATGAAACCATCGAACCAGATTGGTAAATACCTAATAAGTACTAAACAGTAATTATAATTACAAAATAATCTTTGGTAGACAAATCAATGTACCTAATTATAATTATTCTAAGCCACATAATATAGTAAAAGTCAACTTATCATCAAAATATAAATATTTAAATTGTATACTATGGGATATTTCTTTACTTCTTTAAGAATATATTTACGATATGTTACAACTTGAATAAAGATAATTATACTAGGGACCAGGAAGGCCTTGTTCCTACTTCACAGATCTCATTTTGCACTCCACCCGTATTGCATTTCGCTTGAACAAATTAATAACACTTTAGTTGCCAAGCGGCCACGATAAAATAAACATACCAAGCATCATCTTGGCAGTGAATGAGTTAATTAATAGTGAGATGCACTGTAGGTGAACTTTAAAGATTATCAATTTGTAAAGTTTAAATTGGGGTCCATTAAATAAATTGTAGTTTGTTTGAGAAATAATAAGCTATTTAATAAAATTAATACTTAACACCAAAAATAAACGAAAATGATTCTAACGTTTGTATGTTTAATAAATTATCATAAATACGAAAGTAAGTAAGCGTATTAAATAATTTTCAGATGTTCAAGTAGGTTTCCCTTCGTGTGATGGAATATACAATCAGTTTTTGTGATAATCATCTCTTTAAAAATATGTTTTATCTCAAAGTTAGTGCTCATTATTCTAGCTTATGAAAATACTTGGAATGAATCGTTCAAGCAGCAACATCAACCACTTATTTACAGCATTCTAGGTAACAAAAATAAATTCTAATTTTATTCATGAATTCAGATAATGGTATACTTTAGAGAACAGTGGAATCGGAGCCGAATTAATTAAATAAATTGCCCCTAACTCGGTGGTCTAACTCTCTGAGATTTTGAAATACTAAGTAGTGGTAATAATAATAAATGCTATGTAGGTAATTCAAGATTAATTGGGAATTAGTTTGGTTTGCGTAATGCTTAGATTTAAACATTTTGCGGAGCAAAATTTCAAATAGAAGCATAGGAAGAACATTCAAGTTTTAACAACATCAACTTTATTTGTTATTGATATGATATGATAATGATTTTCATTTTTAAAGCCTCCAGTACGGATATGATAATTGTTCTTATCTGTACGTGACAGAGTGATAAAACGGTGTCCGCCACTTTCAATTCCGTGGTATTAAAACTTGTTAACGATTTGTGCAATGTACAGTTTAAATAATATGACGATATTGACATTCAAAATTGTAGCCCTGTGTAAATTATAGATACAAACATAATTTAATTCGAAATTAACATGAAATTTTTCAGCCTACATTTAAAATTACATTTAAAAATTTTAGAGTAATTTGTAAACTTAAAGTTACTATTATAAATTCAAACCGACTTAACGAGAAGCTTACTAACTTATATTTAGTAAATCAGTAATTAGCGGTTGGGTGATGTTATTTACTATTTTGTAGAAAAAAAAAATATATTACCTATGTACAATATAGCATACCCAATAACGAAATCTAGAAATAAAATTTGAGTAAAACTTTATAAATCTGAAATGCATTTGTCGGCGTCAAAAACATCAACCAACCGCTGTATGTCTATTTATATTAAATCGCATTAATTATTTACAAATTATCTACCTCTATTTATAATACTATACTAACAAAGATTGATATATGTACCGTCATTGCTACAACAACATTACTCGACGCTGAATAGTAATATTTCACTTCATCTTGCGTCGGAGGCGAATACGACGCTTCATAACTTAATTTATTATGACAAGGCAGCATATCTGACGATATTTCTACTAACCGTTTTCTATATTCAACTTTATTACCTACAGTGTCATCTTGCATTGTGTCATCGTACTTATCGTCTTCAAATTCATCATTGTCATAGTCATGTGTTGACGTTGGGTTTTTCGGTATGTCGTTTTTCTTTTTGCCGAGGTCCGTCTTGAGTTTGAGGTCCATGATGCAGCTGAGACGTTCGAGGGAGGCTTTTACGCGCTTGCTCCGGGTTTCGTTCTTGAGCTTGTGAAGCCAGAGGAGACGGCAGTCGCAGGTTAGCTTGTTCCCTGTAGGAAAAAATGCTTTGAATAATGATGTTTTAAAAAATACAGTGGAACCTCGATATCTTAAGGGATACGATAAAAAGATCCTACTACAAAACCTCAGCTCATAGAGGTTATCGACTTAGAGGTTTCAATTTTGTTAGATAAAATATGAGGCATTATCCATAAAAAGTGACCTGTCGCACACTGTCGACGGCGCTCACGCCGCACAGCGTCGCTCTATATTGAATTATATCGGAGCATCGTTAATAATGGCGTAAGCGCCATCGACTATAAGATCCCTTTTCATAGATAATGTCACATATAATTGTAGTTAGGCTATCGTAGTAATTGTATTCAAAATTAATATCGTATTTTGTGTAAATGTAATAAAAATAAGTAACTAGGTAAATGAGCAGCGTTAGAGTCATGTTAAATATTCAAGATTCAACACTGAAATTGTTTGCGGATTATAAAATTGTAAGACGTATTAAATACCATATTGTATTACACGTGATTTTCAATGTAAGGGATTTAAATTTTTGCTAAATCCCACTACAAGCTATTACCAACGATGTACATAAACTAGCCTAATACTAAATTAATTTGCTGAGCATTTGTTGCATTCCCGTTGGTTTAATTCGTTTAATTTCAAATTAGCTAGTTGGTAATCCTCTTACGTACAATCCGAGGCGCATAAATACAAACCCCGGAGAATCAACTTGAATATATTATGCAGCTTTATCATAGCATGTACATGTTCTTCAGAAGCAATATTATATTTTACATACTTGCTGCACCCACGACGTCGCCTGGGGCCAATTTGAAATCGCATTTTGATGTCAAAATAATGTCACTTAGTTATCTTTCGCCCATGCGTCTCGCTCACTTCAATACATGATGTACGAACGAGTAGTGAATGATATCAAATTATTAGTCCGAATTGGCCTCCTTAGGTATTCTACATGCCCATCATAAAAAATTGGTTCAGTAATTTTTCGCATTTAGATATAACGTATTGTGGAAACATTATAAAAGTGAGTACGAGGCAGTACTTAGACTTTTATGTCAAAACCCGTCCACTCCCACGGCTCATATATGAGCCGCAACGCTTATGGTGACGTCACATCGTGGGAATTGACAAGTTAAATACAATATTTTTTTAAATCAAATTACTAATATCATATTTCCATGGTTTACGTCTGTGTAAAAGAAGAAACAAACTTTTAAAAATTATTAAAGATATTAAATTTGAAACAAGATCTTTGTTGTATACTCTTTTTTATCATCATATCATTCTTATTTCACGTTATCAAAATTCGAAATTAATAAAAAGAAAAGGAAATTGTCACATAATATTATTTTTGGGTTTCGATTTGGCGTAAAACGTGTTTTTCTCATCCATTTGTAAATATAAACATAATTAAATACATAATTCGACAGGTAAAATCTCACTTATATTCCACTCATACACCTTTCCCATCTTTTTCAATCTTCATTTTACTTTTGATTTCCCATTGTAACTTCAGTCTATTTTGTTGCTTTCCTACCGCGTTGTAGATTAAATCTTATCAGCCCACGGGCAGCCTAAAGTCCGTTTTAAGATAAGACCGCTGCATACAGAATTAAACTGTAAACATTTAAGTCCGTGTGCTACTGAATGCGATGGTAAAGGTACCATACATTCCATATACTCTCTGGGGTTTCTACAGACGTATTAAGTAGGTGGGTCGATCAACTATTTCTTGTTGTTATTATGTCCCATCAGCCAGGAGACAATAGTAGCATAGTTTCCTAGAAGAGCTGCTGTACCATGTTCTACAAACGTGCTTAGTAGTAGTAGCGTGCATTATGGAAAGGCCGTATAACTAACAAAAAAATCAAGTTTGGTTCATTTAAATACGAAATAATTAGTAATTTAAGAGTGACCCAGGAGACCCTAACCATGGCAACTAGTGACAAGAAAAAGTTGATTCACCCAGGTACACTTATTATTATTATAGCAGTCGACATGAATCTTACTAAAGATTGTTCGTCATTTTTATACCAATGGATTCCATTTCTAATCAGGAATAAGAGGTTTTGAGTACAAATGTAGGTTATTGTACTATAAAAGGCATGGCAAAAATAGTTTTACATGTATTGATTTTACTTTGCGGAAATCCATATTAATTAAAACCAAAATATAACTTTGCTAATCCGCGTAAAAAGATAACGTGCTAGTCAATCAGTGCTAACCCGTTATACTTACTTGCGTATTTTTTGCATGCAATTAATTTTCCCACCCTCCTACCGCAAAAATAAATACGCAAATAAATATAACAAACCACCACCAAAAGAATAATACTCGACACGTGTTTCGCCTCTCTACGAGGCATCCTCAGGAGCTGTTGACGGTCTGACGTCCGGCAACGGTTTCCGGATTTGCGTATTTATTTTTGCGGTGGGAGGGTGGGAAAATTAATTGCATGCAAAAAATACGCAAGTAAGTATAACGGGTTAGCACTGATTGACTAGCACGTTATCTTTTTACGCGGATTAGCAAAGTAATATTTTGGTTTTAATTTGTATTGATTTTGAAAAAAAAAATAGATTATTTACAAGTTCTTTTTTATTTCAATATTTAGTTATTTTACATAACAGATATTGTTGTCATCGATTTATAGAGACGCGAAAAAGTATTGTTATAGTTTTTTTTCCTATTTTAGCGGATAAATAAGTTCTATATTTTCATATTTTATAACGTTACTAAATCATTCGTGGCACTTTGGCGCAAAACAGCGCATAATACGAGGACGATATACACGTTAGGTAGCGGCACCCGGGGTTCTCATAGATCCGTGGACGGGGTAGATTAGATGGGTCTTAGTGTAGATGCGATAAACAACGCTTTTGAGTTTCTCTGTCTTGTTGTCTGATTGTTTTTATTTATAAACCTAAATTTTTTTAATGCAAAATTTATTTATAAATAAATCTAAAATATATCTAAATATTAAAATATTATAATCTAAAAGAGCTCCGCGAGCTGTACCGGGTGCAAAGGTGCCCATATTTATGATATTTTTGACTGAAATATTTACTAGTAACGAAAAGCGATACTGTAATTAAATTGATAGAACTTGGATGATTTGAGATACAAAGTTAGGTGGACCTTATGATTTAAAAAATAAACCAAGTTTTGCAAACTGTATTGTACCTAAAGTAAGCATTGATTTAGGTAGAATTTAAAATGTAGTATAAAAGAACGGAGCAAGAAATATTGCATACTTATATATCTATTTATGGTAAGAATTTAAAATAAACTTTTGGTCTGCCTTGAAGTTATCATTTAAAACCAAACTATATACTTACTTGGATTGAGAAATTAAAGTATATAATGCGTCCCTATCTAACTTTAAGATCTCAGTGTAATTTTAAAAGACGCTTCTATTTCTTTGCACAACGGGTGTCATGTGTTAAAACCACAATATGCATACTACTTTAAATATATACGGAACATATTTTAGCCATACCTTTGCATAAAATTGTGCTATAAACCACGTTGACTCCAAAATTCATGGTAGTGTAATGTTATTATTCGTTTTATAAAAATATAGGTATCTGGTATATATTAGTTATTGCATGTACCTATGTTTTTTAGTTTATTTATCATAATAACTTTTAAAATTATTAATTTGCAGCGGGCAGCTTTCTCGCGCAAAGGATTGCCATCGCTATACAGCGCGGGAATGCTGCCTGCGCGATGGGCACCTTGCCGAGGGGCCTAGGCTTAGAAGGTAGGTTTTAGGGATTTTAATTTTTTTGTTAGGTTTACTTTTAGTTAATATATTTTATAAGGTACTTGTATTAAGTTTGTCATATATCTATTAATAAATTAATTAATTTGCAAAGGAAGTAATACCTTTTGTTGAACATTCAAACTCAAAAAGAGATTTTACAATTACCATCTTTTCAAATTAAGAAAACTTAATTGATACGGCAAACTTAAGATTTTACTATTTTACGATAAATTGAATCGTTTTCAATTTAATTTACTGTCATGTTTAGAGCTCCAGGATGATACAATTACGTTTCAATTAATAAAATGAAATTAATTTATTCAACGGGTTATCATTAACTTACCGTCAAGAGAGATTAAGGCATAATTCGACTTCATGTTTTCCACGACACTTTGCATAGTCTCCTGTTTTAGAGTTTCCAGATTGTTATTCCTCAAATCCAAAACAGTCAACTTCTGAAAATCGTCCAAAACGCCGGCGTCTAATGTTCCCAACTTATTATCAGCCAAATAAAGTTTCCTCAGTTGCGCCAATCCACCAAAACCCCTCTCTGATATAAATTCTATTTCGTTCCCATCCAGGTAAAGTTCCTGTAGGGCCCAAAGTTCGGAAAATGCCAAGTCGCCTATCATCGTCAATTTGTTGTTCCTCATGTCGAGAGTAATCAAGTTGGATAGACCTTGGAAGTTCTCCCTTATTACTACAGTCAGCAAATTACTGTCGAGCTCCAATTTCACCAAATTGTTGAGATGCTTGAAGCAGCCTTCGTGAAGAACGCTTATGGTGTTCTTTGATAAGTATAGCCGCTGCAAGTTCGGTAGCATGTAGAATACGTCCCGTTCCAACTCTGAAATCTGATTCTCCATTAAACTTACATTCGCCAACAGTATCAAATGTGCGAAAGACATTCTCTCGAGTTTCGTTATTTTGTTTTTCGGCAGCGATATCTCTCTTAATGTTGACGAGTTAGTGAATGCAAATGGTGGTACAGATGATATGTTCGCATAGTGTATGTTGAAATACTGCAGCTTTTCTAGTCGAATTATGACTTTCGCAGGTATGTAGGTGAGCCCGCCGTCAGCTCTCACATTAAACGTGAGTCTTTCTATTTTAGGTTGGGAATAAAAATTCGACCAAAATGGGTCATCTTCGGCGATTCCGCCATTAAAAACCCAGCAATCCGCTTTCGTAGCCGTCTTTAACTTCGTGCTCTCACAATAGCAATGTACCTTGGAGCCCCGGTCTTGAATATCGCAAATATTGACGTATTGTGAATAAACGCTTTTATCGGATTTCCATCGCCGCTTGTCATTTTGCCGGCTCTCTGTAACGTTGATTTCAATTGTCGCGAAGGCAATCATTAGGATTAGATATTTAAGGTCCATCTTCTTTCACATCGGGCAATCTTTATCTGAAACAAAGAGAAGGCGTTTAGTGAGAGTTTCCTTTGTTCTTTTCTTATCTGTCGCTTTGTGTCGCGCATTAGCGAAGTTGCTGATAAGGTTGTATTGGAGTCGGACGTTAAGGTACCATTAGGGCGACATCATTGACACTTTTGCGAAAAAGGCGCGGAGTTGAATTTTGTTCGCGGAACAAAGAAATAGTAAAGTGAGTCCCATTACGTGGTAGTTAAGTTAGGAGTCCGTATTCAGGTGAAGAATTTTAAAATGACGCTTCCAAGTTACCTTGGAACGACTTAAAGCCGACTGAAGTGTAAACTCCGGCAGAGCTTTTCTGCGAAACTTTTGAATCACCGATTGAGTACTCGTGAGATAAGTATTTTAACTCTTGTTCAGCTAACAATGGCAGTTGTTGTTTGGTATCGCAGTGAAAAAACGATAATTCCATTTCTAAACAAATAATTCCCGGATTTCTGGAAGAGATCCCATTCAGGGATAAGTTCGCCTTTGTTGTATTTAATTGACTCTGTAACTGTGTTTCTCGTGTTTATATTTCTATGTACAATAAAGTAAATACATAAATACATAATAATTCAAGTAAGCAAGTAATTTTTTTCTAGTAAGCAGTATTTTAATGTACCCAAGTTTATGGATTCATATAATTATTATGTTACACGTACAAGTAAATATTGCTTAAAGTTGTTTATTGTTTTTCATCTTATTAAGTAAGAGTACTTTTGAATACATAAATATAAGTAGACAGACTAGACAGTAAGAATTTATTTAGTATTACAAAGTCTTTCTATTCAAACAGATTCATACATATTTAAGTATACAGTAATAATTCGCGTAGTAGTTTTATACCTGCTTAGGTATGTACATACAATTGAAACGTTAATTTTGTATCGGTGTCATTGTTTAACTTTAAGCAGAATAGGCTTATCTTATAAATATATTATTTGTCTCGCCATGAAGCCATCCAAATGTGAATAGGAGCGTTATGTCTAACGGCCCGATTCCAACTTTAAGATACGTCAGTTAACAGATCTAGAAAAGATATGGATTAGATACGTCAGTGTAAAACAAGTGTCAAAATTGATGTTTCTTCAAACAAATACGTCACTTTTGACACTTATTTGACACTGACATATCTAATCCATATCGTTTCAATATCTAGTATTTGACGTATCTCATTGTTCGAATACGGCTGTTAGTGTAAATGTGGCTTTTCATCAGAGAAGGGTCCTTATGCTTCATGTGCTTATGCACATTCCATCAAAGAAGGTTCCGTATTTACATGTAACATAAGAACCCTTTTTTGATGAAAAGGTCCTTATTCACATGATTTAAAACATAAGGACCCGTTTGTATTAGAAAGCCACAATTTAATTTTAATTCGCTCCGTCATTTACAAAACTTCACCACAACATATAAAGTTGTTAACCCGAAACTGACAATAAAGCTTAAAAATGCATTAATTAACGCTTTTGTCACGCCAGCATCCGTCGCTCGTCCAATTAAGCTCAATAAGCGATTCATTAAGCTCCGACTAGACAACTGTCATTTTACAATTGGTTAAAAGTTTTGTTGCTATTTTTAATATTTTTTCCAGTGAATACAATGTACCTACTGATGTTATTATAAAGCGTGATGATTATATAATATATTATCCTGTTGTTTTTATATGGCTGTAACCAATCTACCTATTCGACACAGGATAGAAATAATATAAATGATTTTAATAAAAATGATGATTATAATGACGATATTCATCAAATTTCAATCGTTTTACTCGTATTTAGGACATATACCAGAACCTACGTCATGATTGGAAACTAGGGCGCGACTGTCCAAGGGACAGAATGCAAAAAGAGGGTTAACAAATATG
The DNA here is from genome assembly GCF_963556715.1 of Cydia fagiglandana. Taxonomy (NCBI): domain Eukaryota; kingdom Metazoa; phylum Arthropoda; class Insecta; order Lepidoptera; family Tortricidae; genus Cydia; species Cydia fagiglandana. Next base: position 1,845,244 of record NC_085946.1, read on the forward strand.
TCGTTGACCATGAATTGTGGGATCAAAATTGTAGCCGAATCTCGAAGAACCAATTCAAAAGTTTACATTGTCAATTTCGCTGTGTACACTGCCCTGGCAAAAACTGCATATTTTTTCTCGAGCTCCAGACGAATCTAAAAATCAATACAGTTTGATAGGAATCCTCTTTTTGTCCGGAGCGACCAAACGCTTTGAATTTTCCATTTGGACTGTATTTTGAGTCTTTCTATTCAGTAAAAGTACAGAGATACTTTTATATCGTGAATTGAAATCCTTATACGCCTTGATAATACCTAAAGTACTTAGCAAGTAATATACCATGAATTGAGAGGTTTTTATATCGTTATCTATCGACAAAGTCATATCAAAACCATAATAAATTGTTGAATTAAGATTTACATCTCATTAAACAAATGGTGCATTGAGAATTGCCATTGCAATTCTGCGCGGCACCGCTGCCTGCGTGTTGGGCACCCTCCCGAGGGCACCAAATTTTGATAGGTATTTTTATACATTCTTAGTTTTAGTTAATAAAGTAAAATAAGTGACGTCCCATGGGTAAAGGTACCTTATGGCGGTTGGCGCTTACGCTATTATTAACGCCGCTGCAATATTATTGCGGCGGTATGCGACGTAAGCGCCAGCCGCCATAAGGTAACTTTTGCCGTGGAACGTCACTTACTTTAATTGTATGTAGTTAGTTTTTTTTAGTTTTATATTCCTGTTATGTATTATGTCTTTTAGTAATTTATTTTAATTAATTATACTGTACGTTAGTGCGTCAAAATGGTACATTTAATTGTAAACAAGTATTATAAATAAAACAATTCACTTGAGATATCATTATCAGTACGTCCGCTTGCGCAATGTTTTGACGTACTTCTGATTTACTTCAAAATCACAATATTTTTATTTGTATCACAGTTCACATTAAATTTCCACGCAATGGATGTAGTTCAGGCTCATTTCAGTATTCCAAATATTGAATCCTAAATAATAAGAACTCATATTTGTGTATTAAATTTGCAGTTAAAAACAATCAGAGCCTATTGTTACACTGAACAAATAATGCATTAATTGCCATAACATTGCCACAAAACACCAAATTTGCTCAAAAACCCTCAAACAAAGGAAATTACCCGAGGTTTACCATTTGCATACATAATAATAAAACTTAGGTGAATGACCCTTATTTATAACGTTCAAACATTTAAAAACGACGTAAGTAACATAAATCGCTTTAGTAAGATACTTCCTTCTCTGTAAAGCTGTGAACCCACACAAAATTTAAAACGGCGTAAGTAGCCTCAATTTGTATTCTATATAAGTCTTTGTGTGCGTTCACACCGGTTTATGAGTAACGGGACACACGGAGGGCGGAATTTATGGGCGCTTTGATAATTAACACGGAATAAAAGTAACGACACTTTCTCACTGGATACGCTATGGACATAAAATGTACTTATACGTTCTCTGCGGACCGTGAAATCTTTTGAATTCACACGCTACCTCGAAAATAAGAGCAAATATGGTTTTTGACGCTAATGAATAGGGAAAAAATAAAAATGTACTTTGACGATAAATAAGTTCTCGTTTTACAGAATGAGTGAAAACTGTGTGACTTCGCGCTTATGCTGGTTTAACCCCCAGCGGAGGTGAATCGGTGCCTGGGATTATATTTAACATTTTCTGTGAGCACCTCATTTCTAATACAAAACAAACACAGTTTGAACACCAATTGAGAATTTAAAATTTGGAAATGGCCTATTTTAAAATACTATGACGCCAATTTCAAACTTACTTTGTGACATCAAAATAATATCTAAATGATGTCAGTCGCCCGAGCCGAGCGCCTTGCTTGCGCCAATAAATCTATTGGCTCCTCTTCACGATGGTCCAGCGCCGGCCACTCCAAGGGACGCAGCCATGCGGTAGAATAAGATAGCAATATCACTTGCTCCCTCTCTAACGCATAAATGCGTCCCTTGGAGTGGCCGGCGCTGGCCCATCGTGAAGAGGAGCCATATGGAGGAGGTGGTACCTAAGAGCGAAATGCACGCACAACTTTACTGACTCCAATTAAATATCATTTTGATGTCCAATATAATTTTGAATTGTCCTCTTAGTAACGGTAATCACTAATCTATGGGCAATGTGAACTCTAATAATAATATCTAGCACGAATAAATTACTAAAAAAGTGGTTGAATAACTTCTGTCTCATCTAGTGCTCCTAACTTGATGCAGATAATTAACCCGCTGTATTGTGCATCCTTTAACTAGCATGCGGGCGCAAATGATGCAATTGCTCTCTGACAGTTTATTCCAAGCAACCAGTTGAGATAACCTACCTGTATCGCTAACAAACTGAACGTGGAAAACTCTTAGCGCCACTTGCACCATCCCACTAACCCGGGGTTAAACTATTAAACTGTAAATCCAGTGTCAAATTGTACTGGTAACCATGGTAATTCCCCTGGGTAGAGAATGGTACAAGTGTAAGTGGCCCTTACTCTTATAGGTTTGTAATTTTATCACTAAAAACTATAAAAAAAACAGATTATTTTTGGACAAGAAAGACAATTATATAGGCGGCATAACATCTATTACGACCCTTATTGACTTAGCAATAAAGTCCAAAAACTGCCATACAAACTACCACTGATGCAGTGGCTCCCGGCGCGCTCTCCTCCCTAAGCGGCCGTGCGCGCTGCGTGGGCCTGAGGGCTTACCTCCAACCACGTTCGAAGTGTTGCCTCTCTGTCGCATTTGCTAATTCATACGTAAATGTGACAGGAAGGCAACACGTCGAACATGGTTCGCGATAGGCCCTCTGACTACTCATTTCTTTAGTCTTGGATAAGTACGGTAAACTTAAATAAATAAATAAATAAATAAATATTAGAGGACATTTTTACACAAATTGACTAATTCCCACGGTAAGCTCAAGAAGGCTTGTGTTGTGGGTACCCAGACAACGATATATATAATGCATAAATACTTAAATACATAGAATACAGCCATGACTCAGGAACAAATATCTGTATCATCATACAAATAAATGCCCTTACCAGGATTCGAACCCGGGACCATCGGCTTCATAGGCAGGGTCACTACCCACTAGGCCAGACCGGTCGTCATATGACTATCCGGGATGACTTGCACGAAAAGTAACCTGTAAACTTATTTGCCAACTACATGTTCCTATAATCAAATGTCTGGTTATATCGCTTATAATTATTTTTCATTCTTAAGAGGGATGGGGTCATCCCGATACAAACGTGTAATTGGCTGTTACTATTTTAGGTGTATTTATCATTGATTTATAAGTATTCCGTTGCCTTTAAATTTCAATTGTTGTATAGTCTCACTTGTCACCAAAAAACGAATATGAAAATGTCACCCCATTGTTTTGCATTTGCGTAGAAAAGTTAACTACGTAAAACTAACTACGTAAACTTAACCTTAAATATTTGATATTTCTGTATATTTTCCTTGCAATCGAAATGAAAGCAGAGTGTATAATTCGGGCATAAATGCCAATTTTATCCTCAACCTATATCGGCCCGAGCGTACGGATAAAATGGGTTACTTTATACCCTTGTTGTATAATATACTGTTAAATTCACCGCAAAAGTAAACGTTTAAGGTTTTCTGATAACGTTATATAGCAACAAGGTTGAATAGCTGCGAAGTTGGTCTGCCTATGTAACTGGGACGCCGTATTTTGTATTCGTTCTAGTTTAACCTAGTCCGAGATCCGAAGGCAAATTTGAATTTTGTACAGGTACTATAAAAATGGGTATCGCGGTTTGATTTTACCATATCTTTCTTGAGGTTTACCTTTATTTTGCCGTCAATTTTTCTGCAGATTTTCGTTTCACATAAAATTTTTCAAGTAATTTCAAATCGCAAAATAATCTTTACATAGAATATTTACTTCAAATAATTTTAGTTCGGATTAGTTATGTTTCACCAAAAATTTAAAACATTAGTTTTGTTTCAAGGACAATTTGTTCATGTAATTTCATTTCACAGAATCATCGATCTGTAGAAAAGTCACTTCTTATAAATACGGTTCACCAAAATTTAATATACAGAATAGTCATTTAGTCGAATTTTAGTTATTTTGTCGTTAATTTAACGCAATCTGCTCCTCTAGAAGAAATTCGTTTTAGGGGTTGCCGTTCTAACCTAACCCACTTTTCTGGCAACAGTTCGTTTTCTTGGGAGTCGCAGTTCTAACCTAACCTAACCCACTTTTCTGGCAACATTTCGTTTTCTTGGGGGTCACAGTTCTAACCTAACCTAACCCACTTTTCTGGCAACAGTTCGTTTTCTTGGGGGTCGCAGTTCTAACCTTTTTTTTTTTTTTTTTTTCAAGAGGGGAAATGCTTTACGCATACCACCCCGGCGCGGGGACGGGCCGGGATGGTTATGTGGGACTCCCTGTTGTGGGCTCATGAGACCCCAGGTTTACCCACTAAAACCCCTCTGTTGCCGCCTCGCTGCTATACGGCGAGGTCCCAGGAACGCCGAAGTACTCTTCCGCAACCTCGCCAGCAGCCGTCCGGACTCGGACCCGACTCTAGGGGAAATCACCCCTTCACCTCAGTGGGCGCGTTGCTTACACATCGCGCCCGCCCACGCAGGGACCTTTGTGCGGGCGACAGACGTCCCCGAGCCTGCCGCCCACAAGTGCCCTTATGGGGGTAACCGGCGGTCGTATGCCAACCGCCGCCGCCCCACGCGCTTGCGGCGCATTGGCTGAGAGGCCGGATCTTCCTCCCTGCCACGCTCCGCTGCCTCCTTCTGCACCATCACGTCCTCGCAGAAGGAGGCCACCGCCTTCCATCGACTCTCCCCACCAATCATGGCTTTTACTACCGCTGGCAAGGAAAGGTCTCTCCCCACTACGGCCACGAGTGCGGCCCTCTGATCCGCCCACGCTGGGCAGATGGCCAGCGTGTGCAGCGCCGTGTCTTCGGCATCGCCGCAGTCGTGGCATTGCATAGTTGGTTCCCGTCCCGCCCTCCTACACAGGTATCTTCCGAAGCAACCATGCCCCGAGAGAACCTGAGTAAGGTGGAAGGAGAGGAACCCCTCCTTTCTTCTGATCCATCGCTCCAGAACGGGTCGGATGGCTTCGACGGTCCAGTGGCCGGCACTTGGCGCCTCCAATCTCTCTTTCCACTTCTGGAGGAGCACTCGACGGGAATCAAGTCTCCACCGTCTGACCTCCTCCAGAGGTGGTTGGACCCCCCCGGCCCGCGCCTCAGAGACACGCCAATAAACATCAGCGAGCGCTGCTGCGTCGAGGTCCCAAGGCGGAGTCCCCGCCAACAAACACGCTGCCTCGTGGGATACGGAGCGGTATGCCCTCACCATCCTGACCGCCATAACCCGCTGCGGCCTCCTCAACTGGGCTTGATTTTCGGCGGTCAGGGTGAATGCCTAAATGGGCGCCCCATATAGGGCCATCGACCGCACAACACCCGCGTACAGTTTCCTGCAGCCCACATTCGGTCCACCGACGTTGGGTAGAAGCCGGCTGAGTGCCGACGCCGCTCCAATTAGTTTGGGAGCAAGGCCCTCAAAGTGTTTCTTGAACGTCCAACGGCTGTCAAGGACTATGCCTAGGTACCGCATTGTCGACTTGACACCAATGGACGTTCCCCCCACCATTAAGCTGGAACCCGCCGGAGGGGCCTTCCGAGGCCCATGGAAACACAAGGCCTCTGATTTGTTAAGGGCCACCTCCAGCCCCAGCCTCCTAATCCGAGTCACGACCGACGCTACTCCCGCTGTGGCCCGAATCGCCTCCCTGAAGTTGTTGCCGCGAGCCGTTACCAGTGTATCGTCAGCGTAACAGGTCACGCTCACCTCCGGCAAGTTGGCCCCCCTCAGCACCCAGTCGTACCCGATGTTCCACAGGAGTGGTCCTAGAACAGACCCCTGTGGAACGCCGCACGACAGCCCCTTCTCCTCCCAAGCACCGCGCGCAGGGTACCTAACGGTTCTATCGGTGAGGTAATCCTCCACCGTCTTCCGCAGGTACTCAGGCACGAGATGGTGCCTCAGTGCCGCCTTGATACAAGCCCAGGGCAGGGAGTTGAAAGCGTTAGCGATGTCTAGAGACACCGCCAAAACCACCTCACCCCGGGACACTGCTTCATCCGCAAGAGCCTTCACCCTCGCAATTGCGTCGATCGTGGACCTGCCCCGACGGAAACCGAACTGATGGACACTGAGGTTCGGTCCCAGCCCCTCGAGGTGCCGAACTAGACGAGCAGCCACCACGCGCTCCAACAGCTTACTGGCCTCGTCCAGCAACACTATCGGCCTGTAAGCCGAGGGCGAGTCCGGCGGTCGCCCCTCTTTCCGCAGAAGGACAAGTTTTCCCGACTTCCACACACGAGGAAACCGCCCCTGTGCCAAACAACCGCTGAAAAGCGCCCTCAAGCGCGGCTCGAGTGGGCCCAACGCCAGAACCCAGGCCCGACCGGGGACTCCGTCGGGGCCGGGGGCAGTGTTTTTGGCTCGGAGCCGGAGCACCGCTGCCCCCAGTTCACCCTCCGTTACTTCCGGCGCCTCACCCAAATCTGCTACCCTCCCCCTGGGAGGTGTCATGGGCGGAGGTACGTGTTCGTCCCTTGTCGGGAACAGGGCACCCACCACCTGCTCGAGGAGCTGTGGCTGGAGACTTTGCGTTAGCGGGGGTGCCCAGGGGCGAAGCTTGCGCCTCACCATTTTATACGGCCTCCCCCACGGATCGTTATTTAGAGTCTCCAGCATCTCCTCCTCGGCTAAATCCTTCGCCCTGCCGATTGCTCTCTGCAGCAGCTTGACGGCCGCCGAGTATACAGCATATAGACGCTCCTCCTCTGGCACGTCTCGAATCCGCCGCCTCCTGCAGTGAGTGTAATGGCGTCTTGCAGCAACGCACGACTGGCGCAGCTGCGCAAGTTCCGCGGACCACCAGTACACTCCACGCTTTGGGGGAATCGGGCCGACCCGAGGCATGGCCGCGTCACACACCTCGACCATAATACTCCCCATTCTCTCCGCCTCCGCGTCGACATCAACAGGGCCTTCAGGGACTGACACCCAAGCTTTTACCACAGCTGCCTCTATAAATATATCCCGGTCCAGGCGCTTGAGCGCCCAACGTGGGCCATCCCCTCGCAAGGGCCGATTCTGCCCGTTCGGGTCGGCCGGAAGAGTGGATACCTCAAACCGAATGTATCGGTGGTCCGATAAAGTTTCCACATCCTCCAGCACCTCCCAACCTCGAACACGGCGCGCCAGGGCAGCGTTTGCGAAAGTGACGTCAACGATTGAGCCACCCTGTTGCCGCACGCACGTGTTTACCGACCCACGGTTCAGAACCACCAGCCCAGTTGACACCGCCCACTCCTCCAGCTCCGCACCACGGGCGGTCGTTGCTGGAGATCCCCACGCCCTGGACTTAGCGTTGAGGTCTCCGGCCAGGAGCACCATACCGGGACGGCTTCTGCCGATCAGTGTCCCGATTTCGACCAAGAACGGTTCAAATTCGGCCAAAGTCCGGTTCGGCGAGAAATATGCCCCGACCAACATTATGTCGCCAATCCAGGCCGCGACGTAACCGTGGCCCTTTTCTACTCTTTGTAGCGGCGGAGAACCTGCGGACGGATTGACGATTATAGCCGCTAGACCGTCCAAATCTCCGGCCCAATTGTCTCTAGGCGGGACGGAATAGGGCTCAGCAACAATCCCAACTCCGATTTGCCATTCCGCCAGGCTTTGTGTCAGCAGGTCCTGGGCTCTGGCACTATGGTTTATATTCCCCTGTAGAAATCGGATGGCCATTATTAAGTGAGAGCCATTCCCTCTGCCGCCTCATTACTGGCCACAGGTGTTTTTGTAGCCACTTGAGAAAGTTGCGAGGAGACCCGGGGGCCATCACCAGCTTTCTTTCCCTTTCTCGGGCGTGATGTAGTGCACGCCTTGGAGCCAAGGACGTGACTTGCCGGCATGACCGCCGTATCGCACACGGCACAGTGGGGCGCCGCCGAGCACTGCGCCGCCTTGTGGTCAGGCTTCCCGCAACGGTAGCACAGTCCGCCACGGTCCACCTGCGCCTGACACTGCGCTTTCACATGCCCGCACTCCAGGCATCGGAAGCAGCGCATTACTCTCGGCTCTAGCAGTTTGACCTGTGCGGAGGACCACCCCACCAGGAAACGACCGCCTTCGGCCACCTTTTTTGCCGCCGTGACCGGGCAGCGCACCCACACGGTGCCAAGACCACTGTAGTCCAGACGAATCTCCCCAGTTTTCACCTAATCCGTAGCACATTCACCAGCTCGAGCAACGGCAGCAACTACCTCCTCTGGGGTTACAGAGTCGTCCAGGTTTGATAGGCGCAGCTCTGCACACTTCGTCGGCCTGGTGACCCGGACTCCTTCCCCCAACTTCTCCGCCAGCTCCTGCGCCAGCTTGTCTGCCTTCTCGCTGCTGGTCACTCCCGGCAACTCCAGGACCCGTGCACCAGTGGCTGCTCGTCGGAATTGCAAGGCCGAGATGCCGAGTTCCGCGAGATTCACTTTAGCCTTAGCCTCGGCCAGTACCTTGGCATACGTCGCTCCACTTTTTTCCGCCTCTGGTTGCAGCGTCAGCACCACTGCTGCTGACCGTGGTGGGCGGAGATTACGTGCACCAGATTTACGGCGAGTCTTTGCCTTCGCCTGAGGCTGCGGGTTTGACTTCGCAGCGGCCTTCTTTTTAGCCCTCTTGCTGACCACCTTAGTCCACTGCTGGTCCGAGGAAGCGGTTGCAGGGGCTAGTGGTTGGGGCTCTCTGGAAGCCGATGGGCCAGCATCGGCGGCGGGTTTCAAGCCCTTCTTCTGTTTTGGCTTCCCGCCTTTGGGGCCCTCTTGTGCTGGAGAGGGAGGTGTAGGGGGTGCCTTTGTATTGCCAGGAGCCACTGCCGGCGTCTTGTTTTTCTTTTTACCGGCACTGGTAGGCACCGAAACGGGTGCCATTTTCTCTTCCGCCTTCTTTTTGTCGGCCGCCAGTTGAGGACGCAGGTTTCTGGCGGGAAGTAACCTCCCTTCCACTTCCAGCGCATCAAAGCGGGCATTCATCATGGCCATAGTGGCCATGATGAAATGGTTGCCCGGTCAGATGATGGCTCCACTGGCTCCTGCGTAAGAGCAATCGGCTGCATCTGCATCGGAGAGGGTACTCTCTCCGACTCACGCTGCTGCAGATCCGTCTTAATTTGGGCTAACTCCGCCCGCAGCTCGGCTATCTCAGCTTGCTGTCGCTCGTTACATTTTTGAAGGCGTTTTACCTCGTCTGAGGACAGCAAGCGCGCCGCCAGAACCTCTATGGCATCTACGATGGAGTCCCCTGCCTCCTTGAGTTTCCTTTGGTAGGTTCCTTTTAGGTTGCGGGAAGTCTTTGCTACGGCCTTTATTATTGCAACAGCATCAGACGATTGTTGCACGAGAGCAGACGAAAGCTCCGTCTCATTTAATGGATTTAACGGCCGCGACCGGATTGTCATTTTATTGACCTCCTCTTCGGCATTCAATCTAGATCTCTCGCGCAGCTCGGCATTGAGCTTTGCCTGTGCTGCCGCCTTGCTCATAAAGTCCGCCTTCTTCGCCGGCCTCGCACCCGACGGCGACGCAGCTCCATTCTGCATCTCTGTCTCTTCGCTCTCACTGCCTGACCTGCCGTCCTCGAGCTTTCGGCGCTTGCTACTCGAGTTCCAGAGGCGACCCAACGACGGTGATCGGAACCGCGACCGCATATTGTATAGCGAGTCGTCCGATTCAGCCGATTTGTCATCGGCATCCTGGTCAATCTGAGTGAGTATCACCCGCGCCTTTGGGACCGGAGTTTGGCTCCTCAGCCCAGTCCGCGTTCCCCTTCTCCTTCCGTCAGCGCTCCGTGACTCACGCCCGTCGCCGACCGAAACATCGCCAGTTGTATCGTGGACTCCGGTGCCCTCCATTAGAGCGTCCACTTCCACCGCCACACCATCGTTCAAATCCATTGGACTTATCAGTGTCCCTAGTCCATCGCCAGTTGTGATTTGGTCCTGTGAAGGGCCGTTTGTTTTGTTTTTAATTGTGTCTTCCATATATTAATCCCACGAGTAGGGTGACTAAAGCTGCACAGTGGTCAGAGAACCCCAATAACCAAAGTGCCCCTTATACGCTGCAGGGTCGGGCGGTACTGCAGGTTGGCGCATTAGTAGCTGATGAACACCCCAGCCACTCCGGAGCTCCGGAGCACCCCGATATCATGTACCACAATACCGGGGGTTGTGGTTTTTTAGTGTGGTTTTCTCCACTTGGGCCGCTGGAAAATAGCATCAGCTCAGCTTGCTATGCACTTAGGAGCTTACGCGACGAAGTTACTATAAAACAACTAAAGTCTGTGTATTACGCATTAGTAGAGTCTCGGTTGCGATATAGCATTAAATTTTGGGGTCAAAGCTACAAATATAATATAAATAAAGCATTTGTTGCCCAAAAACGTGCCATCAGAATCATGGTCCGAATCCCATGGTGGCAGTCGTGTAGGGAGCATTTTGTCCGGCTTAAAATTCTTACGGTACCCTGTCTCTATATTCTGGTCTTGCTGACTGGTGTCGTTAAACACTTAAATAGATACGAGACCGAGGAAGAAAGAATTTCTAGAATGAACACACGCAGGAAGGACTTGGATAACTTAATAGCGCCTAAATTGAAAGTTGTTCACCATTGTGTGCGATATCAAGCAATAAAATTGTATAACTGCCTCCCTATCGAACTGAAATCAATACATAACGTAAACAACTTTAAATGCCGGCTAAGGGACCTCTTAATTACTGAATGTTACTACGATGTTAATGACTTTATCTGTAATTTATAAGTTATTTTTCAATATGTTTGCATAATATTCATAACGTGACTGAACTGACATAAAAACTGTAATTATTATTATTTTGTATACTTAGTTTAAGTTAAATGCATGTTGTTTATAAAATTGTGATTAATTTAGTAGCTCGTAAGTTAAATTTCACTTGTGATATTTCCGACATGATTGTAAAATTGTTATGGAATAAACTATCTATCTATCGTCCATTTGGATGAATCCATTGTAACGGCTAGCAAACGCAGCGTAGGACGTCCACCCACAAGATGGACGGACGACCTTGTTAAAGCCGCCGGAAGACGCTGGATGCGGGTGGCTTCCAACCGGTACGAATGGAGGTCCAAGGGGGAGGCCTATGTTCAGCAGTGGACGTCTTATGGCTGAGATGATGATGATGATGATGATTGTAACGGCATCCATTTGGAAGGCAGTGGCCTGCTTAAAGTAAAGATGCGGTCGTCTCTCGGTCTACTGTACTCGTTCCAGTTCCCCGATTTAAACGACCATTTCCGACGTATGATGCAGTCACAATGGCATCTCTTTAGCCGCTGTTTCGTATTTCCTACTATCTCTTTTTGTATAGACTCGTTTTTGGTATTGAACAGAATTGGTAGAGTGATTTTGCCTTAGTGGTGTTTCGGATATATTTTCTTTGTTAGTATACAGTGTGGAAAGATAAGTCGGGCCCTGGAGGGAAACTACCTTAAATCCTTAAGCTGGCTCATTTTACTTAAAGGAGACATTCCTTTATTTTTAAAAAGAAACAAAACTGCATTCAAAGTATTCTTCATATTTTCCTCAATTTGGCTTGTCTAAAAAAATCTTGAGTGATATTAGATTATATGGATATTTTGTACGACAGACGAGTGTATGACGTTTCTTGGAAAAAAGTTATCATTAACTGTATCGACTACCTAGTATTTAGAATAAAATAGCGATTTTTTATTTTCTGGAATTTTTAGTCGGTTCGAGTCCCGGGCGAGGCAACCGAGTTTTAGAAAATCTTTGAATGCAGTTTTGTTTCTTTTAAAAATAAAGGAATGTCTCCTTTAAGTAAAATGCGCCAGCTTAAAGATTTAAGGTAGTTTCCCTCCAGGGCCCGACTTATCTTTCCACACTGTATTTGTGCTTACTTGCGTGATACAGTTTGCTTATTCGCGTCTACTGTATTTATCGTCACTAAATTGACTTCTACATTTTGTAGGAACTGTTGTGAAAGGTGAAGGGTATTTAGACTGCGGGGTAATTTAAACTAATTGAAATATCTTACATGTTTTACATTATTAATTAGAGTTCCATATAAACTACTACAGAGTATGTCCAGATAGCGACAAAGATATGTTTCGTGTGTGACTCTAGTTAAAAATGTAAAACAAGGAAGATATTTCGATTAGTTTAAATTAATTTAATTTAATTGCCCCCTGCACCCGCAATATTACCCGTATATTTTTACCCGTGTTTAATCAATAGCTCTCATGATTCTGAAAAAGTTGTAAGTTTTTCGACAAAAGATAAACGGAAATGCTATTTTTTTTTCTGAAAACCCCTACAAACATAGGGATGTTAGAAAAAAATCTGTCAATTTATCGTAATCGCTTAGTGTTATTTTTACACGACTGCCCAAAAAATAGAGTGTATTTGCGAGAATACCTCTTGATTCTGAAAAAGTTGTAAGTTTTTCGACAAAAGAAAAACGGAAATGCTATTTTTTTTCCGAAAACCCCTACAAACATAGGGATGTTAGAAAAAAACTGACAATTTCTCGTGATCGCGAAGTGTTATTTTTAAAGACTGCAAAAAAAAGACTGTATTTGCCTTTGATTTAGCAAAATCTTATAAAGCTTAACTAGAAATACCTGACTATAAGCTGCAATTTACCTTCTCGACGTAGAACGGGTTCATGATCTAACTCTAGAACGGTTGTTTTGCTCCAGGCGGCTTTTAGACGGAATATTTTTACACTAAAACAAGGTACTGTAATTTTACTTGCCTAATTTTGAGCACAAAATGCTTTTTTGTTTTACATTTAAAATTCATGAAAATCTTTAGTCTATTGTGACAACATTTTATTCTTCTGAAAAGGAATGGTAAACTTTTGCTAATATTACTTATATTGAATTTATTGACTAAAAATAATAATTTCAGTTTACAATGGGTATTATCAACTTTTAAGTTAGTTTTAACGAAATTAAAAAATAATAATCTCAGTTTACAATGGGTATTATCAACTTTTAAGTTAGTTTTAACGAAATTATAAAAGGACAAAATATAGGCCCTTCGCACGTTTTTTACCAGACTACGACAAAGCAAACAGAGAGTTATAAATTTAGTCTTACCCCATATTACCTTACATAAAAATTCTATTAAGTATCTGAAGTGTCTCTAATTTGATGGAACTTATGTGTTATTATCGTAGACAACTGCGCCATAAGTAAAATGTCTCGACTATACTCGTAATTGCTAGCAATTTGAGCTCAGCAATTATGTCATATGACATTCGCGGTGACCCGAAGCATAATGGTTGTAGCACACTTGCTCGAATACCCGCCGCCACATCAACTTATACTTTTCGCGTCGAATGATGGTCTCTATGACAGTTCGTTTTTATGGAGTAGCTGTGATGTAAAATGTTTATAGACATTTATTGGACGTTTAGCACTTTCATTTATTTTATATACAATACAGTAAAAACATATTTCTTCAATTATTTTTAAAGCCTAACCAAAAGAGATAGGAAGGAAATGTCTTAGGGACCAACATCATCATTAACTTAAGAGGTATTCTCTTGTCGGTGGAGTATCTTCCAGCTTTCCCTATCCTGCGCCAGCTCTTTGACTTTTTGGTACGACACGAGGGACCAACATTTTCATTCTAATAATTATGTATTCCTGAGTTATGGATGTTTTCTATGTATGTATAAATACTAGTGATGTACCGACTATTGATTTGGCCGACTAGCCGACTAGCCGACTAATCGGCGCTCTAATGGCCGATTAGTCGGCCGACTAGTCGGCTAGTCGGCCAGATCATTAGTTTCGTATAAGTTCAGTTGAAAAACAATAGTTTTGCGCTATTCATATATTAGCTTGGCTAAAAGGTGTTCTTTACAGGTTCAAAGACAAGAATCCTCGTTCAATTTCTGTCTTTCTTTTATTTTGCGATCCTGAGCAGACCGTCAGTAGGTACAACTTGTAGGAGGTATTTCCAAGGCTCTATTTCTCGTACGTAGTCGCCAGTTAAGAACCTATCCCCTGTGGTCAGCGTATTTACGAGCAACGTGACCTGTTTATAAGTCTCACAATTTTGCAATAACATTAATAGTTCCCCATGGCTCCACCATAAAAAAAAAAAACAAATACTGAATTATAATAAAATCCTTTAAGTATAGAACTTGGCCATGAAATTACACGAGAATCAGTTGAGATCGACCTGTAGAGGAAAACGCCAGCCCACCACCATACGATAACGATCAAACGGTCAATCATATGAACAAAAGTTTTCACACCCTGAATAGGTATTTTGGTAAAATAGACATAAAACATATGGTAAATATAGGCTGTTGGTTTCTTTTTTTCTGTTTTTCTTTCACTAATAAAGTGCCGACTAATCGGCCATTTTTGCCGACTAGTCGCCGACTAATCGCCGACTACAAATGTGGCCGGATAGTCGGCTTTCCCGACTAGTCGGCGACTAGTCGGTACATCCCTAATAAATACCTTTTTATAAATACCTATTTTATCCTGCTTTCATGTTTCGGAGTCTTGTGCACGACTGAAGACGTACGGTAAGATTGATATCCGAACCGAAATCCAACTTATTGTCAAAATAACAAAACATAAACTAGTGAGTGTATGTTACTTTATATACGCTATCATGGTACCTACATTTTTTGTTAATAAAATGACAAAATGGAAGTTTAAATGAAGTCATCATTATGCATCCTCCCCATTGTCAAATTGATGAAAGATAAAAATCATCATAGGCTGAGGCAAGTAAATTTGGGCCACCCAATTGTGGGTAATAGGTACTCCTTGGCGTTGCAAGCATGGTCTATATTGACCGCTTACCACCAGCTGAGCTGATTATCGGCGACGCATCACGGAGTTGAGACGTAAATTTTCTAACGTAACGGCTCGGGTGGAGGTGGCCTAGTTAATAAGTATACGCCAACCTTTATAAGACGCCTTACGATAAATACTGGTTATTAAGTTGACTTAATCGATAGCCTGTCACGATTGTCGCGGTTGGCACCTATGTTTTGCTATACAGGGTGTCCCAAGACTATGGGACATCAAGGGAAAGTACCTTAAATATCGTAGATAGGATGTTTTGCTGAAAGAAGACATTATTTCAATTAAAAAAGAATTTAAACTGCATTCATAGATTTTTAAATGATTATATGGTTGAACCGGGAATCGAAACCGCTACACGGGAAAACAAATCAGCCTGTAGTTTTATCATACCGATCGAAAGGTTTCATCATAAGGATAATTTTTCCTAAATAACATAGTGTCAGAAATAAAAGGAAGACCATGAATTTTAACATTCGTGGGCTCATGGCTCGTCTCGCAAGCAATGTCAGTGCGACAAGTTATGAGGTCTAATTATGACATACTGCCGTATTCGAACTTCAAGATATTCACAAGAGACGACACGTACTAGATCCATTGTAGATACGTTATAGTTTAGATATTAAATAGTTCTCTTTTGCAGCGCAATTCGGGCAACCAATGTCACTTTTACGTTCGATAGAGTAAGATATCTATTAGATGTGAGTTAGATCTCTAAGTCATATCCTGTGGAAATCGTTCAAGAGTATCTCCAGAATCGCGCAAATGTCAAATTTGACAGGTTAGATCTTAAACATATCGTTATCGTATCTTGGTGATATCTAAAAGATGTCTATTTCAAAATCCGAATCGGGCCTACTCTTACTTAATTTAGGCGTTCAATCTAATTAGAACATTTCATATACGATTTTTTTGTTTCATGGCTTTCACATACAAACGAAATGTATACCAACTCACTATACAACAAGGTCCAAATTAAAAATAGGAAAATTTAGTAAGGTATATATTATTTGGGTAATTACGAATGTCGAAAACCGTTGGATAATTCCGAAAACGGACTCTTATTATGATGGAATTTTGGGTCTTTTTTTCATCTGATTTTCGGAATTATCCGACATGAAATTACCCGAATACACCTTACGGTGGGACTTGCGAGGTTATCACCTTGATTGATACCAAAGTACCTATTAGTAATGTCTAATATATAATCAAGTTAAATACAGCCTCTGCTAATTAATTTACCCAATCGATAATAATTATAGTTAGTACGCAGTAGGGGAAAGCGGGTTAAGATGAGGTTCGGAGGAGGTTCGAGGCAGAAGTAAGATCAAATTTCTATACAGTTTAACCGTTAATGCTTGTTACGTTGTATGCTTAGTATTATTACAAAAAATATTCGTTGGGGTAAAACGGCCGGGGCATAACAGGATACCAATAAAAACAAGACTGGAGTAATGACGTTAAGAAGCCTGTTGAACAAAATACCAAACAAAAAGAAAAATAATGAAAAAAAACTAGTACTTAAGTAAGCTGTATAGAATAAGAAGTGCAAAGAATGTGATTGAATGAAAGTGAATGAATGATTGATTCATCCCAAGAGAGAAGATGAAACCTGGCGCCGCTTGCATTTACTGCGGGCACCTGTATTCGCCCACAATTGGCCCGCAATTCTTGCGCTAGGATTGATAAGGAGGGCGAGGATGCGCATACTTGTGAGCATTGATAGCCATACTAAAATATGTGCTGTTTTTGCCCCGTCAATTTCCCATTTTGCCCCGAGCGATGGGGCAAGATGAGAAAATTATGTTTCTTATTGTCTTTCCTTATAACCGAAAAATAAGTGATTTAGCTGGTAGTAGCATAAGTTGATTATAATAAAGTTAATTTACTGATGTTGCTTTATATGGAAAAGTAATTTAAATAAACCGTTGAATTTTCCTTATAATGATGTACATTTTTCCTTAGATAGCCTGTTTTGTTCCGGTTTCCCCTACACGTGTAATCTATATACATATATAAATGCAAGTGTCCTGACTGACTGACTGACTGATTCATCAACGCAGAGCCGAAACTACAAAAGCCAGAAAGTTGAAATTTGCACACCAGATTGCATTTATAAAGTGTACAAGAGATAAGAAGCGATTTTGAGAAATTCAACCCCTAAGGGGGTTAAAAAGGGGATGAAAGTTTGTATGGGGTTAAAGTTTTCTTTTAAGCTAGGAATTTGAAACTTCGTAAATAGATATATTATTAAAATACAAGAAAACTAATTTCAGCGTTTTTGAAAATTCATCCCCTAAGGTGGTGAAAAAGGGGTTGAAAGTTTGTATGGATATCAAAAAAAATTTCAAGTGGTGGACTTGAATCTTTGTATTTAGGGATATTATTAGAAGACAGGAAAAGTAATTTCAGCGTTTTATAAAATTCATTCCCTACCAGGGTTAAAAAGGGGTTGAAAATATTAATCCATTACAAATGCTTTGAAACTTCGTAGAAAGGCATAATAGCCGATTACAAAAAAAAGTGATTGCAACGTTTTTGGAAATTCAACCCCTAAGGGGGTTAAAAAGGGGATGAAAGTTCGTCTTCGGGTGCAAATTTTATTTTAAGTTAGGAACTTGAAACTTCGTAAAAAAGTATCATATTCAAATACAAGAAAATATATTTCAGCGTTTTAGAAAATTCATCCCCCAAGGTGGTGAAAAAGGGGTTGAAAGTTTGTATGGATATCAAAAAATTTTTCGAGCGCGGGACTTGAATCTTTGTATTTGGGGATATTATTAAAAGACAATAAAAGTAAATTCAGCGTTTTGAAAAATTCATCCCCTAACAGGGTTAAAAAGGGGATGAAAGTTTGTATGGGGTTAAAGTTTTGTTTTGAGCTACGAATTTGAAACTTCGTTAAAAGATATATTATTAAAATACAAGAAAACTAATTTCAGAGTTTTTGAAAATTAAACCCCTAAGGTGGTGAAAAAGGGGTTGAAAGTTTGTATGGATATCAAACATTTTTTCGAGTGTGGGACTTGAATCTTTGTATTTAGGGATATTATTAGAAGACAGGAAAAGTAATTTCAGCGTTTTGTAAAATTCATCCCCTAACAGGGTTAAAAAGGGGTTGAAAGTTTGAATCCATTACAAATGGTTTTGAAACTTCTTAGAAAGGCATAATAGCCGATTACAAAAAAAAGTGATTGCAACGTTTTTGGAAATTCAACCCCTAAGGGGGTTATAAAGGGGATGAAAGTTCGTCTTCAGGTGCAAATTTTATTTGAAGCTAGGAACTTGAAACTTTGTAAAAAGGTATTATATTAAAATACAAGAAAACTAATTTCAGCGTCTGAAAATTCATCCCTATGGTGGTGAAAACGGGGTTGAAAGTTTGTATGGATATCATGTATTTTTTCGAGCGCGGGATTTGAATCTTTGTATTTGGGGATATTATTAGAAAACAATAAAAGTGATTTCAGCGATTTGTAAAATTCATCCCCTAACAGGGTTAAAATGGCGTTCAAAGTTTGAATCCATTACAAATGCTTTGAAACTTCTTAGAAAGACATAATAGCCGATTACAAAAAAAAGTAATTGCAACGTTTTTGGAAATTCAATCCCTAAGGGGGCTAAAAAGGGGATGAAAATTCGTCTTGGGGTGTAAATTTAATTTTAAGCTAGGAACTTTAACTTTTTGGAAAAAAAGGTAATAAATTAAAAAACATGAAAACTAATTCAAGCATTTTTGAAAATCATCCCCCAAGGTGATGAGAAAGGGGTTGAAAGTTTGTATGGAGATCAGATATTTTGTGAGTGCGGAATGCGGAACTTGAATCTACAGTATAAGGGCATAGGTACCTATTATGAGAATACAAGAAAAGTAATTTCAGCAACCAACATCAAAATCCACGTGACTTAAAACTTCATACAACTTGCTAAAAAAGTAAAGTACTTAATTTCAATATTGCTTGGATATGAAAATTATAGGTACTAAAGATGTAAAATGTTGAAGATAAGATTCCACGCGGACGAAGTCGCGGGCAACAGCTAGTGTTACCTAAATAAAAGTATACAGCGTGTGTCTGACCGTGGGGCTTTAAATCCAAGGCTCGATTCTACTCACTAAACTGAGCTACTTTTACTATGGCACCAATCCCGAAATCCCGATTTTTTTTTTACTATTCATACATTTTGCCTGATCAGATGTTGACGTTTTCTATGGAAAAGCCAAAAAATTTTCCCCGATCTTAGGGTTGGTCCCATAGTAAAAGTAGCTCAGTTTAGCGAGTAAAATCAAGCCCTGGGTTTAAAGCCCCATGGTCAGACACACCATGTATACGTACAGTAATTAGGTAGGTTCATGGTTTCTTTGGTCATCTAGAATAGTAATTTTGTTGGTAATCGTAGTATGTTTCAATTACCAAATTCAGTAAAATGATTGACCATAATTCCAACTAAATTGTGTACTCGTGTAAATTGGTCTAGCTTAATGTTTAAATGTGAAGATAAGGTTTTGTTTGTCATTACAAATACAAATGTATATTTATTAGAATATGGTACAAAAATTTACAAATTATAATAAGTGCGACATAATCTGCCTCTTTCGGCGTAGAATTGCTACTTTGGTGCGACAATATATGTAACACTATGTCAGAATTATTTTAGAATTAATAAATATAAATACTCGGAATGAGCGAATAAACGGCCAGCGATAGGGATCGGATATATTTTGAGACTTGACGAAGAATAAAACTCATATAACTCTCAAAGGACATTTGGCCGTTTTAAGAAGGAAACAGCTTCACAATTAGGCATTTTGAGACTAAGTTGTTTTGAAATTCAGGACATTATAAAGACAGTCGCATTATGATATTTGGGAGCAATGAAACCAAAGCGTTCATTGGCACTGTTAAAATCAGAATATGCCTACGGCTATAACATGCTCGTAGCGCTACGCCGTAGCTTGTAGCAGTATTCTGTAGAGGCTGGATTCAACACAATGATGGTAACAGCCACTGGGTAGAAAGCGGCGCACACCTCTCGACACCCCTGAGCCGCTTACACCAATGTTGCTCCTGGTCGTCTTCACGACTGCAGTTTCAGGGGCCCAACTAGTCAGCGGCAAGACCACCTGCCTCGATAACGTGTGTTATGGCAGGTGTCTTCACTACAACTACAACTTCACTACAATAGCCCAGTCTCTTTGTCTACCCAAACTTCAATCCATAGACCGGTATACCATTCACTTTTTCTACAATAGTCTCAATGCCTGCTGAGACCGGTTCATGGGTGTCCATTGTTGCACCTGTGAACGGGTTCCAGCAGGCGTTCTACATGACATTAAAGCTCTCCAAGGGGCCTCTACAGGTTGGATCAATATCAAAAGCAAGTCTATCAAAAGATCGGGATTTAGAGGCCCGTGAAATCCAAAAATGGGAGTCACAAAGAATATGTTTTTAACATTTATTAAAATACGTTAGTATTAATTCAATGCTTAAATATAACATTCATTAGTAGAAGCTCACAACTAAATTATTCCCGTAACATGAAACCCATGAAATGCAATTCCGTTCCTGTACGAACCAGAGTTAATAACCGGAGTGGTGAAACCTTATAATCGACACTCGCTCCTCTGACAATGCACGTGGTAGTTTCGTACATTACGAAATGTTCTGTATATATGAAGTACAAATTACTATGTATTATGAAGCCCCATGTATATGTGAACAGATGCAGTGCATAATTTTTCATCGTATTTTCTCGGAAACGTTCATATGTGTGCCGAGATTGACTGAATTAGCGAGACACATTCGTATGTTTTCATGGAAATACGATGGAAAATAATTATGCACTATACTGTAGTTACTTGTAGGAGTCAGGGAGACTTGCCCAGGTAGGTGGCAAAATTTATATTATTGATATTTATGACGCCTCTCGCTTGCACGAATATAATTATAATTACGAGCGCATGCACGGGAAAGTAGTCGAAATGAGATGAAATTACTCGTCCGAAATTGTCTTAAAGGGCAGTTTTATTTAACTTGGACTTTAAAGCGCGGATAAGTCGTGTTCCAGTAACTAACCGTTACATTCCTGACAAAATGTATGGGATTTTACATTGACCGTCAGTTTTGTAACGATTGCTAACCGGCCGTTAATGGTACACAGTTAAGTGAAAATGCCCTAAAATACCTACTTATAATCTGAAGATTTATAGTCGAATGTCACCTGATTATCTGTAGTCTATATCTGGAATATCAATATTGCAATGTCAATATCTGCCAATCAGGTGGACAAAATTAATCATTCATTACGAAAAACTGGCATATCTTCATTCAAGCTATTTTCGATGTACCTATGGCCACTATTTCCATTCCGATTTCATTGTTAATTTCGATTCTAAGAGCTAACATCGAAAAAAGGTAAAATCTCAAAATATTTTCCATAGAATTGGGTAAAGTGACAGCTGTCATCTCAATATCATAATCGATTCATCTTTAGCATGGTCTACTTTGAATTACACCAATAATCAGCTGCCAGGCGCCTTGATCAAGTAATACAAATACAAATAATTTATTGAGAAAAGTATAGTACAGTGGTTGTTCTTAAAGACTGAATTTACATAGAGACACGTGTTTTACAGATGCCTGAACTAGGATTCCCTGTGTCTCAGGCAGCGAAGGACAATATTAAATTAATTAATTTATTTATTTATTGATTAATTGATTAATTTATATATTAATTTATTAATTAATTTATTCATTTATTAATTTATTTATTACTTTATTTATTAATTTATTTATTTATTAATTTATTTATTTATTTATTTATTAATTTATTTATTAATTTATTTATTAATTTATTAATTAATTAATTAATTAATTAATTTATTAATTGATAAATAATTAATTTATGAATTTATTAATTAATTAATTAATTTATTAATTAATATTTTTATTTTTATTTTTTATTATGAAAATTCTACATTTATTCATAAACATTATTGGTAGGTACATTCAATGTCAATCTTAAAATCTATAAAAAAAAAAAAAAGATCTGGATCCGGATCCGCGGATCTTCCCATACATTTCGGATCCGTCGTGCAAACCCTAGACATGTCAGACGCTCCGGCCTGCGTGAGTCATCCCACAGGTTAAATTCAAAGCTGGCTGGGTTCATAATTATAATTAATTAATTAATTTATTTGTAATGACGATAATACAACGAAATAACTGTAAACAGATTTCGTTGCTCTAAAAATTGGTTACCATTTTTGGGGGTTAGCTCTCCATCTATTAACTACTTATGATATTTCTCCAACGATCCTTCATGCTATGATATTATTATAATAACTCTTGACAACTGATTCATTTATAAACCTTGTGTCCGCGCAATAAGGCGTATATTTGAACTTGTCTATACATTTTAATGCAGCAGCAGTGACAGACTGGATGAGAATAACCGATGAAGTTAGTCACCAGTACGTATTTATAAATAGGTATGAAAATGAGCCATTGCTACATTCGGTTGGAAACAACGAAATAGAATAACTATAAAAGTCTGACTGGAGCTCAAAATTACCGCCGGGAATTATGCCGCAAGCGACTCAACTAATACTGCGTGCATATTGACAGTGTCAGCGTCAAATATACTGTTCCTTGTAAGACGGGGTCCTTAAAACCAACAGAGGGAAACTTTGGCCCGCAGTTGAATAAAACATATAAAACGTGGACGATTAGCTGAAACGAAGATGACAATGCGGAATTAAGGTGACAGTCCATTTCCAACGACAGCTGCAATACTGTTCATTTTACTATGGAAATTGACAGCGACGCGTTCAGTACCGGTAGTGCAGCTGCGGTTAGAAAATGGAATGATACCATTATTTACAAAGTTACCCTCACCGATCACGCCGATCAGTCGTCATAGAAAATGACATGTCTAGGGTTTGCAATCCGGATCCGAAATGTATGAAATTATCCGGATCTGGATCCGGATCCGCGGATCTTCCCATACATTTCGGATCCGTCGTGCAAACCCTAGACATGTCAGACGCTCCGGCCTGCGTGAGTCATCCCACAGGTTAAATTCAAAGCTGGCTGGGTTTATTTATGGAGAAGTCATAACTTTCAGTAATATGTCAAAAGTAATATGTATGAGTGTGTAATCAAGAGTGAACAGGCACCTTCTGGGCGAGCTCGCTCCATCGTAGGCCACGTCTACGCCTCGGCTAGTCTGTGGCCATGAGTAAGCCCATTCATAAAAAAAAAAATTGTCAGATAAGTTAGTTTAGTGTCAGTCAGTAAATATTGCTTTCCACGATTGAGCATAATCAAGATTTCATTTTAGAGCTGAATTA
Source organism: Cydia fagiglandana (assembly GCF_963556715.1). Classification (NCBI taxonomy): domain Eukaryota; kingdom Metazoa; phylum Arthropoda; class Insecta; order Lepidoptera; family Tortricidae; genus Cydia; species Cydia fagiglandana. The sequence continues at coordinate 1,868,577 of NC_085946.1, forward strand.
TTAGACAGAATATTAATAAGGTATACAAAATTACCGATAATATAAAACACAATTGATGGCACCAAAAAACCCAACTTTACCTAAACAGTAATTCGGTAACATACATAAAAAAAATCCTTTTTAGTCAGACCGTAAAAAGTCTGCAGCGATTTGATAGCCCACGCAGTGCAAGTTATTTTAGAGAGAAAAAAAATATGTCCCATATATGAGTTATATTTTATTTAAATGATTATTATGCTTCTAACAATAAGCTAGACTGTGATACAACTAAATAATTATAATACCCAGTCTAAATTCAGATCAATGCAATATCCGAACAAGAACAACATCATAACTTTGCAGTATCGATATCGACCGATGGCGCGATGGCAACTTTGTGCAGCGTTCTGCATATCTTAACCTAATTCAAATATAATACCCCGGACTAAGAATTAAAGCATACCAAAGAGAATAGAGTATATAGAGGCGGAATGTCAAAGTAAATTATGTAGTCACTGTAAATTTTACTGCCAACTTTCGACAGAAGATTAAACTGTTAGAACTTTAATCATTATTCTTTCACTGATATGTGTTAAATTTTAATAACAAAACTTCCGTGAGAAACAGACATATATTAAATATATTAAGAACGCGCGCGCGGGCGCGGAGAGCTGCGGCCCGCAGTCTGCGCCGGTCCGTCACCGTAAACGCAAGCTCCTGATGACACTCCTCGGTACGGAGTGAAACATGTCGAGCGTTTTTCGACTTAAAATACGTGAGTGACCCGTTCTTAATATATTTAATATGTGTTAAATTGTTAAATATTAATATTAACGCCATCCATTCTAGTCTATTTGCGTCCCCAAAGTAATGTTTTTACACACTGTTTCAGTTAATTGAACATTCTTCCGTGATTTTGATGACAATGCAATAATATACTAAAATGGAGCTGATGTGATGATGCAGTCTGAAGGTAACTAATAGATGGAAACACACAAACACATAGAATTGAGGCTCATTGCGAAGGTCTCAAGAAGTACTTGATACACCAGCAAGCGATAATAAGCAATTTTTTTACAATTCAATTCAATTGCTCAAAGGTTAACTGGAAGAGATCCCTTAAAGGGATAAGTTCGCCTTTGTACTAATGACGAATGTTATTTTTCCTGTTTTGTTTTGTTTTTTGTACAATAAAGTGTTTTACTACTACTACAACTACTTTACTCAATAAAAATTCCACAACAATCTATTACACATATTTTTTTCGCCAAACTGCATGACAGTTTGTTGGCGAACGGTAGCACTCAACAATCTTCCTTAATCTACTGTGTAAGGTATAAGTAGGTACTATCGGCAATACACTTAGGTACCTGACCAGTCGTTAGGCTTTAATAAAAGTGTATGTCTCAAAATAAAAACGCATTTAACTAATTTGGAAGGCCGAAGTGATCCCATAAGTGTTCCGTGAACAAAGTTTTGTACGGAACATTAAAAATTGACAGTATGTAGGTACTCTTGTTATGTTTTTATTTAATTTTCCTATGGTTTTGCCCGATTTATATTATTCATTGGAATTTAAATTCGTCTCCAAAAACTGTTTATCTCAATTTCTTGAGCAATTTGAAGGCGCTTCACGTTCCACCGTACACGAAACTCATGGAATTACAGATAATAAAATTTACAAAATGAGGTTACTCGTCGATGCATGCAGGCATCGCGTTTCAATACATTGATAATAAGCTAGCTAAGGAAACCAGAACATTTTTCCGCATAAATTAATTTGAGTAATCAATACCCATACCGTAAAATGGGGTTAGTTGGGTGAAATTTGACTTTCAAACCTCGATAAAATTTTATTTTTACATGTGAAAACTGAATGGTGTATATGATAAGTGGTTCGGACGTTTGTATTTTATTTTGGGTAGTTCCATTTCATAACTTTGACGATAAAGAGGAAAACCCACCTCACCCCGCAGTGGCCTCGTATTTGGGGTGAGAGGGTTTTCATACAAAGGTGATTTTGGAAGATTGTTGGATCGATTTTTTTTTTATTATGCGTATTACTGTAGCGCCATTTTAAATTGGAATAAGTACATTATTTTTGTAGCAGTAGCCTTAAAATCTCTTCTCACCCCTTCTCAAACCTTCTTTCCCTAGTCATAACCCAACTCTCCCCGCGAAACCTACTCACCCCGTTTTACGGTAGAGTAAGTTTAATTCGATAGCGTGACGTGACGTACGTGTGCTTGCGTTAAGGCTAAAGCAGGCCACTGAAGAGCCTTCCAAATGGATGCCGTTACAATGGATTCATCCAAATGGACGGCATCCTAATATTAAACATTGTACGTTTTTGACATTCACGGACCGATTTTGGATTGCAGCCACGCTATTTGGACTGTTGGAAGGCACGTCAGTGGCCACCTTAAACTCTAGCCGCCCAAAGACCTATAAAAAGGTCTCCTGTTCCATTCTAATTTGAACTTTGTGTTGACAAAATAAAATTTCATTTTGCTTGGCAAGGTTTGATGCATGGGCGGCTAGAGGAGGATGACGACTCACGTTAGACCGGGCCGTGGCCGGGCCGGAGCTTCCGGAGCTTCGTTTTCCATGGAAAGCACCATGTGATCACGATCAGCTGTCATAGAAAATGACATATCAGACGCCTCGGCCCGGGCACCCCGGTCTAGCGTGAGCACAGACAAAACATCCTCCAGACTGAGCATAGTCGCGCTACCCGCTCTGCCACGCATACGGTAATTTTACTCCATGTTCGAGTCGAAAGTGTCTTTGTGTGACGTCCGTGTCTTTGAACGGACTCTTCTCGTCCCGCGCACCCCCGCATTTTAGGCATCATCGGTTGCATGAAATAATTACTGTAAACTCGGTCTAGAGGATTCGTAGTCTATGAGCGTGAGTTATCCTAATTATAATATACGGGATTTTGAGTTTCCAAAACGTCCCGCTTGGCGCGCTGTTCAAAATCTCATATGAAATGAGACATAACGGAAACGCGTACGTCGGTCACGGTATCGAATGAAAATTACACTAAGGGCTCAGATGCCTGCGCCAAAGAAAGCCCATCGTTTTTTTTTCTTGTGTTTAATAGGACCTTGCAGTTTTGTCTATGGTACTAGCGAACATGGACGCAAAATTCAAACTTATAATAAAGGTATTAAATTTTAAAAGTAGCTCTTAGCCAAGCTTTAGCGCAGGTATCATAATTATGGAACCGGTAGCCCCCGGAATAGAGAGGTTCTTGGCTTCATAATTATATAACTATGTAACAATGTACGTTCCCAGAGACCTTAACAATTTTCATTTGTTTACATTGAAAATAGCTAGCATAAATAACAGATTACTGGAAACATGGGTATTTTATTAACTGGGAAAGCATGCATTTAGCTTTGGAAACCATATGACTATTCAATTCCCCTTTAATTCTAGCGTTGCCGGAATAGCCTCCTCGGCTCCAAGTTTGTCTTCCATTACAATAACAAACATGACACACTCATTTGTTTACCACATTGCATACAAACTGGGAAACTATTGCAACATAACTTTCAAAATATCACAAGTTCCGTACAAACAGTATGAGAGATACGACCTTTTTAACAGCAGTACTGTTGCATTTGCATTTTACGCAGACCGCATAGCGATACGGTTTAGGACATAAATAGAAATATGGCTGGTATTTGTATGCGGGACGAATTTCGATGGACATATTGACGTTTTAGCGGAATGATATGCAAGTTAGATATGCGTGGCGTGTGGTAACATTTGTGATTGTATATTTTGGATTACGCATATTGAAAGGATTTCAATGTTTACATTTTACACATACCCGACATATTATGCAAATGTGCAAAAAGTGTACACAGACTACAAACACAGATACCGCATTATGAAGCGTTTCCAAAAAGCATGATATCTTACTCTACCATTAGGCGAATCGTTTGCTTGAAAAAACTTGATAAGTGCGAGTCGGACTCGCGCACGAAGAGTTCCGTACCATTACGCAAAAACGGCAAGAAAAAAACATGTACGTTGTATGGAAGCCAAACTTAAATATGTATTATATTCTGTTTTCAGTATTTGTTGTTATACCGGCAATAGAAATATATCATCTGTGAAAATTTCTGCTCTCTAGCTATCACGGTTCATGAGATACAGCCTGGTAATAGGGTCCCGATTTTATCCTTTGGTAACGGAACCCTCGTTATTATTACAGTTAGAACCTCGTTTTGGACTTTTGTCTTATCTTGGCATAAAAAGAAACAGCCCCCAGCAATGGAACACCACATTGGTCCCAGGGGACAGGTTAAGGCTTTTTGTGGCCTTACTTGCGAAGAAATAATCCTACTTTCATATTTTACAGTCACATACAATAATATCTTGAACAGCGAAGTGCGCAATAATATATAATGACACGCGCTTATCGGCCCGATTCTAACTTAAAGATACGTCAGTAAAGTTAATAGATCTAGAAACGATATGGATTAGATATGTCAGTGTCATATGTGACGTTTCTTCAAACAAAAACGTCACTTTTGACACTGACACAACTAATCCATATCGTTTCTAGATCTATTAATTGATGTGTTTTAAAGTTCTTATCGGGCAGTATGGCTCTGCGAATTAGATTGTTAGATGCTTTTGTTTTACAGGGGGGTGAAATTGTTAAACTCTTTGTGCTAATATTGATCGAGCAAGCGTCCAAATTTTACCACGAGCGAGCGTAGCGACTGGTGCGAAAACAGGAATCTTGAGCATTGGGAGTACCAGGGGGTTAAACTAACTTTGTTACCAAGTGAAACACAAACTATTCCTCCACACAAACGCGAGGAAAATTCTAGTTACAAATCAAATCCACATGAAGGTTATTAAACATTTAACATTCATCATCATTTAGATGTCTTTTTGATGTCAGTGTATATTCAAATTGGCCTGATAGACGCGTATTAAAACTAATTACTAATTACTGTAATTCAATATTTCATTAATAATTAACGGGTTTCAAATTTTATTCACATGTGAATTCAATTAATAGAATAATTGTTGAAGAGAAAACGAATTATAATTGTTTAATTTTTGTTTGAATACGATACCTTTTCGTGTAAATGTATTTATTTCTAATTATATTGTGATTTTAATTACTAATTAGATTGTATATTTGTATGTTAACATTGTTTCGTCTCAAAGTTAAAAAATAGGTTTCATTTGATATAAGTATTAAAAGTAAGTACCTAAAGTATTTTTAAAATAAACGGTGCCTATATTTGTAAGTCGTATTTATGAAATGTGTCTAAGGGCCCGATTCGGATTTTGAAATAGGGGTAAGTAATAGAACGTATACAAACCTATAATATATTGCTCAGAATATATGAATTCAATTAGTATAATTTTGAATGGCATAACGTGCAATTAGTATAACGTGTGATACGTATAACAATGAATTCTATAATTTTATATTGTATAATGTACTTTACATATAATATCGTTTATGATAAGTAGGAAAATGTATAACATTGAAATAATATAATATATATAATATACAAAACGAATATCACACAATAAATATAAGAGATGCAATTACGACGATAGCATGGATAGAAAAGTTGCTCCATAAAATGTTTTTCTAATTATGTGTGGGTAAGAAGAGAAATTATATTCACTCTTAAATTTTTTTTGTATAAACAATATACTTTGAGTTTGCCGTGATTACGTGTTTTCTATAACCTAACCCACTTTTCTGGTAGCAGTTTTTTTTCTCTGAGGGGTCGCAGTTCAAACCTAACCTAACCCACTTTTCTGGTAGCAGTTTTTTTTTCTCTGAGGGGTCACAGTTCAAACCTAACCTAACCCACTTTTCTGGTAGCAGTTTTTTTTCTCTGAGGGGTCACAGTTCAAACCTAAACTAATCTACTTTTCTGGTAGCAGTTTTTTTTCTCTGAGGGGTCACAGTTCTAACCTGACCTAATCCACTTTTCTGGTAGCAGTTTTTTTTCTCTGAGGGGTCACAGTTCAAACCTAACCTTATTCACTTTTCTGGTAGCAGTTTTTTTTCTCTGAGGGGTCAGAGTTCTAACCTAACCTAACCCACTTTTCTGGTAGGAGTTTTTTTCTCTGAGGGGTCACAGTTCAAACCTAACCTAACCCACTTTTCTGGTAGCAGTTTTTTTTCTCTGAGGGGTCACAGTTCTAACCTAACCTAACCCACTTTTCTGGTAGCAGTTTTTTTTCTCTAAAGGTCAAAGTTCAAACCTAACCTAACCTACTTTTCTGACAGTTATTATTGGTTAAGTACTATAAACTTTGAAATTCTGAGCTATCCTATCCAAATAATTTTACCAATGTTTTTTTCAGATAATTATATGAAATTTTATTAATTATTTTAATTTATATGCGTAATAAATGTTATATTAAATTTAGTTAGTTTATATGTATA